>NW_006408543.1:7219685-7238950 GCF_000296735.1 Chrysochloris asiatica
CCCCTGAGCCTGCTTGGTCGGGTATTCTGTGTTGTTGTTGGCGGAGCTCTCTGCTATACGTCCACCCGATCCGCCATCTTGTTTGTTCCTCCGCGGAGCCTTGTTTTTTGCCAATGTCTTCAGTGCACCTTGGACTTCTTCCTTCAGTATCATTGGCTCTTGGTCATATGCTACCTCTTGAAATATTTGGACATCAACCATTTCTTTTTGGTACAGTGACTCTTTGTACTCTTTCCAACTTTAGAAGAATTTGTAAATCGTTGCCAGAGCAGAAACTTTCATCTTTCTCCCAAGGAGCAGCTGGTGAGCTCAAACTGCCAATTTGGTGGTTTGCAGTCTGGTGCTTATCCTTCAGAACCACAGTGGTCCCTGCCTCACCTATTCCACATAGAGGTGCTTCCAGGTGATATGGGTAAGGTCTTGTGAGGGGAAACTGAGCCTGGTGACCATAGAAGGTAGTCACTGAATTCCTCAAGACCATTACCATTCAGTGTTTATCGAGCTCTGTTCATGTGTCGAAGGACCCTGGGCACTCAGCCACAACCTCCTGAACCTCAGTTTTCCCACATGTGAAGTGGGTCTAATAGTATTGACTCCATAGTCAATGTTCCAAAGGAACATTCTATAACAATGGAGTGCTGGCGATCCTAATGTGTTCCCCTTTTTTCTAGTTTCCTTCTAGGACATCTCCCATACTTTTGGAAAAAGGATGAGGTTTGTGGCCGTACGCTCCAAGATGTGTTTTTGGATTGGTGGGTTCTAGCTTATAATTTGTTGGCAGTATTCTGGGGCCCCTCCATGCAGTACCCCACCCCCCACCCCCATGACTGCTCAGGCCATCCCACGCCCCAGCAGCTCTTCCCCTGACAGCTGATTCTGAAGCCAAGTGCTGCCATTCACCAATCAAGTGACCATAGATTAGTTATCAGAAGCTCTCAGAGCCTCAGTTTTCCCATCTGTTAACAGGGCAGGAGATACCATTCACCATCGGGGTAGCACTTTATTCTCTTCAAAGTGCTTTTGCAGATACTGTGCTGTTTGATTAGGGGGCAATCAGACAAGGAATGTAGCAAACCCATCTTACAGAGGTGGAGGTTGAGCCCTGTGGTAGCCTCTGTTAAGTCCCCTCCTGGGATGGGATGCTTCCACTTCTCTGACGGGGATATCAACAACTTCTTTTGGGTCACTTTGGTTTCCAGGACTAAGAAGTATGGACCTGTTGTGCGGGTCAATGTCTTCCACAAAACCTCTGTTATCGTCACCAGTCCTGAATCAGTCAAGGTAAGAACTAGAGTGGTTTCCGTGGGAGCTCTGGCCCCTTCCCCTGGGTAGAAGGTGAGACAGCAGCCCCTGGAGCTGTTGAGGAATGCCCCCAGGGACCCAGAAGGGGATGACATCATCATCTCCACCCATCAGCCACTTGGAACAGGCAGGGTGAGGTGGAGGCGCTGTTTGATGGGGGAGATGAGTGAGGATTTGGGTACTAGGCTTCTTGTTCCACCACTAACTGGTGATTTCATAGTTAATCCCTACAGCCTACATGCTAGGACAGTGATGGGATTCAAAGGTTGATAGACTTATTAAACAAATACGCTGTCCAAAGACACTTAGTGCTTCCTGTGGACCATGCATTGTTCTGAATCCTTGACAGTTAGTAACCTGTTGAACCCTCATAAGGAGAAGGATCATATTTGTTCTCATTTTAAACATAAGAAAGCAAAGGCACAAAGGGGGCAAGTGGGATTTGAACCCAGGTAGTTTGACTCCAAGGGTTATGCTCTTCCCCACTGACTCCAAGGAGGTTGTTCTTGGGTGCCATCAAGTCGGTTCTGATTCATAGTGACCCTGCACAGAGTTTCCAAGGAGCATCTGGTGGGATTTGAACCACCAACCTTATGGTTGCCAAACCGGTGCTTATCCTGGAGCCCTACCCCAGGGAGGTGGGTTGCATTAATTGGTATAAAGTGTGCAGGATGGTGCCTACCATGTAGGAACTAAGCATGGTTGTCAGATCATTTAGGGTCAGCAGAACCAGGCTCAAATCCAGTTCTGCCACTAACTGAGCGTGAGACCTTGGAGAATTAGTTTACCACTCTGTATCATATCTTTCCTCATCTGCAAAATAAGAATATGCCTGTCTTAAGAGGTAGTTGTAAAGAGGAAGCCAATGTAAGATCTGTGAGCCATCTAGCCCTGTGAATGATGGTTTGTTAATTTCACGTGGGTGCTCAGCACTCAGCACTCTCTGCATGGAGGGTGGTTAGGATGGCACTGAGAAAGACAAGCTACAATTTTGGGTCCAGATCAGAAGGGAAGTTGAGCAAGCATCGTGTCTCTAACAGACGGCTAAAAATCATTTCAAAACAAAGTTTAATTTTAAACATAAAGACAGTGGAAGACTTTTAAAAGCTTGCCACCAAGACAGGCAAGCGAGCTCACATGATGCTCTAGGAAGGAAGTATAAAGATGCAAATTAATATGGTGAGTTGCATCAGCTGATCTTCAAAGACATATCAACCTTGCATGCTTATCAAGATGCATTCTCTGTTTTTCTAAGTCGCTGCATTCAATTTGCTAATATTTTGTTAAGTATTTTGTTCCTGTGTCTATGTCTGTTTTCAAACCATGAGTTATTTAAAAGTGTAGTTTTCAATTTCTAATATGAGTATGAATGGATTTTCCATTTATCTGTTTGGAAGTGGTATGGTGCTATAGGATAAGTACTGGACTGTGGCTAACTGTGCTAGTCACAAGGTCAGCAATTCAAACCCACTATAAGTTGTAGCGTAGTGGTTACGAGTTGGGCTGCTAACCTCAAGGTCAGCAGTTTGAAACTACCAGTTGTTCCAGGGGAGAAAGATGAGGCTTTCAGCCCTGGAAGATTTACAGCCTCTGATACCCTATGCATGGTCACTGTGAGTCAGAACCGACTCCACGGCACACCACTACCACCATCACATGAGTTAGAGTTGACTCAATGGCATACAACAACAACACGTGGAAATGATTTCTAATTTAAGTCTGTTAAGGTCAGAGAATGCATTCTTCATGATTTTAAACATTTTAAATGGATAGAGACTTGTTTTATGGCCCAGAATGTGACCTATCTAGGTGAGTGATCATGAGCACTTAAAAAGAATGATACACTCTTTTCTTAGTGGAATGTTTTAGAAATATAAGTTAGTTGGTTGATAGTGCTATTTAAGTCTTCTAAATCCTTATTGAGTTTCTGTCTACTTGTCTTATCATTTCCTGGGAGGAGATTATTGGACTCTCCAATCATAATTGTGGATTTGTTGGTTTCTCCTTTCAGTTTAGTCCATTTCTTGCATTTTGTAGCTGGGTGCATGCACATTTAGGATTGTTGATTCTTCATAATGAGTTGACCTCTTTATTTATTTATTTTTTTAGAATACTCTTTTATATCCTTAGTAACATTCCTTTCTCTGAAGTCTATTTTACCTACCAAAATCACTCTAACATTTTTACCCTCGGGGCTTACAGGGTGTATCTGTTCCTACCCTTTTACTCTTAGCCTATCTTTGTTTCTGTGTTTAAAGCAAGTTTCTTGCCCAGAGAATGTCTCTAACCAGGCCTTGCTGTTTTACCAGTCTCACAATCCCTTCCTTTTAATTGGAATGCTTAGGTCATTTACATTTAGTGTAATCATTGGCATGACTTGTTTTAACTGTGTTGTGCTGCAATTTGTTTTTCTCATCCCATCTGTTCCTTGTTCCCTGTTCTTTGTTTGGATAGACACTTTTTTGATTTCACATTGTCTCTCCATTCAGGGTTCATTAGCATCTGAACTGTGTCAGTCTACCTTCAATATTACTTCACTTACATATACTAAGAGCCTTACCACAAGTAAGACTACCTTTGCTGCCTTTCTGTCCCTTCCTTTACTTTTACTTCTACTATAGATCCCCACAATGCATTGTTATTATCTTTGCTTTAAATTACCAATTACCTTTTACATGAATTAAAATAGATTAAAATTAGATTTTATACTTACCATATATTTACTATTTCTGGCATTTTTCATTGTGTATGTAGGAGTAATTCCTAGATTCCATCTGGTATCCTTTTTATTCTCCTTGAAGAACTTCCTTTAATATTTATGATAATGCAGGTCTCCTGGCAGAAAATTGTCTCAGCTTTTGTTTGTCTGGAAAAGTCTTTATTGCACATTCATTTTTTTTTTTTTTTAAGTATTTTTATTTGTATAGAAGTTCAGGTTGTTTTCTAGGGTTTTCTTTCAGCATTTTAAGGCTATTTCTTCTTTAGTTTCTGGCTTGTCTGTTTCTGATGAAAAGTCTGTGTTCATTCATACCTTTGTTCCTCTATTCACACTGGGTCTTTTTCTGTATTAACTTATTTATTTATTTAAGTTTTTATTGTGAATTGAGTGATAGTTTACATGGGAGGACATCAATTTTACATTCATCATTTCATTGCAATGATTACAATCTCCATGTATCATAATTCAACAGTATCTGCTTCTATTCCTTTTGTTTTGTTTTGTGGGGGGGGAGGGGGCAAGTGCACAAAAACACTCAGGAATATATAATCATTTAAACAACCGAAGGGCACATTCTGCAAGCCTACCTCCTGACCACCAGCACCCAGTCCCTCTCTTTCCATGAGTCTAGAGTTCTCAGCTGCTCCCTCTCTCCATGTCCTCATTTCTGCCTCCATCTCTGGTGTCGCTGCTTCTCTGGATAGGGTCCTGTAGGGGTCCGGCCTCGACAGGAAAGTTTGGTTCACGAAGTAGGGAGATCTGGTGGCGACAGAGACAGAAAAAGAGTGTACACAAAGACGCGACGAGAGAGACAAAGAGACACCCCAAAACTAGAGTGGATGCAAGACAGGCAGGCAGACCCTGGACTGCAGGCATCATGGCCCCTGCAGGCAGTAATGCACACAGGGTTCAGTCTGTGCCCCTCTTTTATTTCAGGGAGGGATTTTACACAAAGGAAGAAGGGGATTATTAAGACAGGGTACAGAAGTGAAATGTGTTTAATCGTTCAAAACAGGACACCATGATTTATAGGAACAAATTCTAAAATATACATCACAAATTGTCTTAATAATCATCCTTAATTTTCCAGAAATTCAAGCAAATTGTTATAAATTACTTTTTAGGTTCAAACCCCAAGGCAGCAACTCGAGGTTTTTCAAGGCTAATTAACATACCTATAGCACCTAATTTCCAATGGGCAAAGGTGAGAAAAGGATTCAAAAGGTCTGAAGAGAATCAAGCTGTTTCAGCTACCTGGCTAAGGCTTCAGGAGGAAGAGGGACACCTGGGGACGATTAGAAGGGCTGACACTATTATTCCTTGAACAATACTCCGGAACTCACCAATCTACCTCCCAGCAAACTTGCCTTTGGAACTTTTACGGCCTCAGCTTTAGGAAGGGTTTTTATATTAATATTGTACATGGATACTAAGAGCTCATGTATTAAGTTAATATCAAACATAACTGAATAATTTGATAAAGAACAGTTTGGACATGCTTGCCAGGTGGCCAGAGTTTGTTCCTCAGAGAGATTTGTTCCCAGAACCTTACGCACTGCCAACACAGTGGAGACATTAAGAGAGGCACATAAGAAACCATTTTCTCAGAGCTACAATTACTGGAGTTAGAAGCATAAAATGAATAATAGGACCAAAGAAAATGATACAGAGCTAGCCCAAAAGTGAGTTCGTAAAAGCCAATGAACCCGGGACGTAAGGAGGTCACTTCCTTGGCCCTCAGGGTCCCTGGCTAGCAATTCTGAGTGGAGCCACTGTGTTGGATTTTGGTCCATGACACAGGGCCTCAACATCTCAGTGATTGCGCTCCCCAACAGGGTCCTGCATTCCGCTCATGCTCTTCTCCTTTGATGGCCCTACGGTCCTCTGTTACTGGACTATAAAATTAACTACACCCCCCTCAATGTTACAAAACTTCTACCTTTATAGTTGTGACAATCGTAATTAGTCATGATAACAATTACTCACTATTGAATCATAAGAATCTTATCCACATCTCCTTTCACCAGACCCATGTAGACAAGTTGAGAACTACTCAGTGGGGATGTATTAACTTTTAAGATTCTCTATCACTGTTTTTCAGCAATTTGATTAAGATCTGCCTTGGTGTCATTTTCTTTGTGTTTAATCTATTTGGGATTCTTTGAACTTCTTGGACATGCAAGTTTATGTTTATAGCTTTCTTGAAATCCTTGACCATATTTACAATATTTATATTAAGGGATTTTAGAGTTCTTGTCTATTATTTTCATTAGGATCAAGACATTCTTTCCTATCTCCATCACATCAGATTGCCTGGATTTACTTCCCATACCCACCGTTTACCCTGTGTGTGGTTTTGGGCTGTTTTTTAAATAGCATCCACATGTTAGGGCTGACGAATATTAAGTGAGATCTAATGAGAGATTGGTTATTGTTGAGAACTCACTGGATGCCAGGTCCTGCTCCCAATATCCTTTATTTAGGAGTCCTGGTGTGGTGCTGCAGGATAAGCACTGGCCTGCTAAGTGCAAGGTCAGCAGTTCAAACACACCAGCGACTCCTTGGAATCCTTCTGCAGGATGACTATGAGTTGGAACCAACTCGATGGCACTTAACAACAACAACAATTTACTGTTCACAGCAATGCTACTTCAGCAGGCATTCTTCCTACCCCCATGTTGTGAACTATGGAAACTGAGGGGGAGAAAATGAGTAGCCCACTGTAGACTATGTGTCCCCAGAGATGAAGCCATGGATTTGGATTTGAGCTAGCTGGCTTCATTGCCCAAGTTGCTAGCCCCTGGGTCGCCTGCCTTGGAAACTGTTAACCTTGGTAGGAGTGCTACCATTTAGCTCTTGGTATGGCAAGTGGACCCTTCTCCAGGAAGCCTGCCTTGATTTCCCCTGCATCCTAGAAGTCCCTCTCCCACAATGATTACCTGTCCTCTCTGCATTAGAAGGTGATATGAGGTGGGGTGTCCCAGGTGTGGCTCTGGAATGGGAAATTCCATGTCAGACCTCTGGTTCTCATTGTCCTATCTGAAACCAGCCGTGGTATCGCTGGAAGACAGGACCCTCTCCTCCCTGGTGGCTAGGGAGAAGCTGAGACCTGTGTGGGGGCTGTTCACACTCACAAATGGTGATTGTCCCAGGTGTGTTTACCAGAACCAAGAAACGTACCGGATCCCCCTTGCATAAGCTCATGTTGTGTTTTTATTGTGTGTGTGCGTGTGTGGTGTTTAGAAGTTCCTGATGTCAACCAAGTACAACAAAGACTTAAAGATGTACCGTGCCATCCAGACTGTGTTTGGTGAGAGGTAAGGTGCCGGGCAGTGGGGAGTCTGAGGGAAAGAGGGTAAAAGCCTCGAATGAGGGGTGTATCATGAGCCCGAGACCATCACTGGTGCCTCGAAGGTGGTGGTCATCACTGTCCTTCCTGTACCTTCCCCTCTGGGTTTAGGTGGGGATGGGATGCTGAGATCATGCATGAAGTCACCCTGTGTCTCCCCTCACCCTGTTAATGTGGTAAAACTTACACCACAGAAGATTTGTCATTTTCAGTTGTGCTATTCTCACGCAGTCCCAAATGTTTTCCTCACCACCAAAAGGAACCCCCTGTCTATTCGCAGCACCCCCACCCTACTCCTCCCGGCCCCCTGTCTCAATCGTCTTATCCCACAGACTCTTTGGCCAGGGCCTGGTATCGGAGTGTGACCACGAACGTTGGCACAAACAGCGCAGGGTCATGGACTTGGCCTTCAGCCGGAGGTGAGTGTGGGTAGATGGGGGCTCTGTGGTTTGGCTGCTTAGAGATGGGTTGCTGTGTAGTTGGATGTGGGAAGGGTTCTATATCAGGGGTCCTCACCAGGCCAAAGGAAGAGACGATAGACAGGCAGCCCCAGGATGTGAGGCTGACAGAGACCCCCATGTGGCTTGTAAACATCCTGGGCTGAGTGTCAGTGAAGATCAGAGGCATGGGGGACTCCTCCCACTCAGACTGCCCTTGTCTAGTCTTCTTTTTTAAGCAACATTTTGTTTATTATTATTTTCGGGTTTTTTTTACCAGCCTTATTGAGATACAATTCACACAGTGTGCCATTTGTACAATGCAATTAGTTTGTAGTATGGGGGAAGACCCACAAAGAATGATGAAGGTAGAGGAAGGCACTGGGAGGAATAGAACAGTTAAAGGCAATAGAGGTGAATACTATTATATATACACAAATCTGCAGTAACAGTAATAGCAGAAATCTACAAGTGGATGAAGAAATCTACAAGTGGATGCAGAAATCTACAAGCGGATGAAGAAATCTACAAAGCTGAACAGGGTGTGGGAAGAATGGAACTATACCCACTAATATATAGGTTAACAGAGGCTATTTCTGTGTATGAAGGAGCTCTGGTAGCATAGTGGTTACAAGTTGGGCTGCCAACATCAAGGTCAGCAGTTTGAAACTATCAGCGGTTCCGCGGGAGAAAGATGAGGCGTTCTGCTCCCGTAAAGATTTACAGCCTCAGAAACCCTGTGCAGGGTCACTATGAGTCGGAACCGACTCCACGGCACTTAACAATAACAACATTTCTGTGTATGTGTTTACCCATATGCTGCAAATATATCCATGAATATAGTAGAGCACACAGGAGGCAAAGTTACGAAAACGTCTCAGACATTACCAAATACCTTGAAGGAGTGAATCCCTGGGCCTGGAGTCCCAAGATCATAGTCTCGGTGGACAACCAAGGTCAGTTGGCATAACAGTCCACAAAGACAGTGTTCTACATCCTACTTTGGTGAGTAGCAACTGGAGTCTTGATAGATGGTGAGTGGCCATCTAAGGTACCACTATTGATCTCTCCCCATCCAGAGTCAAAAAGAGTGAAGACATTAAAAGATGTGTGGAAACAATAAATCCACAGGACCATGTGAGTGTCAGCCACCATGACTCTGAGACCGGAAGAAGATGGTACCTGGCTGTTACTACCAGCCTCTCTGAAAGGGATCATAATAGAAGCTTCCGGATCAAATGGGAGAAAAATGTGAAACAAGAGTCAAAATCTCTCTTTCTCTCATACATGTATAAAAATGAGCTTACCGGTCGATAGAGACGGATGGAATCCCCAAGACGATTGAATCATCCTTCCGGCTTGAACTGAACTCATCCCTGTGGTCCAATATTTAACCACACCACAACTGAATTTGTAACAGAAAAGAAAAAACCCCCAAAAGTTTGTAGTATGTTCACAATCAGTTTTAGAACATTTTCATCACCTTAGCATGAAGCCTGGTACCTACTAGTGGTCACTCCCCACCCCACTTCCAGTCCCTCAACTCGCATCCCTTGGCAGCTGTTGATTTATCTTCTGTCTGGATTTGCTCTTCTGGATGTTTCCCGTAACTGGAATCTTTTGTTACGAGATTCTTTTACTTTACGTATTTTTTTTTTCTTCACATTTTATGCTATTGTAGTGTGTTGTTAAGTGCCGTTAAGTCAGTTGTGACTCATAGCGATCCTGGATAGGGTTTCTGAGACTGTAAATCTTTTTTTTTTAAATTTTTTAATCTTTTATTGTGAATTATGTGATAGTTTACATGGGAGAACATTAGCTTTACATTTATCCTATCATAGATAATTTCATTGCCATGGTTACAGTCCCCTTCATGTATCATCAACCAACCAAAGGGTACACCTTGCAAGCCTGTCCCCTGGTCATCAGCACACAGCCCCTCTCCCTCTCTGGGTCCAAAGTCCCCAGCCACTCCATCTCTCCACGTCATCATCTCTGCCTCCATCTCTGGCATCACTGCATCTCTGGGTAGGGTCCCGCTCTCCACTCTTCTCCCTTCATGGTCCCAGGGACCTCCACTCCTAGACTGCAAAGTCAACCACTCCCATTCTTTCACTTCAAAATGTCTACCTTTACATTTCCAATCCTCACAGTCCACCGTCCTGATAGCAATTATTCACTACTATACCACATGGGTGCTATCCCCATCTCCTTTCATCAGCCCGAGACTGTAAATCTTTAAGGAAGCAGAAAGCTTCAGCTTTCTCCTATGGTGCAGCAGGTGGGTTTGAGCCACCAAACTATGGTTTGCAGTCCAGTGCTTATCCTACAGAGCGACCATGTATATATCAGTACTTTATTTTGTGGTTGGATGATATTGTCTTGCACAGATAGAACACATTTTGTGTGTCCTGAGTCCTGATCTTTGAGGCTCCATCACATTTGTCCTACATCCACTGCAGCACACCCACCTGTCCCATTGTTCCTGAAAGACAGAAGACAGGCCCTGTCCCTGGACCTCTGGCCCTGTCCCCAGCACAGTACTGGATACCCCACACACCCTGTAGGATTATTATAGAGCAAGTCAGTGCTTGAGGGAATTAAGGACCTGGAATGACGGAAAGTTGCTGGATGTGAGAATTGGAAGGGATTGATGGAAGGGTGGCCTGGGCCCTCAGGAAGCTGTGAGGCTAGCAGAAGGCCTAGAGTCTAACCAGCCAATTGTCTGTGGTTTGACAGGAATCCCAGCGGCACTGTTCCCATGAGTCTGCTCTGCACGGTTGTAATCTTTCACACCTATTTTTATTGTTCTGCTTTGCAACATCTTAGAGATTCCTATTTTGTCCTAAATGTAAAATTGGAAATAAATGATAGCAAAGATGCTTTGGCAGATGCTTTTCAGTGTTGGTGAATGTGCTCTTGAGCCCACAGGATCCTCATTCACTGATGAAGAGAAGGTAGGGACCGCTGGCGTGTCTCTGCCCTGCCATTACCCACACAGAACATCACGAAGGATTTGTAATGATATTGTGAGAATAAACTGCCAGTTTCTACTTTTCTAGATATTACTTTTATCTCAAGACCATGGTCCTGATTCTCAGCTAACACTCGAGCCCAACAAAGCTGTAAAAGATTCACTCGTAAAGAAATGATAACATTAGAGCCATTCCAAGCCCAGTGTGGCATTTGTATAACCAGCCACACTCAGTCCAGACTGTCAACTTGAATGTTATCTCACTAACTTGCATACAATCTGGCAAAGAAATACAGAACTGTACACCACGGACGTGTTTTGAAGACAGGAGCGTATACTGGGGTTCCAGAGGCATGTCCCAAAGGACGGGATTTGAGAGTCCATCTGCAGATGGCTTATGGGGACATGGGAAGATGGAAGGTGGGAGGGGAGGGTGGTCCAGGCAGAGAGGGTAGGCCTGCAGAGTCCTGACGTGGGAAGGAATAGAATGCTATGAAGGAGCTGAAAGGTAGCAGCAACAGGGAAAGCAATGTTAGAGTCTGGAAGCAGTGAATTCCTGATTTCATTTGTCTCCTAAGAGTGGCAGGGACGGTGCTTCACAGCATTTTAGGGCGGAGAGGATTCCTGGAGCAAAATTGCTTTCAGGACAGCCCTGGGCCACAGGATGAGATGTGCAGCAGATGTGGGCATGGGTTGGGCAGCTGCCAGCCGGGGAGCTAGAGCAGAACTGACTGGCTTCTAAACAATGAGCTGGTTATCTTAACTCATGGAAACAATTACCCTTTGTCTCTTCCCTGTTTATCTGTTTTAAGTTTCCCCCCAAACTTTTGATTGCGAATTGGGTGGAAGTTTACAGAGCGGACCCATTTTCCACTCAACGATTTATACACATTTTGTTTCGTGTAACTGATTACAGTTCCCACAATGCCACATCATTTATCCCACCTCCTCCCTGTGTTCCTGTTTCCATTCCTCCACCCTTCTGAACTCTGTTCTTGGCCTTGACTGAATCAAAGTGCTGCCCTTTTGAGCTCACATATGTGATTGGTCTAAGGTGTGGGCGCTCTACCCGTGTGATCGTTCCCCTTGTAGACCTATTTGTTGCTTGACTTAAAGTTCAGTCATGGGGGTGAGTTCATTTCCAGACTTGGAGGGTGAACGTGGGGCGTGTTGTTAGGGCTCATCAGTCTCTACCCATCCAGTCAGCCAGAGCTTTTTATGATTTTGAGTTTCCTTCCACATTTGTCTCCCACGCCATCCAGGACACAATGTGATCCCTTTCAGAGCAGTGGTAACTGATAGAGGTAGCTGGGCACCATCTAGTTCTTCTGGTCTCAGGCTCCTGGGGATTACTGCATATTCCTTTTTAATTTTTAAAAATATCTTAGTTGGAAATAGCTTCAAATTTACCAAGGAGTTGCAAGAATAAGAAAAAGACAACAAATACCATATCCTCTGTACCCATGATGATTAACATTGAAAATTACTTTTAATTACCAAAGCACTGTACTCTCAGTAAAGATTTAGACAATCCAGAAAAAGGTAATGTTACAAAATTCTAGTCTCAGCCCCTTCCTACTCCCTTTATTGTTGTTAAGAAGTGCCGTTGAGTGGGTTCTGACTCATATCATCCCTGTATAGGGTTTCTGAGGTGTGGTTGGTGAGTTTGAACCATCAACCTTGAAGTCCAGTGCTTATCTTCACCAGGACTCCCCTTGGGGCTACCATATTCATGAGTTTGGAGTACTTCCTTCCACACACGTTTCTAAACAAATTCTATGCCTAGGAGACGTCCAGGGGCTGCCCTCTAGAGGTAGGGGGCACTATGAGATTGGGAGCTCTGGGCTGCAGATGGCACCTGAGGACTCATTTCCAAGGAGGGCTGGGCCCTGTGATTGTTCAGGAGAGAGTAGGAAACATGAGGTATCAGCTGAGAGGAAGGAGAGGCACTGGGGCACCCTCCTGACCCTGGAAGGTCCCAAAAACCTTTTCTCCCTCCCTCCCCACTTTCATCTGGAGTGTCTACATTGCTACATCCCCCAGAAGTCAGGGTTGGGGAGACTACAGTGGAAAACAGGGGCCCCATGGAACTGTGAAGACAAGGGTGACTGTCTTGAGTGGAGAAGAAATGTACAAACCTAGGCGTGGCTAGGTTATCATGATCCTAACGGGCTTGGGCTCCAGGGAGGCCTGGTGAACTGGACACTCATCTTCACACTGTACAAGGGGTACAACCTCCTCTCTTCAGAGGGGAGGTGGCAGGCAGCCCACAGGGGCTAGTTCTGCTGACCACTGACACCTCTGCTGTCCCCCAGCTCCTTGGTTAGTTTGATGGAAACATTCAACGAGAAGGCTGAGCAGCTGGTGGAGATTCTGGAAGCCAAGGCGGACGGGCAGACCCCGGTGTCCATGCAGGACATGCTCACCTGTACTGCCATGGACATCCTGGCCAAGGTGATGGTGGACAGCTGGGGTGAGGGGTGCAATGTCCCCGGGAGCCGGGGGTCTTCTCTCTCTCCATTTTGCTTGCTATCCTCCCTTCCCCCTGCTCTTCCACACACCAGTACCCCTTGCTCTCTGCTGGGGGCTTTGCATAGAATCTCCTCGAATATTCAAAGCAACCCAGAGTGAGATCAGGACTCTGAATGTATTTTCTGGAGATGGACACTCCGAAGCAGAGGGGCTGACCTTGATCTCACGTTGGCCTGATTCTGACCGCCCCACTAGTTGAGTGTGGCTTGATGATCCACCTGGCTGATTTAGAAGTAGCCCAGATAATCCCAAACCCCACATGCATGCAGATCAGGGAGCTGACCTGAAGGAACCGTGAAGCCTGATTATGATTGTTGCCATTCATACAATCCACAGCATTTCGGGGTAGAGGGGATCTAATGGAAAGGACCTCTGGTAGCGTAGTGGTTACGAATCGGGCTGCGAACCGCAAGGTCAGCAGTTCGAAACTACCAGTTGTTCTGTGGGAGACAGATGAGGCTTTCTGCTCCCGTGAAGATTTACAGCCTCGGAAATCCTGTACAGGGTCGCTGTGGGTCAAAACCGACTCCATGGCACATAACAACAATTGACACCCGAGGAAGGTTGCATGTAGGGAGAAAGCCTCGTGTCAAGGAAGCCAAAGTTAACTGAGCAGTTAATTGTGTGCTGTTAATTCTCACAATCCTCCAAGGCACTAGAATCATCCGAGTCATTGTAGTAGCTGATAAACTGCGACTCCTAAAGCCGTAATCCAGGTCCAAGCTCTGCTCTGGACCTGCTGACCTTTCATTTCCCAGGCATGAGCTGGCTCATCTCTCTTCCCCAGGCAGCTTTCGGGATGGAGACCAGCATGCTGCTGGATGCCCAGAAACCTCTGCCCAGGGCAGTGAGAGTGATGTTGGAGGGCATCACGGCATCCCGAAACACCCTGGCAAAGGTACTACCTCAGCCCTGCCTCCAGTGACCAGCAGCTTGTCTCCTCGGTTTCTGGAGCCTCTCCTTCATTCATTTTCTCAGAATGGGTTTTGAGTTCTCCACTTTCTGAAGTGACTCACCTCACCCTCTGATTCAGTTAGGATTTGCATTCATCTCCTAAAGCAGAGGATCAGAATGAAAGTGGCTTAAATAAAGGAGAGCTGAATCTTCTCCCCTGTAGAATGATTCTCAAAGCAGGAAATCTGGGACAGATGTTTCTGGGGTTTTCTTTCTGTCCACTGTCCTTAGTGTATCATTTCATACAGTGAGCCCTGTAGCTCCAGCCTCCACCTCCTTGTTCCAGGCTTAAAGAAGGAAGAAGGGGGGAAAGTGGTACCCCAGGTGACGATGCTTAGATCCCCTCCCCCCTCCACTTTTCCCTGAGACTTCAGCCTGGGAGCTTGTAGTCCCCTCTGATACAACGTCTCATTCACTTTAGCAGTTGATGCCCCTTCCTTATGCCTTCTCCTCTGATGAGATTTTAACCACCCTCAACTTTCTTCTCATTTCTATCTGGAGATGTTTACAGCTCCTCTCCATCATTTCTACAGCTTTGGTATAGGAAGGGGAAGTGGATGCTTGGGTTTAAGCCACCATCTTGATCTAGTGTCCCTGGCTACTTCATCTCTTCTAGATGAAGAGATGCTTCTGACGTCCCAATACGTTTTGGAATGGGAGAGGGACAGGGGGAGAGGATCGTGTGTGTTCAGCCAGCCGTCTATGCTGGAATCTCGGTTTAGTTTTTACCAGGGAAGCGGAAACAGCTGCGAGAGATCCGAGAGAGCATCCGCTTTCTGCGCCAGGTTGGCAAGGACTGGGTTCAGCACCGCCGGGAGGCCCTCAAGAGAGGGGAGGACGTTCCTGCCGACATCCTCACACAGATTCTCAAAGGTGCGTGGGTTACAACTGAGGGGCAGGAGAGGGGCGCCCCATCAGCATCAGGACCACAAAGGACTCCAGTTGTCTCTTGTCTGGTTTAAAAGTAGAAAGACATTTGGTTCTTTTTTGAGCCGCGGGAAAAGGAAACTGGGATTTGAGTGTTACAGACATCTGCCACCAGGGGACAGAGCCTCTTCTTTGTCTTCCAGCTGAAGAGGATACCCAGGATGATGAGATTCTGCTAGACAACTTTGTCACCTTCTTCATTGCTGGTTGGTAGCTTTGGTGGTGACCAAGAGCTCAGAGCTTTGCAGAAATGATGGACGCTTTGGTCACTTGAGACCCTAACTCTGAGGGATACAGCTCCTGTCCCCATCTCTCCTCCTCTCCCCTAGGTCACGAGACCTCCGCCAATCACTTGGCATTCACGGTGATGGAGCTGTCCCGCCAGCCTGAGATTGTGGCAAGGTACGGGGTTGACCTTGAGTGACCTGAAGGCCGGCAGAGAGATTTGTCTGATGTCATGGTCCCAGACGACCATCTACTGCTGTCCCATAGTTAAATCCCTTCAAATGATCCTCCCCTTCACCCCAGGGCCTTTGCACATGCTGTGGCTACTTTGGAAACACTCTTTTCTGTTCTGCCTTCTACTTATCCTCTTCCTCTTCCTCTCCCTCCTTTCCCTTCACCCCTTCCTCCTCTTCCTCCTCCTCCACTTTCACTTCCTTCTCCTCTGTTTTCTTCCTCCTCCTCTTCTTTATGCTTCACCTCCTCTACTTTCCTTTCCTCCTCATCCACTTTCCCCTCTTTCATTTTCCCCTCTTTCACTTTCACCTCTTTCTCCTACTCAACTTCCTCCAGAGAAGCCTTCTCTGGCCCCCAAATTAACCTTGTTGCATTTCCCTCCTAAGTGCATCCCAGCTCATTCCTACTTTCTCTTGGGACTGTTTGTTCTAAGACTGATGCAGCCATGAGCCAGACGCTCCAGGAGGACAAAGACCTGGCTCCTTTCCCCCAGGTAGACCCAGTGCCTGTCCAGAAGTGGGCACTGAGGACAGAGAGCAAAGTCCAACATAAAGAGTTGAGGGAACTAAGCCTCTTCTTCTGAGCCTTCAGCTGCAGACACAGGAGAGCATCCCAGGATGACAGTTCGGAAGGGACCCTTTTTGTTGTTGTTAAGTGATGTCAAGTGGCCTCCGACTAATAGCAACCCTGTATAGGATTTCCAAGGAGTTGGCTGGTAAGCTTGAATCACCGACCTTGCAGTTCAAACTGACTTTGGAGCGCATTAACCCACAGCACCACACCAGGGGCCCTTGGTTTCCTTTAATTCCAATGTGTTGAGAGCAGTTTTTCTCAGGGGCTGCTTGTGGATTCACCCAGCCCCCTGAGCGTGGATCTGACTTGGGGGTGGTAACACAGGGGGCAGAGAGAGGCCTTGATGACAAGAGTTAGTCATCTGAGCACAAAAGGACATCCGTGGAGGCCTGGTGGAGAACATGAAAGTTCTTGATGGGTTAAAAAAAAAACACAATAGTAATATGTTCTTTATAAAAGTATTTGGAGGAGGCAAAAAAGTTAAAATAATAATTATTATTATTAAAAACCACCCCCAGTGTCCCCAGCCACCAGAGTTAATTCACTATTCACAGCTGAATTTCTGTTCTGCCCTCATTTTGTCTCCACGCATAAGACTCTGGCGGTTTCTTAGTCATCTGAGCATCCGGTGGTTTTGATTCACAATGTGCTTTATTTATCACAACATCGCCCACATGACTGCAACCACTTTCCAAAATCACTTTTTTCATTTTTGTGATTAAACGTGTGTGACCTACAGTGTGGCAGGTCTGCCATCTTGAAGGGTACAATTCAGCGACATGAACACTGTCCCCAAGTTGTGCAGCCATTGTCCACAGGTTTCTCATCCCCTGAACTGAGACCTAGAAGCTGCAGCTCCCCCTTAATACTTGTTGATGTTGTTAAGTGCCATGGAGTAGGGTTCCCAGGGAGCAGCTGGTGGGCTTGAACCGCTGACCTTATGGTTTGCAGTCCAGTGCTGATCCTACAGCACCACACCAGGAATCCTAAATAACATTTAATATGAGAGAGAGTCAAAACATTATCCGCACTCTGGCTGTATTATTTATTTTAATCAATTTTTTAAAAAGACAAATACATCATTTTCAACATAATCACCTTGCTTTTCAATACACTTTGTTCATCTATCAACAGCTTTCATATTCCTTTACTTAAAAATGTTTTAAGCTGAGCTGCAAGCCATGAATGTACCACTGTCTTTGCTTCTTCATCAGAGGTGGGTTTTTATCCTCGAAGGGCTGCTTTCAGGGGACCAAACAGGTGAAAATCCAATGGAGCAGAGTGTCAACAGTGTGGGCAGAGGTGTGTGGATGTACGTTGTCGTGCAAGATCACAAGGCCCTTGGATAGCAGTCCTCTGCATTTAATTGAAAGCTTAAGCTTCAGCTCTTCAATGAACATCTCACTGTAATGAACACTGTTGATTGTTGACCCTTTTCCCTGAAAATGTTCCAATACTGGCCCTTGAGGTCCCAGAAAACTGTAAGCATCAATTTTCCAGTTGACTTTTGAACTTTTTCTTCGTCAGCAATTGAGGATGTTTCCATTCCATACTCTGCCTTTTACTCTCAGGCTCATAGTGATGAATCCATGCCTCATCACTAGTAACAATTTCTTTAAAGAAACTTTTACCTGTTTTTGAATATTGGCCCAAATTTTGTTTGCAGATGTTCAAACACTCAATTTATGGTTTTCCGTGCGTTGTTTCAGGACCCATCTCTCACAAACTTGTTGAAACCCAAGTCTGTCACGGACTGTTTCATAGGCAGAGCCACGGCTGATTTGCAGATGATTTGCAATGTAACCCACTGTCACTCGTCTATGTGACAGAATCATTTCATGTGCACGTTTAATGTTGTCATCAGCTATGCACACGGATGGGCGTTTTAATATAACCGGAGTGCGGAGAATTTTTGACTCACCGTCTTGCATTCATTCACCATGTTGTGTAATCATTTCTACATGTTTCTCATCCTCACAGAAAGAGGCCCAAAAGCCATAACTTCCCCTTCCTCTTCCCTGCCCTAATCCTGGTGGCATCTAACCGACTTTCTGTCCCTATGAATTTGCCTGTTCTAGATAGTTCATGTAAGCGGAACTATACGGTGTTTGACCTTTTGTGTCTGGCATTTCATTTAGCATGTTTTTAAGGGCCACCCCTGTGGTAGCATGTTTTAAAACGTCATTCCTTTTTATGACTGAATAGTATCACATGGTATGTATAAACCAAGGAGATCTGGTAATGTAGTGGTTACAAATCGGGCTGCTAATCTCACGGTCAGCAGTTCGAAACTACCAGCTGTTCTGTGGGAGAAAGATGACGCTTTCTGCTCCTGTGAAAATTTACAGCCTCAGAAACCCTGTATAGGGTCGCTGTGAGTCAGAACTGACTCCACGGCAAAATAACAACAACAATAAAGATTTACAGCCTTGGAAACCCTATAGAGGGTTGCTATGAGTCGGAACCAACTCCACGGCACATAACCACAGCAACAAGAGCCTAAACCACATTATGTTTATTCGTTTCTCTGTTGGACACTTGAGTGGGTTCCACCTTTTGGCTACTGTGACCAATGTTGCTACGACCATTCATGTACAAGTTTTTGTTTGAACACCTGCATTTTATTTTTCTGGGTATATACCTAGAAGCAGAATTTCTAAGTCATATGGCAGTTCTATGTGTAACTCTTTGAGGACCCGTTGAACTGTTGTCCACGGCAGCTGCGTTGTTTTAAAGTCCTATGAATAAGTTCTCCACCTCTTCATCAGTGCTTGTCATCGTCTGTGTTTTCTCGAATAGCCATACTAACGGGATGTAAACTGGAATCTCACTGTGGGTTTAATTTGCATTTCCTTTAAGACTAGTGATGTTATAGGAACCCTGGTGGTCCAGTGGCTGAAGCATTGGTTTGTACCGTGGAAGGAAGATGAGACACGGTTCTCCCATAAAGACAACAGCCTTGGGAACTATGGAGCAGTTCTCTTCTCCGACAGGATAGCTACAAGTCAGAATTATCCGACAGGATAGCTACAAGTCAGA
>NW_006408543.1:7239090-7244610 GCF_000296735.1 Chrysochloris asiatica
GACAGGATAGCTACAAGTCAGAATTATCCGACAGGATAGCTACAAGTCAGCAGCAGGGTTAGAATTTTTTGGTTTTAGCCATATTGAGCATCTTCTCATGAGCCTCTTGGGCAATTTGGATATCATGTCTGGAGAACAAATTCCACTTTTCTTTTTGCAAATGTTTTATTATGGAAAAATTTAAAACACACACACCAGAGTAGAAAGAATGGCATAAAAAATGTTCATGTACGCATCACCCAACTTCAACAATTATGGGCCAAATCCACTTTCCTCACTCACTGCCTTGTGTTCTGACACGTGCCTGCCCTCAAGTTCTCTTGCAGCCATTTCCAACTGTTGGCTGCTGTCTGCCAGGCCTTGTTCTGTGATGTTCCGTATTTATTTCTTACAGCAAACACAAAGGGTAGGTGCCCTGGTGGCGCAGCAGTTAAATGTGTGCCTGCTAACTGAATGGCCAGCAGGTCAAACCCATCAGCCGCTCAGCTGTAGAAAGATACGGCAATCTGAGTCCATGAAAATGACAGTCCTGGACACCCTCTGGGGCAGATCTGCTCTGTCCTGTAAAGTCACCGTGAATTGGGACCAACTCAAAGTCACCCAATAACACACACAAAGATTGAATGTTTTAAGGCTCGTGGAACGTATTTGCAAATGGCTCAGGCACGTCACTTCAGAAGTCACAGGAACTGGATGTCTATAGCAGTGTCTGTTAGCAGAATAGAACTTTACTGTGAATTGGGTGAAGGTTTACAGTTTTCCAGTCACCAATTCATCCACCTTTGCTTCAAGTCATTGTTTGCGATCTCCACAATGCAACATCATTCTTTCCACTTCCTCCCTGTATTTCTTGTTTCTATTCCTCCTTCTTTCCTAAGCCTTCTGACCTTTGTCCTTGGGTAAATGCTTCCCTTTTGATCTCAACTGGCTGATTAAGATGTGTGTACCTCCCTAGTTTTCTCATTCCTCAGAGAGCCTATCATTTGACTGAAAATTGAGCTACGGGGGAGAATTCACTCCCAGAACTGAGGGTGACTAAGGGACGTAGTCTTGGGGTCTGCTAGTCTCTATCTGACCAGTTAGTTTAGTTTTTTTTTTGTAAATTTCAGGTTTTGAACCATACTTTTCTCCCATTCTATCCTGGGCCTTCTCATGTGATTCCTCTCAGAGCAGTTGATTGTAGGGCACCATCTCGCTCTTCTGGTCTCAGGGTCATGGAGACGGATGGTCAGAGCAGTTGGTTGTAGGGCACCATCTCGCTCTTCTGGTCTCAGGGTCATGGAGACGGATGGTCAGAGCAGTTGGTTGTAGGGCACCATCTCGCTCTTCTGGTCTCAGGGTCATGGAGACGGATGGTCAGAGCAGTTGGTTGTAGGGCACCATCTCGCTCTTCTGGTCTCAGGGTCATGGAGACTGATGGTCACCTGCTGCAGTGGTCCAGTGTCCTCATTGCTTCTGTGCATCTTTGATTTTCTTCATTCTTCTTTCCTCTGGACAGGGAGAGACAGTAGTTATACCTTACAGGTTGTTCATGAACTTTAAAAAGAACAAAACTTTTTATTGTGAATTGAGTGAAGATCATCAGTTTTACATTCAACAAATTAGACACTTTGTTTCATCTCAATGATTAAAATCCCCTTCCTGCAACAACAGTGATCCCACTTCCTCCCTGTAGCTCCCCATTTACATCTTGTATTTCATAAATGAACAAAACAAAAATGTTTAACGCACACATACAAAACAATATTCATTTCGATGTCCAAAGGGCATATTCTGTAAGCCAGCCTCCTGCCTGCAGGCTCACAGCCTTACTCAGTCCATGGTCCCAGAGCCCACAGCTGCTCTGTCTCTCCAGGCCATCGCCTCTGCCACCATCTCTGCTGTCACCGCTTTTCTAGGTAGGGATCTCACACTACACTCATGCTCTTCCTTCTTGGTGGTCCTGGGTGCTCATGAGCTTTTAAACCACAGATTCTACTCACCAAAGTAGGATGTAGAACTTGCAGACTGTGTTAAGTCAGCTGACCTTTCCACCCTCAAGTCTTAAAACTCATATAAGGAAAAATGTCATCGGAACGTAACTCTCCTTATCTCTCCCACAGGTTGCAGGCTGAGGTGGATGAGGTGGTCGGTTCCAAGAGGCACCTGGACTGTGAGGACCTGGGAAGGCTACAGTACCTCTCCCAGGTGGGGGCTGTGGGAGGGAAGCCCTGGGCCCGTGCCCTCTGAGGCTGACGTCCTCAGACTCTGCTGCATGGGACAATCTTTCAGGAGATCTATGACATCAGAGTCACCAGCGTTTGTAAGGCTGCTCGGGTCACTGTTGTGGCCAGGCTTGAAGACTTCCCCAAGGGCAGGGACCCTCCCCACTGGGCTCAGTAGGGGACCCTGCACAGTCCACCCAGCTGGGATCACTCTTGGACTTTAGCGAGTCTCTGAGATGGCAGAGCCTGGTCTCCTTCTGGGTGTCAGTTTCCCTTCTGTCACTTGAGGGGTTGGACAGAAAGTGAGACCCCCCAAGGTGGCTCTGCATTGACTCCCAGAGTCCTGTCCTGACCAGATCCAGGACCTGGGGCCTCTTCAGCACTGTGAGTAGGCTCAGAGCTGGGCCCGAGCAGGCCACTGTCACCAAGGGATCTCCTGAAGTCACCAAAGATTTATCTGTGTGCTGCTGCAGGTCCTCAAAGAGTCACTGCGGCTGTATCCGCCAGCCTGGGGCACCTTTCGCCGCCTAGAGGAGGAGACCTTGATCGATGGGGTCAGAGTCCCCGGCAACACCCCACTCCTGGTGCGTGGCCACGTGGGCGTCCCCTCACCCAAGATCGGGGGTCTGTGGTTCAGGCCCCCACACTTGCAGGGCTTGTTTACCTCTGCTTCTTCATAACACTGTCTAATGTTGGGTTAAGTCAAATTCATCTCCAGCTGTGGAGTTGACTCCGCTCACAATGACCTTGTAAGACAGAAGAACTGCCCCTTAGGGTTCTTGTAACTCTTTACAAGAACAGATGGCCTCATCTTTCTCCCATGGGGTGGCTGGTGGGCTCGAAACTCTGACGTTTTGGTTAGCAGTCCAACGCTGACCCACTGCGCCACCAGGGTTCCTGTGGTATAAGCTCTGGGAGGGACGTGCTACACTTAATGTCTGAGGAGATAGATCAAAGCTCAGAGAGGCTAGGTCACTTTCTGGAGGTCACACAGCCGGCGAGGTGTGCCTTGATGACCATCTGACCCAAAATTGACCTAGTCTTTTTTCTGCAACCCATTCCACAACCCGTGTCCCCCTGGGGCTGACTCCCCGTCCACCAAGTCTTATAAATCTGGTCTCCTTGTCTGTTTACTGACCTAACAACATCTTTTAGACCCCCCACCCAGCTGCCAAAAGTAAAATATAACCAATCACATACTCTGATGCCTGAGGTAATCACTGTTCTGAATTTCCTTCACCTTTTTGTTTTCATTTTCATAAGTGCACCTGTGTATGTGCATGTGTGTATGTCGTCATATGCGCTCGAACTTGCTTTCTGACGCAGCATCATGACTACTAACATTTGTGTAGGTTTTTGCATGGAGGCTGTAGTTCATCCGTTTTCATGGCTGTGTAACATTCTGGTGTATGATGAGACCCCAATGGCTTATCCATCCTGGGGACATTTGAGACGTTTATAGTCTGGTGCTACAGTGAGCTCCTACCCATGTGTCCCAGGGTCTGTCTGCAGGCAGGTCCCCAGGACTCGATGACTGGGCTGTAGGACATAGCATGTTCAACTTTATAAACTGATACAAATTGGTTTCCAAAGTGGCTCCGCCATCTCAGATGCCCATTAACGGCAGCGGCGGCATTCCTCACCCCTAACATTCATGCCACATCTCTTCTCCTGGAGCGGCTGGTGGGTTCAAAATGATGACCTTATGGTTAGCAACTGAGTGCTTAACCACTGTGCCACTAAAGACTCCTTCGATGTTCAGCGCCGTCACATTGATTCCAACTCATAGCTACCCTGTGTAGGGTTTCTGAGGAGCAGCTGGTGGATTTGAACTGCTGACCTTGTGGTTCGCAGTCCAGTGCTCACCCCACAGTGCCACACTAAGACTCCTATGTTGTTGTTGTTAAGTGCTGTCGCATCAGTTCCAACTCACAGCGACGCTTATAGGTTTCCAAAGAGCAGCTTTCCAATGAGTACTGTTGAGTTGCTTCCAACTCATAGCGGCCTATATAAGGTTAGCAATGACCCTGTTCCTTAAGTTTTACCACAGGTACAAAAAAAAGGATCTCACTGTGGTGTTTAAAAAAAATAGTAATTTTATTGAGCTATAACTTGTATACCAAACAATTCACCCATTTAAAGAAAGTATACAATCCAGTGGGGTGGGGGGGAGATTTTTTTTTTTTTTTTTTTTAGCGTATTCACAGATATATGCAATCATACTTAGGGTTAGTTTTAGAGCGGCTCATCTATCTGGTTTCAATTTACATTCCTGGATACAAATGAGATTGAACATCCCTGCACATACTTTGTCTTTTGTATGAGGTGTTTGTTCATTTCTCCTTACTGTGTGGTTTGTCTTATAGCTGTATTGTTGTCATTATTAAGTGCTGTCAAGTCGATTTCGACCCATAACAACCTTGTATAGGGTTTCCGAGGAGCGACTGGTGAGCTTGAACCGCCAACCTTGCAGTTCAAATGGCTTTGCAGTCTTGTGCATTAACCCACAGCGCCACACCAGGACTCCTGGTGGTGGTAGTGGTTATGTGCTGTGGAGTCAGTTCCCAATCATGGTGACCCTGTACAGGGTTTCCCAGGCTGTAAATCTTTACGGAAGCAGAAAGCCTCATCTTTCTCCAACAGGATGGCTGGTAGTTTTGAACTGCTGACCTTGAGATTTGCAGCCTGATTTGTAACCACTATGCTACCAGAGTTTCTTAGGAGCATTATTTAAAAAAAAAAAAAAAAAAAAGCAGCTCTTAATTCTTTCTCAGCTGTATGTGTTGCAAATGTCTTCTCCAGACCTGTGGCTTGTTTTTCTTAAGGTGCTTTTGATATTCTGAGGGTCTTAACATTTTAATGTTAGTTCTTTTGTTCTGTCTTGTTACAATCTACATGAAATTGATTTTGCATATGGTGTGGGGTCGGGACCCCATATGGATAACCATGCTTCCAGCTCAAGCTCTTTCTAAATCTACCATGTTCCATCTCCTGTTCTGTTGGTCTCTTTCTTGTCCTCACCCTGTATCAACATCAGTCAGGTCTGAACTGACTAACCGTCTCTTCCAAATACCCTTATATTTGGCAGGACAAATCCTCGTGGCTGACTTTCAACCTGGGGTTGAAGAACCATGTGGGTTTTTGTGGGCAGGCCTAGGGATAATCTCAGACAAGACCCTTCCTTTCTGGGCCTTGGTCTCATCCTTATAAAATAGGGGATGATAGTACCTAAGCCACAATTTATTGAGAAAAATCAACACAATAATGTACATATTGCAAAAAAATCTCTGGCCCACAGTGCATAACCATCCCCTCC
>NW_006408543.1:7244710-7279353 GCF_000296735.1 Chrysochloris asiatica
TCCTCCCCACCCCCTGACTGTCTACCATCTCAGCACAGAGAACCAAAGGCAGAATGGGCTCCGATGATGATTTGTCCTAGGGTAGAAGAGGCAGAGGACAGCACCAAGGGTCCTAGTGATGGGATGGGGGTCGGGGGTGGGAGGCCAGCACTCAGAGGACTAATCTCAACCCCAACCTAAAGTCACATGTGAAGGGGACACTGGTGTGGTGTGTAACTCTCCCTCCCCCACTGAAGCAAGTCTGGCGTTGAACAGAAACCTTTGAATAACAATAATTTTCAGGGAGCTCGAGAAGGTAGGGGACTCCTGATGTGGCGCTGTAGGATAAGCACTTAGCCACAAGGTCGATTTGAACCACAAGGTCGGTGGTTCAAACTCAGCAGCTGTTCCTTGCAAACCCTATACAGGGTTGCTGTGAGTCGAACTGGCTTGATGGCACTTAACAACAACAATGAGAAAGGAGTGTGGTAGCTCTGTGGTATGAGCACTGGACTGCGAACCACAAGGTCAGTGGTTCAAGCCCACCAGCCACTTCACAGGAGAAAGAGGAGGCCTTCTCCTGCAGTAAAGATTTACAGCCTGGGAAACCCTACACAGGGTCGCTATGTGTCAGAGCCAAGTCTAGGACACCTAGCGACAACAGAAAGGTGGGCTCACAGTGTCAGAGGTGACTATGCATCGTTCTGTCTGAGACTGCAGACAGTTCCTGAACCTCCCATAAATAAGGATCACTGCAGGCTGGCGGCCACTTGTGGGTACCCCTTTCTTCCGCTCAAGGACTTTTCTGGGGCCATCCCACTCCTGCCTGGAGAGGTTGGTGGGTGGAGAGGCTGTGGGTGGGGGCCACTCTGCCCTTGGAACTTGATGGTCACAGTGAGTGGGGGAGGAAGCAGTGACCGCAGACCTCTGTCCCACAGTTCAGCACCTATGTTATGGGGCGGATGGACTCTTACTTTGAGGACCCACTGACTTTCAACCCGGATCGATTCAGCCCTGGAGCACCCAAGTAAGTCCCTTCTTGAATGGTACCCAAGCTGAGGCCTGGGAGGAGGTGGACAGCCACAGTTGCACCTGGTCTGAGTCGCCTATGCCCACTGACCACATGTGGCCCCCCAGATTCCTGTGAAAGGACTGAGATTTTACCCTGTCTTACCAGAGGAATCACAACTCAGATAGAGAGGTTAGGCCACTTGCCCAAGGCTGCACAGCTGGGAGGTGGAGTTGAACCCATCCCACACTCAACCAGCGCCTTATCCTGGGAACTGCGTGACTTTCTCAGCCTTGATAGTCCTCTCTGAGAAGCGAGGATACTTATGGCTCCATCCAGAGGTGGTTGCAGGAGTTACTGTGACCATGGAGGGAAAATAGAGCTCAGGGAGCCCGAGTCTGCCCAGGGCTGGACAGCCAGCCAGCCAGTGAGTAAGTGACCAAGCATCTGAGGCTAGGTTCCTTCATGGTGATACAGGGACAGCCCTCGGGAGGACCCAAGGAGTACTGGTGGTGCTGTGAATCAGGTGTTGGACTGCTAACCAAAAGTCATCGGTTCAAACCCACCAGCCCATTCCTTGGGATGAAGATGAGGTTGTCGGCTCCTGTAAAGACCTACAGTCTTGGGAAGAGTTCTGCTTAGTCCTAGGGGGTTAACTATGCATCAGAATCGACCCAGCCACAGTGGGTGGGTCAGGAAGGTCCAGAAAGGACACTGAGAGGGGGTCACGGCAGCCAGAGCTCAGCAGATCAGCTGTCATTGCCGAGACAGCTCCCGGAGCCCCCGCGTGTGCAGAGAACTGCTTTGCAGGGGTTTCTTGGTTGGGTTAAAGGGTTTCCTTTAATCTTAAAGGAAAGCAGATCGCCAAGCCTTTTCTTTGGGGTGCTGCTGAGTACGTTTGAACCGCCAGTCTCCAGGTTAGCAGACAAGAGTACACTGTTTGTGCCACTCAGGGACCTGTATTGTGTCTAGCGTGCAGACCACCTGCCTGGCACAAAGCAGGTCATTACGGAGTCTTCTGTCACTCTTGGTGTCCTTGTTGCCTGCCTCCTGACCCCTCTCTCCCTGCAGGCCTCGGTTCACCTACTTCCCCTTCTCCCTGGGACCCCGCGCCTGCATCGGGCAGCAGTTTGCTCAGGTAGGAGGGGCAGGCTCAAGGGCCAGGTGTCCACAAGTGACTGTAGGGGGTGGTTTGCCCTGGCCCCGTGTGCTCGATGTAGAGGTGTCCAGGGAGGGGTGGTGTGGAGCATGGTGGTCAGTCCTCTGCTCACTCGATGACCTGTGTCCCTGTGCACAGATGGAGGTGAAGGTGGTGATGGCCAAGCTACTTCAGAGGCTAGAGTTTCGTTTGGTGCCTGGGCAGCGCTTTGGGCTGCAAGAGCAGGCCACGCTCAAGCCGCTGGACCCTGTGCTGTGCACCCTGCGGCCCCGCGGCTGGCAGCCTGCACCCCCACCCCCACCCTGCTGAGGGTGCTCACCCCGGGGCTCCCCACAGGATCGGACTCCTGGGCCAGGGCCACTGCCCTCCTTTGCCACCCTGCCCTCTTCACGCTGGCTCCTTCACCCCCCAGCGCTCCCTGCCACCTGCTGACCACTGCCCTCCTAACACCCTCACGCTGCTATTCACACCTTTCTTCAGCTGTCACCGCCCCCAGGAAGCCCTCTCTGCCACCCCCCGGCCGGGCCGGGGCCCCTCCCTGTGCTCTCTCCACCACCTGTGCTACCTCCAAATCCACTGACCACACTGACCACTGACCACACTGTATCGTGAGTATCCGTGGATGTGACCCACTGCCCCGGCAGCCCATGGGGACCTCGAGGGCAGGGTCTGCGTGTGATTCAACTCTGAGCCCCCTGGGTCCACCCCAGGCCGGCACAGAATCAATACTCAATAAATGTGTGTTGACTGCATGAATGGATGGCCAAACCGGGTCATGACGCTCTGGCCTTGAGTTTGCTCATCTGTGAAATGGGAGAGGGGGGCATTGAGGGCTGGCCTAGCTCTGGAAGCTGCATCCCACAGATGTCCCAGAAACGCCCATCAGAAGACTATGTGCCCCCAGTTCCCAGGAGACACCTGCTTGATGAAGCCTTGCTGATTTGAACACAGCTGGAGGGGCCTGGTTTGGTGTGAGTGCTGGATCTGAGAAGGTCTGCACATAGGCACTGGCCTCGCACAGGGCAGCTGGAGCAGAGTTGTGCCAATCCTTTAATTCAGAAAGTCACCCTCATGGTGGGGGGGTGGGGAGTGGAAGAAGCAAGCCATCTCTCCTGGGGCCTAGGGTTGGACACAGGTCTCTGGATACTAAGCCATGTCCCTGCGCCCATCCAAGGGCTCTGCAGAACATGGAAGCTATCTTTGCAGAGAAAATCCCATCCCTACCTGTAACCCCTGCCTGGGGTCCGTACCCCTCCTCTAGGGGAGGCCTTGATCATATACCTGATTTGGTCGTGGCTGGGACCTAGAGACCCTCCCACTCAGCAGAGAATGGGGGCTCAGGGAAGCTCAGTTCAGGTGGAGCCGAAAGCGGTGGCAGCCGGGGCAGAGGACCCAGATGCAAAGGACCACAAGTTCAAGTCCTGACTCTGCGTTTCGACATTTCCTGTAACTTTCGGTCCTTCCCAGAGAGTGTCCTCTTGCTTGTCCAGATTCTTGCTCAAACACTCTGCAACTGGACCATGCCTCTCAGCCCTGCTCCCGTTCCCAGTACCTGCCCACATACCTGCCTACAGGCAGCCCCTCTTTGCAACCTACCACCTCATGCACGAGCCTTCAGCCCTGTCCTGTCCCCCAAGCTACCACACAGATCTACACACTCACAGCTCTTTTATCCCAGTCCACAGACCCTCCATGGGCCAGAGCTTCTTCCCACATCTCTCACTGTATACTTAGTTCTCAGGGGTACCACCTGGTGGAGGATTCACATATCTTTGGAGACCAAGCCTGATCCTCATGACATCTTTGAGTCCCCACTATGGGGGCTCTGAGCATGCCCATTCCACAGAGGGAGAAGCACAGCCAGGCTGTTGTGAGGTCAGGACTTGAATCCATGGCTCTTTGCATCTGGTGACCCTTCACAGACCCTCCAGGAACCACATACCTTGTCACTGCAGGCCTGGAGACTAGGGGACAGTCAAGGTGAGGAGGGCAG
This sequence comes from Chrysochloris asiatica, assembly GCF_000296735.1. Taxonomy (NCBI): domain Eukaryota; kingdom Metazoa; phylum Chordata; class Mammalia; order Afrosoricida; family Chrysochloridae; genus Chrysochloris; species Chrysochloris asiatica. Next base: position 7,248,851 of record NW_006408543.1, read on the forward strand.
TGAGAGAGGAAGGCCTGGACTCCCTCCCCAACCCAGCACTGCAGCCTGTGGAGCTTGAAGCCCCTTCTCTTCCATGCGGTCCATACAAGGGTGGTCCTGACTGTAAGGAGAAGTCACCTGTCCAAGTGAGAGTTTTTGGGGGTGGGGCTCCACATTGGAACTTAAGAAGGCCCCAGTGTGCATTTCAGCCAGGATAACAGGTCCCAAATACCTGCCTACAAGCCACCAACAAGGTTGTTGCTATTGTTATTGGTAAGTACCATGGAGTCATGTTGTTGTTAAGTGCCATCGAGTCGGTTCCAACCCATAGCAACCCTGTATAGCATTTCCAAGGAGCAGCTGGTTGGCTTGAACCGCCAACCTTGCAGTTCAAAAGACTTTGCAGTCTGGCACATTAACCCACAGCGTCACACCAGGATGGGGTCAAATCCAAGGCTCTATGACTGGGTTGCCTGCTAGCTATGGGGCTTGCGTCTTAGTTGTCCCATCCTTAAGGAAGGATAAATTTAAAAATCTATAAGGAAGGAAGAGTTCGGCTGCTAACCGCAAGGTCAGGAGTTCAAATCTATCAGTCACTCAGAGGGATAAAGATGGGGTTTTTCTGCTATTAAAACGATTTTGTGATGTGCCGTCGAGTCGGTTCCGACCCATAGCGACCCTGTATAGGGTTTCCAAGGAGCAGCTGGTGAGCTTGAACCGCTGACCTTGAAGTTCAAACGGCTTTGCAGTCTGGCGCATTAACCCACAGCGCCTCACCAGGACTCAGAAACCCTATATAGGGTTGCTATGAGTCGAATCCGACTCCATGGCACATAACCACAACCACCATTTCCTAAGGCCGGTGGGGGAATTAGAGTGTTCATACGTGGGTCCTGCTCAGCACAGAACCTGCCAAAGTCACTGCTCCACACCTGTGGGCTCTTGGTACTGGTGTTCGCACCCGTATTGTTTGTTCCGTTCTGGTTGGTGTACGGCTCTGCGAGAGGCGGCATGGTGCAGCTCCGAGGATGACCACATGGTGGCGCCCGCGCGCAGCGCTCGGTCCATGTGCGTGGCCGCAGCCAGAGTGGGCGGTGCCTCCCTGCTGCCGGAGGGTCGTCAGGCCCTAGGACTCGCGTGTGCGGGGGACCAAGCCCAGCTCCTGACGCTGGGGGCAGGCAAGGCCAAGATGCAAACATGACTTGGGGTCAAACGCGGGTTACCTCAGACATCCACTGACCCTTCCTCTTGACCACTGGACGGGTGGACACCACCACACCAGCTCAAAGATGTGGTCTGACCCCTGACTCGCCCACCCGGGGCCAGCTGGTGGGGGCAAGGGTTACTGGAGCCCAGGAGGAGACTGGGGATCTCTCTGTGGTTCCCCATCACCTTTCTGGAAATGGACCTGCGGTTGGTCAGGGGCCTCTGACCACAGAGGTTTTGCCCGGTGGTTGGTCCAGGGAAAGCAAGAGACCACCCGTCTCTGGGGACTTCCGGGAATGGTACCTTGGCTTCCGCGCCTCGCAGTGGAGAAAAGAACACACATGAGGGTCCAGGTCTCTCCCTGCCTACCTCCCTGGATGCCTGACCTCTCAGAAACCTTTGGGCGCCAGTGGGGCAGAAGATATACCCCCCACCCTACCTCCCACACACACCTCAGCCCTTCTCCGTGTGGGCCACTTCCTCCTCAGGTCCCATTCTATTTGCCATTTGTAATTTGTAATTAGCAATCCGGTATAAACCTTTTCCTAGAGCAGAAAGCCTTATCTTTTCCCGAGGAGCAATTGGTGGGCTCCAATTCCCTTTGTGGTTCGCAGTCCAGTGCTTATCCTATGGAGCCACTGGGGAAGCCAAGAAGCCGCTCTTCTCCCCTGCCCTCTGCCCTGGGGGCTGAATGCGGGGGGGGGGGGGGGACCCTGAGTTGAAACACTTCGGGCCAGGCAAGGCTGAGGGGACCCAAGACTGGGTGGGCTGGGACATGAGGCTGCATGGGGCTGGTGAGGAGTTGCTTGGGGGCTGTGCTGAGTGGGGCTAACATGCGGGCACCTGTGCAGTCCCAGGTGGACTCAACAAGTGTAGTATGGGGGTGGGGAGCTGCTGGTCCTTGGGAAGAGAGCCTCAGGGGAGGAGTGGAGGGGGCTCAAACTGTGGCTAATCTGGAATGTAATCCCCTTCGCGTGGGAATCTGCTGTGCATGGCAAGGATGGAGTTTCCATCTGGCATTCCATGTCCTGCCTGACCCAGAACAGGGTCCCTGCCCACTGGAAAGGGTAAATGTTAACCCTCACCGTGGGCCCCAGGAAGGTGTCCAGCCTGAAGGTCAAAAACTAACCCCGTTGGGGGGCGGACTCCGAGTATCCTGGCAGGAACTCACTGGGGAGGTCCTGTCTTGGTCTGGGATGTTACCAATGGGTATTCCCTTCCCCACTCCTGTGGCTTGGAGCAGTCTAGCTCTGCACTGGTGGGACCAGGGCAGGTGGAGGGAACTCTGGTGATGGTGCCCGCCCCAGGATCCCCCAGAGGAGAGACGATCTGTCCAGGGAAGGAATCTGGCTCAGGCTGAGGGCGCAGTGACCACCATCCATTGCCCCTGTGGTCATTCACACACTTGGTAATACTGACAGTGTGAGAAAGTGTGAGAAACGCAGAAGGAGCAGGTGACCTTGGCCACCATTCTATTGTTCCCAGGCCCCCAGTGGGCAGAGAGACTGTGTGTGAGCAGCAACTCTGGGGAGAGCTTGGGGGGCCCTCTAGAGTGTGGGGGGTCCCAGGGTGAATGCTATGAGGAAGCATGGGGGCCAGGCTTCTTTGATGACCACCCTGGGGCACTTTCTCCTGCCACTGGCTGAGCATCATGAGAACCCAGGGACATCTTGCCCCATAATTGAGCAGTGGGGTTGGTACTAGACACCTGCTGAGTTCACATCCTCAGGTGAACAGCTACAGCCAGCCCCACAATCCTTCCCTGAGAAAGGGGTAAACTTTTTCTCCTGGGGCTGTGGGGATTGGTGGACTGGGTCCCTCGGATGACCAGTGACTCTTCCCCTGCTTGACCCTCCCGTCCCACTGACCACTCGTTTGTTCCTGGAGGGCTGGCTCTCTCTACTTTGAGCTTCCCTGATGCTCCGACCCTGTTCCCACACAGCAGGGGCTTGTCCCCCTCTGTCCAGACACCTCCTCAGGGAGGGTCTCCCTGACCACCCAGCTAGCCCCGGCCCTTCCTTCCTGACCTTCTGTTCTTGGTGGCCCCCCAGGAGCCTGTGAGCTGCGGTGTGGAGGCTGTCCTGTGAGTGCTGGTAGAAACATTAGTGGACACTAGTGGTGAGCCCACTGAGGTCCACGTGGGGACAGGGGGCTGCCGGAGGGAGGCTGGGAGCTTCAGGCTAAGCTCAAAGAAGCCTGAGTGAGGACCCACACATGCATGTCCATGCGCATGCGCACACATACATGAGTGTGTACACACGTCACACACATACATACCCGAGTGTGTACACACATCACATGTACACATACCTTAACATGTACACACATCACGCACACACATATGTGAGTGTGTATACATGTTGTCATGCACTTATCCTCCAAGCACATTGTGTGCCCCACATGCGTGTCCACAGTCCCACTTACCTAGTCTACACACGCATTCTCCTGCACACACATACATGCTTTCACACACATATGTGCACTCACACTTGTGCACACATACAAGGTCATAGACACATTTTCCGGTACATGTTTCCATGTACATATATGCACATCTCCATGGTTATACACACCTCAGTCATGCAAACTCAGGCCTCACGCACACACACATCTACACACAAACACATGATAACATACATGTGCACACACAGTGACATGGCCATACAATCTCATTCACACAAATTCAGGCCTCACGCACACACACATCTACACACAAACACATGATAACATACATGTGCACACACAGTGACATGGCCATACAATCTCATTCACACAAATTCAGGCCTCACGCACACACACACACTCACAGGTGGCACATGCTTACACAACTCACATGTGTTTGCATATCAACATGGTTACACACACCTCACCCACACAAACTTAGGCCTCACACACATGCACACGTGTGTGCACTCACACACGTGATGCACAGTCCCATATACTTACACACATGTTGGGATTCCTCCAGTTGCTGCACTGACCTCAGGAGTAGGGGAAGTAAGTTTGGTTTTGTTTTCCCAACACATGTTCCCCAAACAAAGAAAACAGGAAGGGACACAGGCCAGCATAGGAAGGGGAAACGGCCTGAATCAGGGAGCCAGCTCCAGCAATGACACTGGGTGGGGCTGGTGGCACACAAGGACAGACTGACAGATGGTGGCAGGGCAGGGAGGTGGAGTGGCCATCATGGCATCTCTACCCTGGTGGGCGTCACCCCTTCACCAAGTCTGCAGACGGGCTTGTCACCTGGTGAGGGGGCTGGTGAAGCTGGCCTTTGACCCAAGGCCTCAACAATGCTGTGTCCCCCACCCCTAGCGGTGACCAGAGAGGTCTGGAAATGCCACACTCTGAAAGGAACGACCCTCTCTGTTTCTGAGGGTCCAGTCCATCCCACCCTGTGGGCTGACCTCTACAGCAGCCTCATTGGTACTTAGGGGCAGCTTCTGTCCAGTGCCCCGCCCCTACTGGCCATGTTGGATTCCTCAGAAGTGCACCTGGGACAGGCTGCCCAGAGCCATGTGGCGAGGAGGGGCTTAGCAGGCAGGTCTGACCGAAGCTCCAGGGAGCCTGGGCAGGAGCCTGGCCACCCCTTCCTCCCAGGTGGGTCAGCTGTCCCCTGGGTCAGACCTCCCCTGCCCCCGCCCCGGATCTCACCATTCAGGGTTAGTAACCAGCCTCATCTCCCTTTCCCTTTGAAGCACCCTCCTCCCTCCATCTCTGCATGAAGAACAGGTCCTCGAGCCCATGGGGGCTGGGCTGCTGCAGGTGGTAACCTATGTGCCATCGACAGAGTTGGTACCAACTCATAGCAACCCAAGCACAACAGAATGAAACACTGCCCAGTTCTGGGCCAACTTCACAATTGTTGCCCCACTTGACCCCATTGCCAATTCATCTCGCTGGGGGTCTTCCTCGTTTTCTCTGATCCTCCACCTTACCAAACATGATATCCTTCTCCAGTGACTCGTCCCTGCTGACAATATGTCCAAAGTATGAGAGACGAAGCTTAGCCATCCTGGCCTCCAAGGAGCACTCTGGCTGCACTTCTTCCAACACAGATCTGTTGGTTCTTTCGGAAGCCCATGGCACTTTCAGTATTCTCCTCCAGCACCACAACTCAAAGGCATCAATTCTTATACGGTCTTCCTTATTCACAGTCCAGCTTTCACATGCATATGAGGTTACTGAAAATACCATGGCTTGCGTCAGGTGCACAGGGAAACCCACCTTGGACAGTGCCTCTGGAAATGCCGCCTGGGGGCTACGAATCCTCCACTTTCCTCGTTGCCCTGGTCTCTCACCCAACCCTTGGCTGCATGTACCCTTCATCCTGTGGGAGTCCAGGAAAGGGCTGAATTGGCCCTTAGCCTAGCACACACCTTAGCCTAGCACACAGCAAATACCTACTAAGTACTTTACTGAGATGCGTTTCCTCTTCCAATATTTCCTGAGCTCCTGATCTGTGCCATGGGGAGCCCCCGTCACAATTCCAGCTCCCCAACACATCCAGTAAAACCAAACCCACTAAATTCACTCTCAGTCTCTGTGGGAACACACAGCCTCACATTTCTCCAATTAGCAGCATCCAGTAGGTGCCCAATAAGTGTGGACTGCTCTAGGTCAGCCAAGCAGAGGCCAGGGCCACACCTTCCCTTCCGTAGCCCAGAGACAGCTTGGCTCCCAGTTCCCATCCTCTCCTGACTGTGTGACCTTGGTCCAGTCACTTAACCCTGGTGTGGGACCCAGTGGATGGTGGTCGCTGCTTGAGAAAGCTGGATGAGACCACAAGTAGCCACTACTCAGCATGGCTCACCCACTGTCCCTGTCCTTCCTGAATGCCCACACCTGCCCCTGACCAACTACGTGGGACTGTGCCAGGAGAGTGGGCAGGCCTCCCAGTAGCCAGGGCTGGGGTCTCAGAGGCTGACCGAGTGCCTGGGGTTCAGCAACTCAGTGGTATTCTGAGAGAGCCGTGCAGGGGAGGGCAGTGCCCAGATTTATCCACCAATCGCGTGGGCTCCCAGCCCGGAGTGCATTCTTATCTGTCCGGCCGCATGGGGGGGCGGGACGTGGCCAGGGACTGAGTCTGCAGCTGGGCCAGCAGCCCCGTGTCCAGCCGGTGGGAGACAGCCACTACCAAGAGCTGCACGTCCCTGTAGGCCGCGAGCCGTCCGCTGTCCCTGCACCATGTCGGACGGTGAGGGCCCCTCGGCCGGTGAGTGGCAGAGTTATATTTATCCTGGGCCTCCGGTTGCCGAGGGCCCAGCCCCTCAGACTGCAGGCAGCTGTGAGCTGGGCAGGGGCTGGGCAGGGCTGACCCTTCTTCCAATCTGATGCTGGGGACCTCATCTGTGGAGGGGGAGCTTGGTTATCTAAGTGTCCGCTGTACCCCTGGATTTCCCTGGGGCCGGAGCAGGAAGTGGTGGTGGAAACCCCTCCCAGGCTGCCTGCCGGACTGCCAGAGCTGACCTGTAGGGCAGGCAGCAGCGACAGTGACAGCAAGGGACCCCTGGGTGGGCTCAAGATGCCATGGGCCCTGGAACCTCAAGTAAAGGGCAGGAACTTTATCAGGAAGACGAAAACCCATAGGCTCTGTTGGAGCCACCAAGTCTGACAGCTCCAGGGCTTCTGAGAGCTTCTGTCCACACGAGGCAGGCCTCCATGGCCCAGCCTCCTTGGTTGGCCATGGCCAGGGACAGAGGGGCTTTCAGATTCCACCCTCCCCCAGGGCAAGGGGCTATGGTGGACTGGGCTATCATAGTCCTGGCCGGTCCCCCTGACTCCTGCCTGTTAAAGGACAGTCTCTGAGTTGGCCATCTTCCCCAAAGTCAGCCCTGTGGACCCTGGAGTCCAGCTGTGCAGGTTCAAATCCCACTTCCTTCACTTCCAGGTTGGTGACCTTGGGCAAGTGGCTTCATGTCTCTGGACCCCAATGTCTCCAATGGGTGGTCATGAACAGTGTATGACTTATAAAAGTTCTATCCAGATATGGGTTGTGAAGCATGACACTTGTGTCTGCTGCCCTATGGGGGTGTGTGGGGTACAACAAGTGGGGACAAGTAGAGGGGTTCTGGTGGCTCTGGCCCTGGGGGGAACAGCAGATGGGGCAGGAGTCCAGAGTGGGTGTCTCCAGGCTCTGCCTCCCCAGCAGCCCCTGGGACATCCTGGGGCTCTTGTCCATGAGGCAGACTGTCTAGTGGGTGCTGGGCAGGGGGTGGCAGTGTGGCATCACCCTGCCTTGTGTGTGATGGACAATCCCAGCGCCCGGGCCTGGCGGGTCCGATTTGGAACTCTGTGTGTGTGTGTGTGTGTTGGGGGAGGGGGTGGGGCGGGGGAGACACCAACAAATCCAGCCTGACCTCTCCTCTCTTGCCGGGCGCCAGTCCTATCGGCTGCCAGGAATTGCCAGGAATTGGCTGCAGGCCACCAGAGCCAGGGGCGCCGGCAGACGGGCCCTTTCTGGCTGGCCTGCCCCACACCTGACCCGAACCCGGAATAGCTCTTCCTCCACCCGGGACTTGGCGCTGGTTTTAGCAGCTTGTAAAAGCAACCAAGTGGACAGGAGTATTTCAGGAAGACCAGGTCAATATTTAGCCCACTGATGATGGCATAGGCGCCGAGTGTGTGTGAGTGTGTGTGTGCCCGCAGTCTGGAGACCACCCAACAGTGTTTGGGAAGAGGGTCAGCCTGATGTTACTCAGCTTCATCCTGGTCCCATAGCCCCAGTCACACTTGGGCTTGGGCTTCCCATCTGTAAAGCCTGGTGTCTGGAGTAGACCGGATAGTGCACCAGGTGTGGGGGTATATGTTTACTTTGGGGGGTGGACTTTGGCACAGGAAGGGGCCCCCCATCTAGAACTGGAGCGCATAGTCTTCTGGGAACAGTTCTTACCTGTCTTCGGTAACCTTGACAGAGTGGGTGTGTTCTCAGCTTTCCATGTGACCTCGGGTGGATTACTGGAGGACTCTGTACCTCAATTTCTGCATCCCTTAAATGGGGACATTCATGATGCCTTCGTGCTTGGAGTTGTTAAAATCCAAGCTAAACCAATTGCCAATGAGTTGATTCTGACTCATTGTGGGATAGAGTAGGACTGCTCGGTGGGGTTTCCAACTGCTACATCTTTCTCCAGTTAGAGGATTCTAGTTAGCAACCCAGGGCTTAACCCACTGCACCCCCAGGCCCCTCCCAGAGGTGGGGGGCATGAGCTCCTTCTTGCAGTGAAGGAAACTGAGGCTGGGGAAATGAGAGGCTTGCCCAACATCAGCCAGCTGAACTGGGATTGGAATGGCCATCTTCCCAGATCCTGTTGTGCAAACTCAGATTAGGTCCTCCTTCCGCGGGACCCACCCTGTTCCCCAGGAGGAGTGGGGTGGCTGTCTGGGCTCTGATACCCCCATAGGTCTAGTTGGCTTTTGTCTGAAACTCAACATTACCTCCAATCATTTGGAGCCTGGGGGGAAAAAATGTGGTACCTTGTCAGAGTGTCAGGAAAATTCCACAGAGCAGCAGTGCCACGGCGGGCAGGCCGGCTCCTGGATGTATGTATGGCCCTGTGCCTGGGCTGGCCGGCCTGGAGGCTAAGGTTACCGCAGTCAGTGCTGTATTTATAGCAGGGCTCCTGTGTTTGGGAGCTGCCAGCCGGTAGGCCCTGGGCCGCGAAGGCACTTCCGGACAGTCGCCTGGACCCTAGGCCAGCTCTGTCTTTTAGTGCTCATGGAGTTTTACTGTCTGAGCCTCAGTTTTTCCATCTGTAAAGTGGAAAAACTGTCATCTGTCACCAAGTCTGGAGACAGTACCCAACATGTGCCAGCTCCAGCTTCTTGGGTCTCTTTATAATCATTTCCTACTTGACCTTGTTAAACCCCCAAGCCCCTTCCTCACTGAGCAGACCGCCTCCAGAAGAGCATCCAGACCTCTGCTATCAGTTCTCCTCATGTTGGAGAAAGTCTCCATTCTAAGTACCAAAGGCTGTTACAATTATTGGCATCTCCATGCTCGATGAAACCAAATGTTGCCTGTTCTACACCATTCCCATAATTCGTTGTGGATCTGACCATTGTGTTCAGAGGGAGAGGGTTTTTACTGATTCTCAGAAGTGAATCACCAGGCCTTTCTTCCTGGTCTGTCTCCGTCTGGAAGCTCCGCAGGAACCTGGTCAGCATCAGAACAGCACACACGCACCATTGACAGATGGGTAGTGGCTGCATATAAGGTGCTCTGGCCAGGAACTGAACCTTACCTAGATCTTACACATGGAAGGCTCAGAGAGGTTAAGTGACTTTCCCAAGGCCACAGAGCTAGGAAGTGGTCATGTTAGGATTTGAACCCTGGGCTCTGCTGAGAATAAAATGGCCAGTTGGTGGTTTCATGGCAGAATCCTGGCCTTCCACACATGGGCACCATGCCCTTCTTATCTGCAACTCTCAGCCAGGAACAAAGTGGAACAAGGACACGGGTCCACTCCCAGGAGGCTGGGACCCTCAGAGCCCTCACTGGTGTGTGGCCTCCATGCCTGGCCTGGAGACTTTTTTTCTACCCTGTAGATGACTGCAGGTAAATACAGGTTCGGTGGACCAAAGGCACACATGCCTCAGGCCCACCCTCCTCGTCATAGTCCATGAGTCTTTGAGCAGAGAACGAACAAATTCACCTCAGTGAGCAACCCGATCCCAGTACCTGAAGTGCCTCGAGGGCATTTTCATTTATGACAAAAAACACAGGTTAGAAGCTGTTAGGAATTCAACATGAAAACAAGAGTTGCTTACATCTGTTCTTTTGAAGTCTTGGGCCAGTTTTAATTGTATCATGCTGGAGATAGCAAGATGAGTTTTATTTTTATTATTTATTTATAGACAGCTTTATTGAGTTAGAATTCACATACCATACAATTCACTCATTTAAAGCTCAAGATCAGATGGTTTTTAGGATAGGCACAGATATATGTACAATCACCCCTATAGTCGATTTCAGAATGCTTCCTTCATCATAGAAAGAAAATCCACATCCTTTCTTTCGCCTCCTGTTCCCCCACTTTCTACCTTCACCCTGAGTCCCTATAGATTTTTCAGGTTTGGACATTTCATATCTATGGAATTATACCACATGTGGCCTTTTGTGCCTGGCTTCTTTCACTTAACATAATGTTTCCAGACAGATTTCTTTATTCCTTTGGCAGTCCACAGTATATTCAGCATTCTTCGCCAATATCATACTTCAAATGTATTGATTCTCTTGTCTTAAGACTCCTGGTGTGGCAGGATCAGCACTAGACTGTGAACCACAGGGTCAGCAGTTCAAACCCACCAGCTGCTCCTCAGAAACCATACATAGGTCACTATGAGTTGGAACTGACTGGACAGTACTTTAAAATAACAACAAACCTACTACATATATTTGCATTTAGACCTCTGATAACCTCAATTAATTAACCCTATAGGTGTTGGAGGAGAATATTGAAAGTGCCATGGGCTGCCAAAAGAACCAATAGATCCGTTTTGGAAGAAGTGCAGCCAGAGTGCTTGCTCTCTGGAGGCCAGGATGGCCAAACTTCATCTCTCATGCTTTGGACTTATTGTCAGGAGGGACCAGTCACTGGAGAAGAATATCATGTTTGGTAAGGTGGAGGGTCTGAGAAAAAGAGCAAGACCCCCAATGAGATGGATTGGCAAAGTGGCAGCATCGATGGACTCAAGCATGGCAACAGTAGTGAGGTTGGCCCAGGATCGGGCAGTGCATAGGGTTGCTATGGGTCAGTACCGACTTGATGGCACCTGACAACAACAACAACATAGAGGGGGAATCTAGGTGGGCTGGTGAAGGGTGCTCCCACCAGGGAAGAGCGAGAACTGAGACCCCTACACCGACGCCATTTGTAACACAATGAAACATTGTCTGACCCTTGGTCTGTTCTAGTTCATTGTTGTAGACACTGGTTGAGTGCCTTCCAACCTAGAGGGCTCATAGATTCCAGCACTGTATTGGACAATGTCTGGTTTTGCTCCATAGGGTTTTTTGTTGGCTCTGGTAGTATAGTGGTTACGAATCAGGCTGCCAACTTCAAGGTCAGCAGTTCGAAACTACCAGCTGTTCCGTGGGAGAAAGATGAGGCTTTCTGCTCCCGTAAAGATTTACAGCCTTGGAAACCTGTACAGGGTCTCTATGAGTTGGAACCGACTCCACGGCACTTAACAACAACAACAATTTTTGGAAGTAGATTCCCAGGCCTTTCTTCCTTGTCTGTCTTTGTCTGGAAGTTCTGCTGAAACCCTTCCACAATGGGTGATTCTGACGGTGTTTGAAATCCTGATGGTGTAGCTTCCAGCCTCACAGCAACATGCAAGCCACCACAGTACAACCCTCTGGCAGCTGGGTGCCCACACTATGCATTCTCTTGAGCCCTTTGGCAAGCTCTGTCTATGAACCCTCTGGACGAGAAAATTGAGGTGGCTCCGTGGGGAGACCCAGCACTCAAATCCCTGCTCCACCCTCACAACACAGGGCCTAGCGGGTCACCGTGCACATACAACCAAACTGGTTTCCATGGAGACATACAACCAAACTGGTTTCCATGGAGACATACAACCAAACTAGTTTCCATGGAGTCGACTCCCAGCCCAAGTGTGTCAGAGTAGAACTGTGTTCCATAGGATTTACAGTGGCTGATGTTTAGGAAGGAAAGAAAGAAAGAGGAAAAAAGCCAAGCCTTTTTTCCAAGACACCTCTCGGTGGACTTCAACCAGAACTTCAAATAGTTTAAACAGGTTCATTCAAGACGGATGAAGCAAAATCAGAATGGATCCACATTTTTAAAATTTGGGTGACGTGGGATGACAACCATAATGGGGGGAATAATGGGTCGCAGCCCTGGAAGGGGAGACTCAGAAGACACTCAGTGAGCCCTTTCCATAGCCTGATGCGGGAGATGGGACTCTTGCCAGAACTGCAGACAGTGATATACATTCAAAGCACACAGCCAGCCACCATCTTTGAGCTGGGCACCATGGTTTCTAACTGTGATGGTCAAGGTATGTGGCTGCTACGTAATGTTCATTCTGCCTGAGTTATCTAAGTGCGAGATTATTTTTCTACTAGATTTTTCCTGTTCCAATTATAGTCCTGGCTCACTCACATTTTACAAATCTAGGTCTGTTCAGGTTTTGCTACGTCAGCCATAACTGAAAGAGAAAACTGATCCAGAGCCCCGGCTTGCACCTCTGAGTTAAAAATCTGCCTCACCCAGACACTCCACCATGCACACAAAACCTACTTCCTCAGCTGTATTGGAGCGTGTCCCTCCAGTGAGAAGCACAGGAAGGGTGTTTCTATAGCTGCCCTAGTCCTTTGACATGTTTTTCCACTCAAAATAAATGAGGCAGGCCGCCTGGAGGATGTGTTTAAACTGGGTGGAAAGTTCTCTAAACAGTCTGCTTGGAGGCGGAACCTGGGACCCAGAGCTTCCAGATCTCTTGGTGCTCAAAGCAGCTCAACGAGTCTCCCCACAATTCCAGCTTACTTTCCAGAAATGTAATGACCTGAACACTTAGGGAAGGGTTTGATGACAGCATCTTGTCTTTGTAAATACTATTTTTAAACCAAGACTTATAAGACAATGCATGTTGTTCATTGTCACAGTCCCTTTGTTGTTGTTGCTATTATTAAGAGCCATCAAGTTAGCTCCAACTCATAATGACTCTACACATAATAGAACGAAACACTGCCTGGTCCTGTATCACCCTCACACTTCTTATTAGATTCGAGACCATTGTTGCGGCCACTCTGTCAGTTCATCTCTTTGAGGGTCTTCCTCTTTTCCCCTGATCCTTTGTTAAGCTGCATATTTTAATTTATATTTGTTTTCATTTTGTTGATGGTCTTCCTCTCTTTTGCTGACCCTCTACTTTACCAAGCATGATGTCCTTCTCCAGGGACTGGTCCCTCCTGATAACATGTCCAAAGAACGTAAGATGAAGTCTTACCACCCTGGATTCTAAGGAGCATTCTGGCTGCACTGCTTCCAACTCAGAGTTTTTTGTTGTTCTTTCAACGTTCTTCTCCAACATCATAGTTCAAAGGCATCAGTTCTTCATCAGTCTTCCTTATTCATTGTCCTCTGGCCATGACGGGTTCAAGCATAACAACAATTGTGAAGCTGGCAAAGGACGGGGCAGGATTTCATTCTGTTGTATATTAGGGTTGCGATGAGTAGAACCCGACTCAACAGCACCAACAGCGGTTCACAGATAGAGGACTGGCCAGGACGGTCCCTTTCCATTAGGTGTGGCCACGTGACTTGCTGTAGCCAATGAAATGCAGGAGAAGAAATCACTTCTAAGTGGGAGTATTTAATTGTGAGTGGTTCTGTCCTGACTGCTCTTTTAGCCTGACACAGTGACTGGAGAACATGTGATGACATGGAGATGTCATGCTAAACCGCCCAGCAAGTACTCATACCCTAGAGAGGCATCCAAGCCAATCCACAATGGATTTTGCAAGAGCAAGAAATGCATCTTGGTTGTTTTAAGACACTGGGAATTGACTTTTGTCTAGTCTGACTGATATGTTGTTGCTGTTTAGTGGCATCAAGTCGATTCCGACCCATAGCGACCCTGTGTAGCGTTTCTAAGGAGCAGCTGGTGAACTTGGTGACCTTGCAGTTCAAACGGCTTTGCCACACTAACCCACAACGCCACACCAGGACTCTGACTGATACGTTGTTGTTAAGTACCATGGAGTCAGTTCCGACGCATAGCAACAGGGTTTCCAAGGTTGCAAATCTTTACGGGAGCAGAAAGCCTCATCTTTCTCCCGCAGTACAGCTGGTAGTTTCGAACTGCCGACCTTGAGGTTAGCAGCCCGATTCGTAACTGCTATGCTACCAGAGCTCCTTCGAAAAATTCAAAGCAGCTGAAAAAATTTTATGTATATTGATATTTTGATAATTTTTGAATATAAAGTTTAGTGGCATTAATTACCCTCACAACACTGTGCAACCTTAACCACAATTGCTTTCCAAACCAAGAAAGAAAACGGAGACTCTTCTGATGCAAACAAAACTTTGATGTCAGCAGTTATGGATGACAACTAATTTATTTTATCCACCTCAGCAACCGATTCCTGCATTTTATTTTGACCACGTGCTGGTGGTTGTGGTTATGTGCCGTGGAGTTGGTTCTGACTCATAACGACCCTGTATAGGTTTCTGAGGCTGTAAATCTTTACGGGAGCAGAAAGCCTTATCTTTCTCCTGCGGAACCGCTGGTAATTTCAAACTGCTGACATGTAGGTTAGCGGCCCAACTGGTAACCACTACGCTACCAGAACGGAGTAACCAGAAAACCCAGGTGAGTGGTTGCAAATGTGATAGGCTTTCCATTCCTTTAAAATAATGCCATGGAATCCCAGAGTTCATTGCTGCACTGGTCAGAGTGGTAACTCCAGTGCTGGCTGTCCTCTGATGACAGTGAGTCGGTTCATTGTAAACCCACGTTAGAGTTCCAAGTTTTTACAATCACAAAGAACTCTGTTAGCAACTGCAGCTGAGCCCAATCATCCTATCAGCATCTTTTCTTAGATCCATCAGGAAAAAGTTGTTTGGAGGGAGTTACAAGTTTTTCACAATTACTATCAACTCTGTTAGCAATCACTACTGAATCATGTCATCGAATCAGCATCGTCTCCCATCTTTTCTTACGCAGATTCATCAGGAAAAAGTTGTTTGTGGGGAGTTACAAGGACTCTGGGTAGAAAAGTCCTAAGAAGTAATCCATTGTACCTCACTGTGTATTCCATGTGGCAATGTCTAACTGTTGATGTTGTTGAAAAAGGTATTTGTAATGAAGAAGTCATTGGTCTTGCAAAATTCTATCATGCAATCTTCAACATCATTTATATCATCAATGTCACATCTTCTAACTACTGATCCCTCATCTTCCTTTTCAACTTTTGCATTCCAATCACCAATAATTATCAATGCATCTTGCGTATATATGTTTGATCAATTTCAGACTGACTAAGTTGGTGGAAGTTTTCAATTTCTTCTTCATTGACTTTGGTGGTTGGTGCATAAATTTGCATAGTAGTTGTATTAATTGGTCTTCCTTGTAGGCATATGGATATTATCCTATCACAGATAGTGTTGCACTTCAAGATAGATTTTGAAATGTTCTTTTTGGCTATGAATGTGACACCATTCCTCTTCAATTTGTCATTCTCAAAAGAGTAAAGTATATGATTGTCTGATTCAAAATGGCCAAATACCTGTCCATTTCAGCCCACTAAAGCTTAGAATACCAGCCTTTATGAATTCCATTCCATTTTGGCGACTTCCAGTTTTCCTAGATTCATACTTCATACATTCCATGTTCCGACCCTGATTATTAATGAGGAGCTTGTTGCAGCCTCCACATTTTGAGTTGCACCTCCTCAGCAAATGAAGGTCTCCAAGGTTGTGCTCCATCCATGTCCGTAAAACCAATGACTTTGAGAAGGCAACTCTACTTCAGTTGTATTTTGAATGTCTTCCAACCTGAGGGACTCATCTCTGTCACTATATCAGATAATGTTTCACTGCTATTTATAAGGTTTTCAGGGGCTAATCCCTCAGAAGTGGACTGCTTATTCCTTCTTCCTAGTCTGTTCTTAGTCTGAAAGTGCCTCGGAAACCTGTTTACCACAGGTGACCCTACTGATATTTGAAACACCAGTGCCATAGCTTTTATCATCACAGCCACATGCAAGTCACCACCATATGACACACAGATAGACATATGGGGGGAGAAAGATTATAGCCTGGGAACCCTACAGGGCAGTCCTACCTGCTCCTACAGGGGTGCTACAAATTGGAATCAGCTTGAGTTTTTTGTTGTTATTTTGTTTTTAACTTTTTATTGTTAATTGGGTGAAGGTTTACAGAGCAAATCATCAATTTTCCATTCAACAAATCGTACACATTTTGTTTCATTTCATTGTTTGCAATCTCCACAATGTAACATCACTCATCCCACTTCCTCCCCGGCTTTCTTGTTTCCATTCCTTCTTCTTCCCTAAGCCTTCTGAACTTTGTCTTTGGGTAAACGCTCTCAAACGGTTGAATACTCTCCAGTGTACACACCTCATTGGTGTGACTGCGCCCCTTAAAGACCTGTCTGTTGATGACTCTCTAGTGTGCTCACCTCATTGGTGTGACTGCACCCCTTAAAGACCTGTCTGTTGATGACTCTCTAGTGTGCACACCTCATTGGTGTGACTGCTCCCCTTAGAGACCTGTCTGTTGATTACTCTCCAGTGTGCACACCTCATTGGTGTGACTGCTCCCCTTAAAGACCTGTCTGTTGATGACTCTCCAGTGTGCACACCTCATTGGTATGACTGCTCCCCTTAGAGACCTTGGTGTGATTGCTCCTCTTAAAGACCTGTCTGTTGATCACTCTCCAGTGTGCACACCTCATTGGTGTGACTGCTCCCCTTAGAGACCTGTCTGTTGATCACTCTCCAGTGTGCACACCTCATTGGTGTGACTGCTCCCCTTAGAGACCTGTCTGTTGTTTGGCTGACGATTCAGCCATGGGGCGAGTTCAGTTTCAGATCTGCAGGGGGACTGAGGGCCAGAGTCCCAGGTTCTCCCAGTCTCTGTCTAACCAGTAAGCTGGGTCTTTTTTATGATTTTGAGTTTTGTTCCACTCTATCCAGAACCTTCTAATGTGATCGCTTTCAGAACAGTCCATAGTGGTGGCTGAACACCATCTAGTTCTTCTCATCTCAGGATCATGGAGATTGATGTTCACACAGTCCATTAGTTCACTGGATTCATTGTTTCCAAGTGTCTTCAGTTTTCAACACCATAATCCAACTGCACCAATTCTTCTATGGTCTTCTTTATTCATTGTCCAACTTTCACATGCATACGAGGTGATTGAAAGTACCATGGCTTCGGTGAGGCGCACCTTAGTCCTCAAAGTGACATCTTTGCTTCTTAACACTTCAAAGATGTCTTTTACAGCAGATTTCCCAGTGCGATACCTCATTTGATTTCTTGACTGCTACGTCCATGGGCATTGATTGTAGAGCTTTGGCAATGACCCAAAACCCGAGGTAAGGTGCTATAAACAGATACCACCAGGACTGACAGCTGGGACATCAGGGGACTGTGCATGGCCCAGGTCAACCAGAGGTGTACTGTGCAGCACCAAGTCAGAACCTGGCCGTCCAGCCCTCCCTGTGGGCTGCAGCCAGTGTTTCCCTGGGTGCTGTGAGGTCTGTCAGTGGTCTTAGCTCAGAAGCAACAAACAGGGATTGTCACAAGGGTGGCCCAGGTGAAGCACAGTTGTCCAGACTCACACACAATGCAGACAAGCCTAGCCTATTTGTGGAATACCAGGTGGGGGTATTTTCTTAGTGTGTGCTGCCTACCCCTTCCTCAAGTGAGAGGTCATGGCTCCCTGGACTTGCTTCAGCAGCTTTGTCCACAGGGAGTTTTGACGAGAAGCCTCGGACATCTTCTAGTGTCCCATGCCAGGGGCATCTGGCAGAGTAGCTGATGGTCAGGCTGATCCTGTATCCTAAACTGAGCAGGAGCCAGGTGGGAGACAAGGGGATCCCATTAACTCCTCATGGTGGGAAACAAACCACTACCAGACCACAAGCATGTTAGACGACTCTGAGGGAACAAGGCCCTTTCTACCAAGAAGCCCAGAAGTAGAAGCCAGGAGAGACCACCCTAATGGCCCTGAATGTGTCCATGAGCTGAGAAAGGCAGTGTATATGATGTGAGATTCCCAGCTCCGGGCCCAGCTTGTGGATGCTGCTTTGGACATCCAGCAGATAAGGGAAACAGTGACATGTGAGCTTTACCACCCTGTGCTGTGTGACCTTTGCAAATTACAAAGCCTCTCTGTGCCCTTGTCTCCTCACTAGCAAATTGAGGCTAGATTACAATGTGCAGGGGCATTGGGGAGGTTGATGAGCTTGGTAAACCTGAGTGAAGCATGTGTCCAAGGGCAGAATTGGGTTGGAATGGGGGTTCATCTTTGGTTGATTCCTTAGAGGCAGCAGTTTTACCACACACGTGTCTTCCAGGAAAAGGCAGTGAAGGAGAAGAGGAGCAGGAGAGGGTTCCAAATGAGTCCTGCTCAGTCTAGACTATACCAGTGAGTTGGGAGCTTCTGTCCCCAAGGACAGTCCTTTGGAGAAGGACAGGCTGAAGCAACCACAGATTCGGGGAATGGACACACTAGGACTTGGCCAGAGGCCCTCACCCGATACATCTGGGTCCAGTGTGGTCACATCATAGCAGCCTTCAGAGTGGGTCAGGTCACACTGCAGCTATACTGTTTATTTCAACAGAGCCAGCTGGAGACTGCCACGTGTCCTCCACAGCCTCAATCAGGGACACGAGCTGGTGGCGGAGGCAGCAACAGAGCAAAGGTGTCTCAGGGTGTGGACTTGGGGAGAACGTGTGCAGGATATTGGCAGATAACACCTAAGAAGGACTTGAAAGATGGGAAGGATGAGCCACGAAGATCTTGGGTAAAGTGTTCCCAGCAGGTGCAAAGGTCCTGAGGCTTGCTGGGATTTTCAAAGAGTGCTGACAAGCTCAGTGTGGCTGGGCTGTGTAGATGGGAACCTGGGAGCTGAATTCCTTTGGTTTTGCCCCGGGGGAGATGGGAGCCATGGAAGAATTTTGAGTGGTTGAGGAGCATTAGGATCTCACTGGGTTTTATAAGCAACAGTAAGTGGGTTGTCTACTTCCTGTACTTGGGAACTCTAAAAATAAGAGATCAAGACCTGTGGACCCAGGTCTCTTTGCAGCCTGGCTAAAACCATCAATCACAGTATTCCAGGCGGGGCTGCCTGGAGCCAATTGCTAATGGACCCAGTGAGCAGTGAGTGACGTTTAAAGTTGCCTCTCTCTGGGCTCAAACACAGTGGGGAGCTCCCAGAACCTTACCGAGAACTCAGCCAGCGGGAAAGGTTTCCTGAAAACCAAAAGCCACTGAATGGATTTGATTCCAACTCATAGCTGCCTTCTACCACTGAGAAGAACTGTCCCCTAAGGCTTCCAAGGCTGAATTTCTTTAGGGAAACAGCCTGTCTCATCTTTTTCCCTCAGAGAAACTGGGGGATTTGAACTACCAGCCTTTTAGTTAACAGCCCAGTGCTCAACCCACTGTGCTGTTGTTGTTGAGAAGAGCCGTCGAGTCGATTCCGACCCATAGCCACCCTGTATAGGGTTTCCAAGGAGCAGCTGGTGAGCTTGAACCACTGACCTTGCAGTTGAAACGGCTTTGCAGTCTGATGCATTAACCCACAGCGCCACATCAGGACTCCACCCACTGTGTTACAAGGGCTAAAGTCACTGTCACTTCTGAGATTAGTTTTCACTACATCTCCCTATGGCAAGGCCTTGAGACGATGACACACACGGGCACATAGCCACAAGTTAGAGTTGTCAGAGAGAATACAAACTGCCCAGTTTAATTATAATTTCAGACAAAGAATTTGCGTGTGTATATGTGTGCAAGTCTATTCCTTATTGGCAACTAAGCAGAGTCCCCAGCAAACAGTCAACATGTTCAGCTGCTGACCAAAAGGTTGGAGGTTCAAATCTATCCAGAGACACCTCAGAACAAAAGCCTTCTGACTTCTGAGAAATCAGTCACTGAGAACCCTGCGGAGCACGGTTCTGACACACACATGGGGAGATTATGAGTCGGAGTCCACTCAGTGACAGTTGGTATTGGCAACTAAAGAATCTCCTGTCTCCCAAGCCCCACAGACCCCCACTCTGCCTCACAAGGTGCTCTTTCAAGTACCCTGAACGGAGCCAGGTGGGCTGGGGCTCAGGTCTACAGCCGGGCTCCTAGGGCAGCTCCTAGGGCATCCCACATCCCCATTGGTGTGGGATTGTGGGTGGGATGGGCAGCCAGGGGCCTGGGAGGAAGGAGCATTCCCCAGGGCTTGGTGATTTGCAGCCTGAACTTAAAGGCTGGGGCATCGCAGCTTGTGGAGGGCAATTCTTCCCCCTCTTAGTTTTCGGACTCCTTTAAGGAAGTGATTTATGACTGCGAGAAAACAGGGCTATAAGGGAGAACGCCTGGGGTCCCAATTTGGGGAAGACCAGCAGCTGTTACCTTTAAACAATACACATTTTCAAAGAGCAGATTTTTAAAAGAATGAATCCTGAAGAAGGAAATAGGCCACAGATGTGTGGATCATGGGAGAAATACTTCAGAAATGGGAGGGTGTTAGAAAACTCTACTTTAGCCCCTCTGCTCTGTCCTTTATGGGCAGGTGGGTGCTCCGGAATGAACCCTGGTGGTGCAGTAGGTTAGGTGTTGGGCTGCTAACTGGAAGGCCAGTGGTTTAAACCTACCAGCTGATCCACAGGAGACAGATGAAACTGTCTGTTTCCATAAAGGTGAGCAGTCTTAGTAATCAATCTAAAGTGCCTGCACTTTCCTGGGGGAAAGTGGCACACACCCCCTCAGCTTGTGCTGGGCAGCTGGGAGCCCTGACCTTTCAACCAACTCTGCTGGAGTCCAGTCAAGCCCCTCAGCCTGGCACACACTACTTCTCCTCCGCGGTCCCTCCTGAACCATCGCTCACACCAAGCAGAGCCACGGCCGATAGAGTCCTGCTTGTTCTACATCATTCCTAATCTGGCCCTTCCCAGTTCTGATCCTACTTCCTGGAATGTCTCACTGTCCACAGCAAAGTCCTCCTTTGCTCCCAAACCTCCTTGTCTGGCAGGGAAGAATGCTTATGTGCCAACATCTCTCAAACGGTTTCATTTTCCTTCGCTCGTGGCCTACCTGGCTCTGCCCCTGCCCATACTAGACAGTGAGCATGTTAAGGGCAGGATTGTCTCATTTATCTCCATATCCAGCACCTAGTCCATTGTCTAGGATACAGTAAGCCTTCAACAATTATCTCTTTATTTCTCTGACACTGCTAATCATTATTCCTCCATCAGACTTTGTTGCTTGTTAAGTGCCGTCGAGTTGGTTCCAACTCATAGCAAACCTGTATAGGGTTTCCAAGGAGTAGCTGGTGGGCTTGAACCGCTGACCTTGTGGCTAACACTCCAATGTTTATCCTGCAGCACCACCCTAGGACTCCACAAGACAGCTGTTGAACACTCACACTGTACTCAGTCTTTGCACTCTTGGAGGTGTTAGGTGTCGTTGAGTCAGTTGTAAGTCATAGAGACCCCATGCACAACAGGAAGAAACACTGCCAGCTTCTGCGCCAGCCTCACAATCGTTGCTGTGTTTGTGCCCATTGCTGCTGCCACTGTGTCCATCCATCTCATTGAGGGTCTTCCTCTTTTTTACTGACCTTCCACTTTACCAAGTATGATGTTCTTCTCCAGGGACTGGACTATGATAGGTGAAGTCTGGCCATCTTGGCTTCTGAGGAGCATCCTGGTTGTACTTCTTCCAAAACAGATTTCTTTGTTCTCCTGGAAGGTTATGGTACGTTCATATTCTTCACCAACACCATCATTTAAAGGCATCTTTGGTCTTTCTTAAGGACTGTCTGCAAGATTCTTTACGGGCATTTTTGTATTTTCTCCTCTTCACAACGCCACTGGCTAAATCTTATGATGGCATCCACTTTATAGATAAAGAAACAGAGGCTCAGAGAGTGTTGAGTTAGCACAGCTAGTCCATGGAAGCCCAGAGAGTCAACACCAGGGGTCTTCCCAACAATTGACAGTCCCTCTGTGCTCTGTATCATTCCCTCTCAGGCTTCAGCTTTCCAAAGTATAAACTGGAAGAGCTGTTGATGCTGATATCTTAAATGCCATCCCATTCCAGATGTTCCTAGAGGGCCAACCTTCGGAAGAGACCCATTGATCCTAAACTGCTTCTTGTGACACCACCTTAATCCTGTGGCTGGAGGTAGCGTCATCAGCTGGGTGAGGGCCCAGGGCATCCCTGCCAGGAAGATGGCAAAGAGGGCCCTGACTTCCAGCCCCCACTTTCACACCACCTTGGTTTGCATGACTCTCAAGCCTGTAGGAATGTTATGCAGCTCAGTGGCCCCGTCAGATCTCTAGGTGGGCTGTGACTCAGCTCCCAGACTGGCCATTTGGCCCCAGTGCTGGGAGGAGGAAGCGATGGCCGGGCTGCAGACTGACCCCCTTGGGGCTCCCTTTGATGGCCCACAAGTTTTGTTCTCTGCTTTTGACTTCTGCTTGACTCCGGCTGTAAGGCTGGAGACAGAGGCGTGGGCGGGCAGGGTTTGCACACATGAATTCACTTCTTCCAAGTCTTGTTTTGCGGACACATGAGTCAGCTTGGCATCCTGGCATGGGCCCAGGACCACTGGCCAAACCATCTGCCAGCTGTGTGGCCAGAGTCTGCATTTCTTTGCCTAAGAAGTGGACGAGTCATACCGCTGACCCAGAAAGTGCTTCCCGTGATGCCCCTGTGTGTGGTAGGGACTGTGGAAGTCGCTGTCTCCCCTGAAGACAGCAGCGTCCAGCTCTCTGAGCCTATGAGCAGCCTTGCATGGGGGGTCATTTCTCCCCCAGCCCCTGTAACCCTGAAAACAGCAGCCCCCACCTCTCTGAGCCCACGCTGCCTTGCAGGAGGGGACAGGTAGCCATGAGGAAGAGCTGTAAATCTAACCGGCTACAGTCTGCTAATGGTGGAAGAAAGTTTCAAGAGGAGGCGGTCCAGCTTCCTGCATGGGGCTGGGAACAACAGGCCTTTTGTGCTCTTTAGGGGAATTGAGATGAATTAAGAGGAAGAATCAGGTGTTAGCGCCTTATCTTTCTTGGCAAAGTGGGGGCCTTTGGGCCTGGTCCTCGCTGGCAAGCAGAGGGAGGCATGAATAATAGAAGAGCTGACTCTGGGCTCGCAGCCACCGGCTGGTTGCCCCGGGGAGTCCAGGCAGATGAGCTGGGAGGATGTCTAGCTTCAGGCAGGGACCAAATCCCAGAGGTCCAGAGGGGCTGGGGTTGGGGGAGTGGAGTAGGAAGTAGCTAGTCTGAAGCTGCTCAGGACTTCCAGGTGGTCTCGCAAACTGTGTGTCCTTGGGAGTTCACCTACGCCCACTGGGACTTGCCTTCTCATCTGGGACTTCCTGCCTAGCTTTCAGGATGGTTCTGGGGGTTCCAGGAGGTGCTGGTGGGGCGGCTATGGAGGACAGCAAGTGTCTGTGTGCCTGGGAGCCAGCCCTTCCCCTCGTGAACTCCCAGAATTCTTTAGTTCTGAATTGCACTGATGCTGATTGGTCCTACCTTCCAGGAGGAGGGGTAGGTGGTGGTGGCGGATGTGTGTTGCCCAAGCAGTGGTTGCCAGGATGCTATGGGGGACTGAGGGGACCAAGGAGCAGCACAGGCAGAGAGTACATCCCAGGTGAGGAGACGGAGGCCCAGGAAGATCAAGTGTCTTGCCTGGTCACCACGCTGACTAGTGGCAGGTCTGGAGTTGAGCCTCATTTGTCCCTCTCCCAACATACCTCACTGCCTCTGTACCCCACCCCAGTCCCTGCCCAGAGAATCAAAGGAACTGTGATGTGCTTGGTAGGTGATCTCGGGGGCCCTGCAGGCTCTCCAGCAAAGTCATACTGCGTGGGGTCACTGGGGGTGTCAAGAAGCCCAAGATCCCAGCTTGCCAAGATCCCAGTATGCCCTGATTGCACCCCACTTTTGATTTCAAGTGGTACTAGATTGTGGGGAGGAATGGGCCCCAGGCTGACCATCGAGGCCACCTTGAGGCGAGTCACTGTCTGGCAGAGGCCTGGGTTCCCCGAGGTTATCAGAATGAGCTTGGCGGGGCCTTGGTGCACATAGCGCCTGGATGTTCCTGGGAGAAGTTTCTTTCCTTTCGGGAAACGTCCCACTTACCTGGGTCCTGGGAACCTCGTGACCTGTCCTGGGGCACACATAGACATACTCTCATGCACACACGCTCTCCTCCCACGGACTGAGGCTTTCTGGGAGACTTTTTCTTGGGACCAGAAAGTGCACTCGTTTAAGTTCAAGTAGCAAGATCCAAGTTGAATCATAGGTGAGATGCTTATAACTGACACACCCAGATGGAGGGGCCAGTGAGTCACCATCCTGAGTTTCCTAGCATTGTAAATGGGCTGTGACTGGTTTGGGGGACCTTTAAGGCACCCCCTACACACACGCCAACATGCATACAATCCACATTAAACCGGCGCTTATTTAAAGCTTCAAAAGCTATGAAACACAAGGAATGAAATGTGGACTTAGGGTTTCACAAGCATGTGTCTCAGCCGGACAAATCCCAACAGATGGGGAAGCCTGTTCTCCAGGGAACAAGACAGAGAGGAAAGGCTCTAGAGAATAAATACCAGATTGTGAATTAGGAGTTTGGCGGTTCGAGCCCACCAGCAGCTCCACAGAAGAAAGATAAAACTTTCTGCTCCCGCAAAGATTTAAAGCTTCAGAAACCCTATTCAGATAGGGTGGCTATGATTTGGAACCGATTTAATAATAACAACACGTACCAGAACTGTGTGGTTCTTTAGGATCAGCATTGGGCTACTAACCAAAAGGTCAGTGGTTCAAACCCACCAGCCGCTCATCGTAAACCCTATACAGGGTCCTTATGAGTCAGAACTGACTCGATGACTCTTAACAACAACAAATGCACCAGCCAATGAGTTCTGGCGGCACAGCATTGGGCTGTTAACCTGAAAGGTCAGTGGTTCAAACCCACCAACTGCTCAGAGGGCTTCTGTAAGGATTTGCAATCTCAGAAACCCTATGGAGCACTCCTCCTCTGTCCTGTAGGGTTGTGCTAAGTTGGAATCAGGGAATCGACTCGTTGGCACCGGGGCTTACGTATCAGGCCCTGTGCTCAGTGCTGTACAATTGTGTTTGCGCCAGTGTTTGTAAGAGCCAAACACTGTGCCTGGGATACAGTAGGTGCTCAGTAAAGGATGGTTTCTTGCTCTATTTCATCAACCCCTACAATCCCCCAGATTGTGAGATATGCTTTATTTTCTGGACCATTAGAAATGAAAACTCTGGCCCTATTTCAAGATATCCTGATGGGAAGACACATTCCAATATTCAAAACCAGTTGCCACACAGTTGATGTGTGTCAGAGAAAAAATATGATTCACAAGGCTTTCAGTGGCAGATCTTTGGGAAGCAGATTGCCAGACCTTTCTTCTGAGGTGCTTCTGTGGGGACTCCAACCTCCAACCTTTCGTTGGCAGCAAGTGTGTTAACCAGGCCACCAACCAGAGACTCCTGTTCCAATATCAAACCCAACCCAAATCAAACTCACTGTCATCTAGCCGATGGGAGCAGACCTTCATGGGAGCAGACGGCCTCATCTTTCTCCCAAGGAGTGGCTGATGGGGTTTGTACCACCGACCTTGTGGTTACCAACCCAATGCCTAACCCACAGTGCTATCAGGGTGCCTTATTCCAATTTCGTTGTTGTTGTTAAATGCAGTCGAGTGGGTTCTAACTCATAGCGATCCTGTATAAGGTTTCCGAGGAACAGCTGGTGAGCTTGACCCGCCAACCTTGTGGTTCAAACCAACCTTGCAGTCCAGCACATTAACTCAGAGTGCCACCCCAGATCAGAGATGATTAAATGTGAGGTTCAGAGGGAAACTGTATCTTAGAATTGATGAAAGCAAGCGTTGTTGAGGAGGAACTAATCTCCCATTCAACAGATGGGAAAGACTGAGACCCTGAATGGAGAATAATGTGCCTGAGGGACTCTCGATATTATCAGACGCTTAGTCCAACGATGCTCTGGCATGAAACTCCTTGCCCCACCTGTCCACAGTGTGAGGATTAGGGAGGCAGGGTGTTTGGGAAGGGGAGAAGGCCTGCCTTGGTTTCCCTGAAATGCTGCTGGTGCAGCCTTGGGACTTCACTCATTGGACCAAAGGCAAGTTTTAGAGACTGGAGTAATTTTGAGGGGACCCAAGGTCCAGGCCTGCCCCAAGCCCCATCCCCGCCTCCACACGTCCGCCCTCAGCAGCGATTCATTATGTGAGGATTTTTCACAGACGGTACTGGCCTTGGAAGGCAGTGAGCTCATGCATATGCACAGCTCTCCTCATAAATTATGCATTCTATACGGGGCCTCTGGGGAGAAGGCAAGGAGGCTGAGAAGGCCTCAGTGGGCGACAGAAGGCGGCTCACAAGGCCCCCTTGTACCATATCGTGCCTGCCCCCTCCTCCCCGGCACAATTCACTAGCAACCACCACTCCAGCTGAGACAACAAGGCTCAAAGAAACTGGGGTTTTTCTCTGCATTTTGTTCTTGGCTGCAGCGCCCTTGGGCCTGCAGTGGTCTGTCGGGTCAGAACTAACTGGGGGCTCAACTAGACAAAGTCACCAGGCCCTTCCTTGCTCCAGGCCCTGGGTGAAGGAAGTGTTGACTTCATGGAACCCCAGCAACCCTTGTGTTCAGTCCTGCTTGGAGCGTGGCCCCATGCTGTCGTCTGTCCTTGGCAGAGAAGCTGTGGTCCTGGAGGTGGAAGGACTTGCTCCAGATCACTCACTGAAGGATGGGATCACTCAGTGGGGGTGGGATGCTAACTCCAAAGCCCCTACTCCATCTCCCACCAAAACTACTCCCCCAAAGTGAGTGACTGCTCCCCAAAACAGGCATCATCCGACTCCAGGGCTGAGCCCACTATGGAGTATGGCTCCTTGAACTTCTTTCCTAATGCAAAGCCCCTAGGAGGGATCTTGGAGGCTCTCCCTGCCCGACGTGAAGACAGAACAGTGACAAGGCTGTGGGTCCCCAGAATTCTTCACTGGGGTTGTCACGGCCCGCGGTATCTGCAGTCCACTCATCTCTGAACTCTGGCCCACAGCCCCATTGTGGCAGCGTTGGACACCCCCTCCTAGTCCTCAGCGGGCATAGATGCAGGCCAGCCTTTAGTCCCTGGGTCCAGGCTGGTCCCTCAGCCTGTTAGAGAACCTGAGAGACAGACAAAGCACAAACCAGGGGCCAGTGTGTAGCAGAGAGGTGCGGAAGAAAGAGAGTTCTGTGTCGTTCCAACAGAGCTACGAAACTCCCTGATTAGCTACGAAACTCCCTGAGTTTTCGTGTCAGAAAATTAGGATGACAATGCGGGTCATGGTGTGGTCAAAGCCCCCAGCCCGGATCCTTAGACACCGCTATGGCTCAGGAGGAATGCAACGTTCATCGGATCCAGCTCTGCAGGGATGCCTTCAATTTTGTACACTGGAGTTTGCCAGGCTAGAAATGCACATGTCTGGAAGGGCGTATGTTCTGTGTAGAAGAACATGTTCAGGTCTAAGTGGCCTTAGCCACTGGAAAACTCTGGACTGGACATCAGGCTGGGACCCAGCTTCCAGCAGGAGAAGAAAGAAGAGCACATTTACCTCCCTGAATGCAGGTGTCAGGAGCAAGCATGGGGCTGGCTCTTGGCTTCCCCTCTTGTAATAGCAGGTTCCTACCTCCTGCAGGGCTGCAGCTGGGTGCCCAGTGGGTAGAGGGCACACAGCACACATTGGTCAGGGCCTGGGGTTCAGGTGGGTATTGTGTGGCAGGCAGGGCTTGACTATCATTGTTCATCATGGGGGCCTCTCTGCTCCTGTCCAGTCCATCTTCCCTGATTTCATTGTCCCTGAAGCTCCTGACCACCACGAACAGAGACCACTGTGAGTCCTGCTCTGGGAGGACCTCCACTGTGCTTTCCT
Source organism: Chrysochloris asiatica (assembly GCF_000296735.1). NCBI lineage: Eukaryota > Metazoa > Chordata > Mammalia > Afrosoricida > Chrysochloridae > Chrysochloris > Chrysochloris asiatica. Next base: position 7,276,720 of record NW_006408543.1, read on the forward strand.
GTGACTTGCTAATGTAGCGGGCTAAGTATTGGATTGCTAACTGCAAGGTCAGTAGTTCAAACCCACCAGCTGTTCCATGGGAGAAAGATGAGGCTGTCTGTTCCCGTAAAGATTTATAGTCTCACCTGGTGACACCTGAGCCCATGGACAAGAACATAGCCACGGAGGGCTAGAACTGAGAGTGAAGTGTCCAGCTGATCTGATGTGAGTGTTGATGCACAAGAAGAACACCCAAACTTGTAGATAGTACCCATTCGACCTAGCTTCGATGGCTTGATGGTCGGAGCTCGAACAGAGGAAGATAAAGGAATCTAATAAAAGAAACAAGCGTAATTTGCTACAATTTGATGAACTTGACTTATACTTATGGATGTAGTAGCTCAGAATACCAACCGAGAGGGAAAGAGTCTTCACATCAAGAATCAATCCTATCCCCTCTGTACACAGGGTAGATAGGGACAGACAACTTAGACACTGGCTACCTAAAATGAGGGGCCGATAAAGGCACAAAGTGACTGGCTTATACGTTTTCAAGAGGTAATTTAGTTTTAAAATGTGTGGGGGAAGATAGAGTCCCCACTGAATCGTTCTCATCTTGTCTAAATGAGTCTGGTGAAAGGAGATGGGGATAAGATTCATATGATTCAATAGTGAGTAATTGTTATCATGACTAATTGCAACTGTCATAACTGTAAAGGTAGAAGTTTTGTAACAAAAACAGGGGAGTAGTTAATCTTACATTCCAGCATCAGAGGACCCTAGGACCATCAAGAGAGAAGCGCACAAGGGGACTGCGGGAACTTATCCAGAGAAGCAGCGACACCCGAGATGGAGGCAGAGATGGGGACATGGAGAGAGGGAGCAGCTGAGGACTCTAAATTCATGGAAAGAGAGGGACTGAGAGCTGGCAGCCAGGAGGCAGACTTGCAGAATGTGCCCTTCGGTTGTTTAAATGATTATATATTCCTGAGTGTTTTTGTGTACATTTCCCACCAAAATAAAACAAAGCAAAAACCAGAGGGAATAGAAGCACATACTGTTGAGTGAAGAAGCATGGAGGGAATTGTAATCATTGTAATGATAGGATGATTGTAAAATCGATGTTCTCCCATGTAAACTATCACTCAATTTACAATAAAAACTGAAAGAAAAAAAAAAGACTTAGAGTCTCAGAAACCCTAAGAAGCCATTCTCTGTCTTATAGAAGCTCTAAGAGTTGGAATCAACTTGATGGCAGTGGGTGTTTTGGGGAGGGCCCGGGGATTGGAATCATCACCCTTTCTGATACCAATAGCTATCATGAGCAGGTGCTTCCTTCCCTTGGCCTCCTTCCATTTTCCCTGCAGCCTGGGGAGGAACCCAGAATACTGTGGAGAGGTCCAGGCCTCAGCCAGACAGGTAAGGACTAGTCAGACTGGCATGGCTGGGTTTGGACCAGGTCTGCTTGAGTACTGGTGTTGTTCTGGACAGAGCCCAAGACAGAGCAGACTTAGTTATTTCGTTTTTTCAGTTACTGTTGTTGCTAGGGGCTGTTGAGTCAGTTCCAGCTCATATGCACAACAGACCCTCTGCACAACAGAATATAATACTGCCCAGTCCTGCACCGTGCCCACAATTCTTGTTATGAGTGACCCCATTGCTGCTGCCACTGTGCCAATCCATTTCGTTGGGGGCCTTCCTCTTTTTTACTGACCCTCCTCTTTCCTTCTCCTGGGAGTTGTCCCTCCTGATAATATGTCCAAAGTATGACAGTGTAAGTCTGACCGTCCTGGCTTCTAAGGTGCATTCTGACTGTACTTCTTCCAACACAGATTTGTTCAACCTTCTAGCAGTCCATGGTACTTTCAATATTCTCCTCCAACACCATAACTCAAATGCATCAATTCTTCTACAGTCTTCCTTATTCATTGTCCAACTTTCACATGCATATGAGGCTATTGAAAACACAATGGCTTTGACCAAATGCACCTTAGTCCTCAAATTGACATCTTTGCTCTTGAACACTTTGAAGAGGTCTTGGCAGTCCATTTCAGCTCATAAATGCCTAGGATGTGAAGTTCTGGGTGGTACTCCACAACAATGCGTTGGATTGCAAGGTTAGTTTGAACTGCAAGATGGATGGTTCAAACCCACCAGCCACTCCTTGGAAACCCTATACAGGGTCACTCTGGGTCAGAACCGATTTGACGGCACTATTTACACCCTCGGAAATCCTGTACAGGGTCGCTATGGGTCGGACCCGACTCGATGGCACTTAACAACAACAACAACAACAACAACAATGACTAGGATATCAATCTTTATGCGTTCAATTTCATTATTGACAATTTCCAATTTTACTAGAGTCATACTTTGTACAGTCCCTGTTCCGATTGTTAATGGATATTTGCAGCGTTTATGTGCATTTTGAGTTGTTCCCCATCAGCAGTACAGGTTTACTCCATTCGCATCATCACGATCAACTTGACTTTGAGGAGGCAGCTGTTTCCCAGTCATATTTTGAGTGCTTTCCAACTGACGGGCTCATCTTCCAGAACTCTCTGACAATTTTTTTTGCGCTATTCATAATGGTTCAATATTCAATAACCAGGTGCTTGCTGATAGTGTTCCACTACTATTCCTAAGGTTTTCAGT
>NW_006408543.1:7281078-7295212 GCF_000296735.1 Chrysochloris asiatica
GAGATGCAATCCATACCGAAGGCTGTGTTCTTTGATCTTCATCAGTAAATGTTTCAAGTCCTCTTCACTTTCAGCGATCAAGGTTGTATCATCTGCATCTCACAGGTTGTTAATGAGTCTTGGTAGGACCACACAAATAAGGTGTATGATGATCTAATGAGGGAATTGGTCAGTTTTGCCTTCCTATTGAGTTCAAAATGAACCATCTCAGAAGCAGAAATGGGTGATCTCATTACCATCAAGAAAGAAGAGCTAGAACTGGAGCTCCTCCAAGATCTGAGTATTGAACCTTCTCCACCCAGGACATGGAGCTGTGAGTGCAGTGGACTGGTGGGAGACATGGGGCGGCAGCTGCAGAGTCAGAAACACCAAGAGCCTGAGACAGAGCAGTGGTTCCCAGGGGGGAGTACAGCTGTCTCCCCTTCAGGCAGGACGCTCACTTGTACAGTGGGGGGCCTCCAGGCACTTAATTGGGGTAGTGTTTCATTCTGTTGTGCATAGGGTCGCTATGAGTCAGTACCGATTCGATGTCACCTAACAACAAGATTTGCTGACCAGCCATCAAGTTAGAACTGAGTGCAGTCAGGATGAGGCTTATGGGGGAGTGGAGTGCCCTTGGACATTTCTCAGCAGTGCAGAAGCCAAGGGACTGAATGGCTGAGAGAGAGGGACGCCTGTGGACACAGCTGTGGAGAGGTTCTCCTGACCAATAAACTGCATCCTGAACATTTCCAGTCCTGAAATGTAACCAGTTAACTTCCCTCATATACCCCATTATTGTGAATGTTGTCTGTGAGTTCTGCGTGGTCACTGCAATAAATTATTGAACCAAGTAAAGAAGTAGATGGGATAGATGGTGGTGTCAGAAGTGGTAAGAAAGTTGGAGGATGGAGGCAAGTCTGATCTCTGCTTCATGGGATTCAGCCTTGGATTGATGTTCATTTTGATTCTCCTTTCTACTTGGGAAGACAGAGAAGGTTAGATGCCACTTGAATGCCATTCTTACAAGCATGTATTAGAACTTCATTTCTCTTTATGGCTGATTAATCTAGCACATTTTGTTGAGCTGTTTATCTGTTGATACATATTTGGGTTTTCCACCCTTTGGGTTATTGTGAATGAACATTGGTGTACAAGTATCTGATTGAGTTTCTATTTTCAATTCTTTTGCCATATATCTAGGTGTGGAATTACTGGATCATATGGTAATTTTGGAGTCCTGATATGGTGCTGTAGGATAAGCACTGGACAGCAAGGCTGGTTTGAACTGCAAGGTCAGTGTTTCAAATTCACCAGCTGCTCCTCGGAAACCCTATACAGGGTTGCTATAAGTCGGAACCAATTCCACGGCACTTAACAGCGACAACAACGTCGTGGTCATTTTAAATTTTAACTTCTTGAGGCACTGCCAAACTGTTTTCCATGGTGGCTGCTCATTTTCACAATCCCAGTGACAAAGAGTGAGCACACCAATGTCTCCACATCCTCACCGACACTTGCTCTTGTCCATTTGTCTGATAATACTCATTCTCGTGAGCGTTAAGTAGTATCTCATGATTTCGATTTGCATTTCCCTAATGCATACAAACCATGAGGTCAGCAGTTCAAACCCACCAGCTGCTCCTAGGAAACCCTGAACAGAGTTGCTATAATTCAGAACCAACTCAACAGCACTCAACAACAACAACAACAATAACTAATAAGAGTCCTGGGTGGCACTGTAGGATAAGCACTGGACTCAAAGGTTGTTTGAACTGGAAGGTCTGTGGTTCAAACTCATCAGCCACTCCCTGGAAACTCTATACAGGGTCGCTATGAGTCAGTACAGACTTGGTAGAACTTAAAAAGCATGAATACTGATGAGCATCTTTCCATGAGGAGCCCTGGTGGTACAGTGGGTTAAGTGTTGGACTACTCACTGAAAGGCCAGCTGTTCAATCCCACCAGCTGCTTCACAGGAGAGCAATGAGACAGTCTGATGCCATACAGACTGACAGCCTTGGAGACCTTATGTTGCAGTTTTAGCCTGTCTTATAGAGTCGCTGATGTGGTGCTGTGGGTTAATGCACTGGATTACAAGGTCGGTTTGAACCGCAAGGTTGGCAGTTCAAGCTCACTAGCTGCCAGCTCCTTGGAAACTCTAGACAGGGTTGCCATGAGTCAGCACTGACTCAAAGGCACTGAACAACAACATAGGGTCACTGAGTCAGAATAGACTAGACAGTAGTAGGTGTTGAGTTTATTGGCCATTGTATATCTTCTTTGGTAAAATTTCTGTTCAAGTCCTTTACTGCCCCCACCCTTTTTTAATTGGGTTGCTGAAAGGAGTTTAAACTATCCTTAGCTGAAGTAAGGCTTGGGGAAGCTACCTCAAAAACATATTAATATTCATGGATCAAGAGCTAGGCTTAAACTATTCCTTTAAAAAAAAACTTTGTGTGTTTATATGAGAAGCACAACTTCAACAGAAAACTAGTTAAATGGAGAATACGAAAATGAAGTCAGCGATCGTCATTCACGTGGAAACAGCCCTATCAGTACAAGGGTGCCTCCAGAAGTAGCTGCTGGTTTCTGAGCGAAGTTCCCTGTGAAAACACCCATAACAGGGCACCTCCTGTTTCTCACTCTCACTATTAGGTCATGATCTGTCCCCACGTTGCTGCATTAGCTCTGTAATTGTCATTCTTAATGGCTTACAGAACATGGAGTGGAAGATTACCCTAACTTTATGCATGTAACCATTCCCTTATGTTGGGCATTACTGAACAAGCATGTTAAAAGTCACTGTTCAAAGGAAATGACTTTCAGCCTTCCACTAATTTAATTCTTATGTTGCATTACAAATGGAGGACATCGGCTGTCCCTCCTCCATGCAGTAAGCCTCTTACAGCACGCCACCTGTTCCTCTCCCCATTCTCGCTGTAAGGGCCTTGCTCAACTCCCAAACATGCTGACAGCTGCCAATACTGATCTTACTCTCATCAACTAAGCACCTAATCTAGTGCCAGATGGTCCCCCAGGGTGTGGTATCCCTACACCCATTTTACAGCTGAGCAAACAGAGTCTCAGAGACACTGAACAGCTTGTACTCAGCCAATAACTGCAGAGCTGGGATCCGGATGCAGGCTTGTGTGTTACCAGTGGGTGGGCCACAGCCAAGCAGGGAAGAAGAGAAACAAGAACTCACAAACGAGTGTCAAAAGCCCTAATATATTAGTAATGCCAGCCAGAGTTTATAAAGCACAAACACTGACTCAATCCCATTCTCATTACCCCACCTAACAGATGAGAAAACCAAGGCTCAGAGAGGCTGAGTAACTTGAACAAAGTCACACAGCTAATGAATAGCAGAGTTAAGATTAGAACTTGAGTCAGCTGGCTTCACAGTGTTCACGCTCATAAACATACTGCTCTGGCAGTTCAGTAAGAACCAAGTTCAACACAACTTTATACTCTATGGTCTTCAGCTCAAAGCTTTGCCCATAGTAGGTGATCAATTAAAATTTGTCCAGTAGTGCATGAGTGCGGTGGACATCATGCTGGTGGAGCAGGAGACTCGGGGTGGAAGGAGACATGGACTCTGGTGAGGGTTCTCATTGGATGTCACGAGACCTGTTCAGTGTTTGTAGGAAGAGTTGGATGGAGCCATGGGAGGCATGCTGACCAAATGTGTGGCTCACACCGAGCCTGCGGTGAGGAGGTAGTCAGGGAGATCACGGAGTTAGTGTTCAAGATTGTCTCACCTGGACTAGAACTGGGGCACAATTAACCCAGAACCTGAGCTATAGATGAGCAGGAGGAGAGTGAGAAGGGATTGAGTCAACTCGACTGGGCTGGAAGTCACAGTGGTTTGATGGTTGAGATGTTGTTACCCCCATGATGAAATCTAACATAATGTCATCAACCCTCTGAGAATCTCAACTATGAGCAGCCAATCAACTGAAAGGAAGTTTCCCTGGGGGTGTGGCTTGTTGTTGTGAAGTGCTGTTGAGTTGGTTCCAACCCATAGCGACCCTGTATAGGGTTTCTGAGGAGCAGCTGGTGAACTTGAACTGCCGACCTTGAAGTTCAAAGCAACTTTGCAGTCCAGCGCATTAACCCACAGCACCACACCAGGTCTCCATGCATATATAGATAGATGTTGTTAAGTGCCGTCGAATTGGTTCCAATCCATAACGACCCCGTATAGGGTTTCTGAGGACCAGTTGGTGAGCTGGAACCATCAACCTTGCAATTCAAACAGCTTTGCAGTCTGGCTCATTAACCCACAGTGCCACCCAGGAGTCCGGGGATATGTGGCCTACTTCCAATAGATTGGACACTCAGGCCAAGCTTGCTTGTGCTCTGCTGGGGCTGGATCCTGCGTCTGGCCTGTCCTCTTTATATTTGAGAAAGTGGCCTTCTCGATTATCTGCTGATCATGGGAGTCTTACCTGTCTGCCTGCGGTCTGACCTGCAGATCTTGGTTTATCAGCCCCTGCAGCTAGCTGAGTCAGAAGCTTCCAGCCTAACATCTGACACACAGAGTTGGGACTTGCCCCCCTCTACAATTGTGTGAATCATTTCCTTGATAGAAAACTCTGTGTGTGTGTATGTATGTATGTGTGTATGTATGTAAGGAACTCTGGTAGCGTATTGGTTACAAGTTGCGCTACTAACCTCAAGGTCAATGGTTTGAAACTACCAGCGGTTCCTCAGGAGAAAGATGAGGCTTTCTGCTCCCATAAAGATTTTACAGCCTCAGAAACCCTATACAGGGTCGCTATGGGTTGGAACTGACTTGACAGCACTTAATAACAACAACATGTATGCATGTATGCATGTATATGAGAAAGATGAGGTTTTCTGCTCCCACAAACATGTATAGACTCAGAAACCCTACACAGGGTCATTGTGAGTCAGAACTGACTCAAAGGCACTTAATAACAACATATATAGATATAGATAGATATAGATATAAGGAGCTCTGGTAGTGTAGTGGTTACGAATCGGGCTGCTAACCTCACGGTCAGCAGTTCTAAACTACCAGCTGTTCTGCTGAAGAAAGATAAGACTTTCTGCTCCTATAAAGATTTACCGCCTCGGAAACCCTGTACAGGGTCGCTATGGGTCAGAACTGACTCCAAGGCACATAACAACAACAACATATGTAGATATAGATACATAGATGGAATCCTATAGGAGAAACACTGGACTGCTAACTGCAATGTCGTCAGTTCAAACTCTTTAGCTGTTCCTCAGAAACCCTGAGTCACTGAGTTGGTCTGTATTGTCAAGTTGGTTCTCACTCATAGCTACATTGTATAGGGTTTTCAAGAATATATATATATATATATGATAGATAGATACATACATACATACATACATACATACATAGATGAATAGATATATATGCATATATGGAAGGAGCTCTGGTTAGCGTAGTGGTTACGAATCGGGCTGTGAATCGCAAGGTCAGCAGTTCGAAACTACCAGCTGTTCCATGGGGCAAAGATGGGGCTTTCTGCTCCCATAAAGTTTAAAAGCCTTGGAAACCCTGTACAGGGTCACTATGGGTCGGAATCGACTCGACAACATTCAACAACAACAAAGGCAATAGGAAGATAATATAGAGACATTTATCCGTGTGTCTTTGGAAATGTTTCTGTCTTTCCCCAAGGTGTCGGTCCTTTCAAACAAGGACGTGACACCCTCACCAAGAAGTGCGAACATTTACGACTCTTCACCCTTATCGTGGGAGTCCTGGTGTGGCGCTGTGGATGAATGCACTGGACTGTAAAGTCAGTTTGAATCACAAGGGCGGCAGTTCGAACGCACCAGCTTCTCCTTACAAACACTACATTGGGTCGCTAAGGGCTGGAACTGACTTGACGACACTTAACAACAGTAGCCCTTGTCCTTCCCCCACCGTTAGTGGCATGGATGATCTACTGCAGGGTCTCCTCAGCCCTGCAGTGGCATGAAGCTCGCTTCAGCTAGCAGAATGACAATCAGTCCAAACTTGGGTGCATTTTCATACAGACAAAGGCAGTGTCTCCTCCAGCAGTGTCAGGACAGGATCGCAGGGGCTTGTGACCTCCATCCTGGGCTTTCCCTTTCCTATACCTTGAGGCCCTCTGAGAGAGCCCGACCCCAACAGGACAGCCAGTGGCAATGCAGAGTCCTTGTTTCAGATCCTGGCCTCACCTCTCCAAGAGCACAAAGCCTCAGGTGTCGCCCTCGGCTGCTGGGAAATTGCTCTCCTGAAAGGTAGAATGAGAAACCCCAGATTCTGCAAGGGGGCTAACAAGGGGAGTAGTATAAAGACCTGGACACAGTGTAACCTTGCTTGCTGAAAGTGAAGAGGACTTAAAACATTTATTGATGAAGATCAAAGAGCACAGCTTTTGGTATGGATTACATTTTAATGTAAAGAAAACAAAAATCCTCACCACTGTACCAATAAACAACATTCTTAGCAACGGAGAAAAGATTGAAGTTGTCAAGGACTTCATTCTTCTTGGATCAACTATTCAAGACTCATGGAAGCAGCAGTCAAGAAATCAAATGACGTATTACATTAGGCAAATCTGCTACACGAGACTTTTTTAACATGTTGAAGAGCAAAGATGTCAGTTTAAGGACTAAGGTACACCTGACCCAAGCCATGGTATTTTCAGTAACCTTATATGCATGTGAATTCTGGACAGTGAATAAGGAAGACTGTAGATGAATTGATGCTTTTGAGTTATGGTGTTAAAGGAGAATATTGAAAGTACCATGGGCTGCCAAAAGAACCAACAGATCTGTGTTGGAAGAAGTGCAACCAGAGTGCTCCTTGGAGGCCAGGATGGCCAAACTTTGTCTCTCATACTTTGGACATATTGTCAGGAGGGACCATTCACTGGAGAAGGATATCATGTTTGGTACGGTGGAGGGTCAGAGAAAAAGAGGAAGACCCCCAGAGAGATCGATTGGCCAAGTGGCAGCATTGATGGTCTCAAGCATGGCAACGATTGTGAGGTTGGCCCAGGATCGGGCAGTGTTTCGTTCATGCTGTGCATAAGGTTGCTATGGGTCAGTACTGACTTGATGGCACCTAACAACAACAACAGTGTGGCATGCAGGGAGCTGCAGTCTGGCTGTCTACCAAGGGACAGTAGAGGAAGGGTCCCGGTGGTGAGGAGCTAAGTGGTGTGAATGCTGCTCTCTAAGCCTTACAGTCTAGAGCAGTACACAGACTAGTAGGTAATCAAGAGGGCAGCTCCCCAGGGGGGCCACCGAGGTAGAGCTGGGAGACGAGAAGGGGGTGGTCACTGAGTAAGGAAGGAAAGAGGCCAAGCCCTGCATTGCAGCCCAGTTCCAACACACGGTGGTGGCCCTGTGTATGAGAGAAGGAGACACAGCACAGTTGTGCACAACCCTCACAATTGTTATGTTTGAGCCCACTGTGCCAGCAACCATACCAATCTATCTTGTTGAGGCTCTTCTTCCTTATCACTGACATCTACCTGAGCATGATGCCCTTCTCCAGGGACTGGTCACTTCTGATAACATGTCCAAAGCAAGAGACATGAAGTCTTGCCATTTTTGCTTCTAAGGAGCATTCTGGCTGCACTTCCTCCAAGACAGATATGTTTGTTCCTCCTGAGACCCATGGCATATTCAATATTCCTTGCCAGCACTCTAACTCAAAGGCATCAATTCTTTTTCAGTCTTTCTTCAATTCTTCCTGAAGAGAAAAAGCCTGTGGACTGTGCATACTTGATCAGGTGATAGACCTTTAGTTTGGCCAGCTGTGGGTCCTTCCTTGTCAGTATTTGTTGTTGTTGATAAGTACCGTGGAGTCGGTTCCGACTCATAGTGACCCTGCACAGGGTTTCCGAGGCTGTAAATCTTTACGGGAGCAGAACGCCTCATCTTTCTCCCGTGGAACAGCTGGTAGTTTTGAACTGCTGACCTTGCGGTTGGCAGCCCAACTCATAATCACTACGCTACCAGAGGTCATTTTGTCAGTGTCTAAGGAGGCCCAGATCTATGCCTTCATCCCTTCATCTGGTCTTTCCCACCACTCATAGACAAGGTGAGCTAGAAATCTCAGGCAGGCTTACCAACAACAGCATACGGCAGTTATCATACGCCGACATTATTCCATGTTCAACAAATAGCTCTAACCTTCTTGATTTAAAAGCCAAGTTTGCTCTTCACCATTGGAGTTTTATTGGACCATGTCAACTATCCACCCAGTTCAACATCAATAATGTGTTTCACTTGGCAAGGAAAAATGTTTAAAAGTTAATGGAGCCAGCAGATTTCCACAAACCCTTGTTGCCAAGGCCACAATCATACTAATAAATGGGCAATTCTTATAAAAAGAAGAGGAGGCCTGTGTTTGCCTGGAGAGAGAGCTCACTAGTGGCTAATGGAACGGGGCTGACCGCCGAGTGTCTATAGGAAGCAGAGTGCAATCCATCATCTGGTGGTGTTTACTTTGAAAGTGCAACATGTTCACAGGGAGACATAGCTTTCCAAAGGTCCTCTCGCTGCTTCTGCTGATTCATATTCCCATAATGCCGTCACCGCATAATATTTTCCCCGTTGCCATGGCGACCGTGTGAGAACACGGCAGAGTGAAAAACTTCAGGGTCGACTTCTTATTTCTCAGAACCAAGATTAGACGTGGGCTGAAAAGTGGGCTGCAGGCTTATGTTTTAACGAGCAAACTTGGGTTCCATTAAGCAATGTTGATTATAGCTGAGAGCCACCATTCTGGGCAGTGAGTCCTGGTTCTAGAACTTTCTAACTTATTGTTGACTTGGGACAAGATGTTTCATTTCTTTGAGCCTAAGTTTCTCTTTCTGTAAAACGAGATGGAGAATGGTAGTTGGGTTCTTTGTAGGAATCAATGGAGAAAATTCAAAATACTTGCAAACTGTTAAACTGTATTTAACAAGCAAATGAAAAATCCCTTATTTCAGGCCAAATGGTTAAAGGACTCAGCTGCTAACTGAAACGTTAGAGGTTCGAGTCCACCCAAAGGTATTTTAGAAGACCTGATGACCTGTTCCCCTAAAATAATTAAAAACCCTTTGGTATATAGTTCTAGTGTGTACTGTGTGGGGTTGCCCTGAATCGGAACTGCCTCGAAGGCAACAGGGTTTGTTACTATTATTGGTGTTATTGTTCTGAGCATTTGGGGCGTCCCTGGGTGGTTCAAACAACTAATGCACTCAACTCTGAACTGGAAGATCACAGCTTAAAGGCCACCCAGAGGTACTTCGGAGTCCTGGTGTGGCGCTGCAGGGTCATGCACTGGACCTCAAGGTCACTTTGAACTGCAAGGTCAGAGGTTCAAGTTCATCAGGGTGGTTATGAGTTGGAACCAACCCAACGGCACTTAACAACAATAACAACAGAAGTGCTTCCGAAGAAAGACCAGGTGATCTACTTCTGAAAACGGGGTCACTGAAAACCTTGTGGAGCACAGGTCTGCTCAGACATGCATGGGGGCAACTTGATGGTTTTTCATCCCTGGTTGGTTCTTGTTATTCACATATCCATAGGTGTGACTTCCTCCAGGACAAGAACTCTACACTTTGCAGAGCTCATGGCTGAAGTCATAACAGATCCCAAGAAATACTGGACTTGAATTCAAATCACCTGTCAAGTCCCAGGTACACGGGGCTGTAGGGGTACAGAGATATGCCAGTGAGGAGGCGGAGCCACCTGATTTAAGATGCATTTTTTATTTCAAAGCAGATTTACCAGGGGTGGGGGAAAGGGAGACATACTCCCACATGAAAGGTGCACATCAAATAAAAGCATCCCGATTTTAGAAATGTTCAAAAGCAAAAACATCTTATGTCTTAGAGTTGAGGCAATCTGATCATTGCAATAGTGCATGGTAAGTGGAATTTGCAGGCGTTGTATGGTCTGCAGAGATAATCTAGAGAAGGAAGGGTTAATTCTGTGTGGTGGGTGAGATCTCAGATAGTTCAGGGAACAGTCACCTGAGTCAGGAGGGTGACTTCAGAGCCAGGATAGTGTGGCTCAGCCAGGAGGGTGATATATCAGCTTCAAGGGTGAAGGGCTAAGAGGATGTGACTGAACCCCAAGGAGAAGGAGGCTTGGGATGAGGGGAACAGCAGGATGTTGCTCAAGGATTCCATGAGCCACGTGGAAGGGCAGCCCACCAGGCAGGAGATGGAGCTAGGCTGGCCCAGGAAGGACCATATACACTGCTGGACTGGCCCAGTTGCTCACAGAGGAAGTCCATGCAAAGTCTTGTAACACAAAGGCCGCAACAGTGGGCTCTGACAGGCCAGTGACTATGAGGGTGACGTGGCACAGGGTTGCTCTGAGTCAGAACCGACTGGACGGTCCCTAACAATAACAGATACCAAAACAAGGAGCCCTGCCGGCACAGAGTTAAACACTTGACTGCTAACCAAAGAGCTCAGTAGGCCTAACCCACCAGCTGCTCCAAAGGAGCAAAGACCTGGCGATGTATTCCCATAATGATTACAGCCTAGGAATCCCCGTGGGGCAGTTCTACGCCATCCTATAGGGTTGCTATGAGTAGAAATCTATTAGATAGCATACAACAACAACAGTATCAGAACAACTGCTTGTGGTTGTTGTTGTGAGTTGCCAACAAGCCAATTCAAATTCATAGTGACCCTGTATAAGGCTTTCAAGGAGTGGCTGGCGGGTTTGAACCATCAACTTTGCAGTTAACAGTCCAGTGCTTATCCTTCAGCGCCACACCAGGACTACTTAGAGCCAGAACAGCTGGGTGAAGGGGACTTTTTGAAAAGTACCCTATTCTGGTTTTGTCTATTTGGACAGAGCTCTGAGGCTCCAAGGTGGCCCAAAGTGGTAGCGGTTGGGGGTTTTGATGTAGATCCAGGTAGCTCAGCACTGAAGACCCTCCACCTTTGAGGGAACCAGTCCAGAGAGTGTCTTTCTGACCACCCTTTCATGGTCAGCCTCTAGAGTTCCCATTTCTGCAACAGGGAAAGCAGCTGCTTTCATCACCTCCGCTGTCAGTCTGGCAGGAATTTTGCAGCGGGGCTGCGTTTTTGAGGAGCAACTGGGTGTGTGTCTGGCAGCATGGAGATAGCAAGGCCTGCTGTGCAGATGGCACCCTGGTCACCTCATGGGGGCTTGACCCAAGTTAGGGTCTCCTGTGGGAAGAATTCAATCCTGAGCTTCCAAGATAAGGACCATCCCACAGGGCCCCAGCTCTGGCCACGGTGCCCCCACTGAGGACATTAGCAGAAGGCTCTAGGGAGGGAGGCTGTGGTGGACTTAGTTAACTTCATGCAAGTTTTTGCATTGGTTCTTTGGGAAATACCTGAGTGATTTCCCACCTGAACCCTGAGGAATCACCTCTGCCTTAGCTTTCTACTCCAGAAGTCTGTTCCTTTTGCTTATGGTCGATCCACACTTCCTGGTGTTCAGTTCACAACTTGGTTTGATGCTTTTTGTCTGGTTCTGGGCTGCAGCCTGCTCTGTGATTGGTATGCAACCTGTCCTGTGATAGGTCAATAGACGATGCAAATGAGGGGAGTAGCCTGCTATGCAAATGAAGTGTCTGTGGCCTAATAAGAGACAACTGGTCAGTTTGTGGCCATGCCTTCCTTGACAAGGAATTAGAGGTGCAAGTAGCCAACCCCGCAGAATTTTGTGAGACAGGAAAAAGCAGAGAGAAGAGAGGCAGCTAGAAACCTCCTAAAAGAACTATAATACTGAAGACAGAGAGGTACCTGGAAGGGCCCAGTGGCAGAGCCCACAGTGACAGATGGTAGGGCCAAGAGGATCCTGTCCTGAGAGGACTGAGAGGGCTGTGGGCTAGGGGTTTGAGAAAAGGCCTTCACTTTCCGGCAGAGCTGAGAGAGCTGTCTTGTACTGAAGAAGGGAGCATTTGCCCACATGAACCCTGATCCTGAGTTGTAGCCTGTTAATTCAGATCCCAAGTTGAACTCAGTTTCTTAAAAAAGCGACTTAGCTCTAAGTATGATCTGTGAGCTCTCTATGGCCACCACAATGGTTACCAAACCCAGAAGAGAAGTAGCAAGTGCCGTGGGAGGGATGGCTGGTTTTGGGATCTATGTTTCAGTCCTCAGTGTTAGGTGCCATGGAGTTGGTTCCAATCCATAGCGACACTATGCACAACAGAAGGAAATACTGCCGAGTCCAGCGCCATCCTCACACTTGAGTCCACTGCTGCTACCACTATGTCAATCCATCTCTTTAGGGTCTTCCTCTTTTTCGCCGACCCTCCACTTTACCAAGCATGATATCTTTCTCCAAGGACTGGTCCCTCCTGATAACATGTCCAAAACATGAGAGATGAAGTCTTGCTATCCTGGCGTCTAAGGAACATTCTGGCTGTATTTTCAAAAGGTTATAAACTTTAAAAACTGTGACTCACAGTAAGAAATATATTTTACATCACAACAAATATGTATATCGATTAAGTTGTGTTGAGATCTTCTCTGTTATTGGTGATTTTTGTCTAGCCAGTCTGTCAGTTACTGATAGAAGAGTGCTGAGTTCTCCTAGTATGATTGTAAGGAGTTCTGATAGCTGCTCTGCTAACCGCAAGGTCAGAGGTTCAAATCTACCAAGGGAGAAAGATGATGCTTTCTGCTTCTGTAAAGATTTATGGTCTCGGAAACCCTACACATGGTCACTATGAGTTGGAACTGACTTGATGGCACGCAACCACCACCACCACCATCAGTGTGATTGTGGAATTGTCTAATTCTCCCTTTAAAGCCATCAATATTTGCTTCATGTGTCTTGAGGTTTTGCCATTGTTGTTGTTGTTATGTACCGTGGAGTCAGTTCCAACTCATAACGACCCTGCACAGGGTTTCCGAGGCAGTAAATCTTTACAGGAGCAGAAAGCCTCATCTTTCTCCCATGGAACAACAGGTAGTTTCGAACTGCCGACCTTGAGGTTAGCAGGCCGATTCGTACCCACTATGCTACCAGAGCTCCTTGGTTTTGCTATTAGGACATACAAATTTATGATCGTTATGTCTTCCTGATGAACTGATACTCAGCATTATGAAGTGCTATCTTTATCTCTGGTTGGTGTTGTTGTTAACTGCTGTCAAGTCGATTCTGACCCATAGCAACCCTGTATAGAGTTTCTAAGGAGCTGCTGGTGAGCTTGAACCACTGACCTAAATGACTTTGCAGTCTGACGCAGTAGCCCACGGAGCCATACCAGGACGCCTTATCTCTGGTTGTTGTTGTTGTTGTTGTTAAGTGCCGTCGAGTCGGTTCCGACCCATAGCGACCCTGTACAGGGTTTCCGAGGGTGTAAATCTTTACGGGAGTAGAAAGCCTCATCTTTCTCCCGCGGAGCAGCTGGTAGTTTCGAACTGCTGACCTTGCGGTTCACAGCCCGAGTCGTAACCACTACACTACCAGAGCTCCTTTATACTACTCTTAATCTTGAAGCCGATTTGTCTTCGTATTAGTAGTCACTCCAACCTTTCCAAACATACTGCTTGGGTGGCATGTTATTTTCCACCCATTTATTTTCATCCTTTTATTGTTATTACCAAGTTCTGTTGAGTCAGTTTCAACTCATAGTGACCCTCGATAGGGTTTCCGAGGCTTTAAATCTTTGCAAGATCAGAAAGTCCCCTCTTTCTCCTAATGAGTGGATGGTGGGCTCAAACGGCCAACCTTGTGGTTTGCAGTCTAGTGCTTATCCTATGGAACTGTCACAGTGCATATGAAGCACTCTGGTCCTCTTCCACTATCCCTTTGAAGAATTGGTAGAGCGTGGGCAGCATACATGAAAGGAGTCAGAGAGACAGAGATTTAATCAAGCAAGATTTATTAAAGCATAGACGTTCTCACAGAGAGGAGACGAGGCTTCCAGCTCACGAGTGAGGGGAGTCGTGGGTTGTTTAAATTCTTATATATTCCTGAGTGGTTTTGTATACACCCCTCCCCACCCCCAAATTCAAAAACAAAGGGAATAGAAGTAAATACTATTGAATGATGATGCAGGGAGGAGATCATAATCATTGCAATGAAACAATGATGTAAAGCTGATGTTGTCCCATGTAAACTATCACTCAGTTCACAATAAAAACTTTAAAAAGAAAGAAAGAAAGAGAGAGAGAGA
>NW_006408543.1:7295622-7308624 GCF_000296735.1 Chrysochloris asiatica
AAAGGTAAGAGGAGTGCAGAGGGAGTTCTTGGTCTCACTTTATACTTTGTTTTCCTCTAGGGTGGGCTCCAGATCTTCTGATAGTTGTCTCCTGGTTCCTACATTTACCTATCCTAATGTAGGGCCCATAATTGGTCATTTCGTCCTGGAGCTGATGTATTTTTTTTTCTCATGCAATCTGTTGTAATTACATTTATGAGCTAACTGCAATGCTGATTTATTATGGTGGTATTATGAGTAGTTCCTCGCTCACATCAGATCATTCTAGACTTCCCTGTGCATGCCTTATCTGGGCGAAAGGCCCCTGTTCTATTTTTCCTTTTACTAGACTCTCCCAAGAGGTTAGGTGGTTTCCTGTGTTCTTTGTGTTTGATCTGTGGTTAGGCCCTTTTCCCTGTTGTAACTGCCTAACATTCCCCCCTGAGTAAAAGGAAATCCTGATGCTTCAGGGTTTTGTACCATGTTTCATTCTTAGTTGCTTCCCAAAAGGGAAGAACATGCTCAGTGAGGGAACTGAAGAAAAAATTCAAGCCTTGATTGCACTATTGAAGGATTCTATGGGCACAATATTGACTAATGCAGAAGCTTGAATAACTACAATGTTTCATTCTTAGCTGGTTCCTGGGCGACATTGGGTGGCAGGGTTTCCATTCCCTCCCATCTGTAAATTAGTGTTGTCGGTTGGAGACATTGCTTGTGGATGCCCAAGGCACTACAGGAAATGGTTACATAGGCTGTTTTCACAAGGCTTGTACCACCTGATCTACTGTATTGTGGGGATAGGCACATACCCTGGGATTAGTAGCATTTGTCTGCTAAACACTTCAAGTACTTTGGTAAAAAAGAAGTTAATAAATTTAACATACAAGGCTCAAACATAAGCAGAAATAATATAGTCTCTAAGGGTCCCAGCATTGGACTTAACCAGGTTATGAAGGGGAGATGTGTTTTTATCTGTGACCATAAATCTTGGGTGAGGACATTTCTCTGTTCTTGTAGCCACTTGCTGTGTTGCACTTTGAGTTCAACTTCTCCTGTTACATTTATGTAAGTACAGCAAGTTGTATTGGCCATTGCACAGACCCTACCCTCTTTGGCTAGTGGATCGTTAAGGTATACATGATGGTCCATGACCACGCTGGCCAATGACTAATGATTTTTGTGTGGTTCTCAGTGATTGTCCAGAATCCTCTTCCAGTTCCTTCACTGTTGATAAGACGTATTGGATGCTACGTGGTTATTCATAATTCCATATGCAATGGAACTGGCAACCACTAGAGTGGTCATGCCCAGAGTTAGGAAACTGAGAAGTTTCCTTTTTCTTCTTTGGGGATGTATAGCAGAGGACGTTGAGGAAGGGGCAGATTGCAGATTTTCAACGATTTGGAATTTCCCAGGTAGGGGTTACAAATACTAGAGTGCAGGTTCCCCACACTTGGGTTACACTTAGACATGAAAGTGCCTATGTCCTATTGTTTTTACCTTGGCAGAAAAACCATAACCCCCCCTCACAAACACAACAAGAAGGAGGAATTTCCCTAATTACTGAAATTATCAGGAGCTAAACCAGAGTGACTAGAAAGTGGGATAGTAAAATATTTAGATAGATTTTGATATGTACACCCCAGATAGTGGTGACTACCAGCCAAGGGACCCCACTGCCATAAGGATGCTTTTATAGAGTTAAGACTTTGTACCCAATTATATCAAGAATCATAACTTGATCCCAGTGTGCATCCATTTTGTGTGTAATTAAATGTATATGAGGAGTTAACCTTCTTAAAGCATGAAAAGTTGTGTTCAAATTCTTTGGTGTTGGGCTTAGTTGAAGTCTATCATATAAATGAAATTGGTTGAAAACATCCACAGTCCCTGGATGAATTCATGGATTTGTGGATTATTTGTAAGACGGTTATCTCAGAGTCCTTGGGTGCTTTAGGAAAAGAGGAAGCTTCAGTGATTCATTTTTTCACAATGGATGCCCCTGAAACTGAGGCATCGTATTTCCTCCATGAGAGGGAGGTTTTCCACACATATCCAGTAATTTGTTAGCTTCTCTTCTTTTCATAAGAATCCTGTCAGTGTCAACAACCATATAGGATTAAGGAGAGAGAGCTGATAAGGGTTTTTAAGACCAAATAAGTGGCTCATGTCTACTGAACACTTGCTGGTCACATCCATGACCCGGGGCTCCTCATGAAAGATCTTGATAATGCATGCAAGAGCCATCATTGTTCGCAGGCCCTGTTGGTCCTCAGGTTCACAGTGGACACAAGGGTTTCACAGAATCCCTGGATAATGCTGGACAGTCACACACCCAGTGCCCAGACTTACCGAATCAAGGACATGATGTCTAGGGACCGATTGCTTTTCCATTGGGGTTTGGCATTCCTGGCGATGGTGTCAGGTTTTCCACAATGGAAACTATTGTCGCCCATCTTCTTTCCCGGGTTGGAGGAGGTGGTTCGGTTCTGAACCGCTAAAGATGTTGCAAGAACTTAACCTTCTGGCGGTCCCTCCCTGTCACCTCCATATCCTGATTGTTGTAGACAGAGATAGCTACTTCTAATAGTAGAGACAGGAGCGTCTGAGGGCCTAACGCTAGTTTTTGTAATTTTATGCTGATGTCAGGAGTTGAGTGGTTGATAAAAGCAGTATTTGTAATTATGATCGCTGTGGATGAACTAGGATCTAGATTAGTATACCTAGGGACAGCCTTAACCAGGTGTCTTCTAAAGAGAGCTAGGTTTTCATCTTTCCCATGAATGACTTCTGTTGATTTAGATAAATTGACAGGCTTAATCTGGATCTGTTTCATTCCTTGCAGCTATTCCTGTTTCTCCCTGTTGGTAATTCCATAGGGGATCTGCACTGGGGACTGCCGTATTCCCAACTAGTAATTCCCAACTAGTAACTGTTAATGAACAGGTAAATAAATGGTCTCTATGTGCTTGGACAGATGCCCAAATACAGTTTTTCTCATCCACTGTGCAACACCTAGAGAAGATCATTAAGATGTCTCTCCAGGTTAGTTCAAAATCAAAGTGAATTGTTCAAACTCTTCAATAAACTTAGTGCAGTTTTCTGAGAAGCTCCCTAGCTTTTCCTCACATGATTTCAAATATGCCATAGAGAATGGTACATGGACCCTGACAGGTTGCCTGCTGGCTCCTGAAACCTCTTTCAAAGGTAAGATACTAGAGAGAAGTGAGGAGTCTGGGGTAGGGGTACTGGGGCTCTATTTTGACTTCTCATGTTCTTTAATTTCAGCTACCATTGTCCGTGATTTTTTAGGGGAACTATTTTCTACACAACCCTCACATCTTTCTGTGTCTTCTCTGAGGGCTATAAAGACTTGGACATAGGAGAACTCTGGTATCTTTCTTCCCCTTCTACAGAATAGGTCTAGTTATAAAAGAGTGTTGTAATGTAAGTTTCCATTTACTAGTCATTGCTCTTAGTCCTCCAGTGTATATTGCAGCCAAGTAGTATTACAGAAAAATATTAACTTCTTTTTTTCAAAGGCTGTCAAAATTAAGGCTCTTTCAATTTTCTAATAGATACCCTAAGAGAGAGTTTTCTGGAATAGATGGCATTTGTACCATGTCACCTGTGGAGAATAAAAGAGTTTCTGGGCAGGGTGTTTCTGTTTCCAGAAGTCTCATGTGGGAACTAGCAGTAGCTCCCCTTCTGGAGAGAAGTCAGAGAATCCCCTGGAACTTCCCTAACAGAGATGCTAGGTCTCTACTTTCTCCAGGAACCAATTCACAACCTTGGCCCTTAGCCAGAGCACCCCTTCTGGGGGCCCCCTCTTCCTCTCCAATAGTCAACAAAGACCATCGCCAACAATGAATGGGAAAAACTATGGCAAAATAAAAGGTCCACAGAGTCAGCGACATAACCACAGAGGACTAGAGTGGAGAGTGAAGCGTCCAGCTGATAAGAAGAGAGGGCATATGCACAAGAACACCCACACTTGCAGATATACCCACTTGACCTGGCTTCAATGGCTGGATGATCAGAGCTCAAACAGAAGAAGAAAGAAGAGGGAAAAAAGAATAATCTGATACAATTTGATGAACTTGACCTACACCTATGGAAGTAGTAGCTCAAAAGAGGGAACAAATCTTTACAGCGAGGATCATTCCCACCTCTTCTGCACACAGAGAGGACAGGGATAGGCAATGTGGACATTGGCTACACAAGATGGGGGAACTACAGAGTCAAGAAGTGATTGGCTTACAAGCTTTCAAGAGGGAACCTAGATCCAGAGGGCGTGGAGCAAGGCAGAATCTCCACTGAGTAGTATCCATTCTGCCTAGACAGGGCTGATGAAAGGAGAGACATACAGATAGGTCTCTTGTGATATGATAGTGAATAATTGTTATCAGGACTGATTTAAGGGCTGGAAATGTAAAGGTAGCCATTTTGGGGCAAAGGGAGAGGAGTGATTAATCTTGCAGTCTAGGAGCGGAGGTCCCTGGGACCACCAAAGGAGAAGAGCAGAGAACAGAACCCTATCCAGAGAAGCAGTGATGCCAGGGATGGAGGCAGAGACGATGATGTGGGGAGATGGAGCAGCTGGGGACTTTGGACCTGCAGAGGGAAAGGGGTGGTATGCGGATGACTGGTGTGTGTGGGGGGGGCAGGCTTGTGGAGTATACCCTTTGGTTGATGATGATGCATGGAAGGGATTGTAACCACGGCAAGGAAATGATATACGACGGGATCAATGTGAAGCTGATGTCCTCCCATGTAAACTATCACATAATTCACAGTAAAGCATTAAAATAAATAAGTAAGTAAATAAATAAATAAATAAGAGGTCCATCAGCCAGCATTTCCATACCTATTCTTATTTTGTGATATAAGGTTCCAGCGAAATTTTCTACATGAATATCAAACTGCAAAATGTCCAATCACAACTATAACCGAACTCTAAATTCAGCTTGAAGTTGGAAACACAGCAAAGATGTCTCAGAAGGTCCCTCCAAATCCCAGGAGTAACAACTTTCAAAACAAAGGAATCCCCGCAGTAGAAACTGAGCACATAAGAGGGGAGGGGGTACCTAGGCTGGTACTCTCTCTGAGTGTCTGAGTGCAGGATATTTGGTTCTAAAAGACAGTAGTTTAGAACAATAGTGGCCAAGCTAACAATCATGTAGTCCACAGTCATGGAGCACGGATCTGCATCTTTAAGGCTGAGGGTCTCTGACTATGGTGTTTGTGTTTCAGATGTGGTGATTATGGGTAGAAATTCCTAGGGGAAGTCAGTCCTGTAGTTATTCCCTCCCTCTTTTGTGTCTCCGTTCTTCCCAGGCCCCCCAAGAGGTTGCTTGGTGGACTCAAGCGTACTCTAATGGACCAGTCCTTATGTGGCACTATCCAGCAGGGGAAAATTTCCTGAGGCACAATGCAGCAACATGTCCACTAGGTTATAAATCTCGTGGAAACACCCAGATCCTTGGAGGGGAGGGAGGAAATGCCTCTTGTGTCTTTGGACCTGCCCAGCAACTCATATAAAATGATGGCTGTCTGCCTTGAGACAGGAATGAGAAGAGAAATATGAAAACACAGGGAAGAGGAGAACTCAAGAAAATGACAAGAGCCGGAAGATATTAATCACACTTTTGTTTCCAGCGGTGTGTTAGAGCTTCAGGTTTAAAGAGGCAGAGCAACAGGAATTTATCCAAAGTGGCAGTCATCTTAGTGGTGAGGGCAGTGAGGAGAACCTACCTGGGAATTCAGAAAATTTGTGAAAGGTCCCAGGATTTGGCACCAAAATTGTCACTGCACGGATGAAGGGCCCTGATTCGGTCCCACTATCCCTTCGAAGAATTGATAGGGCATAGGCATGAAATTAACATGAAAGAAGCATGAGAGACAGAGGTTTAATCAAGCAAGAAGATTTATTAAAACATAGACATTCTCACAGAGAGGAAAACAGGCTTCCTCTTTAAGATCCAACTAAGTTCTTGGCTTCACTTTATTTTTTTTTAAGGTTTTATTGTGGATTGAGTGAAAGTTTTCAGGGCACATCATCGGTTTCACATTCAAACATTCATATACCTTGTTTCATTACATTGATTATAATCCCCTCCACATACCATCAGTTAACAGAGTTTCTCTCTATCCTCTTTGGCTTTTTTTTTTTGGAAAACTTTGCCTTTTTGGAATTTACAGTCTCGGCTTTTAGGGAAGGTTTTTACATTTATCTGTGGGTATCCAGGGCTCATGTATGGAATTACTAACCAGCATATCTGAATAATCAGATAAGGGACATTTTGCTATGTCTACTAGGTGGCTAAAGTCTGATCCTCAGAGCCTATGGTTTGGACGGCCAGCAACGCTTGGGCCCTCAGGGACTTGAACTCCTGACCAGGTCTGCATGGTCTGCATCAGATTCCCCCTTATTTATTATTTGTTTAAGGGACGCTGCCTGTCTTAGGCGGTCAGTGCGAATTCCTCAGTCTTACCCGTCATCGAAACACATTGCAGCATGGCAATGGCTCTGTCTTAGGTTGCCAAGGTTCCACGTGATCCTTGCCCGTCTCTGGCCACACATTCAGCATAAACAGCCGCCATCCAAAGAAGGCAGGAAGGAAGGAGACCGGCTGGGGACCCCACACACAAGATGTTGCCAGACCACCACCTGCTCTAAGACGACCAAGCAGGATCACTATGCTGAGGTTCAACCAAGTTCACAGGGGAACTTAATCTCTGGCCGAGGTAGCAAATTAGTATTGGCTTCACTTTTTATATTGTTTTCCTCCTGGGCAGGCTCTGGATCTCCTGATAATTGTCTCCCAATCCCTACATTTCTCTATCATAATTTAGGGCCCATAATTGGTCATTTCTTCCTGGGTCTGATGTAATTCTTTCTCATAATTCGGTCTGTTATAATTGTATTTAGGAGCTAACCACAATGTTGATTTATTATAGTGGTACCCTGATTAGTCCCTTGTTCACATCGGCTCAGTGTTAGTCTTCTCTGCACGTGCCTGATTTTGGTCAAAGTCCCCTTTTCTGTCTTTCCTTTCACTAGACTCTCCTGAGAGGTCAGGTGGTTTCTGTGGTCTTTGTGATTGGTTTATGGTTAACCTGGTTTCCCTTTTCTAACTGCCTGCAAGAGCCACCACACACACGCCATACCTTTTTATATCTAAAGTACATCTCTTGCTTGTTTCTCTGTTCTGGCAACCTCTGCATTGTAATTGGAGTGTTTAGTCCTTTAACATTTAATGTAATTATTGATGTAGTTGGATATGGGCCTATCATTTTATTATTGAATTTTCAGTTTGTCTCCTGTGTTTCAATTTCTCTACTCATTATTCCTGCCTTCTTGTGAGTACTTTTAAGAATTCCACCATAATTTATCTATTGACCTTTTAGCTATACATCTCTACACTGCTTTTTTCAGGGGTTTCTCTAGTGATTATAATATATATGTTTACCTTTTCAATATTCCCTTTAAAAAATTAGTATTGTGCCACTTCACCTAATACAAGGGACTTAAAGAGTTTGTGGGAAAGTTCCATGATCTTTTCATCCCATGAACTTTTCGAAGCCCCCTCATATACAAAAATGGGAGTGCAGTGGCTCTGTAGGAAAAACACTGATGGAAACCCCACAAAAAGCCCTTGGAAACCGGATACTAGGTGGCTATTAGTCAGAATCAACTTGACAGCATGTAACAACAACAAACACATAAAAAAATTTCATTCAAATATGTACATTGATCTTGACTTCCACCATGCTCTATGCAATGGCTGTCATATACATTACATTCACAGATGTTATAAATCCCATAAGACATCATAATTTTTGCTTCAACAGTCACAGATATTTAAAAATATTTAAAAGAAGAAAAGTTGTAGCTACCCCATTATTTACTACTTCTGATGCCCTTCATTCATTCTTGGAGATCTGAGTTTTCTTCCAGCATTTCCCTTCAGACTGAAGAACTAGCTTTAGCCTTTCTTACAGTGCAAGTCTGGTAATGCTAAATCGTCAAGGTTTCTTTTAATTTAAAAATGTCTTTCACTCATCTTCATTATTTATTCTTCTTCATTATTTAGAGAATACTTTATTAGTTTCTGTAATCAAACCCATGTAGATAAGACCTTACATATTTAATACAGTGTGTTACTACTGTACAAATGAAAAAAAAATTAAGTTTAACGTTTCTAGACCAATATGGCTGTTAATTTCTGTACAATGCAAGTCAATATGGTACAACTGGGGTACTTTTTCCAAAATTGGCAGCACAGCTGAAGTTTCCAAAAATTCAAAAAATATATATATTTATATATGGAGCACTGGTAACGTAGTGGTTACAAATCAGACTGCAAACCGCAAGGTCAGCAGTTCGAAGCTACCAGCTGCTCCACGGGAGAAAGATGAGGCTTTCTGCTCCCGTAAAGATTTATAGCCTCGGAAACCCTGTTCAGGGTCGCTATGGGTCGGAACCAACTCGACAGCACTTAATAACAACATATATGTGTGTGTGTGTGTATTTGTATAACAATATTAATCGCAGTGCTATGCATCAATAGCAGTAACAGCTTCTCCAGGTTCTGCCATCACCTGAACAAAATTATGGAGACACCCAACACACTTCATTAAAAAAAGAAAGAAAGAAAAAAGTATAAAACAAAACCTCAGAAAACAGCAAAGTTCTCCTACTGTTGTGGTCCCTGGCATCATTTTTTTTTTTTTTTAATTAGCTTCTCACTCATCATCTGGAAAGAAAACATCCTAGAATAACATCATTAAAACAGCTCTGATACAGTGCAGTGACTATTATATTATCATAAAGCAGGTACAAGAGATTTTACAGTCACAGAGGTATGACACAGGACGATCCTTCATCCAAAATACTGGAGGATACCATTAAAAAGGAGCTCTGGTAGCGTAGTGGTTATGAATTGGGCTGCGAACCTTAAGGTCAGCGGTTCAAAACTACCAGCCGCTCTGCTGGAGAAAGATGAGGCTTTCTACTCCCGTAAAGATTTACACCCTAGGAAACCCTGTACAGGGTCGCTATGGGTCGGAACCGACTCAATGGCATTTAACAACAACAACAACAACCATTAAAAAGGTATTATTTGAGACTTGATTCTACTTTCCAACAGAGGACCCAAAGGATGGTGTGGCACAGCTCTGGTGCAGAAATGCATCTTCTTAGATCAGAGTTCCTTTCATTAGTGGCACTCTTCCAAGTACTTATGGGTCTTCATGAACATCAGCTAATCGTCTTCACTCTTGAAGGATATTTTTGCTGGATATAGAACTCAATGTTGACAGCATTTTTCTTTCAACACTTCAAAGATGTTGAAAGATGTTCCACTTTATTTGGGCCTCCTTGGTTTCTCATTATTTTTCATTTGTTTTCTTTTTCTTTGTTATTTTTGAGAACATATCCAACAGAACATGCATTGATCCAATAATTTCCACACATAAATTTAGTGACACTGATTACATTTTTCAAGTTGTATGACAAATCATACTCTCCTTTTCTAAATTGTTGCTCCCCTATTAACACAAACTCACTGCCCCCTAAGTTTTCTATTTAATTCTTCAAGTTGTCAATTTGAACCTAAACAGCTAGTTCTTGATGGTGACGCAGTATCAGCACTGGACTGTGAACCACAAGGTCTGCAGTTCAAATCCACCAGGGTCACTATGCGTCGGAACCGACTCAATAGCACTTAACAATAGCAACATAGCTAGTTCTTAAAAGAGCACAAAGGCCAAGGCAGACATTCTATACTAATTATGCTGCATTGTTGCTTGGTTTAAAAAAGATTAAGGTTTAAAGATAATCTGAAGGTAATATTTCAGGGATTCAACAGCCTCAATGACTCCAGAAAATTTAGAGTCCATGAAAATGTGAAATTCTCTCGTGTATCTTCCCCCTTTTGAGAAGATTCTTTTGTAGAACTTTTGATCAAAATATTCAGTAATGGTAGCCAGGCACCATTCTGGGCTCATGACAAAGGAGATCATTGTTCATGGAGTCAAAGGAACTACACAATGCATTTCCTCCTTCTGTCCCTGACTTTCTCTCATTCTGTTGTTCCAGGCAAATTAGGGACCAATTGTTGTGCCTTGGAAAGCTGATTGCTAGCTTCTAAGACTCTGGGCTCTCCTCCATGAGCCAGGAAGGAGACCAGAAGCATGAAACACAGTATGTCATTTTCTTGGTTTCTGGTCAGAATATTTGCAGTAATTCAAAGTATAATTCTTCTATACATAATGCATCATGTTTCTCTGACTGCTTTCAAGATTCTATCTATCTCTTTGTTTATCAGCAGTTTGATCATGATGTGCCTAGGCAGAGTTTTCTTCATACTTATCCTCTTCAAATTTTGCTGAACTTCTTGAATCTGTGTTTGTTAATTTTTTATTAAAAACAAACAAGATATTTTCAGCCGTTGTTTCTTCAGATGTTTTTTCTGCCCCAATCTCTCATCTCTTTCTGGCACTTTTAGATTTTTTTTATATTGTCCTACATGCCTTGAAGCTCTGTTGATTTTATTCTTCTTCATAATGAATTTTTTTAAATTGTGTTTTGGATGATCGTTCAGATTGGATTTTTTTATTCATCTATATTTAATGCACTAATTTTCCCTCATCATTTACACTTTTCTGCTGAGCCCATTCAGTTTTTGTTGTTGTTGTTTTCTTTTCACTTCAGATATGCTATTTTTCAGTCCTGAGATTCCATTTAGTACATATCTTTCAGGATATTTTTAGATGTACTATGTGTAGACGTCTCTAAGTCTATTCTAAAAGCAGTACAACCAGCATCCCTATCTAATTCTAGGTTATATTTGTTTGCCCCCCAAAGGAACTTTATACCCATTGTTGTTAAGTGCTGTTGAGTTGATTCTGACTTACAGGGACTCTGTATAGAGTTTCTGAGGAGTAGCTGGTGGGTTTGAACCTCCAAACTTGTAACCACGGTTAATAGTCTAGTGCTTATCCTACAGCGCCACACCAGAACTCCCTATATCCATTGTTGTTGGTAAGTACCGTCGAGTCTGTTCTGACTCATAACGACCCTGTATAGTATTTCTGCGGAGCAGCTGGTAAGTTTGAACCACCGATCTTGCAATTCAAACCGACTTTGCAGCCCAGCGCTTTATCCTACAGTGCCACACCATGACTCCTACCACTTTCAATGGCGGTCATGAAAACAGGTTTAACAATGGTGGTGGTGATTGTGTACCACTGAGTTGGCTCTGACATATAGCAACCCTGTGTAGGGTTTCCAAGGAGCAGCTGGTGAGTTTGAACTGCCGACCTTGGGGTTCACACCCATCTTGAGGCTCAGCACTTATACTACAGAGCCAAACCAGGTCCAAATCAGGATCTTGGTCATGGGGATTGCTTCTGTAGTTCTTCTGTTGGCGATCTTTACATTCCTTTGTGTGTAGACAGATTCTCAAATGGCAACTGTTTTCCCCATCTGTGTCTGTGTCTAGTCTGCTTATTTAAGATCTCAGAACTAACTAGGTTTACTATCTACCCTACTCTGGTAGGGCCTCACTAGCATAGCAAAAGGGAAACGATTCTATCTGTAACAGATGGAGTGTTTGGCTGCATCCCCTCTCCATCCTGGGCATACATTGACCAAAGTCCAAAGTAAGAATCCTTCAGAATCCAGACCTGTATCCTGTCCCAACCACTCAGGACAGCAACAGAAGGTTGTCAGCTCTCTTAGCTCCCTATTGTCACAGTTAAGTGCAGTAGAGTTCATTCTGATTTGTGTTGTTGTTAAGTGCCATTGAGTTAGTTCCAACTCACAGCGACTCTATGTCCAACAGAACAAACACTGCCTGGCCCTGCCACAGTCTCACAATAAGTTTAAAGCTTGAGCCCATTGCTGCTGCCACTGTGCCAATCAATCTCCTTGGGGGTCTTCCTCTTCATTGCTGACCCTCTACTTTACCAAGCATGCTGTTCTTCCCCAGGAACTAGTCCCTCCTGATACCATGTCTGAAGTATAAGAGATGAAGTCTTGCCATTCTAAGGAGAATTCTGGCTGTACTTCTTCCAACACAGATTTATTTGTTATTTGGAAGTCCATGGTATTTTTAACATTCTTCTGGTAGCGTAGTTGTTACGAATCGGGCTGCAAACCTCAAGGTCACCAGTTTGAAACTACCAGCTGTTCCACAGGAGAAAGATGAGGCTTTCTGCTCCCATAAAGATTTACAGCCTCAGAAACCCTGTACAGGATTGCTATGAGTTGGAACCGACTCCACGGCACATAACCACCAACCACCACCAACATCATAACTCAAATGCATCAATTCTTCCATGGTTTTCCTTATTCATTGTCTCTAATATCCATTTTTGCAATGGTACCCATAGCTTGTCTTGATCCACACAGTTGAAAACCTTCCCATAGTCAATATAACACAAGTAACATATATATGGCATTTCTGCTTTCAACCAAGATCCATCTGATATCAACAATGGTATCCCCAGTTCACATCCTCTTCTGAATGCAGCTTGACTTTCTGGCAGTACTGTTAATGTACTGCTACAGCTATTGTTGAATGATCTGAAGCAAAATTTTACTTGCATGTGATATTAATGACATTGTTCGATGATTTTCACATTCCATTGGGTCACCTCATAGCAATGGGCATAAATACGGATCTCTTATAGTTGGTGAGTTAGTTAGCTGTTTTTCAAATTTCTTGGCATAGATGAGTAAATGCCTTCAGTGTTGCATCAGTTTATTGAAAGATTTCAGTTTGTATTCCATCAATTCCTAGAGCTTTGTTCTTAGCCAATTCCTTCAGTAAAGCTTGAACTTCTTCCTTCAGGACCACTGACTCTTGATCATATGCTACCTCTTGAAATGACAGAACTTCGACGATTAATTTTTGGTACAGTGATTCTGTGTATTCCTTCCATCTTCTTTTGATACTTTCTGTATCATTCAATATTTTGCTCATTGTTGTTTTTCATAGCTACCATCGAGTC
>NW_006408543.1:7309149-7328951 GCF_000296735.1 Chrysochloris asiatica
TTGCTCTTCAACACTTTAAAAAGGTCTTGTGCAGCATATATGCCTAATGCAATACACCATCTGATTTCTTGACTGCTACTTCCATGAGTGTTGATAGTTGATCCAAGAAGAATGAAGTCCTTGACAACTTCAATCTTTTCTCCATTGATAAGAATCCTTCAATATTTCAAGTCAAGGATTGAATTGTTTTCCTCAGTTCGCTCAGTTTGAGAAAGGCTGGGCGTGTTCTTCCCTTTTGGTTTTCTAACTCCAAGTCTTTGCACATTCCATTGTAATATTGACTTTGTCTTCTTGAGCTGCCCTTCCATTTCTTTTACTTCCTTATTTCTACCATTCACTTTAGCATCTCAACACTGGAGATCAAGTTTCAGAGTCCCTTCTGACATTCATTATGGTCTTTTCTTTCTTTCCTGCCTTTTTATTGATGTAGTAATAATAATAATGTATAAAATAATAATGCATAATATTTTTATGTCATTTCCCATGTCTCTGGTTTGTAGGTCATTAGTATCCAATGCATCAAATCTGCTCTTGAGATGGTCTCTAAATTCAGGTGGGACATGCTAAAGATCATATTCTGGCACTTGTGGACTTATTTTAATTTTCTTCATCTTCAGACTGAACTTGCATCGGAACATTTGATGGTCTGTTGTAATCTGCCCCTGGCCATGTTTTGGCTGATGACATGGAGGTTTTCCACTGTCTCTTCCCACAGATGCAGCCACTTTGATTACTGTGTATTCATCTGGTGATGTCCATGTGGATAGCGGCCTATTGTGTTGCTGTTGTTGTTAAGTGTTGTCAAATTGATTCAGACTCATAACGACCCTGTGTAGCATTTCTGAGGAAGCTTTTTAAGACATTGAGGGAGCAGAAATCCTCATCTTTCCCCTGCAGAGTGGCTGGTGGGCTCAAACCACTGGTCTTGTGGTTTGAAGTTCAATGCACTTCACAGACACTTTTTATGTTGTTCAAAAAAGGTTTTGCCATGAAGAAGTCTTTGGTCTTGCAAAATTCTATCATGCAATCTCCAGCATCATTTCTATAACTAAGGCAGTATTTCCAACTACTGATCCTTCCTCTTTGTTTCCAACCTTCCTATTCCAATAACTGGTCATTATCAAATACATCTTGATTACATGTCTGATCAATTTCAGACAGAAGAAGTTGGTAGAATTTTTCAATTTCATTATCACTGGCTTTAGTGGTTGCTGAGTAAAATCTGAATAATAGTTGTATTAACTGGTCTTCCTTGTAGGCGTATGGATATTATCCTATCACAGAGAGCATTGTACATCAAGACAGATTTTGAAATGTTCTATTTGATGATGAATGTGATGCCATTCCTCTTGAATTTGTTGTGTCTGGCATAGTAAACTGTAGGATTGTTGTTGTTAAGTGCCGCTGAGTCAGTTCTGACTCATAACCACCTGGTGTAGAGTTTCCGAGGAGTGCCCGGTAAGTTCTATGATTATCAGATTCAAAATGGCCAATACCAGTCCATTTCAGCTCACTAATGTCTAGAATGTTGATCTGTATGTGTTCGATTTTCTTTTTGACAACTTTCAATTTTCCTAGATTCATACCTTGTACATTTCATGTTCCGATTATTAATGTTTGCTACTGTTTCTCCTCACTTTGTGTCATGCTCCATTAGCAAATGAAGTTCTCAAAAGCTTTACTCCATTCATGTCATCATAGTCAGCTCTACTTTTAGCAGGTACTTCTTCCCTGTCGTATTTCAAGTGTCTTCCCCCCTGAGAGGCTCATTTTCTTGCACTATATCTGATCATCTTCTAGTACTATGGAATCTTCTGCTAATCGTAAGGTTTTCAGTGGCTGAACATTCAGATATAGACCACCTCTCCTTCTTCCTAGTTTATCTTAGTCTGGAAGATCCAATGAAACCTGTCTACCACAGGTGGTTCTGGCGGTTTATAAAATACTGATGGATTAGCTTCCAGCATCATAGCAAAACACAAGCTACCACAGTACGACAAACTGACAGACAAGTGGTAGCTTGACTCATAGCGGCCTTGTGTAGGGTTTCCAAGTTGTGCCTGGTGGGTTTCAACCACCAGCCTTTCAGTTAGAAGATCAGTGCTTATCCTATAGCACCACACCAACGCTACTTAATGGAAATACCACACGGGGGTGGCTTTGATGCACAGAAGTTCATTTTCTTGTTGTTCAAAAGACTAGAAGTCAGAACTCTACTTGTCATTTCATAAAAGAAAGATTATTTTATCATTGAAAGAGCAATCTTAGAATAGAGTTTATTGTTACCAAGTGCCCATTGGTTCCAACTCCCAGCAACTCTGTATAGGGTTTCCAAGGAGCAGCTGGTGGATTTGAACCTCTGACCTTGTGGTTAGCAATCCACTACTTATTCTACAGTACCATTCCAGGATTAAGAATAGAGCAGAACCCTTAAATTTTATTTCATTTCATGAAAAGCTCACTGTACATTTGTCTTGCTTTTCGTTCTGCGGGCTGGGCCATGGAAGACCAGGGCTGGGGAGACAGTGGGAGGTTACAGAAGACACCTCCTTCAGCAGGGGTTAGTCCCCAAAGAGGGAGGACATTTGCCCAGGATCCCAGACCTGGGAGACAGAACATGCTTTTCAGCTTGTTGTTGTTAAGTACCGTTGAGTCACTTCCAACCCATAGCGACCCTGTATAGGGATTCCAAGGAGCTGCTGGGGAGCTTGAACTGCTGACCTTGTGGTTCAAACGACTTTGCAGTCCAGCGCATTAGCCCACAGCACCACACCAGGACTCCGCTGTTCAACTTATCCACAGGCAGTTCTTGATCTAAGGTCCCAGGTGCTCCGGTGGCAGAGATGGGTGGGTGTTCCAGGCCCCCTCCTTGCTCAGCAGAGGGACCACTGTACTCATCATACTTCCTGAACCTCCTGTCCTCAGGGGTGACCCCATCTGCCCTGCAAGCCATCACCTTGATACCCAGGGTCTCGTGGCCGAGCACAGGAGCCTGGTGGGAGGGATTGGCTTCCCTTTGCAGATGCATCTGGCTCCCCAGCAGCTCAGACACCCCAGACCCATGCTAAACAAAACACACAAATCCCAAACCCATTAGTGTCTCATCAAGTGGTCCTCATAGTGGCTCTATAGGACAGAGTATGGCTGTCCCGTAGTGTTTCCTAGGCTGTAATCTTTACATTGTTGGGCTGCTAATTGAAGGATGAGCAGTTTGATCTACCAGGGGCTCTGCAGGAAAAAGACAAGGCTTTCTGTTCCCATAAGGATTTGTTGTTGCTGTTAGATGCTGTCCAGTCATTTCTAACCCACAGCGATCCTACGTACAACAGAAGGAAACACCGTCTGGTACTGTGCCAGCATCATGGTGTTCTACTTGAGTCCACTGCTGCTGCCACTGTGCCAATCCATCTTGATGAGTGTCTTCCTCTTTTTACTGACCCTCCACTTTACCAAGCATACAGTCTCAGAAACTCTATACAGGGTCGCTATGAGTCTGAGCTGACTCCATGGCACATAAGTGCCACCACCGCTCTATCTTTCTGGAAGCAGACTGCCACATCCTTCTCCTGATGAGCAGTTGGTGGGCGCCAACCACCGACCTTTGGTTGGCAGCTGAGCATTGAACCACTGGACCACCAGCGCTCCTTCCAGAAACCCATTAGTGCCGGCTTAATGGACAGATGCTGACTTCTTGGAAGTCACTCAGTGCATCATGTCTAATAGCTTCAAGAGAAGCGGAACTCAGCTGTCTGCTGAGAAAGTCGGCCTCTACCTCCAGCTCCCCTCGGGGAGGGGCTGCCTTCGTCTGCCTGCTCGTCCAGAGAAGGCCTGGCTCTGTGTCTTTCTTCTGTGGACCACGGAGGCTAGGTGAGCATCCCCGGCCCACACACATTCCCACCCAGGTTTGTCCTGCTGAGAGGTTGGGCTGCTGGGCTCCAGAGGAATCTCTAGGCAAAGCCCGGACAGGATGGGGCATAGGATGGAGGAAAGGAAGCCAAGGGCTTGGAGATAAAAGGGTGAAGTTCAGAAGGACTGGTCACTGGAGGTAGCAGAGTAGTAGGTGGCATCTTCACTGGTCCCCTGGTTGAGCTGTGGTGATCGCTAAAATGTGGAAGGATTTCTGCTCCTTATACCAACACCCTCATGCTCCCTCCTTTCCTGTACCAGACTCCTCTTCAGAACCCCTCAGACCTCCCCAGGTCCAGTCACTGAAGGGCTCACATCTGTCCATCTGGGGGTCTCCAGCACCCTCCTCTACCCTGTCTGTGGGCTGCTGCATGTTTCCAGTTACCTGGCTGGGTCTTGAGGGCAGTCTGAGATTGGCACTGATGCTCAAAGGTGCCCTGCAATCCAGGGGAGCAAGCAGCCCTGGGCAGGGAGAAGCTGGGAGGAAGGGCTGTGGAGCGCCTGGGGCTGGCAGCAGCCTTGCTAATGGGAATGAGCGTCAAGAGTAAAAAACCGAATGGCAAATCCTACTGACAGCTTGGATTTAAGGGAAAAGATGAGCTAAATTTAACCTAGCTAGTTAAAGAGTCCAAAAGGCAATTTACTCATTAGCTTAAAATGGAAACTAGTGCAGTGATCAGAAAGACTTTTTCTGGTTTCAAAATACAAAAAGGAAGAAAGAAGGAGAGAGGGAGGGCGGAAGGAAAGAAGGGAAGATGGGAAGAGGGAAGAAAGGGGGAAGAAAAAGGGAGCATGAACTTGCTGTCTCTCTTGTCATACTGATGTGCTTTTAAAAACAGTTAAAATAGTCACATAATTAAGAATGCAGCTCGCAGCCATGCTGTCCCAGACGTGTGGGCGGAGCCTCATAGTTGTTCTGAAAAGTTACAGGAGACTGGAAATACGTGCAAAGTTCTGTGTTCGAGTCAAATCGAATTACAAGCCATCTGAGAGACATCCAGTCCCTGTTCCCCAGAGTGGGTGGACCACACAAAGTCAGGAAAGGGTATTAAATGACTGGAGAGGAGCAGACCCTGGGTGTCACAGACGGTTTGCGCTTGGCTACTCACTGAAAGTATGGTGGTTCAAGTCCACGCAGGTGTACTGCAGAAGAATGGGCTGGTGATCTCTTTCTGTATGATGGACGCCCTATGGAGTGCAGTTCTACTTTAACATGCATGGGGTTGTGGTGAATCAAAACGGCCTAGGTGGCAATAGTTTTAGAGAAGTTGTAAGTCCTGAGAGCTTCAGAGAGGAAGGTGTGGGCATCTCAGAGCAGGGGCCAATTGAATTGGATTTTGAGAGATGGTAACTGGGATAGTAGCCATGGGAAGAGACAGCCAAGTGAAGTCTAAGCTTGGAAAGAGGGGCGTTTTCTCCCGAGAACAGAGTGTGGTCAGTTTCATGGATGAGTAAGCCAAGGCATGGGCGGGTGTAATGGATCCTAAGCTACAAAGGTTGGTCTGGCCCATTACAGCAGGCTTACCGACTTTCAGAGCTGGGCAGTCATTGGATTAGGGCTTTTGCAGACCAACTTGGCCTCAGTGTTGGAAGTATCCTTTCACTATTGTACTATGTGTGTTTAATTTATAATTTCTGTACCAATTTGAAAGGCAGACCAAGTACATGCACATAGCTTAATAGCCTGTTGTCTTTCCTACCTAATGGCAATATTGAGACAGTAGCAAGGACTTTGAATAAAACATCTTGAAGATTCATCCAGGACATTGTTGATGTTGTTAAGTGCTGGCAAGTTGATTCCAACTCATAGCGACCCTGTACCGGGTTTCCAAAGAGCCGTTGGTGGGTTTGAACCACTGACCTTGTGATTCAAAGTCCAGTGCTTATCCTACAGTGCCACTCCAGAAGTCAGTCCATCCAGGACGTTATAAGCATGTTATTAGTCGCAGCATAAATGATAGCATTTGGGAGACAGTGTTTTTTCACAGCAAAACTTCCTGATGCATTTTATGTTTATATTCTTCCAAGTAAAACAGATGGTTTTCCAAACTACTGCTATCAGTGGAGAATGTTTTCCTGCTGCTTTAATTTGGTGCAATGAAATGCTCTTACAAGTGAAACTAGAATCTTTGCAGGTAGCCCCCCAAACCCAAACTCAGTGCCATGAAGTCAATTCCAACTCATAACGACCCTACGTAGTGTTTTCAAGAATGTAATCTGTATGGGACAGACAGCCTCATCTTTCTCCCACAGAGCAGCTGGTGGGTTTGAACCAGCCTCTTTGTGGTTAAAAGCCCAAAGCCCAACCCACAATGCCACCAGGGATCCCAGCTGTTCATATAGCACAAATATAAAAGAGGACCGACTTCTCATGTTCTTACGGGTGAAGCGAAAAGAAAGGCATTGTCTTTTGTCTCTATTACCTGTGTAGGAAACAGGAAAATCTGTGAAAAAATTAATATAGAATCCCAAAATTTTCCAGTCACATTTATTCGATATTGTTTGTTTTTAATCACTAAATGACATTAGTAAGAATGCACGCTGGGGATGTGGGTGTGCCATGGAGTCTGTTCCAACTCATAGCGACCCTGCATAGGGTTTCTGAGGCTGTAAATCTTTATGGGAGTAGAAAGCCTCCTTGTTCTCCCGCAGAACGACTGGTAGTTTCAAACAGCTAACCTTGAGGTTAGCACCTGACTGACTCATAACCACTATGCTACCAAAACATCTCAAGAATGCATGGTGGCCTAGATCCAGAGGGCCTGGAGGAAGGTAGAATCTCCAGCGAGTAGTATTCAATCTGACTAGGCAGGGCTGATGCAATGAAATGCAGAAGGATCTCTTGTGATACAATAGTGAATAATTGTTATCAGGACTGTTTGTGAGGGTCAGAAATGTAAAGGTAGATGTTTTATAGTAAGGAGGGTAGTGATTAACTTTTCAGTCTAGGAGCGGATGTCCCTAGGACCATAAAGGGAGAAGAGCAGAAAGCGGGACCCTACCCAGAGTGATGCCTGAAATGGAGCCAGAGATGATGACGTGGAGCGATGGAGCAGCTGGAGACTTTAGATCCAGAGAGGGAGAGGACTGTGTGCTGAAGACCTGGGGGGCACAGGGGAAGGATTGCATGGAGGGGATTGTGACCATGGCAATGAGACAATATAAGATAGAATGAATGTAAAACTAATGTTCTCCCATGTAAACTATCACATAATTCACATTAAAACATTTAAGAAGAAGAAGAAGAAAAAGACTGCATGGTGGTTGTTGTTGGTGTGCCGTGGAGTCGGTTCCAGCTCATAGCGACCCTCTATAGGGTCTCTGAGGCTGTAATCTTTAAGGAAGCAGAAAGCCTCATCTTTCTTCTGCGGAATGGCTGGTAATTTCGAACTGCTGACCTTGAGGTTAGCAGCCTGACTTGTAACCACAAAACAACCAAAGCACCTCAAGAATACATAGAATAATGTAATTAAGGACATCTTGGCTCATGAAATAGAAATGAATCCTGATTTGTTGTAATTAGTAATATTAGGTATAAGTGAATTCACTTCTTCCCAAATGGGTGACATATTGACTAGAAACTTGTCCCCAAATCACCTTTCCATCTAGCACACCTATCTGTCACTGATGTTGTTGTGAAGTGCCGTTGAGTTGGTTCCGACTCACAGAGACCCTGCATAGGGATCCCGAGGAGTAGCTGGTGGATTTGAACCACTGATCTTGTGGTTAGCACTCCAGTGATTATTCTAAAGTACCACCACCAGAACTCTGAGAATGACCAATCTATGAAAATCTGAATCTACACA
Source organism: Chrysochloris asiatica (assembly GCF_000296735.1). Taxonomy (NCBI): domain Eukaryota; kingdom Metazoa; phylum Chordata; class Mammalia; order Afrosoricida; family Chrysochloridae; genus Chrysochloris; species Chrysochloris asiatica. Next base: position 7,316,862 of record NW_006408543.1, read on the forward strand.
TTGGTGTGCTGTGTGGTGATTTTTTTGGAAAGATTTATCATAGAGTTCATCGACACTGAAGGCTCCAGTCCTGTTTGTTGTTGTTAGGTGCCAGTACTGACCCATTATTTCAATAGATTTGCACAGGCAGAATTTCTACTTCAGAAACCCATGCATAATGCAAAACGCAGTGAAAATGCATGTTGATCTTTAACCTCCTTGCTGTTTTCCTGACCTGACAAAAAGGAAAAGACTCTGAAAAGCAGAAATGGAGACTTCATTCTTGTCTCCTCCATCTCCTGGACACGTCTGTAGAATGAACAAACCGAAGAACAAACTAAGAATAAATAATGGAAGCTGAAGAAATTAGATAAAAAATGCACATGATTTTCAACTTAATTTGAAAATTTTTTTAACCGAAGTCATACATGCACATACTTTCAAAGCTCAAGTACTTCAATAATGTTTAATGCAAAAAATATATAGCAGCCACTTTCTGCAGCTTCCATGCCATCTGCACATTCTTGCTTCCCCAATGTAGCTGCCATCTCCAGACATTTCATCTGTCCTTTGGCATTTTGTTTTCTTGGAAGAGCAGACTTCCACTGCTGCTTCTTGATTGTTCCGGTGTAGACACTCATTCTCTATTCCTGTCCCACCCCAGACGACGAGGCTGTAGTTGTCTGCCACACCCACTATGCATTCCCACACACCCCACACACACACACACACTCACGCGCATACGTGCAGTCTAATAGCTCCACCATCACTCTTTATTTGTGCGTGATGTGTATATATTACTATGACTACAAAACACGATTCATAGTCTAGTAACTGAATTTCCTTTCATACATAATTTTCTGTATAAAAACATTTTCCTGGAGTAATTCTTGGTAGAATTCTTGCCTTTCATGAGGAAGACCAGCTAATGCACTTTCTGGAAGTCCATCATCCGTTTGTCATTGGAGGCTTGCGTGTTGCTATCATGCTGGAGAGATTTCAGCAGAGCTTCCAGACTAAGCTACGCTAAGAAGAAAGATCTGGTGACCAGCTAATAAAAATTCCAGGGACCACAAGGATTCCATCTGCAGCCCATTCATGAGGGTGCTGCCGGACCAGGCGGTGTTTTGTTCCATTGTACATGGAGTTGCCATGAGTTACAACTAACAAATACATTAAGTGCCTAGACCACCAGGATGAAAACATCCATAAGGGGCCATGGCCAGAGACTAGGCAAGCTTCAGACGTGAGCTCTCCACTTGTTCTCCAGATGGACATGCTGATTGCTGGTCATTTCTCTTTGATCTGAGGCAACTTGTGATGTCATTATCAAGTTGACTTTTTTGAAGGCTTGTAATTCTTTAAATGTCAATGTGCAATGTGGATAGGTTCTAAATCTTTCCATCTTGTCTAGGATGACCATGTAACGTTTCATCTAAACCAGAAGCAAACCAAACTCAAAACAAACTTACTGTCATGGAATCTATTCATGACTCATGGCAACCTGTATTGGGTTTCTGAGGCTGTAAATCTTGACAGAGCAGAGAGCTTCATCTTTCTTCAGCAAAGTGGCTGGTGGGTTTGAACTGCCGACCTAGCAGTTAGCATTTCAATGTATTTATGATCTCCCGGGACCCCAGGTAAAACCCAGGACTATCCCAGGCATGGGGTGGGGTGGATGCCTGGTTGCTCTAATGATCACTGTTTTCTCTGTGGTACCCCCAAGAGCTATCATAAAACCTGGTGAGCAACATGAGGGAGCAGACAGACAAAAATTCCCGAAAATGGCTTTGCTCGGTAAAGATGTAATGAGAAAGAAGTTCAGTTGTAAAAACAAAAGCCTACTCAAGAGATAACGTTGACATTGAATTTCCTAAACGGAATGACATTATAAAAAGAGATAGCCAAATAAATATTGCTTTTAATGTTTTCCACTTCACTTTCACCCCAATGCCGTTGCATTGATTCTGACTCATGGTGAGCCTGGAGGACAGAGAACTGCCCCATAGGGTTTCCTCAGCTGTCATCTTTGTGGGAGTAGATGGTCAGGTCTTGTCTCTCACGGAATGATGGGTAGGTTTGAACTGCTGACCTTTTGGTTAGCAGTCGAGTGCTTAACCACCATGCCACCATGGGTTCTTTGTGGTTTTTCTGTGAAGTTTTTATTGTGAACTGAGTGATAGTTTACATGGGAGAACATCGGCTTTACATCATCATTTCATTGCAATGATTACAGTCTCCTCCGTGCATCATCATTGAACAGGATTTGCTTCTATTCCCTCTGTTGTTGTTGTTGTTGTTGTTGTTTTTTACAGGACTTCTTTTGTCTCCTATAAAACCCATTGCTGCCAAATTGACTCTGATTATAGCAACCCTACAGAACAGAGTAGAGAGTGTAGGCTAGGGCTTTCGAGACTGTCATCTTTACTGACGCAGCGGCTGGTGGGTTGGAAACGCCAACCTTTTTGATTGGTAGCCAAGTGCTTAGCCATTGTGCCACTTCCAATATATCGAAATACCTAAATTCTTTTGATCACTGCAAATCATTAAGAATACTTTTCAGTGAATACCTACAGGGGCTGGGGAGGAAGCTATGAGCTTCTTAGATCATAATTTTCACATCCATTTGGATAATTTAGTAAGTTGTCTGAGGCAAGGTTCTGGACCTCATGGTTCTGCAATGTTGACGTTTTGGTAATATAGCATGGTAAAGTCCAAGAAGTCCCGCCCAGATGAGGCTGTCTTTAGTCCTCTTTCTCATCCCAGCCCGTCCTGGCAGGTGTTGCACAGGTGCTGAGGAACCTGGTTCATCAGGCTAACAATGTTCTGCCCTTATAAGATGATCTGTGTATCTCTATTCACACATGAGGTCCCTAGCAAGGGGACCCTATGCACAACTGAACAAAACACAGCCCGGTTCTGCATCATCCTCACAATTATTACGCTTGAGCCCATTGCTGCTGCCACTGTGCCAATCAATCTCATTAGAGGTCTTCCTCTTTTTCGTTGACCCTGCCAGGAGAAGGCCAATTGATAAAGATGCCACACTTTTTGCTTTGGAAGACTGACAGACTGTTTTGACCAGAGTTACAGTCCGTCTTCTAAATAATAAAAAATGGGTTGGTTATAGTTCTCTAGTGCTGATTTAAAAGAAATACCACAAGCAGATGGTCTTACCAAACAGACACATTTATTTTCTCACCGTTTAGGAAGCTAGAAATCTGAATTCAGAGCACCAGCTCTGGAGAAAGGTCTTTGTCCCCCTTCAGCATCTGTAAGCCCAGCATGCCTTGGGGATCTCCATGTGTCTTGGCGTCAATCGTTCCCGTGGATCTAGGAGCGTCACCTGCAGGGGCCCCGGGTCCAGAGGACACACTCCATTCATGGCTCTTCTTCCTTGGCGGTAGTGCGTCCCGCTTTCTCTATGTACTTCTATCTCCTTTTATCTCTTGTAAGATAAATGGTGTGGCAGGCCACACCCCCAAGGATGTTAAGTGCTGTCAAGTTGGTTCCGACCCATAGAGACCCTGTACAGGGTTTCCGAGGCTGTAAATCTTTACAGGAGCAGAAAGCCTCATCTTTCTCCCGCGGAGCACCTGGTAGTTTCGAACTGCTGACCTTGAGGTTCGTAGCCCGATTCGTAACCACTATGCTACCAGAGCTCCCCCAAGGATACTTCCTTTCAGTCCTGGGGAATGCCTACCTCTTAACAGCTAAACCTTGGAGAATCCTGACCCAGCCACATTGACACAGAACCATAACTACCACACTTAGTGCCCAACAGATGTGAAGTGCTGACCACTGGGATTCCTTCAAGGAGCAAGGTAGGGTTCTGGGAGGGTCAGAGGAAGTAACAGGTAAACCTGGCTTCCCAGGCTTGGGGGAAGGACATTTTCAGCCGCAGGAATCCCACAAGGGAAGCCCAAAAGCAGACAAGTGTGGGGCATCTGGAGGAGAGACAGAGTGGATTGAATGGGCTGGAGGAGCTGGGAATGGTAGGGGTTGAGGGGATGGAGGGGGCGTGAGGTGAAGGGATGGGGCATGAAGAATCCTGAAAGCCAGCTTGCTTATTTAGGACCTGGCTCTGTAGGTTTATTTTTCTCCAATAAAGAAAATGCGCTGGCTGCTGAAAAAGGGAGAAAAGTATCCTTTGGAAGAGACTGACAAGCCCAAAATGGAGGAGCAATGGGAAGGGCCCACTTAGTGTCTACGAATGAATCCTCCAGACCCAGGCAAGCCCGCTCCAGTTCTGCCAGATGGGAGTCATAGAAAACTGGGGGAGAAGGTAGGGTTGGAAATGTAATTTTCTTTACACAGTGGAAATAGTTGGATTCTGCAAAAGACATTGTCATGCTCAATCGTTGTAACCACTGTGACAAACCATCTCATCAGAGGTCTTCCTCTTTTTCCACTGACCCTCCACTTTACCAAGTATAATGTCCTTTTCCAGGGACTGGTCCCTTCTGATAGCAAGTCCAAAGTACATGAGACGAAGTCTCACCATCTTGCTTTTGTGTCATTGTTGCCAGAATGACTTTACAAAGCTCAATCCTTATGGCCGAGAAAAATAGCCTGGTGACCACAACTAGGGCACGTTCAGATTAAGTGGGACAAACAGATCAGTAGAGAAGTTACTGGGGACCCAGCCCAGCTCGGTGCCCAGGATTCCACCTCATCCTGTCCTTGCTAATGTGTTGTTTGTCAATTACATGTATGAAGAAGACATTAAAGGATTTATTAGGGTATGTTGGCTGCTGTCCTAACTGGGAAGTGTTAGATGACAAATTTAAGAGTTTAAAAGATTTTGGTTGGTTAAAATGATGAAAACCAATGATGAAACCAACCAAGTGACATTTAGCAGAGGTAAAGATACATCCTGTTTCAGAATTTTAAGAAACTCAGTGAAATCAGCACAAGATTAAAAAACAAAAAAATCGTAACAACAGTTCATTTTAAAAAGATTGATCGGTTTGCAATTGACCGATCCATCAGTGTGAGCCAACAGTACATATCCTGGCTGTTAAGAAAAAAAAAAAAAATCATTACAAGCTTCTGTTGCATCAACATTATGTTAGAATGATAATATCTAAGTTATTAAAGGAAATGTTAGTGAATGCTGGTCCAAGTCCTCTGAGGTTAGTGCTTGCTTAGAAGGCTGGGTACCCAGATTTATAAAATGAACCCAGCTGGGTGAGACATCTATTCTGACAAAGGGGAAAGAGCTTTATTCTGGAGAAGAGGATAAAACATCTTTCAGAATAGCTCATCCTCCTATACATTCATTTACTTTCTCAGTATTCACCTCCTTCTACGACACTGTATCAAACATGTCGTTTTGTGAGGGGCATATACAAGGTAGTTCCCAACTTACCATGGGATTTCCTTCCGATGCCTCAGTGTAAATTAGTTCTGATGTAAGTCGAACACCGTCTCTTTTTCTTTCTTTCTTTTTTAATTTTGGTTAAGTGCCGTCAAGTCGGTTGTGACTCACAGCGAGTCTCTCCTGGGTTCCTGAGGAGCTGCTGGTGGGTTAGAACCACAGACGTTATAGTTAGCAGTCCAGTGCTTATCGTACAGTGCCACACCAGGACTCTGATTGCCTTTCATTGTTGTTGTTAGGTGTTGTTGAGATGGCTGTGACCCATAGCATCCTATGTACAACAGAACAAAACACTTGAGCCCATTGCTGCTGCCACTGTGCCAAGCCATCTTGTTGGGGTCTTTCTCTATTTCTGTCAGTTTGTCACACTGTGGTGGCTTACATGTTGCTGTGATGCTGGAAGCTATGCCACCAGTATTTTGAATGCCAGCAGGGTCACCCATGGTGCACAGCTTCCAGCTGAGCTTCCAGACTAAGACAGACTCAGAAGAAAGAGAGGTGGACTACTGAATTATCAGCCACTGAAAACCTTATGAATAGCAGTGAAACACTGTCAAATAGAACCAGAAAGTCTTTTACTGACACTATCTCCATTCTTATCAATGGAGAAGAGATTGAGGTTGTCAAGGACTTCATTCTTCTGGGATCAACTATCAACACTCGCGGAAGCAGCAGTCAAGAGATCAGACGACGTATTGCATTGGGCAAATCTGCTGCACAGGAACTTTTTAAAGTGTTGAAGAGCAGAGATGTCAGCTTGAGGACTAAGGTGTGCCTGACCCAAGCCATGGTATTTTCAATAACCTCATACGGATGCGAAAGCTGGACAGTGAATAAGGAAGACCGTAGAAGAATTGATGCCTTTGAGTTGTGTTGGAGGAGAATACTGAAAGTGCCATGGACTGCCAAAAGAACCAATAGATCTGTTTTGGAAGAAGTGCAACCAAAGTGCTCCTTGGAGGCCAAGATGGCTAAGCTTCGTCTCTCATACTTTGGACACATTGTCCGGAGAGAATAGTCGCTGGAGAAGATGTCATGCTGGGTAAGGTGGAGGGTCAGAGAAAAAGAGGAAGACCCCCAATGAGATGGATCAGCCAGGTGGCATCACTGATGGCATCAAGTGTGGCGGCGGTAGTGAGGTTGGCCCAGGATCGGACATTGTTTCGTTCTGCTGTGCATGGGGTCGCTATGAGTCGGTTCCAACTCGATGGCACCTGACAACAACAAGATCTCCATAAAACCCATCTTCCTTTGTCTTTGGGGATTGGAAACATGACACATAAACTCACAGCTATCTTTTAATACAAACATGAATGAACAATATATAAATTATAAAAAACCATTTAGACAATGAAAAGCATTAGACTATGTTGGTATTCTGTTAAGTGTGGTAATAATGCCACTTGTGGAAGGTTCTGGTTCATCTGGAATATCCCTGGGAATGGGGATGGTATTTCTAATCAGAAAGTTAGTGGAAGTTGTCTGTATGGTCTTTTTCTGGTTTTTATATATTTTATGATAACATCTCACTGCTTCCTGAATCTGCCTATAGACTTTAGCAAAATAGGAATTGTTGGGATGTGGTTTCCGTATAACATTGAATATGTCATACATTGAACTAGACAAACAAGTTCCAACAGAGGAAGGCAGCTCGACATACAGAACACAGTGACATATCCAAGACGGGTGGGTAGGCAGAGGAAGACAGAGTCATTGGTGACCAGAGGATCAAAGACAGGACAGCTTCCATGCTGGCAGGGGACGGAGACCCTCAGGACTGGGAAACATGTAGGTGGCAGAAGCTCAAAGTGTTCAAGTTCGTGCCAGGCCCAAGAGTCTGGAGCAGTCTGGTATGGTAGGCACACGTTGGATGCCAAAGAAGGCAGGCACACCGAGAGACTTAAGGTCCATACCAAGATGTTTAGACTTAATACCGTAGATAAGAGAATGAGATGATTTCACATAGCACCCAACAAGTGATTGGTACCCAAAACACCATCAGTTTGAACCCACCCAACTGCTCTGGGGAGAAAAGCCTGGAGGTAAGCTTTCATAAGGATTGTTGTGTGCCAATGTTGTTGTTGTTGTTGTTAGGTGTTGTTGAGTCGGTTCCAACTCATAGTGACTTTATGAACAACAGAATGAAACTCTGCCCCCTCCTGCGCTATCCTAACAATCATTGCTACACTTGAACCCATTGCTGCTGCCACTGCATCAATCCGTCGCACTGAAGGTCTTCCTTGTTTTGGCTGACCCTCCACTTGACCAGGTATGATGTCCTTCCCCAGGGACTGGGCCCTCCTGATATCATGTCTGAGGTAATAGAGATGAAGTCTCGTCATCCTCACTTCTAAGGAGTATTCTGGCTGTACTTCTTCCAACACAGATTGGTTTGTTTTTCTGGCAGTCCACAGTATTTTTGCAGTCCTGGTGTGGTGCTGTGAGTTAATGCGCCACACTGTAAAGCTGATTGAACTGCAAGGTCAGCAGTTCAAGCTCACCAGCTGCTCCTTGGAAACCCTATACAGGGTTGTTATGGGTCGGAATTGGCTCAATGACACTTAACAACAACAACAACAGGGTACTTTTAATGTTCTTCTTCAACACCATAACACAAAAGCTTAATTCTTCTGTGGTCTTCCTTATTCACTGTCCAATTTCCACACGCATATGAAGCTTCTGAAAATACCATGGCTTGGGTCAGGTGCATCTTAGTCCTCAAACTGATATATTTGCTCTTGAACACTTTAAAGAGGTCTTGTGCGGCAAATTTACCTAGTGCAATATGTCATTTGGTGTCTTGACTGCTGCTTCTGTGAGTCTTTGACAACTTCAATCTTTTCTCCATTTATCATGATGTTATTTATTGATCCAGTTGTAAGGATTTTGGTATTCTTTACACTGAGGTGTGGTCCATATTGAAGGCTGTGGTCATCAGTAAGTATTTTAAGTCCTCTTCACTTTTAGCAAACAAGGTTGTATCATCTGCATGTTGCAAGTTGTTAATGAGTCTTTTTCCTATCCTGATGTGGCATTCTTTTCATATAATCCATCTTCTCCTATTATTTGCTCAGCATACAGGTTGAATAAATCTGGTGAGAGAATACAATCTTGTCAATCTTGTCACAAACCTTTCCTGATTTTAAACCATTCACTATCTTCTTGCTCTGTTCCAACGACTGTTTCTTGGTCTATATACAGTTTCCTCATGAGCACAATTAAGTGTTCTGGAATACTCATTCTCAGTGTTATAGCTTGTTATGGTCCACACAGTCAAAAGCCTTTGCATAGTCTATAAAGTATGAGTAAACATCTTTCTGGTATTCTCTGCTTTCACCCAAGATCCATCTGACGTCAGCAAGGATATTCCTCATTTCACGTCCTCTTCTGAATCTGGCTTGAGTGTCTGGCAGTTCCTTGTCAATTTACTGTTGCAACCATTTTTTAATTATCTTCAGCAAAATTTTACTTGCAGGTGACATTAATGATATTGTTGGATGATTTCCACATTCCATTAGGTTACCAGTCTTTGGAATGGGCACAAATATGGATCTCTTCCAGTCAGTTGGCCTTCTAAATTTCTTAGATGAGTGAGTGCCTCTAGTGCTGTATCAGTTTGTTGAAATATTTCAATTTGTATTCCATAATTCTGGGAAGCTTGTTGTTCGTCAATGACTTCAGTGAAGCTTGGACTTCTTCATTCAGGACCATCCATTCTTGATCATATGCTACCTCTTGAAATGGTTGAATAGCCACCATTTCTCTTTGGTACAGTGACTCTGTATACCTTCCATCTTCTTTTGATGCTTTCATGTTTGGTAAGGTGGAGGGTCAGAGAAAAAAGAGGAAGACCCCCAACAAGATGGATTGGCCAAGTAGCAGCATCAATGGACTCAAGCGTGGCAACAGTAGTGAGGTTGGCCCAGGATCGGGCAGTGTTTCGTTCTGTTGTGCATAAGGTAGCTTTGAGTCGGTAGCGACTCGATGGCACCTAATAACAACAACAACAACAACAACATTTAATATTTTGCCCAGAGAATACTTCAATATTGCAAATCAAAGCTTGAATTGTTTCTTCAGTTCTTTTAGCTTGAGAAATGCCAAGGATGTTCTTTCCTTTTGGTTTTCTACCTCTAAGGTCTTTGCACATTACTTTTCCTTCTTGAGCTTCCCTTTGAAATGCTCTGTTCAGTTCTTTGACTCTTGATGTCTGTCATTCACTTTAGCTTATCTTCATTCAAGAGAAAGTTCCAGAGTCTCTTCTGGCACCCATTTTGGTCTTTTCTTTCTTTGCTACCTTTTTAATGACCTGTGCTTTCTTCTGTATGATGTTCTTGATGTCATTCCCACAACTCTTCTGGACTTCGGTCACTAGGTGTCTAATGCATCAAACCCTAAGGAGCAGTTCTCTGTAACATGGGGCTGCTGTGAGTCAGGGGCCAGCAGGACAGTAGCTAACACGCTCACAATAACATCAGCCCTTCTTTGAGGACATTAAAGAAACCAGGAAAAGGAGGACACAGGCTGTTGCAACAATTCCAAACAGATAGAAGCTGGCACCAGGACAATAAGGAGATTGACCTACAAAACATGGATCAAGGAAGGCCATTGTGGAGGAGGGGAGGGACTTGGGATAAAAATAAACAACAATCTTTTAAGTCATTTGGGCTCTTCTGCTTTGAAATAAACGGAGTGCTCATTTATCCAGAACATGTGGAAGAGACGACTGCGTTGTTACTGTTCTGTATTGAGGCTACCAATCTGCGTTTATCTCTCATTTTATAGAGCAACCATTTTACTGTGAGAAGGTATGTTTTATATTCTCAAGTTGGTAATGAATTGTGTATTGAATTTGCCCAGTAGCCGACTCTTGACTTTGAGATTTCCTACAACTGAATGCCAACTCCTCTTTTCTCTTAGAATCAAAGAGGAAACTCCTTAACAGGGTCGTCAAGTCCCCATAAGAACAGACCTCTTCTTTTGCAGCCTCTCCCTTACCTCCTCCACCCCACAGCTCTCTCCTCAGGTCCTCCAATAAAAGCCTTACTACCTGAGCTCACCTCCTATTCACTCTGTCCATTGCTGCTCCGGTGACACTTTTTTCATTCTTCTTTGCCCATTTTATGTTCTCTGGTATATAATCTGAAATCCTCCTTTTATCTTTGTCTCTTTGCACTTATCACAGTTGACCATTGTGATTTATTTGTTCAATTACTATCACATGCCTAGTGACCTAGTGTTTCTCAGACTCTGACCATGGCCTATATGGTAACACGGCAGATTCCTAAAAATCAACGTTTCCAGTAAAAACGCTTCTTCTTACAATGTTGAATGTACTGTGATATCATCTATTTTATTTTTAAAGTTCTGATTGTGACTCTTTAAACTGATTTTAAACTTCCTATGCTCACCTCTGGAGTCCTGGTGTGGTGCTGTGGGGTAATGTGCTGGACTGCAAGGTCGGAGGCTTAACACTCACCAGCTGCTCCTTGGAAACCCTATAAAGGGTCGCTATGAATCAGAACCAACAACAACAATGCCCACCCCCACTCATGAACCATCCTGGGTAACACATCTGGGCTACTAGCCAAAAGGTCAGTGCCACGAAGAAAGAGCTGGCAACCTCTTTCCACAAGTTCATGCCCACATGGAATGTAGTCCTACCCTGAAACACTAGGGCTGCCATGTGTCAGTGGGCTGGGTTCCTGGTCTCCAGCATGGTGCTTGGTACTCGGGAACTGGTTTTGGAGGGATGCTGAATTAGACAATAGCTGCACGAGCCCTCATGTTTCGGGGTAATTTTTATTACTTCTCGATGAATAAAGACAACATGCTTCCTTCCTCCTTTCTGCGTATTGTCTGAACGCTGCTATTAACTCCCCTGAACGCTATGGTTACATTGTCCTAGAGAGATCGCTTCATTTATTACAGCAGCAACTTTTTTTTGGACTCAGGCCATATACTATCTACAAATGACGTGGGAGAACAGCCTGTTTAAAATGTTTGGGCAGCAAAACCCCACATTATTAATTAAGTTTTCAGGGATTTTTCTTAAACTTTCTCCATAGATCTTTTTAAAATTCTGCGTAAATTATATCTAATTGACTTAACGTGCCTATCCTTGTAATTATGCTAAATTTTGCTTTTCTCCTAAGGGGAAGATTTTTACCACGGTGGAAAAAAAAATAGCGGTTTAATATTGTAGGTGATGAGTGTAAAAATGATCATTATCATTTCTAAAGCCAATGAATGGGCGGTGTTACTTGTATTGTCATCTTTCTTGGGTGGTGGTGGAAGGGGTTGTGCTGTGGACTCAGTTCCAACTCACAATGACCCTGTAGAGGGTTTCTGAGGCTGTAAATCTTAGCAGGAGCAGAAAGCCTGGGGAGCAGCTGGTAGTTTTGAACTGCTGACCTTGCATTTAACAGCCCAGCACCAGGGCTCCTTTCTTTCTTTAGTGGTGGTGATGGTTATGTGCTGTGGAGTTGGTTCCGACTCATAGCGACCCTGTTCAGGGTTTCCGAGGTTGTAAATCTTTACGGGAGCAGAAAGCCTCATCTTTCTTCCACGGAACAGCTGGTAGTTTCAAACTGCTGACCTGCGATTTGCAGCCAGATTCGTAACCACTACGCTACTAGATTTAGAGTTAGAAAACCAAAAGGGAAGAACACGGTCAGTATTTCTCAAGCTGGGGGAACTGAAGAAAAAATTCAAGCCTCGACTTTCGTTAT
>NW_006408543.1:7330476-7333833 GCF_000296735.1 Chrysochloris asiatica
GAGGTTGGCCCAGGATCGGACATTGTTTCGTTCTGCTGTGCATGGGGTCACTATGAGTCGGTTCCAACTCGATGGCACCTGACAACAACAACAACAACACTACTAGAGCTCCTTTCTTTTTCCAGTAGAGGTAGCAAAGCTCCCAAGACAACCTCCAACTCAATTTTGCAGCACGATCTTTAAACATATTTCTTCTTTCCCATTTTGGAAATTTCTTTATTCCCTACCCTTTCTTCGTGGGGGCCACCAAATATCATACCTTTAACATTAAAAATGAGGAATATTAACTTTCTTGAAGAGAACCTTCTTTTCATAATTTATTTATGATGATCAGATCCTTTCCAAATTCAAGAATGCCACATAGCCACTTTTTATACCAATGATCCAACTAGCCTAAATGATGAAACTAGCAAAGTGGACCTAGAAAAAAAATATTAAGATTGGAATTGTTAGTTGCCACCAATTTAACTCAGGGTTCCTAGTGAGGCGCTGTAGAGTAAGCACTGGATTGCTAATTGCAAGGTCAGCAGTTCCAACTCACAGACCTCTCCTTGGAAACCCTATACAGGGTCGCTATGAGTTGGACCTGACTCCACAGCACTTAGCAACAACATTGAGTCAGTTCAGACTCATGGCAATCCAAGTCCAACAGAACAAGACCCTAATAGGACCTGTTGGCCCATTGCTTCAGACACTGTGTACTTTAAGTGTCTCATCTCCCGGCACTATGTCTATGATCCACAGAATTTTCCTTGGCTAATTTCCAGAAGTGAATCGTCAGGCTTTTCTTCCTAGTCTGTCTTAGTCTGGAAGCTCAGTGCAACGTAGCCACCATGCGTGACCCTGCTGGCTTTTGAAATGCTGATGGCATGACCTCTAACATCCTAGCAACATGCAAGGCATTACAGCAGGACAGACGAACAGATGGTGTGATGGGAAGACTGGAATTAAGGGAGTACAGATTGGAGAAGGGAGAAGAGGAGAAAAACTGTCCATCTGTGTGTTATATTTCAGCCTTGATGGCTCTGACTTTAGAGATACAGAAGATATTCCCCCAGTATCACACAGGGGACCTTTCACCTGACTCTGCTGCCATCTCTGCCCTCTGTCTTTGGTTGCATTTCCTTTCCCTGCTAAAGTCTTAATCCTGAATGTTCATGGGTTCTCCCTTTGATGCCCAGCAACCCGGCTTCCAACCCTACCTCCTTGCCATTGGAGCACTCTGCCACCAAGTGGAAGGGTCTTTCCCCAGACTTGTCCTCCTCAGTCATTTCTGCAGAGTATCCTGTGATTTTTCCAGTTTTCCTGCTCCAGAGCTCTGGCAAGCTCTGTTCTGTCGTCCACTGTCTTCTTTAGAGGTTCAGGTAGAGCGTCTTAACCAACAACTTCCATTGGCAGGCATCTCCGGTTGCTACTCAGGGTTGCTAATTGGATGCTTTCCTATTTCTCCTGCCACATGGTCCCAGAGCAATTTCCCTCTGAGCGTCCAGGGCCCAGTGCCCAGTTTCTGGAGAAACTGCAGACAGCCCTCAGTTGCTCCAGACCCTGGCCTTTGCAATCCAGTTCACACCCAGACTCAGTTCCTGCTTGAAAACCAACATGAGCCCCTCTGTCTCCTGCTGGGTCTGGTCCAGGATCCTCTGCAAGCCTTTTCTCCCAGCTCAATCTTAGTCCCCACTTGTCTGCAATGTGATCTGTCCACTCCTGTCAGGTCAGCTCTCTTGGCCTCTCAGCAGGCCCTGCTTCTCCTCCCTGCTGTCCAGACCACCCAGACCACAGTCCCAGCAGCAGCCCCTCAGCTTCCACCCACTATGTGCATCTTCCTGTGAACAAGCCCTCTTTTTCTGAGCTTAGTCTCCTTGCCCAGTACAGGAATTGGGTCTTGAAAATTTCTCTGTTGCAGTGCTTGCTAAATCATATGCTAAACAGGCTACAACAAGAGTGAGAGTTTAGGGCTCTGACCTGGTCATCCACAGATGTCAAAGAGGTCCTTCTAGGAAGATGAGTCTCCATCCATTCTGAACCCCCAGAGTATATTTTTATTCACTTCTTGTCACCCACTTGTGTAAAACCCACACGAGTTCATTTCTCCAACTTGAAACTATTCAGAGTTTTACATATAATTGAACACGGCACATGCATGTTATTTATGTCTTCTTGACCAAGGTTTAGCTCATTCAGTTCATATCCAGGCATGCCTTGGAGACAGACATTGGAGGTTCTGTTCTAGACCACCACAATAATAAAGGACATAACAAGTTTCTGGGTTTTCCAGTGCATATAAACATCACGTTTACACCACACACTAGTCAATGAGGTAGATGATAGCAAGATGACAACGTTTGAGATCTTTGAGTACAACTCAGATGTGACAGCGACATGAAGTGAGCACATGCTGTTAGAAACACCGCAGGGGTGCCACAACCTTCACTTTGCCAAATATGCAGGATCTGTGAAGAGAAATGTAAGCGAGGCGCCTGTATTCCTGGATCGTTCTTTCTTGCTCCCTTGCCTGTTAGCTACCACCATCTTTATTTTAGAGTGCAGGTTGTAACTGTTAAGTGTTATGGAGTTGGGTCCGAGTCATATCGATCCTGTTTTGGGTGTTCAAGGAGCAGCTAGTGGGTTTGAACCGCCAACCTTGCAGTCAACAGTTCAGTGCTTATTTTACAGAGTCACTTATCACGGATCTGGCATTGCTGTGTATGGGCCCCAAAAGCTACCCATTCGAAGGCAGAAGGCTGGTGTGGGGTTCCTTCCATGCTACTGGTCCTAGCTCTTTGCGTCTTTCTGGGATAGAACAGGTTTCCTTAGGTCTTGTAACACAAGAACAGGACGCAGTGGGTTCCAGGGGTTGCTCTTCAGGGGGACGGTCAGTGTGGACGTTTTAACTCGAGTTCTTCTGCCTGGACATTCAGATGGTCTCTTCTAAAGTCTGGTGTTAGTGATCGCCCACCTTGCTGCTGGGTGGTAATGGGGGCGCGTCTCGGCGGGAGGACGTGGCCCAGAGGTGGGAACACAGCGAAGGGCTCCACAGACAGACGTCCATGTTTGGATCTGGCTTTCTGGAGCTGCCCACGGACTGGGTGTGAGCCTCCTGGAGGAATGCCCGCCCGACCCATACTGACTGGAGGGCCAGCGTCCCCATCCTGCGAGCCCTCCACGTAGCCGCAGTCCGCCCTTTGTCCCCGAGCCCGCCGAGGAGAGGTGACTAATCCGGCCGCGACCCCAGCGCCCCTCAGCATCCCGCCTCCTTTCGGGGCGGAGGAGCAGCCCGCCTGCCGGCTCCGGTTCGCCCCGGTCCGCCTCCCCGAGGCGCCCCCTGGCGGGCAGCCTGGCGATACTGCGCGTCCCGGA
>NW_006408543.1:7334383-7355281 GCF_000296735.1 Chrysochloris asiatica
CTCCCTTCGTCCGCTCCCCGCGCGCGGACCCGGAGCGCGGACCCCGGACGCGCGGCGAGAGCCCAGCGCGGCGCAGAGGCCCGGCAGCCTTGGGTTGGGAAGGGGAACATGTTGCTCCCCGCCCCCCGCCCAAACTCACATCTGGTTGGAAATGACTGGGCAAAGAACTCGGGAAACACTTCACAACAAAATCCTCCTGCGAGGATGCGCGCGGGGTTGGGTACGGCGGGACCCCCTGAAGCCAGTCCGCCCTACTTTACAGAAATGAACCCAGTTTAGTGCAAGCTAGAGTTTCCCAAATGGAAAGGCTCAAAAGGATTTCGTCTGGTTTTATTTACGGGATAAGAAAACGTTCTACCTTCTTTTTAACCAGGAAGAAAACATTCATAGGCATAAATATGGCTTATTTTAGAACTATAAAATCCTACATATTTGAAAGATTTTCGTCTCCCTAATGGAGTTGAAAAGATTTCCCAGCACACTGCATTATCTTTTTCAGACCATGATGTGTGACGATAGTTCATAAGTAATCCACGCATTTTCTGTATTGGAGGTATGGCTTCGTCCAAGGTCCCCGAAGTTTGTTCAAGGAACAGAAAAAATGTGTTTTTTAGAATTTGCCTGTTGGTGCAGTCGCAATACTTTTGAATGCTAGGCACTAGCAGTTGGAGCGATTTATTTTTACTTTGTGATTTAGGAGAACTTTTATTGTTATTCAAAACCTGTTTGCAAATAGGGTGGTAGTTGTAATCTTAGAGAGGAATGAATGTTGATCCATTGTAATCAATAGTGATATTTTTTGTCTCTGGTAAGATTATCTTTTGTGTGTGTGTGTGTGGGAGAGTGAATGTATAAGATGGTAACTTTTGCAGCTTGTAATTTTCTTATTAACAACATGTGGGCCTTCAGTGGTAAGAAAGTTTTTCACTCCAAGTTTTACAGGAGTTCTGACAGCTGACCACTTGTGAGTTGGCCCCCCTAGAGGTGATAAAGGCAGGTAGAAGTTATTTGGTATTCTGCTTTTTCACTAGAATACCTAATGATTACAAAGGCGTTTCAAAAAGTTAATGGAAAAATGGAACTCTTGTACAGAAGAGTCAAGGAAATGGCTTTGCTCTGCAGAAGGTTGAATAGATTCCTCAGTGAAATTTTGAATAGTTTCCTTCATTGAATTATAATCAATTATATTTGAATTGCTTTTGATCTCAAAGTTAGCCAGTGTCTCCCATATCAGTTTACAGTAGAATCCATCCTCCCTCTATTAGTTGTGAAAGATAATAGCTGAAAAGGCGTGGCCTTGTGGATAGGCACTGGACTGGAAACCACAAAGTTAGCAGTTCAAATCCACCAGCTGCTCCAGGGCAACCCTATACAGGGTCACTATGAGTCGGAACCAACTCGGTGGCACTTATCAAAAATAACAAGAGGCATAAATATGTTTTGTTTTTTAAAGAAAATTCCTATGTGGGCATATCATGGGCAGTTTGACTTAGGATATGAAAATGAGTCTTGATAGGTTTATTGGGAAAGTTGTTTTGGGGCCTGGCCATATTATTCCTAAATGGCAATTAGTTATGAAATTGGTCTGTGCATCTTTTCATGAAATGATGGGATTGCCAAGGTAGAGATATTAGTATGCTGTCTTCTCTGACAGCTATGTCTGGAGGAAAGCAAACCTAGCTTTTGTGCACATAGTCATGTTCAGTGCCATCGAGTCAGTTCTGACCTGTATAGGGTTTCCAAGGAGCGGCTGGTGAGCTTGAACCACCAACCTTGTGGTTCAAACCGACTTTGCGGTCCAGTGCATTTACCCACAGGGCCACACCAGGACTCTGTACATAGTCTAGGTAACAGCTTAACGAGAATTCACTTTAACTAGATTTAAACAATAAGGTCACTTAGAAAAACACAAGCAAATCATGACTGCTGCATTGCCTTTCTCAAAAACTTAGTGTTCTTAAGTGCTGTTGAGTCAGTTCCAACTCAGAGCGACCCTGTATAGGGTTTCCAAAGAGCGGCTGGTGAGCTTGAACCACTGATCTTGCAGTCCAGCACATTAACCCGCACTACCATACCAGGTTAACTCTGTGCTTATTTTTTTTGTTTGGTCACCTCTGAATGAAGTTGAAAACAGATTGGCTGATACGGAAGTGAATGGTATCTGATGCTGTCTTAGGCAACAGATGTTTTGATGTGAAATTATTCATTTTAAGAGGCTTCCATCATGTGAAAGTATAAATGAATACATTCAGTTAATTACTATGATGATTCAATTAAAGCATTGGATCGCAGAAACACCATTTTACCAAGAACTGAATTAAACATTCGGATATTTCATTAGCTCCGTTGGACTTTTTTTTTTTTTTTTACATTAGCGATTTACATTACAATATAATGGCAAGGCAACAGTAGCATAATATATGAACGCAGATGTTTTTGTATGTTGTGCACGCTCCATGCTTTTGATAGTGATGAGAATGAAAAGAGCCCTAAACAATCCTTGTTTACTATTTGGATGACTATTACAATTAAATTTCAATGGGTTTTGAGATAAAGATTGGAAGTGGTGTATAAATGAAAAGAGAGAAAGAGAAAACTTCATCCTGATGAATGAACGTCCGTCTTCCTCTTAGACTTTCTTCGTTGTGCTCATTCTCCTGTAGGCTGCCCTAACTTCACCTAACTAGACTATGACTCTAAGTTAACTAGAAATGTGCCTTGTGTTTCCTTCTGAGTACTTAAAATTCTGTGATGTGTTCTAGAGAGCAGTGATCATTCTGTGGGAGAATTCTTGCCTTCCATATGGAGATCCAGTGTCCTGGTGTGGGGCTAGAGCATAAAGCACTGGACCACAAGGTCTATTTGAACCATAAGGTCGGTGGTTCAAACTCACTAGCCACTCCTGGGAACCCCTATACAGGGTCGCTATGAGTCAGAACCAACTCGGTGGCACATACCAACAGCAACAACATATGGAGATATGATGCCATTACTGGCTGGGGAACCTGTTAGTGATGTTGTGATGCCGGACAATTTGGTTTCAGCGGAGCTGCCAGACTCAGAGAGACTAGGAAGAAAGACCTGGCAATGTATTTCTGGATATTAGCCAATGAAAATCCTATGGCTCTCAATGGTCCAGTGTATGACTGATTATTGAGAAGGCAGAGACATTTGTTCCGTTGTCTCTATGAGTCAGGGCCCAACAGCAAAGTACATAGAAATCACAAACTTCTTTGAATGCTATAAGAAAAAATGTTGTCATTAAGTACCATCAAGTTGTTTCCGACTCATAGCAACCCTGTTTAGGGTTTCTGAGGAGTGGCTAGTGGTTAGCAGTCTAGTGTTTATTCTACAGTGCTGCACCAGGAGCAAAATGTCTCAAAAACCACAAAAAATAAAACCAAACCCACTGCCACTTAGTCGATTCTGACTCATCACAACCCTGTGTGGGTTTTCCGAGATGGTAAATCTTGACAGGAGCAGACAGCTTCATCTTTCTCCCACAGAGCAGCTGGTGGGTTTGAACCACTGACTGTGTGGTCAGCAGCCCAATGCCTAACCCATAGCACCACCAGGACTACTTAAGAAAAAGAAAAACTACTGTAGGTGAAAAACGTACGGTAATTTTCATTTTTAAGTCAGCTGAGGCTCAAAGATGATTTTGTAGCTTTATGTTGTTGTTAGTTTCTGTCTAGTCAATTCCGAGTCATGTGACCCTGTATAGGGTTTCTAAGGAGACGTTGGTGGGTTTGACCCGTCAACGTCATGATTAGCAATCCAGTGCTTATCCTACAGCACCACACCAGACTCCCTTTATAAGGCCTCACAAGTCATAATGACTTGGATACAGTCTGTATCTTTTTTTTTTTTTTTTTTAATGTCTATGTTGTTGTTGTTGTGAAGTGCCGTCGAGTCAGTTCCAACCCATAGCGACCCTGTATAAGGTTTCCAAGGAGCAGCTGGTGAGCCTGAACTGCTGACCTTGCAGTTCAAAGGCTTTGCAGTCTGGTGCATTAACTCACAGCGCCACACCAGGACTCCTTTAATGTCTATATAACAGCTTTATTGAGATAATACTCTTACAGCGTAAAAATCCCCCTTCGAAAGTGTACAGTTATGTGGCTTTTAGTATATACCTGAGCTGGTGCAAGCATTACCACCATCTGATCTTAGAGCATCTTTATAACTCAGTTCCACTGTCACCCTAACCACTGCCAATCTGCTTTCTGTCTCTATCGAGTTGAGTTCCCTGTTCATTCTGAACATTTCATTCACTTAGAATAATGTTTTCAAGGACCACTCAGGTTGTAGCATGTGGCGGTACTTCATTCCTTTTCATTCCAGAATAATAATACCACGTTTTGTTTATCCATTTGCCAGTTGATGGACCCTTGAGTTGTTTCTACTTTTTGGCTGTTATGAATAATGCTGCTCTGAACATCCATGCACATGTCTTTGTATGGACATATGCTTTTGTTTGTCTTGGGTTGTTACCTGGGAATGGAATTGCTGGGTCAGGTGATACCTCCGTGTTTCACTTTCAAGGAGAACTCAATCTGTTGTTTTGTTTTGTTTTGTTTTTTAATTATTATTGAAATCTAAATATCAGGCTCTTTTCGTGATACCTTGCTGATTGAAGAATACCAAGTTAGTCTCGCAAAGCAGAGGTGTTTGTGATTTCATTTTGGGGGTCTCTTTGGATGTTCACCAGAATGAATGAGTGTACCTTTTCATTTGCCATAGATTCTAAGAATCGCAGTGGTAAAGGAATCTGACAGTTAATCTCATCTCATGCTTTACTTTTTTTAAGCCTTTGAGCTATTTCTTCAAAGTAGAGTTTACCCAGAAATCCAGAGGGAAAACAGATGAATGTGGCATTGCTGGAGCTAACGTGGGGAGAAAGCATCCCCTCAGGCTTCCTCTCTCCAACCCACTTCCCCGATTCTAAAGCTTATACTTCCGAGATAGTTGCCTCAGATCATGGTAGCTTTTTTACGTCTTACGTCATAAAGTTTCTGCTAAAATCTGGTCTGTTTTACATGCACTGTGATAAGGTTCTTTCTTCTGCTTTATTAATATTTTCTCGGTGGGGCGGTGGGAGGAGAAGTAGCAAATGTTGTATGTTTATGAAATTTCGGGTATTGGATTTGATCCCTCTACCCAGCCCTTGCAGTTCTCCTGTCCCATGGCATCCCCTGTTTTGAACATCAAGGCTACCAGGCTGCTCTTCACGGAGTGTGGGTTTCCCTCCACAGCACAATGACAGTCTGCGTGTTGATGCTGTAAATAATCCCAGCGTCCACACGTACTATTTCAGTGTGTCAGCAACGTGGAAGTTGGTCGTTGTCAGCCAAGCTAAGACTGACTAGTAGCTGTTTCTCCATCTTGCCTTGGGAGCTGTCATGAAGTCCCTTTATCGGGTCCCTGTCCATAGGAGCTCTGGTGACACAGTGGTTAAGTGCTCGGCTGCTAACTGAAAGGTTCGCAGTTCAAACTCACCCAGTGGCTCCGCAGAAGAAAGATGTGGTGATCTGATCCCTTAAAGGTAACAGCCTAGGAAACTTTATGGGGAAGTTCTCCTCTGTCTCTTGGTCCAAAACTAAACACAACCCACTGCTTTTAAGTCCATTCTGAATTCATGGCAACCTTAGAGGACAAAGTACAACTCTTCCGTAGGGTTTCCGAGGCTGCCGATCTTTAAGGAAGCAGACTGCCACATTTTTCTTCCATGGAGCGGCTGGTGGGCTCAAACTGCCAGCCTTTCTGTGAGCAGCCCAGTGCTTAACCCACTGTGCCACCAGGGCGCCATCTCTTGGAATTGCTGTGAACAAAACAGACTCCCAGTACCCAGCAACCACCTGTCCATAAAGTATCACTCAGCTCCTGCTCTATCCTTGGTTTGTCTCCCGAAGGTTGTTGTTGTTGTTAAGTACCGTGGAGTCTGTTCTGAGTCGCCTACATAGGATTTACGAGGCGTGACTGGTGGGCTTGAACCACTAACCTTGTGGTTAGCAGTCCAGTGCTTATTCTGCAGCACCACACCAGGATTCTCTTTTGAAGGTGCCATTTATTGACTGTACCAGGTTGAGTCTTTGCTGTCTGCTGGCTTTTATTTTGAAACGGAAAAATGATGCTCTTCTCTAAGCATTTCTCTTTGGGGAACTGAGAATAGTTTGACTGTCTTCAACCCTCTCTGAAGCCTGTGATAGACACCCTTCTCTTCATTTGACTATGACAGAATTTCCAGGTTGACAAGTTGTTGTTAAGTGCTGTCAAGTTGGTTCCGACTCATAGGGACCCTGTATAGGGTTTCCAAGGAGCAGCTGGTGGGTTTGAATCACCAACCTTGTGGCTTATCATAGGACTTAAAACAGGATCAAGGAACTCCACAAAATGCAGTATTTCCAAACCTCTTTTGATTTCTTCCATCATGACAGAATAGCATGGGTTTTATGTGCTCAGCAAATCAAGAGGAAATGCTTTCTTGGAAAAAGGTTTTGATCCCGAAAAGTGTGTGGCCATCAGCTCTCCAAAGTGAGCGTTTCTAATTGGTACATTCAGCATTCTGCTGGGAAGAAGTCTGTTTTATAGGCAAACCACAAGCATTTATGATATCATAAACAAACCCAAGCATTTTGGTGGAAAGTCCACAGAACGGTACTTTAAAAGTAACCATCAGTTGGTTAATGTTAATTTCTACAGTGGTGCAAATTTTTCTGTATCCTCTTTAAAAGTGAACGTTGTATGGGGATGGAGGATGGGTAGGAAAATGATCCTATTGTGTAGAGAACATTTGACCAGTAAGTATGGATGGTTCAGCACCTGGGCTTGCCGCTGTGGTGGTCTGGAGGCAGACCTCACCCTTAGGTAGGAAGAGGCAGAAGGTGGTGGCTCCAAGGGGTGGTCGACAGATGCTGCTACCCAGGAAGCCTTTGACTGCAGTGTGGTAACCTCATTCTGCACGCCTTCTGTGGATCACTGTTTATCTTCACAAATCACTGTTCAGCTCAGACAATGAGGGCAGGAATGATTAGACAGACATCCACTGAGACATCCGTATGTCCACTTGACAAGTGGAGTCCACTTGAACTGAATACCTACCATGTACCAGGGACCATTCCAGAGGCTGAAAGCATGATCTTCCCTGCTAGCATTTCCTCCTACCCTCACACCTAAATGGCTCAGTTTCTAACTCAGAGCCTTGGCTCAGCCTCGTCTGTTCCTGTCTGTTGTTGTTGTTATTCAGTAACAGCTTCCCAGCCCCCTTAGACACATTCCTTCTTCATTTGAGAAGCATGTGAGTCCCTGGGGCTGGACTTCCAGCAATTGACATGGTGGCCCTGGCCCACAGGAAGCTTCTGTGCTCCTTGGGAGTGAGGCTTTTCACTGTGATTATCACAGTTGGTGGCTCCATGACAGTGGTGGTGAAGCATGAGAGCCACATGGGTAGGACATGAAAGGCTTGGGGACTGGGAGTTTTTCCTAAGGG
The DNA here is from genome assembly GCF_000296735.1 of Chrysochloris asiatica. Lineage (NCBI taxonomy): Eukaryota > Metazoa > Chordata > Mammalia > Afrosoricida > Chrysochloridae > Chrysochloris > Chrysochloris asiatica. The sequence continues at coordinate 7,341,873 of NW_006408543.1, forward strand.
AGGAACATGTGAGGCTGGAGCGCTGGGTGGTGGAAATGTTTTAAGCGTTCAGATGCTAGCCAAAGGTTGGAGGTTGGAGTCCACTCAGAGGTGCGTCGGAAGGAAAGCCTGGTGATCCACTTCAGAAAAATCAGCCACTGAAACCCCTGTGAAGCACGGTTCTACTCTGACACACATGGGGTCAGAGTCCAGTGGGTAGCAACTAGGGCAGGAGACAGTAAGGCCATCTCTAGAAGGAGTTAAGTCCACTCACTGAAGGGGGTTGGGGTGGGGCAGGAGAGAAATGCTTAGGAACTGGGAGGTACCAAAGTTTTGCTCTTGATTACTTGGTCTCAAGATGGTGGTTCCAACTCACCCAGAGGAACCACGGAAGAAAGAGCTGGAGATGTGTTTCTGTAAAGTTTGCCAAGAAAACCCCAGGGAACAGTTCTCCTCTGTCGTGAGTCAGAGTCGAATTCCATGGCAACGCGAAGGAAGGTCATGTGGTAAAAGAAAAATGAGCAAAATGGCTGGAATGGTGACTGGGGATTTTCAACCCTGGTCAGAGGTCTGGTGTGGCACTGTAAGATAAGCACTGTACTGTTAACTGCAAGTTCAGTGGTTCAAACCCTCTAGCTGTTCCTCGGAAATCCTATACAGGGTTTCTGTGAGACAGACCCAACTGACAACACTTCACAACAGTAAGAAGGAGTTTGTCAGGGAGCCCTTGGTGGTGCAGCTAACTGCAAGGTTGGTGGTTCAAACCCACCAGCCACTCCATGGAAGAAGGATGATTGACAGCCTTGGAAATCCTATACAGAGTCATTCTGATACATCCTACAGGGTTGTTATGAGTTGGAACCAACTGAAAGGCAGTGGGGTTGGGTTTTTTTGGAAGGAGCTGGGTCACAGTCCCAGCAGTAGAGACAAGGCAGGAAAGAAGTTTGAAGCCAGGAGGTGTCAGGTCTGGTTTTCATTCACTCTTCCTGTAGGTGGAGGATGGCCACAAGAGCTGGCCAGGTGGAAGCAGTTTAATGCTGTGGCTCAGGGAGCCGGTGAGGAGGAGGGGTCACCTCCACAGACTTGAGTTACTAGGAGTTAGAAGGAGGGTGACGCCAGGTGCAGAGATAGGACAGGTCCGGCCAAATGTGGAGTGTGAGGGACTGAGGAGCAGCGAGAGGAGGTGCTGAAATGGGTTGTTGGATGGAGGACCTGTGGCTCTGGAGGTGTCCGGACTGGAGATGAACCTTCTGAGAACATCAGCAAAGAGGCAGTAATTGAGAAGCACAGCTGAGCTCTGGGAGGGCGCGCTTGCAGAAGGAAAGGGACTTGGTAGAGCAGGCTGTAGGCTCATGCGCTGGACTGCAAAGTTGGTTTGAATTGAAAGGTTGGTAGTCCAAGCTTGCCAGCTGCTCCTCAGAAAATCTACACAGGGTCGCTATGGGTCAGAACCGACTCGAAGGCACTTAACAACAACAACACCTGAGCACCAGGTGTGGCGGGGCCACATGTGGACAACGGGATAGTGCTATGTCCTTACGGTCATCTCAAAGGCCACCACTGGTGTTTAAGGTCAGGACAGAGCCTGGGACAGTCATCTCTGTGTTTTCTGTTTGTGAGACCCAGGCATTGGCTATGTGAATGCAGGGCTCTCCACTGGTTCCCCCACAAACACTCAGGCACACTCACGCAGCACAGTGGTCCATGTCACGGTGTCCCCAAAATTGTGGTTCCAGAGCAGAGCAGTCAGCGCTCCCTTTCCACGGCCTTGGAATACGGACATGCAGACCTTGGCCCTCGGCTCGGTGCTAAACGGCACTTCGCAGATAACTGTCCTTATATTTTTGTTTTTCTGTAAACCACTGGAGGTTTGTGGCAACCCTGTGTCGAATGAGTCTGTTGGCACGACTTTCCAATGGCACATGCTCACTTTATGTCTCTGTCCCATTTTGTTTATTCTAACACGTAAGTTTTACATGCCCAGGGAAACTAACAACTTCATGTCACTTGCTTAATTGTGATATTTTCTTTATTGTGGTGGTTTGGAACCAAACCTGCAATATCTCTGAGACATACTTGTGTGTGTGTTTATGTATATGTATACATACATACATGCACACAAACACACACACATGCAAGTAGCGTGTCTCTTTGGAGGCATAGGTTTGAATCCTACCACTGCCAGCGCAGTTTTTCTTGAATGCATGTATCTTGTACCCATTAAAGTTCCTTTGGATCATCCTTAGGAGTCCTGGCATAGTGCTGTGGGATAATGCACTAGTTTGAAAGGTTGGTTTGAACAGCAAGGTCAGTAGTTCAAATTCACCAGGTGCTCCTTGGAAATCCTGTACAAGGTCACTATAAGTCAGAAGCGACTCAATGGTACTTAACAACAAAAATATATATATAAATTCCTACAGGACCGAGTAGGACTGTTCCCATGGGGTTTCCATCGCTAAGTCTACCAGTTCAGGTTGCCTCTTCATTCTCCCTTGGAGCGGTTGGTGGGTTTGAACCACCGATTATGTCAGCAGCCCATTTTTAACCCACCATGCCACCAGGACTCCTTATAATGATGTCGTTCTTGGCATTAAACCAGCCCCAAAAGTTACTTTATGAAGCAAGAATTTTGCTCTCCTTGGGAAACCATGCTCCGACTGAGAAATGATTGAATAGCGTAGAGACTCTCTGACATAGTAGCGTGACTGTGTCTTTTAGCCCCAATCATAGTGTCACAGAGAGGAATGGAACATGGGGATGACTCTGCATCTGCCATTAAGCTACTTAAGATGCTTACCCATCCCGAGTGGACGCTGCTCTGGGAGGACTCTGGGAGATGTGATCTGGTAGCCTGGCTTTATCCACTCGATCTGATAGAAGTAATTAAGCAGCTGCATTCCACGGCTCTCAAATGGTAACATTGGTCTGGTTTGTCAGATCTCTCTGCCTTCTTTAAAAATGGACGGTCATGGAGTTGAGATCATTTAATCACATAAAAATGTATGCTTGGATCTTGTACTTGGTAACAGCACATACAGCACAGAGTTCGGGTTTACTAGCTGGAGCTTGGGCTGTTAGAAGCTTGGACCACGTCGGGCTCATCTCTCTCTCCTCTGAGCCAGGCGTCTTAGAGATTGATGGAGATGCAGAAACAGGTAGTCTTTGACTTACCACAGGTTTCCATTCTAACAACTCCATCGTAAGTCAGTTCTGAAATAAGTTAAACACCTCTTCTTTTTTAGTTTTCATTATTACTGTCTTTTACTATTCAGTGGAGTCCTGGTGTGGCGCTGTGGGCTAATGCGTCAGACTGCAAAGTCGTTTGAACTGCAAGGTTGGTGGTTCAAGCTCACCAGCTGCTCCTTGGAAACCCTATACAGGGTCGCTATGGGTCGGAATTGACTCGACGGCACTTAACAGCAACAACAACATCTTCATAAATCTGATCTTGTCTTTGGGCATAGAAACGTGACTTAAAATTTTATAGTTTAATACATTGTTGTTGTTAAGAGTTGTCAAGTCAGTTTCAACTCATAGTGACCCTGTATAAGGTTTCCAAGGAGTGGCTGGTGAGTTTGAACCATCAACCTTGTGGTTCAAACCAACCTTGAGGTCAAGTGTGTATTCTTCAGCACCACACTAGGACTCCATTACATACATAAAAAGTGCACAAACATAAAAATTTACTGTTTGACAGTGAACAAAATGTGGACGACACTGGCGTTTTGTCCGATGCGGTAATGACCGCACTTGTAGAAAGTTCTAGATCCTCTGTGCTATCCCTGGGAATGGAAATGCGAATGACGTTTCAAATGCTTTGGATGGTCCTTTTCTTGTTTTTTGGTGTTTTTTTTTTCACATATTTCGTGGTAACGTCTCTCTGCTTCCTGAATCTGCCTATCAACTTTAGCAAAGCGATTAGCATCTGGGTCTGTGTTTTCAAGCAAATGAATAGTTTAGGAAACTAAATCTATACAGCGGTGCTTTGAACGGTAAACCATAACATTGAACATCTGCAAGTGACCGTCTGGGAATAATGACATCATCCAGTTATAAGCAGCAACACCATATGTAGTATGTTGTTGTTGTTAAGTTTCCCAGGAGCGGCTGGTGAGCTTGAACTGCTGACCTTGTGGTTCAGACTGACTTTGGAGTTCAGCATATTAACCCACAGCGCCATGCCAGGTCTCCACTTAGGTCATTCATAGTACTAGTGATGAGATGCATAAAACTAGCCCAACTTGGCTGTCTTCAGTGCAGTTTGTGGAAACTTGCACGTCGTAAGTTGGGTACCACCTGTGTGGATGGGGAAGTGGGGAGAGAAATTCTAAGGGCTGGGTGCTTACATTGGTCAGGCATTGGTCTGAGCACATTCTGTGTGTTCTCGCATTTAATACCCACAAATGCTCCTTTGAAGTGATCCCCAAACCCAGTGTCCTCAGATTGATTCCAACACCTCACAACCCTATAAGATGCAGTAGAACTGCCCCATCAAGTTTCCAAGGCTGTGATTCTTTTTTTTTTTTTTAAGTTTTTATTGTGAACGGAGTGTTAATTTACATGGGGAACATCGATTTTACACTTATCGTTTCATTGCAATGATTACAATCTCCTCCATGCGTCATCATTCAACAGTATTTGCTTATATTCCCTCTGGTTTTTTAAAAAAATTATTATTGTTATTTTGTGGCGGGTGGATGTACACAAAAACATTCAGGAATATATAATCACATAAACAACCAAAGGGCACATTTTGCAAGCCTGCCTCCTTGCCGCCAGCACACAGCCTTCTCTGTGCATGAATCTAGAGTCCTCAGCTGCGCTCTCTCTCATTGTCCCCATCTCTGCCTCCATCTCTGGTGTTGCTGATTCTCTGGATAGGATCCCACATTCCACTCATGCTCATTTCCCTTGATGGTCCTAGGGTCCTCTGTTCCTGGAATGTAAAATTAACTACTCCTCTCTTTATGTTACAAAACTTCTACCTTTACTTACAGTTGTGACAATCGTAATTAGTCATGATAGCAATTACTCACTATTGAATCATAAGAATCTTACCCCATCTCCTTTCACCAGACCTGTCTAGACAAGAGGACTCTACCTTCCCCTACACACTCTAAAACTAAACTCCCTTTTGAAAACTTGTAAGCCTTTATAGCTCCCCCCTTCCCCCATTTTAGGTAGCTGTGATTCTTACAGGAGTTGACAGCCGCATATGGAGTGACTGGTGGGTTTGAACTACTGACCTTGAGGTTAGCAGTCCAACACTTAACCTGCCGCACCACCAGTTTGAGGTAGGTACTACCATTGCCTCCACTGGGGTGATGAGTGAACGAAGACCCAAAGAGATGAAGTACCTTATAGAGCTGATGAATGAGCGTGTCAGAGTGGAAACAGTTAACAATTAACCTCAGTGCGGGCATGGCCACATTCGCTGTGGCCTAGTGGTTAAAATCCTCGGATGTTCATTGAAAGATTGGCAGTTCAAACCCACCAGCCACTTTGCAGGAGGACGAGGAGACAGTCTGCGATGGTGAAGATTTACAGCCTAGGACACTCTGTGGGGCAGATCTGCCCTGTCATACAGGGTTGCTATCAGTGGGAATCCGCTTAACCACAGTGGATTCATTTTGTCAGTAACACATTCCCACGGCTTTAACTTTTTATCAATGAAACTTGCAGTGTTTCTTCCCTTTGGCTTCCTTCTTCACTTCCTTCCTGTTAAACAGTTCTAGTTCTTTTCATTTTGTTATTTTTCAGGGATCCAATGCTAGTGACTTATTTTCCTGCTCCCCTCAGAACCCTTTTGAGAAGCAAGTTTTGTCGATGCTACTAAGTTTGCTATGAGTCGGAACCGACTTGATGGCAAGCACTTAAGTTGTATGCAAGAAAAAGAACAAATATGTAAGTGCCTATCTGGTAGCGTAGTGGTTACGAATCGGGCTGCGAACCTTAGGGTCAGCGGTTCGAAACTACCAGCCGCTCCGCGGGAGAAAGATGAGGCTTTCTACTCCCGTAAAGATTTACACCCTCGGAAACCCTGTACAGGGTCGCTATGGGTCGGACCCGACTCGATGGCACTTAACAACAACAAATATATGATTAACTGTAACCTATTTTTGTAGTTAAGTGCCGTCGAGTCGGTTCCAACCCATAGTAACCCTGTAGAGGGTTTCCAAGAAGTGACTGCTGAGCTTGAACTGTCAACGTTGCAGTTCAAACCAACTTTGTAATCCAGCACATTAGCCCACAGTGCCACACCAGGACTCCATACATATGTGTATGTGTATATATATGTATATATATTTATATATGTATGGTGGTGGTTATGTGCTGTGGAGTTGGTTCCGACTCACAGCAACCCTGTACAGGGTTTCCGAGGCTGTAAATCTTTTAAAGGAGCAGAAAGTCTCATCTTTCTCCTGCGGAACAGCTAGTAGGTTCGAACTGCTGACCATGCTGTTCACAGCCCGATTTGTAACCTATACATGTAGAGAGAGAGCCCTGGTGTGGTGCTGTGGGATAAAGCACTAGACCGCCAAGGCTGCTTTGAACTACAAGATCGGCAGTTCAAACTCACGAGCCGCTCCTTGGAAACCCTCTACAACATTACCATGGGTCAGAACTGAGTTGACAGTACATTACAACAAATATATATATATATATACACACACATATATATATACATATGTATATGTAGGGAAGTCTGGTAGCGTAATGGTTACGAATTGGGCTGCAAACATTAAGGTAAGTAGTTCGAAACTACCAGCCGCTCCACAGGCTTTTTGCTCCCATAAAGATTCACACCCTCGGAAACCCTGTTCAGGGTCGCTATGAGTCAGAACTGACTTGATGGCACTTAACAACAACAACAACATACATATATGTCTACATACTTATACATATACACATACACACACATATATATACATGTAGATAGATAGATAGATATCGATGGAGCCCTGGTGTGGCACTGTACGATAAGTGTTAGACTGCAAGATTGGTTTGAACTGCAAGGTCGGTGGTTCACACCTAACAGCAGCTCCTTGGAACCCCTATACAGGGTTGCTATGAGTCACAACTGACTCTACAGCATTTAACAACAAAAACAAACACCCACATATATACACATATACAAGGTGGCTTCAGAAAGTTCATGGAAAAATTCAATTATCTTTTAATTGCATTTTTCCACGATTTTTTTTTTGAAGTCCCCTCAACATCTATGTATTACTAAGATGTTGCTACTTCTTTGGACATAGCCAGTCATCACATGGGATTTATTTTCTTTGTTTGAAGGTTTAGGGTTGTAGTCTCGTGGGATAATTTACTAATGTTCTTCTACCCCCTAGTTAAGGAGCTCTGGTAGCGTAGTGGTTACGAATCGGGCTGCAAACCGCAAGGTCAGCGGTTCGAAACTACCAGCCGCTCTGCGGGAGAAAGATGAGGCTTTCTGCTCCCGTAAAGATTTACAGCTTCGGAAACCCTGTACAGGGTCGCTATGGGTCGGAACCGACTCGACGGCACATAACAACAACTATAAATAAAGATTTATAGCCTCGGAAACCCTATGCAGGGTTAGTATGAGTCGGAACCGACTCCACCCCCTAGTTTGGTGAGTAGTGGGTAGCAACCCAGTGCCTACTCCACAATGCCACCAGGATTCCTTCACCTGGAGTACCGCTCCGTGTTAGAAATGTACGAAACCCAGGGAGTAACAGTTTCCTTGCAGCGGATATGAGACATTCGGGGGATGGTGAGACTCAGTGAGTGAGGACAAAATAAGGAGAAGTAAAATCATGGTATTGTTGACACAGTAAGAATGTGTCCTCAGTGTCCTCTAGAGTCCCCGTGTGGTACTGGGGGACAAGCGCTGGATTGCCAACCATAAGGTCGACGGTTCAAACACACCAGCCATCCGTGGATACCCTATACAGTCTGCTGTGAGTCCAAACCGAGTTCACAGTACTCAACAATAAAAACATTAACTATGACTACGGGAGTCCTGGTATGATGCGGTGGGATAAGCACCGGACTGCTGACTGAGAGGTTGGTGGTTCATAGCCACCAACCGCTCCTCAGAAACCCTTTACAGGGTTTCAATGAGTCGGAACCAACTCTGTGGTACTTAACAAGAACAACCAGTGCCACTAAGCAGTATAGGTAGAAATTGTTGAATGTTTGCTGTGTGTATTTTCACCAGGAATACAATAAAATGTTTTAAAATAACTCCGTGGTTTCAGAGACAGAGAAGTTAACTGCAAAGCAAAACAAACAAACAAACAAAAACAATAGTTTTGTGAAATTACGGTTGTTTTTAAGTGCCCTCAAGCCGATTCTGACCCATACCGACCCTGCATAGGGTTTCTGAGGAGTGACAGGTGAGCTTGAACCACCGACCTTGAAGTTCAAATGGCTTTGCAGTCTGGTTCATTAACCCACAGTGCCACACCAGGACTCCTTTGTGAAATTAGAGAATCCCAGACTGAGCCCCATAGACCCGAGGGTCCAGATGCCGGGGTGGGAGAGTGGGAGTCACCTGCACACTGTAGGCTGACCTCCAGTCTTCGTGTCACTGAACCACCCACGTGACTCACAGGCAAGAGCCCAGCATGTGCAAAGTCTAGTGTCTTATCTCTGGGATTCCTGTAATAAAAAGTGTTCTTCCCCAACCAAGAGCAAGTTCAAGGCCAGAGGTAAACTCGGTAGTGAGTATGGGAAATGGAGTTCAGATTCGGGCTGCCCTTTCAGACACCAGAGTGGTGGCAAGTGTTTCAGCTCTTTCAGGAATGAGGGTCATGGGGAAAAAAACAAAAAACTTAGAGCAGTTTAGAAAACTGATGAGGGGCATATGTTTGCTCATGAAATTCCACGACATACGCCTGCTGATCACCAGTGAGATGCTTCCTCCCTCAGCTAGCTCAGAATCTAAGAAAGGAAACAGCAGATGCAAGGGCCGCCATCTAGGCATGATCTGGACTGGAATCTTGGACCATCTCTGAGGTGGTTTTTTTTTTTTTTTTAAGATTGCTGTTGTAAATTTGGCATAGTCCACCGACATATGCGTGTGATAGGAGCATCTTGTTTGCAAGACTGTTTAAAGAGCAGGCGGGAGACTGCGCATGTCAGAAACGAATAATGAACTCTGGGGAATTAGTACAAAAGATAACAGTGCCTCAGTCCCAGCAGCCTCTGGGACCATCCACCAAATGTCTTTTCCAGAGGTGGTGGAAGGAACTGGGGTTCGGTCTGCTGTTTGATAAAGCGGGGTGTGATCTTGGATCAAGTCTTTCCCAGCTTCCATTCCCTCAGCTCTAACCAGAGACTGTGCTGAGGGCTGAGGTCATTCTATCCAAATCTAGACAGGTGTCCTCCAATTGGGCAGTCTGAGGAGCATTTAAGAAAGAGGCCGTCCACACAGGCGTGGGCAGGACGTGGGTGAGACCAGTGCTGGTAACAGCAGACACGGTCCCCTCTTGGTCTGAAGGGACAGCCGCGGTTACCAGCTACTTGAAAGTGGGTTGTAGATGTGTCTGCTATGAGTAAACTTGAATAGCTGCATCAGGAACCACTGCCAGACAGACAGCTTACAGGATCCCCAAAGAGTTGTTCTTTAAAGTGTCAATTCCCTCATCTGCTTAACATACTGTACGTAGGACCACATCCTGGACAAAGTGACTTGTGTGTTTCTCACCCTGTTTTCCCTTAGATCACAATATGACGTAGAAAATCTGTCCACTTTGTATGGTAGCCATGTTTGTGTGGTTTTCCGTGACTGAAACCCAACGTGCCCGAGGCTTGTGGACTCCCGGGAGCCAAGGTTGGCTCACTGTGTGCTCATCCAGTCGCCTCCAAGTTGACCTCAGGTATCTTGAGGGTGTAACCCCAAGGGTGAGCCAACTTCTCCCTCAGGCCCACAAACCCTTATCTGAGATTCCAAAGTCCAGGGAGTTCTGAAGACCAAAGGTTTCTGGTAACTCATGTGTTAATCAGTCTTGACCCCATCGGAAATCATAAGTAGGAAAACCTCTGCAGTGAAACACGCGGTTTAAAACATTGTATTTCTTTACATGAACAGTTTTTCTGTAAAAAGTGTTTTTGAGAGTGATGATGCGGTTTGGCCCCAGACCCTTGTGAGGGAGTTGGGTAATCTGTGGTGTCTGCCCTGTATTTCTTTCCTAAAGTCAAAGAATCTGAATTCAGAACCTTATCTGAGCCCGGAAGGGCTGTGCCCACATCAAGCAGCCGGAGTTGTTCCTGCAGACGCTTTGCTTGGGTCTTACCATGCCTGGGACCTGCAGACACATGGAGAGCCTGGCACGAAGTTTACAGTGCCGTCAGTGACCCTGTGTAGGGTTTCTGAGAGCAGCTGGTGGGTTTGAACCAAACCTGCAGTTAAGATTGGTGTTATTGTTAAGTGCTGTTGAGCCTGTTCTGACTTTGGGGTTCGCAGTCCAGTGTTGGCCCTACAACACCACACTGTGGATCAGCCTGCTCTGTGGCACATGGTGTTGCCAAGAATTGGAATCAACTCAGTGGTAAGAGGTATTTTCATCTTTGCAGAGCAAAGGAAACTCAATGAGGTGAATTGACACATGGCCCAGCGTACCAGTAATCATGAAGATGACGGGACCAGCCTATGTTTCCTTCTGTTATAGCACCAACTCCAGAGTGTGTAACAACAACAAATCTTTGCAGATCATTGGGGAAAGAATCTGCAGCCATGTTCTGTGAAACGCAGAGCTATCGCATCACTGGGAAAACTGGTTCACTCTTCCTCCTTCCCTGCCCCCACATCCAGAGTTGTCTGTCTGAGATACCCTACCTCCCCCACCCCCTGGCATTCCCCCTCTCTTGTGGGGTTTCCTCACTCACAGGCTTGTTTCTCTACTCTCCCACCAGGGCCCCAGCCCAAAGCCTGCGGCATTCATTCTTTCATTCCCCATAAGTGTGCATTGCCTGATGTAACCGGTGAACAATACACGCTTTTTGGAATGGAGACAACAGAGAGCTAGCTCATCAGAAGGGAGAACTGGTGGTTCAGGGGTGCCTTGGCAGCTGTGGGGTTCACGATTTAGGTGCCCATGTGTCTGGGAGTGACCAGGAGCATCAACTGGGCTGTCTCTATGAGGACAGAATAATTGGATGTAGACCCAAGAGATACAGCGAACTGAAGCCACACTTTCTAGTCTGAATCTAAAAATGTAGATAGTAGGCAGGATCTGAAATACAGCTCCTTTCAGCTCACTGAAACCAGCATTGGTGACGAACGGGCGAGGCTGATGGAGCCGTTCACACACCATCTGGCCTGTTGGACAAACCAAGTAGCAGGAAGGTGTTTGTGAGAACGACTCCTCTGCCATAAACCTCTCTGTGACCCTCCCGATACTTACAATGGACTCCCAGCGCCCATTGTCCCACCCCTTTCCTCAAACAATTGGCTCCACAATCTGTCTGGTTTGGAGATGCCTCCAGACCAAAGAGACTTTAGTGTCAAGATTTAAGGGCGCCTTGAAACACACAGGGGAGCAGAAGGGGCTTTCCCTGCAGGATTGCTCAAAGTTTCAAGGGTCAAGGCAAAAGATAGAAGCCTTTCAAAGAGCCTCCGAATAGTTTGGAGACTCCCAGTGGTCAGCAGTTCTGTGAACAATGGCTTTGTTATAGGTTTTTTTTTGCACACACCCCACACCCACCCCTGCTTTAACCCTGGTTGGTGGTGCTGTAGGGTAAATATTGGTCTGATAACCACAAGGTCAATGGTTCAAATCCACCAGCTGCTCCGCTGGAGAAAGATGAAGCTGTCTGTTTCCTTAAAGATTTACAACCTATACAGAGTCATAATGAGAACTGACTTTGATATCATTGGGTTTGGTTTAGCTACACATCCCTAAATCGCTTTAAAAGCAAACGGACTGATAAGAGTCTTACTAAGTGCGATCATCCTTTTTTCTGAACCATTGCTAGCTGAATGGAGAGTAGGCACAAGGACCTTCAGCCAGAGAATCTGGGGTTCTGCCCAGAAATCCGCTCCCCCCTCTGTCAGCTACACACAGCTTTCTCCTTAAGGCAGAATAAATTAGGTGGCACCCTTTGAAACAGAGTACCCGGCTTGGCCCAGGCATCTTAGCTAGCTACCTTTCTGGAAGAAAGATGATTAATCTTGTTAGGTTGAGCCAAAAGATTATGGGTACGCCAAACCAGTTTTCTGTGCTTTGAAACACCAGCCTTGTCAATTGTGGGTTCTTAAAGAGGGGGGAATGAGTGAGAACCCTCTGCATGGAGCACTGCTGTTACATTTCAGGAGAGAAACGAAGTCGTCGCTTACCTCTTTGTAAAATAAGAAAAGATGATATTTTCAAGGCAAAAATTCAGATGCTCTAGCGTATATATATTTGGAGTTCTGGTGTGACACCGTAGGCTAAGCACTGGATTGCTAACTGCAAGGTTGGCAGTTCAAACCTACTAGGCGCTCCTTGGAGACCCTATACAGGGTCACTGTGGATTAAAACCAACTTGATAGCACTTTACAACAGCCTATACATTTAATGTTTTTTATTGGTAAAAACATAATATGATAGATTCTCAGGACTGTCAGAAATATGTTGTGGCTGGGTGGCCCCAGCCGACTCCACCTCTTAGTCATCCCCTGTGACAGAGTATTGTTATTGTCAAGTTGATTCTGACCCATAATGACCCTGTACAAGATTTCCAAGGAGACACTGGTGGATTTGAACTGCCAGCCTTGGTGTTACCAGTCCAGTAATGATCCCACAGTGCCACACCAGGGCTCTGACAGGGTAGAGCTGCCCAAGGGGCTATTCTAGGCTGTCATCTTTAGAAGGAGTCTTGATGATGCTGTTGTTAGGCACATAGATGCTAACCAAGAGGTTGATGGTTCAGTCCTACCGGCAGCTCCCCAGGAGAGAGATGAGGCAGTCTAACAGCCTTGGAAACCTCAGGGGCTCTGCTGTCCTGCAGGGTTGCTGTGGGTCGGACTCGTCTGAGCAATGGTAGGTTATCCTTACCGGGCACAGATCCTCTGGTATTTTACCTGAGAAGCCCCTGGTGGGTTTGAACCACCAACCTTTTGGTTAGCAACTTAGCATTTAACCGTTGTACCACCAGGACTCCTTGGCAAAAATATAGAGATACCAAAAGTCTGTAAATTGTTCTGAACCAATGACATGTTATTACTGATTTCATCAACTAAAATGAACTCAGCTTTGTTGTTGCTAGGTGCTGATGAGTCCGTTTCAATTCATAGTGACTCCGTGTGACAGAGCAGAACTGCCCCTTAGGGTTTCCGTGTAACACAGGAGAACAGTCCCATAGGGTTTCCGTGTAACACAGGAGAACTGCCCCTTAGGGTGTCCGTGTAACACAGGAGAACTGCCCCATAGAGTTTCCATGTAACACAGGAGAACTGCCCC
>NW_006408543.1:7355882-7357736 GCF_000296735.1 Chrysochloris asiatica
TGTAACACAGGAGAACTGCCTCCCTTAGGGTTTCCTAAGCTGTCCTCTTTTCAGGAGCAGATCTCTAGGTCTTTGTACTGTGGAGCCAATGGGTGGGTTTGAACTACCAACCTTCTGTGAGCAGTCATACATTTAACCATTGGACTCCTCGAATTCAGCTCTAGTGTAGCCAAATTGAATACCGATTTCTATGCTCTGGATGACTTCACATAGAATCCCACCGAGTCAGCCGCCTAGAGCCCACTGTATTGGCCTTAGAGACCAAGGCCATCAGCTCTAACAGGCATAATGAAGACACCTATATTTTAAATGTCTGTATCCCACAATAATGTTTTATGTTTGTGTAACTTCTAGAGTGGGTACTTCTTTCTTCAAACGCTAAAAAATGAAAGGGGAATGTCAAGCTGTTGTCATTTTTATAGAAACATGGTAATAGCTACTCTTAATTCAATCTGTATGTTGAATGAATAACCCACAAAGCTGAACTGAATGAAGAAGATGGCATAGGAATTGGAGGAAGAAGCATTAACAACCTGAAATATGTGAAGGGTGCAGCCTTGCTTAATGAAAACAAAGAGGACTTGAAGCACTTACTCATGAAGATCAAAGATCTCGGTATGGATTGCACCTCAACCTAAAGAAAACCAACATCCTCACAACTGGACCAAAGCACAACATTCTGTTAAATTGAGAAAAGATTGAAGTTGTCCAGGATTTTATTTTACTTGGATCTACAACCAATGTTCATGGAAGCAGCAATCAAGGAATCAAAGGATATATTGCATTGGGCTAATCTGCTGCACAAGACCTCTTTAAAGTATTAAAGAACAAAGCAGCCGCTTTGAGGATTAAGGTGCAGCTGACCTAAGCGATGCTATTTTCATTTGCCTCATATGCATGTGAAAGCTAGACAATGAATAAGGATGACCCCAGAAGAATTGATGCATTTGAGTTATGGTGTTGGAGAAGAATATGGAAGGTACTATGGACTGCCACAAGAACAAACAAATCTGTCTTGGAAGAAATATAGCCAGAATGCTCCTTAGAAGCAAAATGGCGAGACTTGTTTCATGTACTTTGGACATGTTACCAGGAGAGACAAATCCCTGGAGAATTACCTCATGCTTGGAAAAGTAGAGGGTCAGTGAAAAAGGCCACGACCCTCAACAAGATGGATTGGCACAGTGGCTGCATCATGGACTCAAAAAGCAGAGCTAGTGAGGATGGCGCAGAACCGGGAAGTGGTTCACTCTGCTGCGCACTATGAATCAGAACTAACTAGATAGTGCCGCACAACACCTTCTACAAGCATTTCAAGGCTAAAGGTCATCTTAAAAAAGATAAAAGCAAAACAGCCCCCAAAAGAAGGACTAAATTGTATTGTAAAGGATTTTAATTTAATAGGTTGAAACATTGCATAAAATGGATTATGTTAAAAATACATGCTAAAGTCAGAGGATGGGATGGTGACTACTTGGATAGACCCCTGGCAGATAAGATAGTATAGCTGATTAACCAGCTTCCCAGCCCACTCACCCCACCCCACATGGAGCCAGGAAGATCCCCTCTCCCATATTCCAGTCCCCTCCTGTGGGCTTGTTGGATACTTAGAACAGGGAAAGAACGGGGTCTCAAGTCACTCTAGATATGACCTGTCTCAGCAGGGAACAACCAACCTCAGCAATGAGGAATTTCTGACACAAGGGGTGGGAGAGAGAGAAAACTGGAAGAAGAAATCGACTTAGTTAATAATAAGCTGAAATCTGAAAGACAAGACTCAGAGGAAACCTTTGTTGTTGTTGTCAGGTGCCATCGAGTCGGAACCGACTCATAATGACCCCATGCACAGCAGAA
>NW_006408543.1:7361566-7362852 GCF_000296735.1 Chrysochloris asiatica
CTCGACGGCATTTAACAACAAGGGGATTTATAGGATCTATCTTAATTCTCTGGTGCTGTTATAGTAGAAATGGCATAAATGGGTGGCTTTTAACGAACACATTGGTTTCCTCACAGTTCAGGAGGCTAGAAGTTCCAATTCAGGGTGCCTGCTGTAGGGGAAGGCTCTCTCTCCATGGGCTCTGTGAGAAGCCCGTGGCCATCTTCATGTGGCCATGTTTCTTCCTCTCCTTCCCCTCTCTCCCCTCTGAACCTGATTTACAGCATACACCCCCCAACCCTCCACACTGATGTGGTCTCATTAACATAACAAAATAAGTCCTAGTCCCAAACAGAATGACATCCACAGGTATAGGGGTTTAGGATGTACAACACTTACTTGTTTGGAGGAGGCACAATTCAATCCATATAGAGTGTCTGTGACTTTACCTTGGTTTTCTTTATGGTTGAGAAGAGCCATCTTGTGGGTAACCATGGCTGGGAGCCTGTTGCACCTTTAGCAGAAGAGCTTGGAGGAATAGGTGGGTTCCTCAGGATAGTGTAGAGGTTTACGCACTGTCTTACTGTTCCCTCCTCCTTGCCTTGCCTGTGTCTAATAGCATGTTTGTTCCTTTGGTTTTTATTATATCCTTTTCCTCTGGAGGATTGTTACCAATACAGGTAGCCAAGGACACCCGTGGTCAAGGAGACCTGACCGGAAGTGCTTTCCTGTTCCCCCCCACCGGAATCCACTGGGGAGTGCAGTTCTCCTGACTCCAGGTCTCCAGGACTCTCCATGTGGTCGTGCTTTGAAAGCAGCAGTTTTCATTTTAACCGTGGATTTCAGATCCCAGGTGACACAGAATAGTAGGATGGCCTTGTAGTGGTTTCTAAGATTTAATCTAGCTGGGAGCTGATCACCAGATCTTTTCTCCTGCACAGCTGCTAGGTGGCTTCCAACCGCCTACCTTTTGGTTAGTAGGCAAATGCTTAACTGCTGCACCCCACCCCTGGGCTCCTTAGTTGAAGCAGTACAGTCCTCAAATGCAAGTCCACAATTTCTCTCTGACTTCAGAAGAGTGGGACCAATCCATTTCCGTGGAAGTCTGTGCCCTGGTACTCTATCGCTCCAGGATCTGTAGTTTAGTACTGGCAGAGTCCCGTAGATTTGTGCCCCTAGGCAATCCCCCCGTAGTTTCCCACCCCCTGTCACTGCGGCCCTGTGTTGTTGTTGTTGTTAGGTGCCATTGAGTCAATACCAACTCATAGCGACCTTATGCACAGCAGAATGAAACACTGCCCGATCCT
>NW_006408543.1:7363972-7364571 GCF_000296735.1 Chrysochloris asiatica
TTTAGTAAAACTTTACTCGCATGGGATATCAAAGAGATTGTACTATGATTTCCACATTCCATTGGGTAAACCTGCTCCACAGGATTTCTGAGTCCTGGTGGGGTGCTATAGGGTAAGTGCAGGACCACAAGGTCAGTTTAAACCACAAAGTCTGAAGTTCAAACTCACCAGCAGCGAGTTTCCTAGGAAACCCTATACAGGGTTTCTGTGAGTTGGAACCGAC
Organism: Chrysochloris asiatica; assembly: GCF_000296735.1. NCBI lineage: Eukaryota > Metazoa > Chordata > Mammalia > Afrosoricida > Chrysochloridae > Chrysochloris > Chrysochloris asiatica. The sequence goes on from NW_006408543.1 coordinate 7,364,196, forward strand.
TCAGCTGCACTTAACAACAACAGTTATTTACAGAAGCAAACCGCTTCATCTTTTTTCCATGGAGAGTAACTGGTGGTTTGAACGGCTGACTTTTTGGGTAGCAGCCCAGTGCCTAACCATCTGCATTACCAGGGCTCCCTAGGCCTGGGGGTCTAAGACCTTCTAGTGGTCCTTGGACTCAGGCATGATTTTGCACCTGGTGGGCTCACTGACCTGCTTATTACACAATATCACAATAGTGCATGGTCAGTGTCCATTTGTCCTGGGAGGCTGCCAAGCTTACAGAAGTGGAAATAGGTTTTCCCAAGTTCTACTAGGGAGAAAGATGAGGCTTTCTACTCCCGTAAAGATTTACACGGAAACCCTATACAGGGTC
>NW_006408543.1:7364916-7366859 GCF_000296735.1 Chrysochloris asiatica
GAAACTACCAGCAGCTCCGCAGGAGAAAGATGAGGCTTTCTGCTTGCCTACAGATTTACAACCTCGGAAGTCCTGTGCAGGGAGAGCAGGGTCACCATGAGTGGAAACTGACTCCGCGGCACACTACCAACACTCTTGTCTTGAAAGCTCGGATTTTATCACTGGTAGTAGACACGGCCACTTGGTTTTTTCTGAAGGGACAGGTTCCCTTCGTTCATTCTTGAGAGAGTGACTGCCAAGTACTTATGTCTGTATAACCTCACTTCAACCTGCCTGCCAGCTGTTCTTTCAAGTCAAAACGAGTCACACAGCTCCTAAGGAACCCTGCCGGAGCAGTGGTTAAAGCTCTTGGTTGCTCACTGAAAGGTCCTCAGGAGGGATGGATGACCTGGCGACCGGGGTCTCGGAAACCCTGTTGGACAGATCCCCCCTGTCCCCTGAGGTCCCTGTGAGCCAGAATCGACTTGCCAGCACCCACGGCAGTTCAGCCCACTGCCCAGCTGCACAAACGCTTTTCCTGGAGACAGTGCTGTAGCTTTCTGTGTTGACTCTTAGTGACCAAACAGGTACCACAGAGGCACGTACTCGGGGCTTGAACTTTAATCAGGGTCGTCTTTCTGACGGCTCTATCAGAGACTCTCGTGAACCAAATCAGCATTTTTGCTGTGGAGTTGTTATGTGCCGTGGAGTCAGTTCCGACTCATAGCAACCCTGTACAGGGTTTCCCAGACTGAAAATATTTATGGGAGCAGAAAGCCTCATCTTTCTCCCACGGAGCCACTGGTAGTTTTGAACTGCTGACCTTGCAGCTCTCAGCCCGATTCGTAACCACTACGCTACCAGAGTTCCTAGAGTAGCAGCAGTAATTTGCTATAAGTGTCAGTGTTTTGGTGTCACTCCTGTGACTCATGCTAAGGAGGTCTGCACTTGGGCCCCCTTTCCTTTTGTACCATCAGTGCAAAGACCAATTGTGGTAAAGGCACCAAGGACATGTCTTCATGTCCTTCTGAAATGGCTTCGACTTCATGGCCCCCTCAACAAGGGTCTCACAGACTCCCTGCGAGTCAGACTGTTAGAATCACTGCTGTTAAGTCTGAGAAGCAGTTATTCATTCAACACATTCATGGAGGCCTTCCTTCTTGAAAGGTAATGTACTAGATACTGAAACCTCCAAAATACCAAACCCACTGGATTAAGTTGACTTTGACTCATAAGACCCCATGAGGGTTTTCAAGACTTTAAATCTGTAAGGGAGCAGACAGCTTCATTTTTCTCATACACAATGGCTGGTGGGTTTGAACCGCCAATCTTGCAGTTAGCAGCCCAATGCTTAAGCCGCAGTACCACCAGAACTCCTTGTGCTTGATGTGAGGGTACCCAAAATGAAGGGTAGAACCCCTGTTTTGAAGGTGCTCGTGGTCTAATGGAGAAAGGGGTGTGGTCAGTGGATGTTTACAACCTGGTGTCAGAAGTCCAGTGGTGAAGTAAAAAGAGATGCCTGGGAAACCAGGATGGCCACCTAATCCCATTTGCTAATTTCATGGTGGTGACTAGTGGGTGTTTTTTTTTTTTCAATGGAGCTTTTTGTTTTTATTGTGAACTTAGTGATAGTTTACATGGAAGAACATCGGCTTTATACCATCATTTCATTGCAAAGGTTACAATCTCCTCCATGCATCATCATTCAACAGTATTTGCTTCTATTCCCTCTGTTTTTTTGCTGCAGGGGGACTGGGGGGAATGTACACAAAAGCACTCAGGAATATATAATAATTTAAACGATCACAGGTCCCCCAGCACTCAATCCCTCGCTTTCCATGAGTCTAGAGTCCTCAGCTGCTCCCCCTCTCCCTGTCCTCATCTCTGCCTCCATCTCTGGTGTCGCTACTTCTCTGGATGTTGTTGTTGTTGTTAAGTGCCGTCGAGTCGGTTCCAACCCATAG
>NW_006408543.1:7367132-7368748 GCF_000296735.1 Chrysochloris asiatica
TTTTATTACAAAACCTCTAACTTTACAGTTGTGACAGTTGCAGTTAGTCATGATAACAATTTCTCACTGTTGAATCATAAGAATCTTATCCCCATCTTCTTTCACCAGACCCGCCTAGACAAGATGGAAACTATTCAGTGGGGACTCTATCTTTGCCCACACACTCTTAAACTAAACTCCCTCTTGAAAACTTGTAAGCCAGTCACTTTGTGCTTTTATGGCCCCCGAGTGGGTGTTTCTTAAGGGAAGTGCATAGCTTAGGAAGGTAGGAGTAGAAGAAAGACGAAGATGAGGAGGAAGTGTTCCATGACAGTGGGGGTGACTTGCAAAAGGCCTGGAAGCCAGTAAGAACGTGAGGTGTTTGAGGAGATACAATAGTCCATTCAGAGCGGGAGAAAGGGGGCTGAAAAGAGAGGGAGGAGGTATCAGATGGGGCTAGAGACTTGTACAGTGGCCAGACCCCAGGGTTAAGTGGTTTGTCTTTATCCTAAGGACAGTGGAGGCACATTCAGGGTTCCAGCAGGATGTGAGGTGATGAAATTTGTATTTTAGGAAGATTGCTGCTATAAAGAAGATGAATGGCAAGGGAACTGATGAGGTCAGCCAGTTGAGGCTGTTGCAAAGCAGAGAGCAGGGTCAAACCAAGGAGGTGACAAGTATCTATCTTGTTGTTGTTATTAGATTCTCGCGGCTCCATAGGATAAGGACTGGACTGTGAACCGTAAGGTCAACGGTTCAAACCCATCAGCCACTCCTCAGAAGCCCTTTACAGGGTTGCTATGAGTTGGAACCGACTCAACGGCCCCTAACAACATATACCGGAGATGGCAAGTAGCCTAGTTGGGTCAGATCTGAAGCTTTTGAGAGTTCTGGGCTGGAAATCTCTCCTGAGGAATTGTCTTTGGGGTTGTAGCCCACGAGTTGGACAGAGATCCAGAAGAAGGATGTGGGCTTCCAGGTGAGGTTATAAGGCTCAATTCGGGAGAGAAGCTAGGGCAGGTCAGCGGGCTTTGTTGTTGTTGTTGTTGTTGTTGTTAAGTGCTGTCGAGTTGCTGCTAACTCATGGCAGTGCTATATAGGGTTTCTGAGGAGCGACTGGTGGTTTGAACCTCTGACCTTGCGGTTAACAGTCTAGTTCTTATCCTACAGCACCACACCAGTCTGTATGTTGTTCTTGTTAAGTGCCGTCAAGTCAAATCTGACCCATAGTGACGCTGTATAGAGTTTCCAAGGAGCAGCTGGTGAGCTTGAACCACTGACGTTGCAGTTCAAACGACTTTACAGTCTGACGCATTAGCCCACAGCGTCACATCAGGGCTCCACCAGTCTGTATAGGATGTGAAAATGCCAATTAGGCTTCCCTTTCCCCCAGAACATTTTTCTTTTAAAAAGTCAGGGGTCTTTCCCCTCATGTGTGATTTCACAGTTCTCGGCAATTTTTATCCTTTTTCCTTTATCTGTGAGTTACATTGGTAATTTGGAAGTTATGACTTTTATTGTTTCACATGGTCAAAGAGGGGAATAATACCGTAGAAGTGCCACCGTTCACAGGTAGGTTACACAAGTGCTGGTCATCAACGCGCAGTGCTGTGAAGAGAGGTCAGTGGTGGTTTTCA
>NW_006408543.1:7369258-7373504 GCF_000296735.1 Chrysochloris asiatica
CTCAGGACTGGGATAGCCTGGGGCGGGGGGTGGGGGGCAGTTGGAGGATTCTCCAGTACTTCCTTTGCCAGGAGGTAGCTGTGAAGCAGATGCAGAGGGGAGGAAGGTGGACTGTTTAGGGAGTCCAGCATGGGACATATTGCTCAACCTGTCCAGCGGGGTTCTTTATCAGGCTGCTCAGTCCCTGGGGAGTCTGGAATGGACATCTTAGTATGTGGGGGTCCTGGATCATGCATCTTAGTGTTTGGGGTGTTCTGCATTAGGTAACAACCTCAGGAGCTCTGGAATAGATAGCTCAGCCCCTGGGGGATCTACAAGGGCAGCGGGGTCTTTCTCCCTCAGTCCCCCTAAATGACACAACTTAGCACCAGCAGCCAGCCTCATCCAGAAGTAGGGGACGGGCTGGGTTTGACTTTCTGTTTCTCTTTACATTTAAAATCTTCTCTGACGTGAATTGGTCAAGGACTCCTGATTCTAGACTTGTGCCACCCTAGTGGTTCCCTTAAAACCCAGCTCTGTTAATTAAAGACACTCACCATCATTCAGGCTGCAGACAGCTGGGATGGACCCCGGCATAAATGTGGGGGCTGTTAATACTGGGTATTCAAGCTTGGCAGCAAGGGATTTAGGGGGTGTACCAACCTGCTAGGTGACTTTGAAAGTTGGTCGTCTTGAAATATTTTTATTTGAAGCTGCTTAACTCTGCCTACACTCCATTTTTTTAGGCGTGCCTAGGTGGCACAAAGAGTTAAGTGCTCAACTACAAATCGAATGATTGGCAGTTTGATTCCACTTGGAGGTACTTCAGAAGGAAGGCCTGGGAATTTTCCTTTTGAGGCCACAGCCTGGAAAACCCTATAGAACAGTTCTCTGCACATGTGGGGTTGTCTTAAGTCGGAGTCGACTCCATGGCAACTGGGTTGGGTTTTTTTTTGGTTGTTGGTTGTTGGCACACCATTTTTTAACATCAAATAAGGACCCAGGCTGTGTTTTGCTTTAGTTTAACTGTAAAGGCCCCACATCTGCGCAGTCGCTTGATGTGAGCTGAGGTCACTAAAGACCAGGAGGCTGTAGCCATACCTCAGGAGGGCACCGGAGGGCCCGTGTGGATTTCAGCACAGAGAAGTCCTTAAATGAAGCAGACTTCCTAACGATGGGATGGTTGGCCTTAGAAATCATCCCCCCACATCTGAGGCTGGTACTGACGGATATGGCTGTGGCTGCAGGACCCCCGGGAGCGTCGTGGATTATGAGCTGGACTGCTAACCACGAGGTGAGTAGTTCGAATCTACCAGCCGCTTCCTGGGAGAAAGATGAGGCTTTCTTCTTCCATATAGGTTTATGTCCTCAGAAGCCCTATATAAGGTCGCTATGAGACAGAAACGACTTGGTGGCACACAGTCACCATGGATGAAGGACCGCATGTTAAATTTCTAATTTTTCCTTACTTTGGGAAACTCGTAGTTGTCCAGTCGATTCGGACCCATAGCAATGCTACAGGACAGAATACAACTGCCCTGTAGGTGTCCAAGGCTGAAATGTTTACAGAAGTAGACTACGGCTTTCTCTGTGGTAGTGGGTGGTTTGGAACTTCCGACCTTTTGATTAACAGCAGTGTACTTAATCCACAGTACCACTAGGACTCTATATAGAGCTCTTGAAGTTTGAGCTTCTCAGCAACCCTGTGGAATAGGAACATTACCCCTATTTTACAGATGAGTAAACTGAGTCTAGGGTTAAGTGATTATTTGTCCTAAGTACCACAACCCTCACCCGGGTCGTTTGACATCTTTTTATTCTGCAGGACATCCTACTCTCTGGGAACAGGGGTAGACCAGCTTATCTCTAGGTAACTTTCATTTCTAGAACCTTCTCTCTGAGAGCAAGGGGACATTAGCTTACATCTAGGTACCTTCCCTCTCTAGAACCTTCTCTCTGGGAACAAGGGTAGACCAGCTCACCTTTAGGAGCTCTAGCTATGTACTGATTATGAATTGGGCTCTAACTTCAGGGTCAGCAGTTCGAAACTACCATCTGTTCCATGGGAGAAAAAATGAGGCTTTCTGCTCCTGTAAAAATTTACAGCCTTGGAAATCCTGTACAAGATCACTTGAGTCAGAACTGACTGCATGGTACATAACCACCACCATCCCTAGCACCTTCTCTCTGGGAGCAAGGGTAGACCAGCTCACCTCTCGGTCTTGGATCTCTCAAGACTGCGCTATAGGATAAACAGATGAGACGGGAGCAGATCTAAAAACTGTGCAGATGATGATCTACAGTTGTACTTCTGTTTCCTCATGTCCTTCTGTGGCTAACCACAGCCCATTAGCAGGAGGTGTGTCTGGTTTGCTAGCTAGCAGCCCCACTCCTGTCTGCGGGGAGGGCAGTAAATCAAGAAGGCAATTTGGAGCCCAGTCTCTGAGGGTGCCACGTCGCTGTGGCATACCGAGTAATGGGAGCAGACAGACAGCCTGGTGTGCAGAAACCAGAAGCTTTGCTGCTCTTTTGTGAACAAAGGCATTTTGCAGCCTGCGAAGTGGTTGGGAATGATTGCTGATAAAACGCACTGGGTTCTAACCAGAGGGGAGCTTGCATAGACCTTCCATATGGTTAGGACTGCCTGGCGTCCTAGGCTTCTTTTTAAGAGCCCACCCCTTCAGACCATCACTCCATCATCAGAATATCGAATGCAGGATCTGTATGAGTTCATGGGACAATTTTGACATCTTTTCATTGCATTTCTCCATGAACTTTTTGAAGCGTGTGTGTGTGTGTGTTTTACATAGGGACCCTGGATAATCATTTAAGGACATCCAGTGTTTGAATAACCATAATGATGTTCCCTCATAGTTGTAAGGTACATTAACAATTTTAAAGTGCTCTCAGGGATGCCATTTGAATGATAATTCAGTTGGGGTGCTTGGCTGTACATCACTGTTCTGACCAGTGCTCTGTGCGTGTGGAGGCCCCAGCTGGGACTTGAGCATGGAGATTAATGTGTGCATTCTCCTCTCCTCCTCTGAATCCTTTTATTCATATTCATTTGTGTTCCCTCTCTCCCCCTGGGCCCCCATCTCCCCTGTTTCTTATCTTAACCCCCATTGTAGAAGACCTCTTGGACGGGGGAGGGGGACACACTCCAGGATCAGTTGTGGGATCAAGCCACGCCTGCACGTCTGCTCGCTGCAGTTTTCTATACTGTCATGCACGGTGAGATTGCTGAACCTCATTTGCTGGGGACCGTTAGCATCCGAGGGAGCTCCTCGTCCTGGATTTGGTGGCCGATGCCTTCCCTCTTGCCTTCCTTCAGCTCTGTTTTACCCTTCTACTCTCTGGGCTGGCCCCACCGTTGCCTTTTTTTTTCCCCACCGTTGCCTTTTCATAGTTTTCCACTTCTTCCTGGGGTCCTTCACTCTAGCAGACACGCCGGTTGTCACCAGGTCAGTCCATCTGCTGTGTTCAGGATGCATGCCCGAGCCTCACAAGCCTGGAGTAGTATGGTGGCAGCATCCGTGTGCCCACTCTCTGGGGAAGAGGACCCGGGTCTGTCTCTGCTTTGAGAGTTTGAGACTCTCTCCTGGGTTCCTCGGAGTCCTGGGTCAGTTTGAACTGCAAAGTCAGTGACTCAAAGTCACCAACAGCCCCTTGGAAACCCTGTACAGGATCACTTTGAGTCAGAACAGACTCAATGGCACTTAACAGCAACCCGGGTCCCTCAGTTGCAGGGGCTGGTAGGCAGACAGGTCCCATGACATTCCACCAGCTGCTGTGTGTACTGATACAGTTTCGTTTGGGGTAGGCACCCCAACTATCAGCAGAAAGGATTCCTTTCCTGTGGCCCTACGGCATGTGGCCTGTTCGGGACGGTTGTTGGCTGCGGGACAGTGCTGATTGGGTCCTCATCGCTCTGTGGCCATGTCCCCTTGAGGTTCAGAGCCTGGCTGTGGTGGACTGTGGGACAGCAGGAAGACCACATGGCCTGGCAGCCGGGGATCCAGGTGAGACTTTGGGTACCGACAAGATGCGTCTAAATGGCTAATGTGCTCGCTGCACGTTGTTGTTGTTGTTGTCAGGTGCCATCGAGTCGGAACCGACTCATAGCGACCCCATGCACAGCAGAATGAAACAGTGTCCGATCCTGGGCCAACCTCACTACCGCCGCCACACTTGACGCCATCAATGATGACACCTGGCTGATCCATCTCATTGGGGGTCTTCCTCTTTTTCTCTGACCCTCCACCTT
>NW_006408543.1:7376518-7378576 GCF_000296735.1 Chrysochloris asiatica
AAAGATTTACAGCCCTCAGAACACCTGTACAGGGTCCCTATGAGTCAGAACCGATTGAAGGGCACTTACCAACAACAACTTCCACATAATAGGGAGAGGCAGGACCCAGGGTCAGAATCTGGATCCAAACTCTGAGTGCTGTCTACTACATCTGCCATCGTCTCTGTTCCCCCAGGCCCTCTGCGTACCTGCTCAGTACTCAACAGTGTCCAGAGAAATTTATGTTGTTGTTTTTTTTCCAGTAGCCAATGAGTTGTCAAAGGTCAGTAATTCATATCTTTAGCGCTGGAGCAGTACCTCGTATCCCAAGATGCCCTTGGAATGAGTGGACGTTTTCCAGGTTGTCTGAATTCATTACCTGCTTGGATCCAGCCCTTTTCACACAGATGGAGGCCGTAGAGTTCTGCTTGTGAGGCCCCAGAAATTTGCTTTCTGAAGTTGTTGTTGGTGGTGAATGCCATGGAATCAGTTCCAACCCAATGAGCAGCTGGTGGATTTGAACCGCCGACCTTGTGGTTAATGTTTGTTGTTGTTAAGTGCTGTCAAGTCGGTTTTGACCCCATAGTGACTCTGTATAGGATTCCCAAGGAGCAGCTGGTGAGCTTCAACTGCCAATCTTGTAGTTCTAACTGACTTTGCAGTCTAGTGCATTAGCCCACAGTGTGGTTAATAATCCAGTACTTATCCTGCAATGCCACACCAGGATGCCAATGGGCAACGTCAGTTGAAGGTCAGCAGTGAGAACCCACCCTTCTGTTTTGGGGGGAAAAAGATGGGGCAATCTGCTCCATAGAGACGACAGCCTTGGAAACCCCATGGGCTGTCGCCTTGGTAACCCCATGGGCTGTTGTCTTGGAAACCCCATGGGCTGTTGTCTTGGAAAACCCATGGGGTTGTCGCCTTGGAAACCCCATGGGCCTGTGGTCTTGGAAACCCCTTGGGCTGTCGTCTAGGAAACCCCATGGGCTGTCGCCTTGGTAACCCCATGGGCTGTCGTCTTAGAAACCCCATCGGCCTGTCGCCTTGGAAACCCCATGGGCTGTTGCCTTGGAAACCCCATAGGGTTGTCATCTTGGAAACCCCATGGGGCAGATCTGCTCTGTCCTCCAGAGTCACTATGAGTCAGAATCGACTCAAGGGCATTGGGTTTGGTCTTGGAGAAAAAATAAGGAAAAAACAAAAGTTCTTTCATGTGAAAGCATTATCTCAGACATGAGGCATCTCTGTTCAGAGAAGCAGTGGTTTTTGTGTAAGTCTTGTCCCTTAGCTCTGTGTAGCGCAAGCCCAGTGCATGCTGACAAGAGCAGGGAAACCTTGCTGTGGGCTTGTACAGCATCAGGCAGCTGTGTTGGTTTTATGTGAGTATTTGGTCATGTGAGGATGGATGTTTTCCATCTGGAATGCCTTTAGCATTTCAAATATCTTCCTATGCATTGATTTTGAGCTAGAAAGGGGTAGAATTAAATTTTGCTGAGGCACTAGGCAATTAAGAGAAGGCTGGAATTCTAGTCATGGCGGCTCTTGGAGGACTGGAATCTAATTACCATGAGAATCATTGCATTTAGCAGTGTAGCACAACCCCAGCCCCCGTGGTTCCTACCAATGTGTGCACAGGACCGCTATTGCTCACGTACCATCCTACCTCCTACCTCTCAGACTTGAGTAGCACAACCACCACGTAACACAACATGCGTGTCCAACTTTAGTGTCACCCTGTTTTCTGTGACTATTTGGATGTTTCAAGAATCCTATATGTGGGAGGGAAGTCATTAACTATGCAGTCTAGGAGTGGAGGTCCCTGAGACCATCCAAGGAGAAGAACAGAGAACGGAACCTTACCCAGAGACGCAGTGATGCCAGGGATGGAGGCAGAGATGATGACATGGGGAGATTGAGCAGCTGGAGACTTTGGACCTGGAGAGAGAGAGGGGCGGTGTGCAGACAACAGGGGGCCAGGCTTGCAGGGTATACCCTTTGGTTGATCGATGATGCATGGAAGGGATTGTAACCATGGCAAGGAAATGGTGTGCGATGGCATCAGTGTGAAGCTGATGTCCT
>NW_006408543.1:7379841-7390578 GCF_000296735.1 Chrysochloris asiatica
AGCTGGACCTAGTAGGCACTAATGTTATGTAGAAAAAACAAAACTGTGACCATCGTCATACCAACCCTATAGGACAGAGCATACTGCCCCGAGAGGTTTCCAAGGTTGAACTCTTTAATCAGACAGGCACATTTTCCTCTTACAGTTCTCCTAGTATGAGAAATATTGTCTATACTGACAAATGCTCAAGTAATACAGTCTGTACTCAATTTAGCGAGAGTGAGGTTTTCTTTATTCAGTTTTGCAAAATCGGGTGCCCAGTCCCGTAAACAACGGGTAGACGTGCCACATGGCCAATTGACAAAGAGTTGTATTAACCTAGCTGAGGGGGACGGGAAGCCCTGCCTCCATTTCCCTTTACTGGGTACTTTGGAGTTTATAATCTTCCCCACCTACTAGTCCCTGCAGGGGACATTCTCATTTAAAGTTAGTTTCACCCCCTCCCCATGAACTTCCTCTACTTCCTTGATGAAGTATTCTTATTTCAAAGAGTCTAGTAGGTCAAACTAGTCTCTTCCTCTTCTCAGAGTTCCCTTTTGTCATGCCTACCTGCTATCCCCAAGATTTCCTTGATTCTGAAAATGGATCACCCCAACAGCTATTTCTCACACTAGTACTGTATGCTAGCTATTAGGTGCCATGGAATGAATTCAGACTCAGAGCGCACACTAGAATGAAACACTGCACCGGTCTCACAGGTGTTGTTATGTATGAGCCTAGTGTAGCTGTCACTGTGTCAGCCCATCTTGTTGGGCGTCTTCCTCTTTGTCTCTGACCCTCCACTTTTCCAAGCGCGATGTCCTTCTCCAGGAACTGGTCCCTCCTAATGTGGAAAAATATTTTTATGAACACTTTCTTTTTTCTTTAAACTACTTCCTGGAGTAAGGAATTTATGATCACTTTCTTCCTTAAACTACTTCCTGGAACAAAGACTTTATGATCACTCCCTTCTTCTTTTCCTAAAGTAGGAATGTGCGCCTTAAAAGTTTTGAACTAGCCAACCGGGTAAGGGAACAGATTGTGTGGTCAAAACCCTAGCCAATAGGGTGAGACACAGTCTTGAGACTCGCATCAGGGATTAAAAACCCAAGTGGACTGCCCACTCGGTGTGTTCGCTCGCTGGCCTGTTTGTGTATGCACAGCTATGCGCACGCACCCTCTTGCAAGAGTAAATTTTACTTTGCCAAGGTAATTTAGTCTCACCGAGTTGTCTTTTACGCGACATCGGGATTCATTTCTAACACTGATAACATGTCCAAAGTACGAGAGACAAAGTCTGTCCAACCTCCCTTCTAAGGAGCGTTCTGGTTGTATGTCTTTTAAGACACATTTCTTTGCTCTAGCAGTCCATGGTACTTTCAGTATTCTTTGCCAACACTGTAATTCAAATGCATCATACTTCGACACTCTTTCTTATTCATTGCCCAACTTTAACATACATAAGTTGTTGTTCCGACGCATAGCGACCCTGTACAGGGTTTCCAAGACTTTAAAAAAATATCTTTGTGGGAGCAGAAAACCTCATCTGGTGGGTTCAAACCGCCTACTCTGTGGAGATGAGGTGACTGAAAAAAGAATCCCGTGGCATGGGTTAGGTGCACTTTACTCCTCAAAACTGACATCTTTGCTCATGAACACTTTAAAGGGGTCTTTGTGCAGCAGATTTGCCTAATGTAATGTGTCATTTATTTCTTGACTGCTGTTTCCATGAATGTTGAATGTGTATTCAAGCAAAATGAAGTGTTTGACAACTTCAATCTTTTCTCCATTTATCTTGACATTATTTATTGGTCCAGTGGTGAGGATTTTTGCTCTCTTTACATTGAAGTGCAACCCATACTGAAGATTATAGCCTTTGATCTTTAATAAATATTTTAAGCCCTCTTTCCTTCCAGCAAGCAAGGTTGTATTGTCTGCATATTGCATGTTGTTAATGAGTCTACCTCCAATCCTGATGCCACGTTCATCTTCATATAATCCAGTTTCTCAGATTATTTGCTCAGATTAAGTAAATATGGTGAAAAGATACAACCCTGATACACCCCTTTCCTGATTTTAAACTATTTAGTGTCCCCTTGTTCTGATCTAACAACTGCTTTTGGGTCTATGTAAAGGTTCCTCATGAGCACAATTTTGGTCCTTTTCACAATATTTTAAACTTTTTAATACTGCTGTGTATGTGGTGCTGTAGGATAAGCACTGGACTGCTAACTGCAAGGTTAGCAGTTCAAACCCACCAGCCACTCCTCAAAAATCTCACAGTGTTGCTATGAGTCAGAGCTGATTCAGTGGTACTTAGTGGTGACAATAACAACAACAATTACACACTTCATAGACTGAAAAAACCCCACTGTCACTGAGTCAATCCTGACATACAGCAATCCTATAGGACAGAGTAGAACTGCACTTTAGGGTTTCTGGAACTGTAAGCCTTTGTGGGAGCAGATGGTCCCATCTTTTTCCCAACGTTATCCATACTGGGTTATGATCCACACAATAGAATGCGTTTGTATAGTCTATAAAGCCAAGTAAACATCTTTCAGCTTTCATGCCAGATCCAGCTGATATCAGTATTGTTAACCCTTGTTCCACATTTTCTTCTGGATCTGGCTTGAACTTCTGCCAGCTCCCTGTCAATGTACTGCTGCAACTATTTTGGAATTGTCTTCACAGTTTTACTTCCATGTGATACTGATGATACTGTTTGATGATTTCTACATTCTGTTGGGTCATCTCTCTTTGGAACGGGCATACATATAGATCTTTCCCAATTGATTGGCCACGTTCTGTCTTCCAAATTCCTTGACATAGAGAAGTGAATGCCTCCCGTGTGGCACCAGTCTGTTGAACCATTTTCATTTGAATTTTGGCAATTCCCGGAGCCTTGGTTTTTGCCAATGCTTTTAGTGCAGATTGGACTTCTTTCTTCATTGCCATGGTTCTTGATATGGCAAGAATATGGTACCTCTTAAATGACTGAACATTGACTGATTCTTTTTGGTAGTGACTCTCTTTATTCCTTCCATCTTTTTTGTTTGCTGTTTCCATCAGCATTCAGTATTTTGTTGTCGCTAGGTGCCATTGAGTCCGTTCTGACTCATAGCAACTCTGAGAGCAAGTTTCTGAGGAGTGGCTGGCAGGTTTGAACTGCCAACCTTGTGGTTTGCAGTCCAGTGCTTAGTCTACAAATCCACACCAAGCATCCACCTTCAGTTCTTTTGCGTGTTCTTCCCTTTTTGTGTTTCAACTCCAGGCCTTTGCACATTTCTTTTTTTTTTTTTTTTTTTAAAGTTTTTATTATGAATTGAGTGAAAGTTTATTGGGCAAATCATCAGTTTTATATTTCTTTGCACATTTCATTATAAAATATGACTTTGTTTACTCGAGCAACCCTTTGAAATTCTCTGTGTTCAACTGTTTTACTCCATGGTTACTTCCTGTCACTTTTGCTTCTCTAGGCAAGGTCGGTGGCTCAAACCCATCAGCCCCTCCTTGGAAACCCTGTACAGGGTCACTGTGAGTTAGAACCAACCTGATGACACCTAACAGTAGCAACACGTTGGAGAGCAAGTTTCCGAGTCTCTTCTGACATCCATTTCGGTCTTTTCTTGTTTTCTTGTTTTCTTAATGACCTTTTGCTTTCTTCCGGTATGTCATCTCCCAATTCTTCTGGTTTTTGGCTATTAGTTTCGAATTCATCAAATCTGTTCTTAAATTCAGGTGGGAGATGTTCAAGGTCATGCTTTTGCACTTGTGGATTTATCTTAATTGTCTTCAGCTTCAACCTGAACTTGCATATGATCAGTTGATGGTCTGTTCCGCAGTCTTCCCCTGGCCTTGTTTTGGCTGATGATATGAGTTTCTTCATTGTCTCTTTCCACAGATGTAGTCAATTTCATTCCTGTGTATTCCATCTGTGGAAGTCCACCATGTAGATAGATTCCTTTCCAGTTGTTTTAAAAAGGTATTTGCAATGAAGAAATCATTGGTCTTGCCAAATTTTATCATGTGATCTCCTGTGTCATTTCTGTCATTAAGGCCATATTTTTCAACTACCAATCCTTCCTCTTTGTTTCCAACTTTCACATTCCAATCACCAGTAATTATCAATGAATCTTGGTTGCATGTTTGATCAATTTCATACAGAAGAAGGTAGTAGAATCCTTCAACTTCCTCATATCTGGTTTTAGTGGTTGATGCGTAAATTTGAATAATAGTGGCATTAACTGGTGTTCCTTGTAGCCATAAGGATATTATTATCCTATCACAGACATCATTGTACTTCAGGATAGATCTTTTTTTTTTTTAAGTTTTTATTGTGAATCGAATGAAAACTTATAGGGCACGTTATCAGTTTTACATTCAGTAAATCATATTTTGTTTCATTGCATTGATTGCAATCCCCTCTATGTACCATCAGTCACCAGTATTTACCTCTGTTCCCTTTTTTTGCTCTTGATGTACACATACAAAACAGAGAATACATATTCATTTAAATGACCACAGGTCACACTTTGCAAGCCAGCCTCCTGCCTGCAGACACATAGCCTTTCTCAGTCCGTAAGTTTAGCGTCCTCAGCTGCCCTGTCTCTCTATGCTTCAAGATAGATCCTGAAATGTTCTTTTTGACGATGACTACAACACCATTCCTCTTCAATGTGTCATTCCTAGCATAGTAAACCGTAAGCTTGTCTGATTCAAAATGGCCAACACCAGTTCTTGTCAGCTCACTAATGCCTAGGATATCAATCTTTATGTATTTCATTTCATTTTTGACAACTTCCAATTTTTCTAGACTCATACTTTGTCCATTCTTTGTTCTGATTATTAGAGGATGTTTACATTGTTTTTTTCCTCCTTTTGAGTTGTGTTCCATCAGCCAATAAAGGTCCCAGAAGCTTAACTCCATCCATATTATTAAGGTCAGCTCTACTTTGAGGGGGTAGCTTTTCCCCAGTTGTATTTTGAGTGCCTTCCAACCTGAGGGGCTCATCTTCCAGCACTCTATCTGACAGTGTTCCACTGCTAGTCATAAGATTCATAAGGTTTTCCATGTCTAACCATTCCTAAGTGGTCAACCTCTCTTTCTTCCTAGTCTGTCTTAGTCTGAAAGCTCCCCCATGGGTGATCCTGCTGCGACTTAAAATCCTGGTGGCATCATCCTAGGAACACACAAGCCACCGCAATACAGCAAGCTGCCTGATGAGTGGTGGAGTCCCATACAGATACCCTAGTAAGTTGTTTGGGTAGAGTAGGGACAAGTACTGTAAATACCTTGGCAGAGGAGCTGGACCCAGTACGTAGTAGTCATGATTCCCAGTAAATAGTATAGAGTTCCCAGTAGGCAGACAGTACATATTTGGTAAATGAATTATGAATACTTTATCTATAGAATTCCTGTCTATGAAGAACATGGGAGATGTTGAAATTGTTGGGGTACTTGCATCTGGGTATTGGTTTCAGGTCATTTCTATAGTTTTAATCGCTATATATTTACCACACAGAATTACTTCCTTTTCTTTTTCTTAAAACTACAGGAAAAGTCTGTTGTTTCTGAATATTTCTGGTAGTTATTCTTTGGATGCTGACAGCATCACTCTTTTCTCTCTGTTCAGGACAGATTGATTTTAGTCCTTAGAAATTCAGGGACCAGCACCACTGAGGCTCGAGGGCTGTCCAGCCCCTGCAGTCCTATCTCGGGGTCCTCCTTTGTGCTCTCCTCTAGCAATTTTACCACCAGGATCTTATTAGACACTGTACCATCACCTCTTACAGTGCCTGACATGGAAGATCAGGATCCTGCATTACTGCTTGCTGATTGCACAAATAAGCGAAAGGGTGCGTAAATATCATTTTCCATCAGCTGTTGTTGTTAGGTGCTCTGAAGTCCGTTCTGACTCACAGTGACCCTGTGCACAACAGAATGAAACACTACTCAGTCCTCACCTTCCTCACAATTGTGGCTGTGTTTCAGCCCATCATTGCTGTCACTGTATCAGTCCATCTAGTTGAGGGTCTTCCTGATCCTCGACTTTTACAAGCATGATGTCCTTCTCCAAGGATTGGTCCCTCCTGATAACATGTCCAAAGTACATCAGACCAAGTCTTGCCTTCTTTGCTTCTAAGGAGCATTTTGCCTGTACATCTTCCAAAACAGATTTGTTTGTTCTTCGGGCAGTATGTGATACTTTCAGTATTCTTCTCCAACACCATAATTCAAATGCATTGATTCTTCTATATTCGACCTTAATCATTGTCCAATTTTCACATGCATATGAGGCAATTGAAAATATCATAACTTGGGTGAGGTATACTTTATTCCTCAAAGTGTCATCTTTGCTCTTGAGTATTTGAAAGAGGTCTTGTGCAGCAGATTTGCCCAATGCAATACGTGGTTTGATTTCTTGACTGCTGCTTCCATGATTACTGATTGTGGATCCAGGTAAAATGAAATCCTCGATGACTTCAGTCTTTTCTCTGTTTATCATGATGTTTATTAGCCCAGTTGTGGGATGTTCGTTTTCTTTATGTTGAGGTGTAATCCACATTGAGGGCTGTATTATTTGATGTTGAGGTGTAATCCATATTCATGGCTGTATTATTTAATTTTCATCAGTAAGTGTTTCAAGTCCTCCTCGCTTTTCAGCAAACTAGCTGGTGTCATTGGCATATTGAAGATTGTTAATGAACCTTCCTCCAATCTTGACACCACATTCTTCTTCATATAATGCAACTTCTTGGATTGAGTAAGTATGGTGAAAAGATACAACCCTGGCTCACACCTCTCCTGATCTTAAACTACTCCATCTCCTTTTGTTCTGTTTGAACATTTGCCTCTTTGTACAGGTTCTTCATGAGCACAATTAAGTGTTCTGAAATTCTCATTCTTCACTATGTTATTCATTAATTGTTATGATCCACACAGGTGAGTGCCTTTACATAGTCAATAAAACACCAGCAAATATCTTTCTGTTATTCTCTGCTTTTGCCCAAGATCCATCTGGCATCAACAATAGCATCTCTCATTCTATATCCTCTTCTGAACCTGCCTTGATTTCTGGCAGTTCCTTGTTGGTATGTTCTTGCTACTGCATTTGAATTATCTTTAGTAAAATTTTACTTGCATGTGATATTAGTGGTTGTTGTTGTTGTTGAGTGCTGTCGAGTTGATTAGGACCCATAGCGACCCTGTATAGGGTTTCTGAGGGGCAGCTGGTGAACTTGAACTTCCGACCTTGCAGTTCAAATGGCTTTGCAGTGTAGTGCCTTAACCCACAGCGCCACACCACTTGCTGGATAATTTCTGCATTCTGTACGGTCATCTTCCTTTGGAACGAGCACAGATATAGATCTCTTCCAGTTGGTTGGCCAGGTAGTTCTCTTCCAGATTTCTTGCTGGAGATGAGTGAGCATCTCCAGTGGTGCATCCATTTGTTGAAACATCTGTCAATTCCTGGAGCCTTGTTTTTTTGTCAATATCTTCAGTGCAGTTTGGACTTCTTCCTTTAAACCATCAGTTCTTGATCATATGCTCCCTCCCCAGATGGTTGAGCTTTGACCACTTCTTTCTGATACAGTGATTCCGTCTTCCTTCTGTCTTCTTGTTTGATGCTTCCTGCATCAGACAAAAATATGGACTACTCTCCTGAGAATGATAAATTGAAATGGAATGACAGCTCAGTTATCATCAAAAAGAACATCTCAAGATCTGTCCTGTCAGTGATAAGATAATATGAATGGTGTTGGAGGAGATACTGAAAGTACCATGGGCTGCCAAAAGAACCAGCAGATCTGTGTTGGAAGAAGTGCAGCCAGAGTGCTTCTTGGAGGCCAAGATGGCCAAACATCGTCTCTCTTACTTTGGACATATTGTCAGGAGGGACCAGTCACTGGAGAAGGATATCATGTTTGATAAGGTGGAGGGTAAGAGGAAAAGAGGAAGACCCCCAGCAAGATGGATTGACAAAGTGGCAGCATCAGTGGGCTCAAGCGTGGCAACGATTGTGAGGTTGGCCCAGAATCAGGCAGTGTTTCGTTCTGCTGTGCATAGGGTCGCTATGAGTCGGTATTGACTCGATGGCACCTCACAACAACAACAAACTAGGAAGACCAATTAATGCAACTATTATTCACACTTACATACCTATCACTAATGCCAAAGATGAGGACATTGAAGATTTGTACCAATCTGAAGTAGATCAAGCTTGTAATCAAGATGCTTTGATAATTACCGGTGATTAGAAAATGAAAGTGGGAACAAAGAGGAAGGTCAGTAACAGTAAATTATGGCCTTGCTGATGGAAACCTTGCCAGAGATTGCATGATAGAATTTTGCAAAACTAACAGGGCTGTATTATTCATTGTAAATACCTTTTTTCAAGGACATGAATGGTGGGTCTATACATGGACCTCACCGGATGGAACACACAGGGATCAAATGGACAACATCTATGGAAAGATACGACGGAGAAGCTCAGTATCATTAGTCAGAACAAGGCCAGGCGCCGACCGCAAAACAGACCATCAGTTACTCATATGCAAGTTCAGGGTGAAGCTGGAGAAAATTAAAGCAGGTCCACAAGAGCCAAAGTACAACCCTGACTATATCCCACCTGAATTTAGAGACCATCTCAGGAATATCTGATGCACTTAACATATGACCAAAGACCAGACAAGACATCAAGGTAATTCTCCATAAAGAAAGCCAGGGTCATTCCAAAGGCAAAAAAGACAGTCAACACTCAAGTGGGCATCAGACAGACTCTGAAACTTGCCCTTGAATGTAGAGTAATATCAAAGCTAATGGAAGAAATGATGATGTTAAAAAGCTGAATAGAAGACTTCTAAGGGCGGCTTGAGAAGACAAAGTAAGTTGTTGAAATTTAAAAGAGAATCCCATGTACTCCTTCAAAGAATGTTCCCACCTGGCTTTCTAGAAGAGTTTATTCCCAAAGGTCTAGATTGACAAAATGGTTTTAATCAGTTCCTTTCCCTCCCCCTTCCTGTGTTCTTGGCTCTCTTCCCCTTCCCCTCCTTTTTTCCCTAGTATTCAATTTTCAGATTAAATTTCAAGTGGCACTTCAGACAAAGAACCAAGCTGTAAAATTTCACTTTGCAAAGTGCTACAACTCAAAGGCACAAATATCCTTCTCAGTTGCACCAAAAATTGAATAATGAGGTCATCAATTTGCATTGCTTATATGTAATGCAATATCTATCACATAGCTCTTAAAAGTGATGCTTTTATATAAATGTCCTCTGAGCAGTACTTTGCAATTTGTTTGGTATGGGGATCTGAAACTGGGGAGGCACATGTTTTCTGGGTTGAACCTGTTTCTAGCTCGATGGCTTGGTTGATGGTTGCTGTCTGACTGTGGTTGGGAAGGGCAGTCCTGATGTGGGGCTTTGGGTTAATGTGCTGGACTGCAAGGTCGGTTTGAACCGCAAGGTCGGCAGTTCAAGCTCACCAGCCGCTCCTCAGAAACCCTGTTCAGGGTTGCTATGGGTCGGAACTGACTCGATGGCACTTAACAACAACAAGAAGCAGTGCTGTGTGGTCACCAAGGACAGTTCTTGGGGAAACCCATCTGGTCAAGCCCTGTGCTTGTCACAGTGCCACAGTGTTGTCACAGTTGGTGGCTCTGCACCAGGGGTTTTCTCTCTTTTATGGAATGTGGATTTCGGAATGAGGAATCGTTAGCAGGATTTTAAAAAAGAGTCAAATTGGAGAGATGGGAGAAATATATAAGGTGCTTCATAAAAAAAACAGTCGATGGTATACATACATACAAGAGGGTCATCTTCACACTTGTTACATTTGAGCCCATTGCTGCTGCCAATGTGCCAAGCCATCTCGTTGGTATCTTCCTACTTTATGTACAGATTCACAGCTTCAGAAAACAGGTTGCTATGAGCTAAAACCGACTCCATGGCACAAAACAACAATACAAACATACATTGTATGGCTGTACCATCGACTGTCTCCCATTCATCCGTTGTTTTCCCATTCACATTTGGATTGTATTCAGTTTGGGTATGCTACAAATAGAGATCCTGTGAACATTTGTGTCTAAGTCTTTGTGAAGACATGTGTTTTCATTTCTCTGGGCAAATACCTATGACTGGAATGGTTGAATTAAGCAGTGGGTATATGTTTAACTTTTAGAGAAATTCCCAAAATATTTTCCTAACAGGTTGTACCATTTTGTATGTCCACACCAGCATGTATAGTCAGTCTTTTCATGTGCTTTTTTACAAAAAGCTTTAATTGTGAATTGAGTGATAGTTTATATGGGAGAGTATTGGTTTTGCACTCATCGTGTTTTGTTTCATTACAATGATTACAATCCTCCGTGCATCATCATTCAATAGTGTTTACTTCTATTCCCTCTGGGTTGTTTTTTTGTTTGTTTTGTTTTGGGTGGGTTTTTTTTTTTTAATGTACACAGAACCATTCAGGAATATATAATGATTTAAACAACCAAAGGGCACCTTTGTTTACACCATTCTGCAAGCCTGCCTCTTGGCCGCCAGCACTCAGCCTTTCTCTTTCAGTCCTCAACTGCTCTCTCTCTCCATGTCATCACATCTGCCTCCATCTCTGGTGTCACTGCTTCTCTGGATAGGGTCCCACATTCTGCTCATGCTCTTCTCCCTTGATGGTCCCAGGGTCCTCTGTTCCTGGAATGTTGGATTAACTACTCCCCTCTTTATGTTACAAAACTTCTACCTTTACAG
>NW_006408543.1:7391131-7392440 GCF_000296735.1 Chrysochloris asiatica
ATTTCTTTATCTTCCTCTGGTTGAGTTCTGATCATCAAGCCATTAAAGCTAGGTCAAATGGGCATTATCTGCAAGTTTGGGCATTCTTGTTATGTCTCCCCTCACTTCATATCAGCTGGACGTGTCACTCTCAGTTCTAGCCCTCTTCTTGTACTTTTTTTTGCCATCTGTAGATCACCTTAGATAAATGTTCAGATCTTTTCCCCTTTTAAACAATTGAGTTGTTCACTTCCTTATTGAATTTTTTAAATGTTTCGTGTATTCTGGATACAAATTCTTTATCAGATATGATTTGTAATTATTTTCTCAGTTGTCTTTTCACTCTTTTAACTGTCTTTTGAAGAGCAAAAATTCTTAATTTTGATGAAGTCCTATTTCACTAATTTTTTCTTTTATAAATTGGAATTTTGCTGTCATGTTTAAGACATTTTTGCCTACCCTAAGTTTCCAAAAAGGAGCTCTGGTAGCGTAGTGGTTACGAATTGGGCTGCAAATCTCAAGGTCAGCAGTTCGAAACCACCAGCTGTTCCATGGGAGAAAGATGAGGCTTTCTGCTCCAGTAAAGATTTACAGCCTCAGAAACCCTGTACAAGGTCGCTATGGGTTGGAACTGATGCTACAGCACATAACCACCACCACCAAGGTTCCAAAGACTTTGTCCTAGAAGTTGTATGGCGCAGTGACTCTCCACTAGACTGAGAACCACGATGTCTGCAGTTGGAACCCACCAGCCACTCTGCGGGAGAATGATGAATGAGGTTTTCTTCTCCTGCAAAGATTTTTAAAAGCCTCAGAAGCCCTATACAGCATGGCTGAGTTGGAACTGACTCAGACACTTAACAACCTCATCGATATTCAACTGTTCAGTGTAATTTGTTGAAAAAAAAAGAACATCTTTAAAAAAAATTTTTTTTAAAGATTTTGTTGTGCAGTTTACATGGGAGAACATCAGCTTTATACTCATCCTATCATATTTTGTTTCATTGCAATGATTGCAATCCCCTCCGTGCATCATCAAATAACCAAAGGGCACACCACACAGGCCTGCCCCCCAGCTGTCAGCACACAGCCCTTCTCCCTCCCTGAGTCCAGTGTCTCCTGTCACTCCATCTGTCCTCATCATCATCTCTGCCTCCATCCCTGGCATCACTGCCTCTCTGGGTAGGGTCCCACTCTCCGTTCTTGTCACTTGATGGTCCCAGAGACCTCTGCTGCTGAGCTGCAAAATCAATCACTCCCCTCCTTTTGTCAAAAACCATCTACCTCTATATTTCCTACCCTCACAGTCAGTCCTGATGGCAATTATTCA
>NW_006408543.1:7395505-7399221 GCF_000296735.1 Chrysochloris asiatica
GGGTATCCAGTTGCTTTTTGTAAGGAACCCTGGTGGCACTGTAGTCTAAGTGCTGGGCTGGTAACCACAAGGTGGCAGTTCAAAACCATCAGCGAAGACTTCCTTTCAACTGATTGGCTGCTCACAGCAGATTTCATCATGAGGAACTGCTCATCTTCATTGCCAAGCCACTGAGAATCCTGGCCAGTCAAGTTGACACAAAACCTTAACTGGCACACCATGATTCTTTCCCCAGCCTTAGATAATTTTCTCACATCATCCTAGTGTGGCGCTGTAGGATAAGCACTGGGCTGATAACGGAAAAGTTAACAGTTCAAACCCACCAACTGACCCTTGAAAACCCTATACATCAGGGTTGGAGAACCTTTTTTCAGCCAAAACTTAATAACCTTAGCAGATCATATAAAATTGTCAACTTAAAAATTACCACATTTAATGAACTCCCCCCTAATGTGATGGCAGTAACTGAAGTTGCCTTGGCACGGTCAGACCAAATGGTTTTGTGGACTTTATGTGGCCCACGGGCTGGAGAGTCCCCACCCCTGCTATACAGGGTCACTATAAGTCAGAACTGACTCAACGACACTTAGCAACACCAATGTGCTGATGAGTGCTCAGTTTGAGATTTGGAGGGCGTCCTTGGTAGATCTCTGCAGCTCTTACCTCTCCAGCACTCTGTCCTTTGTAAGCACAGACCTTCTTGACTTCTCTGGACTTCCTGTCTCCTCACCTTAGTGAGACCACCAGGCTACACTTGGGTACCCCATCAGTACCGCAGCCTGTAGTCCTTCTGGGCTGTGTTGGGACCAACCTCGGGTTTCCTTCATTGTTTATCATATCTTATGTAGTTTGATGTCCAATTTTTTTTTTTAATGTTTTATTGTGAATTATATGATAGTTTACATGGGAGAACTTTAGTTTTACATTCATTCCATCATATATCATCTCATTACCATGGTTCCAATTCCCTCCATGCATCATCAGCCACCCAAAGGGTATATCCCAGAAACCCACCCCGTACACTTCCTCCTCCTCCCCCCAGTTTTCGGCCCACAGTCCCTTTCCCTCTCTGGGTTCCTTTAGATTCTTGCTTTGCAATATTATGTTGTTAAAGTGCTGTTGAGTCAATTCTGAATCATAGTGACCCTGTATAGGGTTTCTAAGGAGTGGCTGGTGGGTCTGAACCACTGACTTTGCAGTTAACAGTCCAGTGCCTATCCTTCAGCACCACACCAAGAGTACTACCGCTTGGATAGGAGCCTAAAAGACAACAAGGACCTAGGCATTTTCATCCTAAATGTCTTTGACAAGCCAAATGTATCTACTATATTATCTTTAAGAAGGGTTCCCAGCTCCTGTATGTATTCTAAAGTTTTATCTTGAAGAAATAGCATCTTGTTTTAACTCCACTAACGGAGTTCTGGTGTGGAGCTGTGGGTTAATGCGCCAGACTGCAAAGCCATTTGAACTGTAAGGTTGGCGGTTCAAGCTCACCAGCTGCTCCTTGGAAACCGTATACAGGGTCGCTATGGGTTGAAACCGACTCATTGGAACTTCACAACAACAACAATGGAGTCCTGGAGTCCTGTTGTGGTGTCGTAGGATAAGCACTCGCCCTTAAGGCCCATTTGAACTGCAAGGCCACTGGTTCAAACTCACCTTCCACTGCTCGGAAACCCTATACAGGATCGCTATGAGTTGGAACCAACTCAACAGCACTTAACAACAACAACAATGGATTGATATGAGTCGGAGGCTACTTGACAATAGTGGTATGGCTAGATGACCTAGAAAATGAATTGTGGACCATTTGGTTTCACAATTTTGATTTAGCCCTTAACCATTGGTATGAAAGTCAGCACCATTTAAGTGATCTAAAATCCATTCTTCTTGTTGTGAAGTCCTGTAGACTTGGTTCCGACTCACAGTGGTCCTGTACAAGGTTTCTGAGGTTTGTAAATCTGCACAGGAGCAGAAAGTCTTATCTTTCTCCTGTGGAGCGCCTGGTGGGTTTGAACTGCCTACCTTGTGCTTAGCAGTCCAGTGCTTATCCTGCAGTACCATGAGTGCTCTTTAAAATCCATTGTTGTTGTTGTTGTTGTTAAGTACCTGCAAAAAATAATGAAACCAATTGTTCCTATCCACGATCTTCTCTGCTTCTCTATTGGGTTCGCAAGTCTGTTACAGTGACCACACAGAACTCAAACACCTTACTTACAGTTATGGGGTTTATTAGGGAAGTTAACATGTTACAATATAGGATCTGAAATGCTCAGGGCACAGTTGTTCCAATCATCCTCTGATAAATGCCCACAGGATATACGATTCCATCATAAACCTCAGCCTGAAGGCACTCAGCTCTGTGGATCAGCAAACCTGTCATCCCCATTTAGGTACCTGAAGGCACCCCCCTCTACAAACAAGCCTTCTGTCCAGAGTCACTCAGCTTTACCTGCTCCGTGGGCTGGGAAGCCCACTGCTCGGCCTCGTGCTCTGGCTCTGGGTTCTGCTGCTGCTGCTTCTCTGCCCCTCCTCCAG
The DNA here is from genome assembly GCF_000296735.1 of Chrysochloris asiatica. NCBI lineage: Eukaryota > Metazoa > Chordata > Mammalia > Afrosoricida > Chrysochloridae > Chrysochloris > Chrysochloris asiatica. The sequence continues at coordinate 7,398,044 of NW_006408543.1, forward strand.
GGTCACAGCTCCTGTCTCTAGGTCGACAAGGTTCAACGTGCAGGGATGGCAGGGTCCAAAGGACATGCTCTATTCCTGGCTCTTCTTCTCTGACGATAGTGAGATTCCCCCTCCTGCTTCTGAGATGGCTCCTTTTATACCCATGCTGGACTGCCGAGTTTTTCCAATTACAATGAACTCTTTTTAACATTTACAGCTGAATCTTGTCATCCTATCAGTACTTCTCCCACCTTCCCTCACTCAGTCCTACCAGGAGAAGAGTCGATTAGTGGGAGTTACAAAGACTAGAAGAGACATACTAAATAATCTAACAAGATGAATTGATACAGTGATACCAACAGTGGGCTCAGAGGTAACGGCTGTTGTGAGGATGGTGTGGGACCAGGCAGTGTTTACATCGTTTTGTGTATAAGGTCGCTCTGAGTGCACCTAACAACAACAACAACAACACGTCTTTAAAAAAATGAAAGAAACACTTCCAGATATATGAAAACGTCTTTAGCATAATAAATAACACAGAAAAAAGAATTATGATGTTTGCTTGCACGTTGCATAGTAATGCCCTTGTGTGGTTACGAACTATTTATGTATGTTGAATTTTTAATGCAGACTTTATGGGGGCTGGTCCGTAACTATGGGTTCTATATAAGTTGGAGGTTACTGATCCTAGGAATGCCCCACGCTCCATGGGCTCAGTCCAGCCTCAGATTCAATCCAGTCTGCCCCTTGGACCCAGGATCATGTGTGCAACTTGATCATTTGTATAATTTGATTGCTATCTGAGAGCTAGCTACCTGACACTAGGATAAGGGGACTCCACCACTCGAACACCTTGTCATGTGTGAGGAGTAGAGCCGCATGACTACCCAAGAGAGTGAATAGGTGCCGCAGCCCCATCAGGTCCTGGTCCTTGGTTTTAAAGACCAAAGAAGCAGCATCCAGGGGCTTTGTCTTTTTCAAGCCATTCCCTAAGGCTTACGAAACGAAGATTTACAAAAGGTGAGCACTAGGAAAAGGAAGAGAGGCTCTGTTGTTAAACCCAGGAGCCCTGGGAGCGTAATAGATTATGAGCTGGACTGCTAACCACAAGATCAATAGTTCGAATCTACCACTCGCTCCTTGGGAGAAAGATGATGCTGTCTGTTCCTGTAAAGATGTCCAGCCTCAGAAACCCTATG
>NW_006408543.1:7399586-7401087 GCF_000296735.1 Chrysochloris asiatica
AGTACAGCCAGAGTGCTCCTTCGAAGTCAAGATAGGAAATTTTGCATTTTAAACCATGGGCATGTTCTCAGGAAGGACCAGTCTCTGGACAAGGATATCATGCTTAGTAAAGTGGAGGGTCAGCCAAAAAGAGGAGGACCTTCGATGAGGTGGGTGGACTACGGCTGCAACATTGGCTCAAACGTGGAAGCCACTGTGAGGCTGATGTTGGACAGGACAGTATTTCCTCTTGTGCATGGGCTCGCTGGGAGCTGGAACTGACCGGGCCTCCCCCAACAATGATGACAAGTCAGTAAGGAATGCTACTATGGTTCCAGTTTGTAATGCACGGGTTCACCCCAGATGGAAAGTGTTAAAAAAGTGTCTCACTGATCAGGGGATTGCTGTTGACAATTTCTCTCAGGAATAGACTTGTCAGTCTCATGGTTGTTGGTGCTGAGGTTGCCATAGCTTGTTTCATTCCTTTCTTATAGCTCAAAGTGACGTCTTTGCTCTTTTAAAGAGGTCTTTTGCAGCACATTTGTCCAATGCAGTACATCTTTTGATTCCTTGACTGTTCCTATAAACATTCATGATGAATCCAAGTAAAATGAAATCCACAACAACTTCAGCCTTTTGTGTTTATCATGATATTGTTTATTGGTCCAGTGGTGAGAATTTTTTTGTCCTTGACTTTGAGTTGTAATCCATAATGAAGACTGTAGTCTTTGATCTTCATCAGTAAATGCTTTAAGCCTTCACTTCCAGCAAGCAAGATTGTGTCATCTGCATATACCAAGTTGTTAATGAGCTTTCCTCTAATTTTACTGCCACATTCTCTTCATATAATTCAGCTTCTCAGATGATTTGTTCAGCCTACAGTATTGATAAGTATGATGAAGGATACAATCCTGACACACACATTTCCTGATTTAAAACCATTCAGTTATCCCCTCTTGGGATAAAGTTCTACATAACCACAATGAAGTGTTCTGGATTCCCCATTCTTTGCAATGTTAGCTATAATTTTTGACAGTCCACATAGTTGAATGCCTTTGGATAGTCAATAAAACACAAGAAAACGTCTTTCTGATGTTCTCTATTGTCAACGGTGACATTCTTAGTTCCACGTCCTCTTCTGAATCCAGCTTGAATTTCTGGCAGCGCCCTTTTGATGTGCTGTTGCAACTGCTTTTTAATTATCTTTGCAAAAGTTTACTTGCATGTGATATAATAATGATGAAGTGCTGTTGAGTTGATTCTGACTCATAGTGACCCTGAATAACATTTTTGAAGAGCAGCTGGTGGATTTGAACTACCAACCTTGTGATTCACAGTCCAGTGCTGATCTGATAGCAAATATTAATGATGCTATTCAAGAAAATTTGCTGTCGGATCAGTATTTTGTTGGCATCTTTCTTTGGAATGAGCACAAATTTGGATCTCTTCTAGTTGGTTGTCCAGGTAGCTGCCTTCCAAATTTGTTAGCATATATGAGTGAGCAACTTCATGTGAGTTTTTT
>NW_006408543.1:7403142-7409057 GCF_000296735.1 Chrysochloris asiatica
TGGGTCGGAACCGACTCGACGGCACTTAACAACAACAACTCTATGTTCAAGCATACGTTTTAGAGTCTCTTCTGATACCCGTTTTGGTCTTTTCTGTCTTGCTTTTTAATGGTCTTGGCTCGTTAGTGTTCACTGCTTCATGTCTGTTCTTGACATGGCTGTACGTTCAGGTGAGGTATACTCAGGGTTATATTTTGAGGCTTGTGGAGTTGTTTTAATTTTCTTCATCTTCAGCCTAAACTTGCCTATGAACAGTTGTTAGGATACCTTTCAAAACAGATCCAATCAAAGCTGGCTTCCCAGGAGATCTGCCAGACCAATTAAATTCAAGACAGAGAGGTCAGGTCCGAAGGTTATTGTTTGTTGTTAAGTGATGTCAAGTTGATTCCGAGTCATAGTAACCCTGTATAGAGTTTCTGAGGAGCAGCTGGTGAATTTGAACCACAGACCTTGTGATTCACAGTCCAGTGCTTACCTTACAGTGCCATACCAGGAGTACACCAGAGGTTATGGTGACAGCTTTTTCAGATTCCAAAAGGGTTATTTTGATAGATTTTCTCAAAGGACCGAGGAAGGTCATGGGGGTTTATTAGGAAAAAATTTGAAGAAAATTGAAAATTGCATTTGTGAGAAAAAGGCCAAGAAATTTGTGCCAAGGACTGTTTTCCAGTCAGGACAACGTACCTTCTTGTTCTTCAAGGGCAGCGAGTGCTTTCCTGAGAGAATTTTATTGGGACACTTCACCCTGCCCGCCCAGTAGCACTGATCTTCCCAAAGAGTCCTTTAGTTCCCCAAATTCAGAGAACATTTAAAAGGAACAAGATTGGAGTCCCTCAAGAATGACAAAACTGTCATTTTCATGTGGAGTAGTAAATAGAAGCGTACTGAAATCTTTGGTGAATAGCTGTTGTTGTTGTTAAGTACCGTGGAGTCGGTTCCGAATCATGGTGACCCTGCGAGGCTGTAAATCTTTATGGGAGCAGAAAGCCTCATCTTTCTCCCACGGAACAGCTGGTAGTTTCGAACTGCTGACCTTGCGGTTGGCAGCCCGACTCGTAGCCATTACGCTACCAGAGCTCCTTTTGTTGTTGTTGTTAAAGTGCCGTTGAGTTGATTCCGACCCATAGCGACCCTGTGTAGGGTTTCCGAGGAGCAGCTGGTGAGCTTGAACCACACTGACCTTGCAGTTCAAACGACTTCGCAGTCTGACGCATTAGCCCACAGCGCCACACAAGGACTCCTCGTGAATAGCGAGAGAGATGGAAACACCACTTTCAGAAGAGCATAGACCAAGATGGAGAATCTGTTGAAAAACAGTAACTTCCCATTTTAAGATTTTTGTTTAATAAAGATTTCGGTGCTTTTGTTGCAATACTTTTTGACTGACCCTCATAAATCATTGATTACAGTTTTATTTGGGTTGCATTCCTGACTTGATAAGGTTTTTCTTTGATGGAATGCAAATGAAATCTCAGATCGTGTGCTGTGGAATCCTGTAATTTGTTCAGAAGCTAGGAGCAGTTTGTATTGGTGAGTCCAAGTTTTGGGTTTTGTCTTCCTTATGCTAGTAAGTTTTTTTTTCTCCAACTGAATTCAGATGTAAAGTAATTGGCCAACACTGGCCTTGTGTGTATACAGAAATGGTAAGAACTTCAGACAGCCTACACTGCTGACAAGAAGCCTATGGGTCGTATTCTTAAGATTTATTATCTATAGGATCAGAGGGAAGAAAACTGGCTACACATTAAAGCAGTGATTCTAGCAGGATTGAAAAGCACAAGGAATTTATCATGGAGAAAACTCTAGCAGCTCTCAGAAAAGTGGACATTCTCTTAAGCTGATCAGATATTTCAGTGTTTGTCACTTGTAAGTGAAGGCGGGTCTTCATGTGATTGATTTTTGGGGTCTTTTTGTTTTGGAGTTGTATTAAAATTAGACTTTTTTTCCTGTATAATTGGCAATACGCTTAAAGTTGAATCTGACTTACGCAGTTTTATGAAAACCATCTCTACTGCAACACGGATACCCACAGCGATGCTATTTTAGATCATAGATTATTAGAACTCAGGAAATAGAGCTGCCTTCTCGCACTTTATATGCTATTATATAACGCTGGTATGAAAATGCAAGGTTGTAGGTAGAGACTTATTCATCTTCTGTACTCCTCTGGCAACTCTAAGACTTGCTTGCAGGCCCCATGAAGAAGCGTGTACCCTCTACACAAACAACCCACAGGGATCATAGAAATGCATGCTTCTACACCACAGATCCGTAAGTGAGAAAACGCAGATTGTTAGAAAAACACCAATTTCTGATGAATTGTGTCAGTGATGGCCTACATAAATGTTACAAGAGCTCATAGGACTTTTGAAATGTTAAACATGAATTTATTTTGGTAATTTTTAATCAAAAGTATTAAATTATTTTATTATAATGATAATTTACTAGCTGTCATTACTAATGATGACAATAGCTTAATTATACTCACATTGATAAAAATGCTGTTGTGAAATGTCATTGAGTCAGTTCTGACTCACAGTGACCGTGTGAACAGGACACTGCCCAGTCCTGCACTATCCTAACCATCACCGTTACGTTTGAACTCAACACTTGTTACAGCTTACGTGCCAATCCATCTCACTGAGAGTCTTCCTCTTTCCCCTGACCCCTGACCCCTGACCTTACCAAACAGGATGTCCTTCTCCAGGGACTGGTCCCTCCTGATAGTATGTCCAAAGTACATGAGATAAAGTCTTTCCATCTTTGCTTATAAAGAAAGAGCGTTCTGGCTACAATCCTTCCTAGACACATTTGTTTATTCTTGGACCAGTGTATGGTCTGTTCAATGGTTTTCACCGACACCATAATTCAAATACGTCATTCTTCTTTGGTCTTTCTTAGAAACATCATTGCTATAGGCAAAAATAGGTTCTAAGTGCTCTCCATATATGAGCACATTTAATACTACAGCAGCTTTATGAAATAGTTATCATCTCTGTTTTACAGATGAGGAAACTGAGGCACATAGCCCTTAAATAATTCGTCCCAGGTCACACAGCTGGTGAGTAGCAGAGCTGAACTTTAAGCCCCAGCATCTTAACATATTGCATTAGGTGAATCTGTGGTTAGCAGTCCAGTGCTTATCCTACGGTGTTGCACCAGGACGTTTATCATGTGTTGTTACGTGCTCCGATTCATCGTGACCCTGTATATAGGGTTTCCCAGGAGCAGCTGGTGGGTTTGAACTGCCGACCTTGTGGTTCACAGTCCAGTGCTGATCCTACAGTGCCACACCAGGAGTCCCCTATCCTGTTTGGTAAACGGTGTCGATGCGGTTTCTCAGGGGAACACTGAAAACTCACTTGAGCGTCTCCTTTGGTCTAGATGACAGCGCCTCAGCCGGGAGTAGCATGGAGGTGACGGATCGCATTGCTTCCCTGGAGCAGCGAGTCCAGATGCAAGAGGATGACATCCAGCTACTCAAGGCGGCCCTGGCGGACGTGGTGCGGCGGCTGAACAGCACCGAGGAGCAGCAGGCCATCCTTAACCGGAAAGGACCAACCAAAGGTGGGCACCCTGGCTGCTGAACTGCTGTCAGCAAAGGCTCTTGCTCGAGGGAAGACACCTCACTCCCCCTGTACTGACATCCTCAAGCCAGAGTTACCATGAAACAAGCTTGTTATCACTAAGTACCGTTCAGTCGGGTCCAACTCATAACGACCCTGTTATGTTATGTTAAGGGTTTCTGAGGAGTGGCTGGTGGGCTTGTCTGGTGCTTATCCTACAGTGCCAAACCAGGACTCGCTCTATATAAATACACCGCAGTCCTGTGCTCACCGTGCCATGCCACACTGGGACCCACACCATCACAAATGTCAGTCATTTAACTGCTGATGAAATCAATGTCACGGTGAATTGCAGAGCCCAGGGATGGCTGTTTGTAGGTGGTCAGTATATATGTTTCTTGGGTCAAGGAAGGAACCTCCTTCAGTAGAATGTCCACAGTGGAGATAGCTGCCAGTGAGAACCCATGATCCTCTGGGTTCCTTCTGGGGAATGTTCCACCCAGAACGTTTGTGGACAGCCCTGCTCCCTCTCTCTGTGTACGCAGCTTCTACTACCTACTGTCCATTCAATGCAAACATTTCATGGATCGTGTGCCACACACAAGGTCCAGGACCAAGTACTGGGCCACAGAGTCCCCAACTAAATCACTCGCTCTTTCTTTCTTTCAAGTTGATCAGTTCCTACCGGACAAAGCCGTCGGTTTCTTTTGGAGCTCCCGCTCCACTGCCAGGAGTCTGGTGGCGCACCGGGTTAAACATTGTGCTGCTAACGGACTGTCTGCTCTCAGAAGCCCTGTGGCCAGTTCTGCACTGTCCTGGAGGATGGCCATGAGTCAGAACTGACTTGACGACAGTGGCAGGGGTGGGGTGCAGGGATGTTCCAGTAGCTGTGAGGACATAGCTGATCCCGAGGTCGGTGCCTGGTTTTTTGACCAATTTAAATGTCCCTCATCCCTGTGGCTTCTAGGAATGAGCCGTAAAAAGGCAATTGTCTGCATATTTAAGAGGTTTTTTTTTAGAGTCCGTGGGTGGTGCAGACTGCTAACACACTAAGCTGCTAACTGAAAGGTTGCAAGTTTGAATCCACCCAGGGGTACCTTGGAAGCAAAGACTGGTAATCGGTTTTTTAAAGATCCAGCTATTATATTTAAATGAATAGATGCTTTTTGTTTTGTCTGTGAACATCAAATTGTTTTGCTTTGTTGGTTTGTGAAAAATACGATGTGAAAGGGAAGCCACAGGGAGGAAGCAGGATCACTGTTGTTGCAGGGAGCAGAGCGTAATGGCTTAGATGAAGGTAAAGCTGATGATCTTGTCTGTTACTCTTCACTCAATTCACAATTTGAAAAAAAAAAATAAAGGCATCGAAATCCTAAGGAGTGCAGTTTTCTTCTGACCCACTCGGGGTTGTCGTGAATTTGAGTTTTCTTGAGAGCCAGGGGTTTAAATAGCTTCTTACTGACCTGCCTCTTAAAGTTTTGGAAATAAAATATGCTTCATAAAATTTTACATCCTGCTAGTTAGCAACCTTCCAGCTACTCCCGACTGTGTTACATTGTTTGGGCCTTTGCGGGCATCTTGTTTCCTTGTGACCATCCTTAGAAAACACAATGATTCTTGTCAGTGAAATTCCTGTGGTTCAAACATTTTGAGATCAGGCAAACAGAAAGGGCATTACAGTGACCATTCATCAACACCTTGTTTGTTGCTTGGTCTGCATCAAACGCATCATTTCTCAGCATGTTTTCCAAAGAGTCAGACCAGGAGAGGGTGTAGTCTGTTCTTGCTGGCATTCATTTTTCCCCCATATCCATGCCTGCTATCTCCTACTTGTGTGTCACTTTGTCATACTGTGGTAGCTTGTGTACTGCCGTGATGCTGGAAGCATCAGACACCAGCAGGGTCACCCACAGTGGACAGGTTTCAGTGGACCGTCCAGACTAAGAGGAGGAAGAAGGAATAGGCAGTTCACTTCTGAGGGATTTCTCCTTACGAAAAGCCACAGAACATTGTCTGATGTAGTGCCGGAAGTCACTGAAGAGTAGAGTTGATCTTAGTGACGTAGATGGAGTAAAGATTGTGGGACCTTCATTTGCTGATGGGGCATGACTTGAAAGAAAGAAACAACTGCAAACATCCGTTAATGATTGGAATGTGGAATGTACAAAGCTTGAATGTAGGAAAATTGAAAGTCATCAGAAATGAAATGGAGCACATAAAGGTCAGTACCCTAGACATTTCTAACTCTAAATCTTTGCATATTTTATCAACTCTCAACACTCGCAGAAGCAGCAGTCAAGAGATCAGACGACGTATTGCATTAGGCAAATCTGCTGCACAGGAACTTTT
>NW_006408543.1:7411337-7438611 GCF_000296735.1 Chrysochloris asiatica
ATGCAATCGAGATGCATTGATAATTACTGATGATTAGAATATGAAATTCAGATCGATTTGATGGTGGCGCTGTGGGTTAATGCGCCAGACTGCATAGCCGTTTGAACTGCAAGGTTGTTGGTTCAAGCTCACTAGTAGTTGCTCCTTGGAAACCCTATGTAGGGTCGCTAGGGGTTGGAATCGACTCAGGGTCACCTAACAACAACAGCATGGGACCCTGGTGGCACAGTGGGTTAAGTGTTGAGTTGCTAACCTCAAAGTCAGTGGTTCCAACCCACCAGCCACTTGGCCAGAGAGCGATGAAACTGACTGTTACTGTAGATTTTGTCTCAGAAATTCTAGAAAATTCTATTGTCTGTTCTACTCTGCCCTGTAGGGTCACTGGGAGGTTGGAATTGACTCGATGGCAGCACATTGTTGGTTGTATGGAGAGAAAGCTGTTTCTTTGTCCTTAGGGTTAAGGATCTCTAGCCTTCGGTGAAATGTAGTGGTGGTTATGTGACACCGATTCGGTTCTAACTCTCAGCAACCCTGTATAGGGGTTCCGAGGCAGTAAATGTTTTCAGGAGCAGAAAGCCTCAGCTTTCTCCTACAAAGCGACCTGATAGATTTGAACTACTGACCTTGTGTTTAGCAACCTAGCTTATAATCCACTCTGCTACCAGGGCCCCATGTTGTTGTTGTTGTTGTTAGGTGCCATCAAACCGCTTGGACTTTTGTTGTTGTTATTAAGTGCCTTTGAGTCAGTTCTGACTCACAGTGACCCTGTATAGGGTTTCCAAGGAGCAGCTGGTGGGTTTGAACTGTTGACCTTGTGGTTTGCAGTCCAATGCTAATCCTACAGTGCCACACCAGGAGTCCACATGCTGGCAAATGTCTACACTTTGAACAATCCCTTTAAATGACCTTTTTCTGCTTCTGGCTTACTAGGTGATTCGTTTATTTTAAACAGAAGCCAGATTATTTTAGGTATTCTTGACCTCCTCAGCTTTCCAAAAATGAATCCAGTGACTACTGTACCCTAAAGGATACATTTGAGATAGATACTTTATGTAAAACTTTAGCCTTCTATAGAATCTTTTTTTATTTTTTGAAAAATTGAAGAGAAGGTGTTTGCCCAGGAATTTCATTTTCTTAATTAAGAGTTAAATTTGATTTTTATAAAAACTTCTCAGGAAAGAAATAAATTTTCATAGTTTCTTGATGTTTCTTTCATATTTTTTTTGTGTGTGTGGAAAATTTTGTTGCAGTTTGGGTGAAAGTTTACAGAGTAAGATAGTTTCCCATTCAACTGTTTATACCCAGTTTGGTTTGGTTTGGTTTGTTTTTTTAAGTTTTTATTGTGAATTTAGTGAACATTTACAGGGCAGATCATCAGTTTTACATTCAACAAATCATATACTTTATAATCCCCTCCATGTACCATCAGTTAACAGTATTTCTCTCTATTCATTTTAGCTTTTTTTTTAAATAAAACTCAGGCATATATAATAATTTATACCACCAAAGGGCACATTCTGCAAGTCTGCCTCAATGTAGTCCTCAGCTGTTCCCTCTCTCCATGTCCCCATCTCTGCCTGAATCTAGAGTCCTCAGCCGCTCCCTCTCTCCGTGTCCCCATCTCTGCCTCCGTCTCTGGCTCTCAGTCACTGTCTTCCCATGAATCTAGTCCTCAGCTGCTCCCTCTCTCCATGTCCCCATCTCTGCCTCCGTCTCTGGCTCTCAGTCCCTGTCTTCCCATGAATCTAGAGTCCTCAGCCGCTCCCTCTCTCCGTGTCCAGGTCTCTGTCTCCATCTCTAGCTCTCAGTCCCTGTCTTCCCATGAATCTAGAGTCCTCAGAAGCTCCATCTCTCCGTGTCCCAGTCTCTGCCTCTGTCTCTACCCATTTGTTTTATAACAGCAGTTGCATCCTCTCAGCATATCAGCATTCCTCCTGCTTCCTCCCTGGGTTCTCTGGCTCCATTTGTCCACTGATCCTTCTCCTCCATGCCTTCTAGGCTTTACTTTTGGGCAAATGCTACCCTTTTGGTCTTCTGTGGTTGATGGTTCTGAGAAGCATATTTCTCATTGGTATTATGATTTCCTGCATAGGCCTGTGTCTCTAAGAGTAGGTTCATTCAGGTCCAGGTTTGAAGAGTGTCTAAGGGATGTAATCTCATGGGTTCCCTGGTCTCTGTCAGACCAGTAGGTCTGGATTTTTTTTTTTTTTATGATTTTAAGTTTTGTTCTACATTTTCCGCCCATCTGACCAAGACCTTCTCTGGTCCTAATCAGAGTGACTGGAAGTAGCCAGACACCATCTAGTTCCTCTGGTCTCAGCCTAGTGGAGGCTGTGTGGTTCCTGTGGGTCCATTAGCCCTTTTAACTCATTGTTTTCACTCTTCTGTGCTCTAGATGGAAAGAGATCAAAAGTTGGGTCTTAGACGGCTGCTCATAGACTGAAGACCCCGGCCACTACTCACCAAAGAAGAATGTAGAACCATGTCTTTATTTATGGTCACACCGATTGTGCTAGATACCTCTGCCCCATAGATTGTGGTCCTAAACCAGCAGTCCGGGGATTCAGTTCATCAAGTTGCTTGTTTAGGGCTAAGACTTTTGTATAAGTTTGTCCCCCTGTAAGCTGCGCTATAAACCTGAGTATATTTTCAGCACATATAAATAAGTATGTAGAAATATCCTCTACTGAACCTCTATGTGTTTATGGGTGTACTTCCATATGCCAATCCTATCATGCTTACATATGTGTCCATTCATGAATTGCTGATTGTGTGTAATTGTATTTACCATTGTTACCTTCTACTACTCCTTACCTCTCAGTGCCTTCCTTTGCCATGGTCATGTTGTGCTGACCTCCCCTTTGTTGGACATTGCTTTTCCCTTTACCCAAGTTAATACATGTTTACTCTCTGTGCCTGGTGTGGTAGGATAAGCACTGGACTGCTAACTTCATGGTCAGCAGTTCAAACCCACCAGCTACTCCTTGGAAACCATATACAGGGTCTTTATAAGTCCAGTCCTGTAGGTTGCATCTTAACCCTACAGGACAGGACCGACCTCTAAGCTGTAATCTTTATGGGAACGGAACACTAGGTCCTGTCTCTCTGGGAGCCGCTCGTGGCTTTGGACCACCAACCTTTTGGTTTGTAACCAAGCACTTAATCATGGTTCTGAAGCAATATCTGAATTCAGAATTCTAGAAAGCCAGCTCTTCCCTGGCCACCACACCTGAAAATCGGCTCTTCTCAAAGACGCCCACTAGGAGACTGGTTTGAGAGTTTGTATTGGAAGTTCTCTTGCATCCTGCTGCTTTGAGGAGACCTTCAGGAGACCTTGGCATCCTCCTTCCTATGTGTCGTGTCCAGGTGCCAACTGACTCTTCCTTGGATGTCTTGTTCGGTGGTTTTGAAACCAGGTCTGAATTTCATCTTCCGGAATGCCAGGTTCTTTGTCAAGTTCTTCTCTGGCTGCTCAAACGATGCTTGCAGGACATCTAATTGACGTGTGTGTTGGTTCTCTCCTGCTGCTGTAACAGACACCACCAGGAGTGGCTGTAACAAGCAGACATGGATTCTCTCACAGTTTGGAGACTAGAAGTCCACATCCAGAGCACCAACTGTGGGGACAGGTCCTTGTCTCCTTCCTGCATCTGTGGACCCAGCATTCCTTCACAATAGCCGTGTGTCTAGACGTCAGTCTTTCCTTGGCTCTAGGACCCTAGCAGGTGCTCTGGGATCAAAGGAGGTACTCCACTCCCGGCTCTTCTTCCTTGGTGGTGGTCCGTCCCTTTCTCTCTGCTCACTTCTCTCTCCTTTTACATCTCAAAAGGTATGGATGGACTTAAGATACAACCTACTCCTGGAGATTACATTATAAAGGTGTTTCACATCACATTTGATAATGACGTCAGACCAGAGCTGATCACATCATAGGGTGATTGCATCATATTAGATTACCTCACTGAACTGATAACGAACGGTTTCTTTACTGCTAACCCACTGAGAACCCTGGTTCAGCAAGGTGACGTAGAACCTTAACCAGCACAACGTGTTTTCCCCGCCATCCTCTTTCTTTGGCCTTGTGTTCTATGGGGGCAACTTTAAGTGCTGGTCAGATCCATCCCAACAGCAGCCAGCTGGAAGTCATGGAGATGGGGGACTGAGGGAACACAGGACTTGATGAGACTAGAATGCTTTGAAGAGCAACAGGAAGGCCCCTTACTACCGTTTTTAAACTGTTCCCAGTGCAGCCCTTCATGAACTATGTAAGGCAACTTTGAAGTGGGGGAGTGAGGTAGAGAGTTAGCCAGTCTACATAAAACCCATTGTCAATGAGTCAGTTCTGACTCATAATAACCCTGAGTAGGGTTTCTGAGACTGTAAAGCTTAATGGGAGCAGAGGGCCTCATCTTTCTCTGGAAGAGTGACTAGTGAGCTTGAACTGCAGACCTAGTGGTTAGCAGTCCATTGCCTAACCCTCAGTGCCACCAGGGCTAGTATAGTCTACATAGAGGGAGACACTGTTTTTGGGCCCCTGGAATTGACATTCATGTATTAGTGATCCAACTCAGGAAAGTAATGGGAACTGGCCTGAGTTTGAGAGTTTTCTCAATTTCTTTATCATCTTCCTGGAATTTACTATTCTTTTCCTTTTGTCTTTAGTGTTTTTCAAACATGGAGAAGTGGAATGCAGTGTCATACATCTTAGCTGCAGAGAACCTCAGCCAACAGTTATATTTTTAATTTCAGGGTTCCTTCATGGGCTCTGTTATTTTTTTTCTGGATTACCATATATCAGATAGAAAGAATCAAGTAGAGTTGATAGAAGCTTGTAGTTGTTGTTGTTAAGTGCCATTGAGTCGGTTCCCACTCAGAGAGACTCTGTGTGTAGGGTTCCTAAGGAGCAGCTGGTGAGTTTGAACTGCCAACCTAGTGGTTCAAACAACCTTGCGGTCAAGTGTTTATCCTAGAACGCCACACCAGGACTCCTTTAGAAGCAAATATCCTTCAGGTTCTTGGTGTTCAGTTTGTGTCAGAGTTGTGTGTTGGGTAGGAAGCATTCACTCCCAGCTGTGTGCAGTGAACAGGCAATGTGCTAGTTGGTATTGTGAGCTTTATGAGTAAGGGAGACCATTGAGAATTATTGCATAAGGGAGAAAAGTGGACCAGAGACAATAGAGAACCCAAAAGCAGTAGGCTGGAACAGTATGCTGCCACCACGTGACTGAATGCTCTGCCATCTTTTCAGAAATGTTTATGAATTGTTGTTAACAACAGGGAAAACAACTCTTGCATTATATTAAATGCCAAAACCAAGATGTAAAACTGTGTCCTGTGTAATTTCAACTAAATAAGCAAAATGCATTTAGAGACGATTGGAAAGATGTGTTCCTAAACTTCTTAGTGATTTTTTTCCTGCATGGCAGGATTATAAACGGTTTTCATTCCTTTTTGATAATTTTAGTAGATTTCTAAATCTCCTGTGGTATATGCTTTGTAATAATCAGAGGAAATTTGTTTTTTAAATCCTGTTGCTTTTTCCCCCCCTGAATCTGCTCTCAACTGTGTGAGACCAACCTCTGGGCTCATAAGGAAGTCCCGAGCTGGCCTTTGCTCACATGGGTCCCCAGGAAGCAGGGAATGGCCATTTGGAGGTACAGTAACAATAGGCCATTGTGTTCATGTGCTTGTCTTAGCTCCATTTCAGCACTAGGTGAGAGTTCAAGGATTCACAGGTAGCACATAGATTCAAGTGTAATCACTGTTCCTGGGACCTGGGGTTTTCTGTTTTGTTACATGTTAATCAGTGACTACTTCCTATTTCTCATTTTAAAGTTTGCTTGCTTGCTCAGACTGCATTTGGCAACTTGACTTAAAAAAATATCTATTACCTTTTGCAAACTTCTTGGTTCTAATGATAGCTTCTTGAAGCGCAGTGGCTCTGAAGGATGAACTCTGGACTGCTTATTCTAAGGTTGGCAGTTCGAGCCCACCAACCTCTCCACAGGAGACAGATGAGGCTGTCTGCTCCCATGAAAATTTTTTTTTTTCTTTTTAAAAAATGTTTTATTGTCAATTATGTGATAGTTTACATGGCAGAACATTAGTTTTACATTCATTCTATCGTATATCATTTCAGTCGTCAGCACACAGCCCCTCTCCATCTCTGGGTCTAAAGTTCTCAGCTGCTCCATTGCTCCATGTCATCGTCTCTGCCTCCATCTCAGGCATCACTGCTTCTCTGGGTAGGGTCCCGCTCTCCGCTCTTCTCCCTTGATGGTCCCAGGGACCTCCGCTCCTAGACTTAAAGATGTTTGATAAGATCTAAGACGTTTTCATCATTTTCCCCTTGTATGCTCCACCACATTCATAGTTATGTTAGAAGATCTTACATTTTTTAAAGAAAATTTAAAATCCTTTAGTCTCTAACCAAGTTTGTAAAACGGACCAGGCATGGACAGCTGACAGTCTCCGTTTTGTTAAACTGTGGCTCAGGATAAATTTTAAGAACGAAGATTTTTGAATTTAATGTATCTTAATAAGTCGATAATTATTTAAATAATCGTAGACACCTAAGGACAGGACGTCCACGGTCTGGACGCACGAGGTCTCGGGCCAGGGGCCCCGGGTCCCGCTCTCAGCCGGGCTCCGAGGACTCCCATGAAATTTTACAACCTCTGAAACTCTCTGGGGCAGTTCTACTCTGTGCTTAGGGTTGCTGTGAACCGGAATCCACTGGACAGTGGGCAGTGGGGTGGGTTGCTGTATATCGATCGGCTATATGCTGGGTTTTGCAATAGATACTTTGGATATATTGTTAAGTCATTTAATCTCTCCACAGTTTTTGAGGTTGGTCCTAACATACCCATTTTACAGATGAGAAAGCAGCCTCTAGAAGGTTGAATAATTCGCCCAGGATATACGGCTCTTTAGGGACGAGATTGGGACTAGACTCCAAATCCGGCTGACCTTGAGCTTGTATTCTTCCTGTCATCCTCGTGGCTTCTCTGCTTCCGCTTTTTAACCATAGTGTTTAGATTGTTGTTGTTAGTGGTGTCAAGTCAGGTCTGACTCATAGCAGCCCTAGAGAGGGGTTTCCATGGAGCAGCTGGTGGGTTAGCAGTCCAGTGATTATCCTACAGTGCCACACCAGGACATCATATATTATATTTAGGTTGTTGTTGTTGTTAAGTGCCGTTGAGTAGGTTCCAACCCATAGCGACCCTGTATAGAATTTCCAAGGGCCAGTTGGTGAGCTTGAACCGCCGACCTTGCAGTTCAAACAGCTTTGCAGTCTGGCGCATTAACCCACAGTTATTTACGTTAGCATTATTCAAATCAAACCAAATACTTAAGAAATGAATGTGTGGCTTGAAATGAGGGCTTCTTTTATGGAGGTTTAATTTGATTTGCAAATTATCCATATACAGTAGCTCATGCTCAGCACATCATTGTGTGAAATGTTGGAATACGGTCTCCTTCATAAACTGCATTGCTATTGTTGTTAAGTGCTATCGAGTCGATTCCAACCCATAATGACCCTGTATGGGCTTTCTGAGGAGCAGCTGGTGAGCTTGAACTGTATTGTTGTTGTTAAGTGCCGTCGAGTCAGTTCCGACCCATAGCAACCCTGTACAGGGTTTTCGAGGCTGTAAATCTTTGCGGGAGCAGAAAGCCTCATCATTCTTCCGTGGAGCGGCTGGTAGTTTCGAACTGCTGACCTTAAGTTTCGCAGCCCGATTCGTAACCACTACGCTACCAGAGCTCCTCGAACTGTATTGTTGTTGTTGTTATGTGCCGTGGAGTCAGTTCCGACTCATAGCGAACCCTGTACAGGGTTTCTGAGGCTGTAAATCTTTACGGGAGCAGAAAGCCTCATTTTTCTCCTGCAGAACAGCTGGTAGTTTCGAACTGCTGACCTTGCGGTTCGCAGCCCAATTCGTAACCACTACGCTACCAGAGCTCCTTTGAACTGTATTAGATGGGGACAAATAACAATTTTAAATCTTGAAGCTCTTTACTGTGAATGAAATCGATGAACAATTAGTTCTTTATCTTGCTAAACCAAAATTAGGAAGCAATTTAAAAAAAAAAAATCTCTCTTATCTACTTTTCTTTATCTTCCTCTTACAAATTTGTGAATTATAGGAGGTAGCTTCCTGTTTCTGTTGGAACACGTTGTAATTTCTTGTCATTTTTTTTTCTTGTTACTTGATCGCCCCAGTTTAGATACGTGTTTTTTGGTAGTGATTTATAGAAAAGCATTAGTAGATCATATTTAGTTTTCCATAAACTAAGGAAGATTTCTACTAAAATTTGTATTAGGAAAATATTCAAACATATCCAAAAGTAGAAAGTATCTTTTGCCTCACCTTTTCTTGACTTCATTAATTACCAACATGTAGTCAGTTTTGTTTTGTTTCCTATCCTGCCCTCACACACTTTTCCTCACACTGTATCGGATATTTTAATGCAAATCTAAGGCTTAGTATCAGTCTATCTAGAAATATGTCAGCATGTGTTTTTAAGATATAAAGACTCCTTTTGAAAATCCACAATTCCTAGATCATACTTAAAAAGTAATATTAATACCTAATTGTATAATCTGATACCAAATCAGCATTCAGATTTCCCCAGCTGTATAAGTGCCAGCTTTTCTTATGTCACAACCTTATTGAGCTATAATTCATATCCCATAAAAATGTACCCTTTTAAAATGTACAGTGCATTGGTGCAAACATGACCACTATTGCATTTTAAGACCATTTTGATCCTTCCAGAAAGATACCCCACGCTGATTAACATTCCCTCCTTTCCCAGGCTTCTTTCCCCAGAGCCCTGGTTACCACGAATTTGCCTTCTGTCTCTGTGGATTTGCCTATAGAAGACATTTTCATATTAATGGAATTATACACGATGTAGCCTTTGTCACAGTCTTCTGTCACTCAGCATCATGCTTTCAAGGATCATACATGTTGTAGCATGGAACATACTTCATTCCTTGTGATGGTTGAATAATACAAGAAGACTCAAAAAAGTTGGTGGGAAATGTCCCTTGTCATTTAATTCCATTTTCCATAAATTTTTGAAGCCCCCTCATATTCTGTGGTAAGACTATGCAGCACTCTGTTTAGCTCTTCAGTCGACAGACACTTGGTGTGTTAATAAATGATTATCAGTCAGTCCATTAATGTCTCACACACACACACACCTCATATATAGTTCCAGTGTATCAAATTTGAATCCTGTTCTATGAAACCCTGAGAACTCAAGTCATTAAGCTTGTTACAATGGTCACCACATCTACCTGACAAGTGATATTTTAAAGCTTGATCATGCATTTTGATCATTTCTGATGATTACGATAATCAGAGTTAGGAGTTTAAATGTGCTGCCGGTCTTCAGATTTCTGGAACTTTCAGATCATGATTTGAATTCATTCCTGCAGCAAGACTTGGGGTAGGAGTGCAAAGCCACATGCTTCTAAGGGAAAATTCTTGTTTCACATTTTGAGAGTATGGTGGTTTTGGTGGTGGTGTGCTGTGGAGTCAGTTCTGACTCATAGTGACCCTATATAGGGAGCAGAAAGCCTCGTCTTTCTCCATGGAACTGCTGGTAGATTTGAACTGCTGACCTTGTGATTAATAGCCCAATTCATAGCCTCTTATACTGCCAGGGTTCCTTTAAAAGAGTATATAGGAATTCTTTTTCTGTTTTTGTTCCTAAAAGTGGCTCTGAGAATCTTCAGTTGCTCTGTTGAGCATCCAGTCCTTAGCTTAGTTCTTATCCAAGTGTACCGACCTCTGCCTGATGTCACACAGTAGCTGTCAGGTGATGTCTAGTGACAGGTATTATCTCCAACCCTCCTCCTTGGACCAGCTCCTTGAGGGATAAACAGTGGGGTATTCATACATCCCCATGTGCTTCACTCTGGCCAGTACAGGGTGTGCGCATGCTGAGCCTGCTCCAGAGACGGCTGACGAGCAATGTACCCCATTCCTCAGTGCCCCCCTGACACCACAGTGAACACACAAACAGAGGACCAGAATTCGGCATTTGCCCTGGGTGACTTTCTGAAGACCCTTTTAGGACTGTGCTGCTAACCACAAGACCAGCAGTTCAAACCCACCAACATCTCCCTGGGAGAAAGATGAAGCTATCTGCTCCTGTAAAGGTTTAGAGCGTCGGAAACCTTAAGGAGCCAGTCTGCTTTGTGCTATAGCCTCGTTATGAGTCAGAATCAACTCAATGACAGTTGGTTTGGTTTAAGGATAAACAAGGACTAGTTAGTTTAATGGAGTCCTGGTGTGGCGCTGTGGGCTAATGTGTCAGACTGCAAAGCCGTTTGAACTGCAAGGTTGGTGGTTCAAGCTCACCAGCTGCTCCTTGGAAATCCTAAAAAACAGGGTCTCTATGGGTCAGAATTGACTTGACGGCACTTAACAACAACAACAACAAGTTAGTTTAACGGGCTCCTGGTGTGGCACTCTAGGATAAGCACTGGATGGGGAACCACAAGGTCAGCAGTTCAAACCCACTAGTTGGTCCTTGGGAACCGTGTACGGGGTCACTATGAGTTGGAATAGACTTGACAGCGCTGGACAGCAACAGCAGTGGTTAGTTTAAGATTTCATTTTAAAAGACGGGTCTCCTCTCCTAACCAATAGCTTACAAGTCAGACCAAACAAATGATCTCTTGATGTGCCCCCAGTAGGTTTTCTTCTTTCATTGAATAATGTTTTATTTTTAACTTTTTGTTGTGAATTGAATGAAGGTTTACAGGCAAGATCATCAATTTTACATTTAACATATTATACGCTTTGTTTCATCGCAATGATTACAGCCCCCTCCCTGCAATAACAGTTTATCCGGATTCCTCACTGTGGTTCCTGTTTATATTCCACCCTCCTTCCGGACCTTTCTCACCTTGGTCCTAAGGAAAATGTTGCTCTTTTCATTTCAAGTGATTGACCATTCCATGGTGAATGAGCATACCTTACTAGTGTTGTCCCCCCTCTATACCTATCTACTGCTTGGCTAAAAATTAGACTACAAGATTAAGTTCCTATCCAGACCTGAAGGGTGGTTGAGAGCAATGGTCTCAGATTCCTCCAGTCTCTTCCTGACCAATAAACCCGTTTTGTTTTGTTTTTAATAATTTTATGTTTTGTTCCACATTTCCCCCACTGTATCCGGGACCGTAGTCCCTTTTAGAACAATTAGTAGTGGTAGTAGCGAGGCACCACCTCATTCTTCTGCTCTCAGAGTCCCGGAGAAGGATGGTCCGTGAGTCCGTTGGACTAATTGATCCCAAGCCTCTTCAGTTCTCATCACTCGTCTTTCTTCTTCATATGGAGAGAACAATGGTGGCCTTACGAGCTTTTCTATCCCAGATACTCCTCACCAAAGTAGGATGTAGAGCATTGTCTTTGTGGACTTTGTTATGCCAAGTGAACGTGGTGTCCCTTGAGGCTTTGGTCCTCAGCCTCCAGGCCCAGCAACCCATTGCCTTAAAAGTTGGATGATATCTAAGAAGGTTTCATCATTTTGCCTGCTATATGCTCCACCATATTCATATTGTGTTTGCAGGAAAGGTAGATACTCGGGTACAAATACCCTCTTTCAAAGTCTTACATTCTTGTGAAATATGTAAATATATACATTCCACTTTTCCTCCCTGACCCATTCAGTCTTTGTGTCAATCCATGTATGTATACACACATCATTGTTATTCCAAGGTTGTGTACATTTGTTGTTGTTGTCAGGTGCCATCGAGTCGGAACCGACTCATAGCGACTCCATGCACAGCAGAACGAAACAATGTTCGAATCTGGGCCAACCTCACCACCGCTGCCACCCCCGAGTCCATCAATGATGCCACCTGGCCGATCCATCTCGTTGGAGGTCTTCCTCTTTTTCTCTGACCCTCCACCCTACCCAGCATGACATCCTTCTCCAACGATTGTTTCCTCCGGACTACATGTCCAAAGTAGGAGAGACGAAGCTTAGCCATCCTGGCCTCCAAGGAGCACTCTGGCTGCACTTCTTCCAAAACAGATCTATTGGTTTTTTTGGCAGTCCATGGCACCCTCAGTATTCTCCTCCAACACCACAACTCAAAGGCATCAATTCTTCTACGATCCTCTTTATTCACTGTCCAGCTTTCGCATCCATATGAGGCTATTGAAAACACAATGGCCTGGGTCAGGCGCACCCTAGTCCTCAAGCTGACATCTCTGCTCTTCAATACTTTAAAAAGTTCCTGTGCAGCAGATTTGCCCAGTGCAATACGTCGTCTGATCTCTTGACTGCTACATATCACTATTTAATTCTATTCCCTTTGGCCCATGGGCACCTCCCTCCCTGTGTCTTACCTGTCTTCATCATTCTTCTGCCCTCCCCCAGCTGGTGTATGGCCCTCCCGTCACCCGAGCTAACATGTGTCTACCCTCCAGCCAATGAATTACTCTCCCTCCTTACCACCCCTAGTAATCATCAAATAATGTTTCTTTTACTATGAAAATCTTTCCTTACGTTTTGACAATAATGGTTTTATACAAAATTTGTCCTTTAGTGATTGACTAATTTCACTCAGCATAATGCCCTCCAGATTCATCCATGTTGTGAGGTGTTTTGCAGATTCGTCATGATTCTTCAGCATTGCGTAGTATTCCATTGTGGGTGTGTACCAATGGATCCATTCTTTCATGGATGGGCACTTAGGCTGTCTCTACCTTTTTGCCATTGTGACTAGTACTGCTTGAACAGCCATGGTTTTTTCCTTCCTTTCCTGTCCTGCCCTTTCTTTCTTTAATAAGCATTTAACCTCCTTCATCTTTTTCTTGCTACCTGTTTTTGTGCTGTGGAACCGATTAGATTCCAGCCCAGCTGGCTGCATCCCTGAGGTCTAGAACATTCTTTTACTTCTTCTCTACATGGATGTTGGTTGTTGTTGTTGTTAAGTGCCGTTGAGTCGTGTCCAACTCAGTGCGACCCTATGTAGGGTTTCAAGACTCTTAAAAATCTTTGTGGAAACAGAAAGCCTCATCTTTTTCCTACATAGTGGCTGCTGGGCTCAAACCACTGACCATGTGGTTCACAATCCAGTGCTTATCCTACAGGGCCACCGTGCTCCCCTGTGCAAGGATATTGTCCTTGTTTGTTATTGTTAGGTGCCTTCGAGTCAGTTCCAACCCATAGTGACTATATGTCCAACAGAATGGAACACCGCCCGATCCTGTGCCATCCTCACAGTTACTGCTACGCTTGAGCCCATTGGTGCTGCCACTGTGCCAATCCATCTTATTGAAGTTGCTCTCATTTTCACTGACTCTCTATTAAGCATGCTGTCCTTCTCCAGGGACTGGTCCCTCCTGATAATATATTCTTTCATTGTTATTGTTGTTTTTAAGTGCTGTCGAGTCAGTTCCTACCCATAGCGACCTTGTATAGGGTTTCCAAGGAGCAACTGGTGAGCTTGAACCACCGACCCGTGGTTCAAACTAACTTTATAGTCCAGTGCATTAACCCACAGTGCCATACCGGGCATCACAAAACAAGTGACACTCTCATTTCGTCTTCATTTATTAGCTGGAATTCTTCAAAGAGGAACTCTCACTCACTGGTTGCCTGGTTCCCCTTAGTACAGTTCCTGCAGCAGCGATAGAACTAACGCTGGCCTATCTCCAGGCGTGTGCTGAGTTTTAGAATAATGACGTGTGACTTCCAAGATGACCAATGGAATTTGTTTGTTTTGATCATTATGAAAGCCTGGGTTTGGACATATTTGAGGTCTTTGAATCCATCGAGGTCACTCTTTTGGATTCTTACATTGCCTGTCTTAGGCAATGTGAGTCTCTTCAGGTTGGCTCCTGTGTGTTTTTGATTTGTCTTAGCTTCCTTGCTTCCTCCTCTGGATGACAAGAGGTCTAGGACATTGTGGACATTTCCTGCCCCAGGAGCCTCAAACCCCAAGGCGTTCTCTTTGCCGCAGCAACATTATGAGTTAGAATCCACGTCGATGGCACATTGGGTTAACGTGGTATGGTGGTGGTAATGTGCCGTGAAGCTGGTTCCGACTCATAGCGATCTTATACAGGGTTTCCGACGCTGTAAATCTTTATGGGAGCAGAAAGCCTCATCTTTCTCCCATGGAACAGCTGGTAGTTTCAAACTGCTGACCTTGTGGTTCACAGCCCGATTCGTAACCACTACGCTACCAGAGCTCCTTTAGTGTGGTGTAGTGCATTATTATTATATAGTGTTTAATGTGTCTCCTCTAGCCTTAGTCTGTGTAACTCCAACCAAACTACTCTTTTGCTGATGGATCAATGCTACAAAAGGTGGGAGAAGGTACTGATAGGGTAACCTAATTCAGCTGTGGACGCTAACAGAGTTCATTGTAATTGTAAAAACGTGAAACTCGAACATGGGTATAAAGTGTGTCATCTCAAACACAGGAGACGGGGTGTCTCACTGCCATCAAGAAGAAAGAGCCAGGAGTAAAGTGTGTCCTTTGGATCCCGAGATCCTTGAGCATTATCTGCCTTGACCCAGGGACACAGAGCTGTGATACCGGAGGAGGGGTGGGAGAGCAGCCGAATCAAGAACCAGAGGTCCGGACAGAGCAGTGAGCTTCCCAACCCACGGAGCAGGTAAAGCTGAGTGACTCTGGGCAGGAGGCTGGCTTGCTGAGTGCGCTGCCTCCAGGCACTAAGTGGCTGAGCTAGGTTTCCTGACCCACGGGAGCTGGAGGCGAGTGCCTCAGGCTGTAACTATGGTGCAGTGTTGTGCCCATGGACATTCATCAGCAGTCCTGCAAGAGCTTTATAACATTGCCCAGGCAGAGAGAGACCTGCTTATGGGCATGGCTGAAATCACTGTCCTATCTGGAAGATCTGTGCCCTGAGCATTTTTGTTCCTGAGTTATAGCCTGCTGATATCACTGATCATCCCTAACCATCAACACTCAGGGAGGCAACGGTCAAGACATGAAACGACATGCTGCATTAGGCAAATCTGCTGCACACGACCTCTTTAAAGTGTTGAAGAGCAAAGATGTCAGCTTGAGGACTAAGGTGCACCTGACCCAAGCCATGGTACTTTCAATAACCTCATATGCATGCGAAAGCTGGACAGTGAATAAGGAAGACCGTAGTAGAATTGACGCATTTGAGTTATAGTGTTGGAAGGGAATATTGAAAGTGCCATGGGCTGCCAAAAGAACCAACAGATCTGTATTGGATGAAGTGCAGCCGGAGTGCTCCTTGGAGCCCAGGGTGGCCAAACTTCGTCTCTCATACTTTGGACATATTGTCAGCAGGGACCAGTCGCTGGAGAAGGAGATCATGTTTGGTGGAGGGTCAGATAAAAAAGGTGGATTGGCAAAGTGGCAGCATCAGTGGGCGTGACAACTATTGTGAAGTTGGCCCAGGACTAGGCAGTGTTTCGTTCTATTGTGCACAGGGTCGCTATGAGTCATTACTGACTTGATGGCAACTAACACCAGCAACATCCCTAATAAACCCCATCACTGTGAGTATGGTGTCTGAGTCACGAGTTACTGTACCCCGCTGAGAAATACAATGAGTGTAGAAGGGGTGGTTTACTTTAGGAGTTAGGTAGACCTGGAATCAGCCTGTTTTCCAAGGAGCTCTGGTTCCTTTTAGAGGAGCCCTGGGGGCACAGTGGTTAAATGCTAGGCTGCTAACCAAAAGGTCAGTGGTTCAAAGCCACCAGCCACTTTGTAGGAGAACGATGTGGTAGTCTTTTTTCTATAAAGACTTACAGCCTTGGTAACGCTGTGGAGCATTTCTACTCTCTCCTATAGAGCTGCTATGCAGTCAACAAAAAAGAGGAAGACCCCCAATGAGATGGATCGGCATAGTGGCAGCAGCAGTGGGCTCAAACGTAACAGCAGTTGTGAGGCTGGCACAGGACCTGGCATTGTGCCCTCCTGTTGTGCATACGCTCACCTGGAATCAGAACTGACTGGCCAGCTATGTATCTAATACCTTTTACTGAGAATTAGTATTTAGAGACCATAATCTAGGCATTAGGAGAACTCATTACTTTTGGGGTGATTGGTGTTTCTAGGCCTTGTCAGTATACAAAGCTAGGAATGAAAGCAAACGAAATCACATCTTTTTACCATTATTTCCCATCTAAACTCAGGATTATAAAGTTTATATTTTTTAGTCATATCTGTTGATCTTATACAGAAATCTTGATTCTAAATGCATGTAATTAGTGATTGGCTTCATCCTGTTGTTAAGTACCGTTGAGCTGGTTCTGACTCATAGTGAACCTATATACGGTTTCCAAAGAGCAGCTGGTGGGTTTGAACTGCTGACCTTGTGGCTTGCAGTCCAGTGCTAATCCTATCATTTTAAAAGAACAATGCCAATATTATTATTGGCAAAGTTATTATTACAAACATTCCAGAAATTTCTGCAATTCTTTTTGTCTTTAATCTTTTTCACATTAGGGATGGCCAATCAAATTACTGTACTTCTAAGTTATTTGAAATAATTCTCTGTGTGGTTAATTCTTGATTCAATTAGACTTCTTTGTTTCACTGTATTACCAATTCTTAGGCACTTTGTTCTCATTTGATAAAATTGTGCAATTTCCCCGCACCCACCTCCTTGTCTACTTTGCATTATTCTCCCACCAGGAAGGTGAAGCAGGTCTTTTTCTCCAGTCCCAGACATGGTCATCCTTCAGATTTTGAAACAAGTTAATAGTAATTTTAAGTTCATAATGATTAGATATTATGAGAAAATTAAAGTGTTTGTTTTCACACATTGTTGTTGTTATGTACTTGATTCCGAACCGTAGAGACCCTGTATAGGGTTTCCGAGGAGTGACTAGTGAACTTGAGCCGCCCGCCTTGCAGTTCAAACTGACTTTTTGATCCAGCGCATTAACTCACAGCGCCACACTTGTTGTTGTGTTGTTGTGAAGTGCCGTCAAGTCAGTTCCAACCCATAGCGACCCTGTATAGGGTCTCCGAGGAGCAGTTGGTGAGCTTGAACCTCCGACCTTGCACTTCAAATGGCTTTGCAGTCTGGCGCATTAATCCACAGCACCATACCAGGACTCCTTTAGACACAGAATGACATCTTAATCGTGGTTTGAATAATGAAACTTATTTATAAACCTAAGGGAAATTGTACTTGTAAAATATTATACACTGAGTTAGTAGCATACACATTCAACAGTTTCCTCCTCTTTAGACTGTAATTCAGTATCAATACCATAATATTGTCCTATGCATTAGTAGATTTGATTTGATATTCTTTGAATTTCTTTATGAGAGGGCTTCAAAAAAGTTTGTGGAAAAATAGAATAGAAAGATAATAGAATTTTTCCATGGATTTTTTGATGTCCCTTCATAAATAACAATAATTTAAAAAAGATGCTATCATGGATAGTACTTCTTGAGGTGTGAAAGTTAGTTGAATCTACCATTGTAATTAAAATCAGGGATTTCCATTACCAGACTGTTAGGAGTCCTGGGGTAGAACTATAGGGTAAGCATTAGACTGCTACCTGAAAGTTATCAGTTCAAAGCCAGTCACTCCTCAGAAGATAGAGTCTCTGTGAGTCGGAACTGACTTGACAGCATTTAACGACAACACCAACACACTGTGGCATTATTTTTCAGTGACTTTAACTCATAGTAGTATATGGAGAGCTCATAAAAAATAGCGTGAAAAGTAGCTGGAAATTGCTGACTACAAATACCATACATATTACTGAAAACTATAAATCTTACAAATTGAATTCAGCATCTCCCTTCCCAAAAATATGTGTTGGAATTCTAACCCCCTATCCTATTATGGACTAAAGTGATTTTGTTATATTAATGAGACCATGTTAGTACAGTTAGCATAATTTGACATCCACTTGGCAACATTTGGCTGCATGCAAGACTTTCATATTGACTTTGGAGTCCCACTTTGCCTCTGTTGTGTACGCGAGGCCTAGAAACCACCCAGTCTGTGGCAGTGGAGGACCCTGCCAAAACACCCAGCCCCCACCCCCCCTTTGGCTCCTGTGATTCAGTGAGACTTCTTGTTGAGTATCGTCCAGTCAGTTCTGACTCATAGCCACCCTGTTTAGGGTTTCTCAGGAGTGACTGGGGAGTTTGAATCCCCGGCCTTGTGGTTTAAACCAACTTTGCAGTCCATTGCTTATCCTATAGCACCACACCAGGACTCCTCAGTGGGACTGTTGTTGTTGTTAAGTGCCGTTGAGTTGATTTTGTCCCATAGCGATCCTGTATAGGGTTTCCAAGGAGCGACTGGTGAGCTTGAACCGCTGACCTTGCAGTTCAAACGGCTTTGCAGTCTGGTGCATTAACCCACAGTGCCACACTCAGTGGGACTAGTCCCTGCTATTTGTCTGGTGTGATTTCATAGGGTGCCGATGGAAAGGTATATATATGAGTGCCCTAGTCTTGGCCCAAGCATCTTCAGTCTCCTAGACCTGCACTGCCCCTTCCCCAGACAGGTTCTTATAGGCAAGCTGGCATTCCCTGAAACTGGCTTAGCAGAGAAGATGGTGATAGCTGGGCAGGAACCAGTCAAGTGCTTACCTAAGGCATCTGCAGCAGAAGCTGCCTAGGTCACGTACCACATAGCAGCTCCCAGACCAGTGCATCCGGAACCCCCTCACCTCCCAACACAAGTGTTTGCACAACACTCAAATCCTATAATATCCTAATTCGCAGAATGTGGCATCTTAGATGTGGCATCAAGATTAGAGGAAGACTCATTAGCAACCTGCAGTGTGCAGATGATACAGCCTTGCTTGCTGAAAGCAAAGAAGACTTAAAATATTTATTGATTAAGATCAAAGACTATATAGCCTTCAGTATGGGTTGCACCCCAATGTAAAGAAAACAGAAATACTCACAACTGGACCAATTACTAACATCATGATAAATGAGGAGTGGGGAGGAATGGAAGTTATCAAAGCCTTCATTTTGCTTGGATTCACAATCAACACTCATGGAAGCAGCAGTCAAGAAATCAAACAACATGTTGCCTAGGCATATCTGCTGCACAATAACTCTTAAGTATTTTAGAGCAAAGATAATCAGTTTGAGGACTAAAGTGTGCCTGATGTAAGTCATGGTACTTTCAATAGCCTCATATGAATGTGAAAGTTGGACCATGAATAAGGAAAACCATAGAAAAACGGATGCATTTGAGTTATGATGTTAGAGGAGAATATTGAATGTACCATGGACTGCCAGACAAACAACTCTGTGTTGGAGGAAGTGCACCAGAGTGCTCCTTTAAAGCCACGATGGCCAGACTTGCTCTCTCATACTTTGGACATACCAGGGGGACTGGTTCCTGGAGGAAACGCATTATGCTTGGTAACGTGGAGGGTCAGCAAAAGAAGAGGAAGACCCCCAATGAGATGGCTTGGCGGTGGCAGCAGCAGTGGGCTCAAGCATAGCAGTGATAGTGAGCATGGTGCAGGACTGGGCAGTGTTTTGTTCTATTGTGCATAAGGTCGCTCGTTCTAAGTCAGAAACCAACTCGATGGCACCTAACACCACCAACAGTCATTGTTGGAGGTTAAGAAACATGTACCTACTCGCTTTTGAGATATAAAGAGAGCAGAATAAGTACAAACAAGTCAGATAGATACGGAGGAGGGAGGGAGCTTAAAATAAATGCTACTTGGAGATCTCCAAGGAATGCCAAGAACACTGGATTAGCTGGAGCTAATCCAACAAGAACACTGGATTAGCTCTGGCTAATCTGTTGGTGTCTAGCTCTGGCTCTGAGCCTGAGTTCTGCCCCCACCCACTACCACCCTCTACTGCATCCTTCCCACTGCCTTCGTGTGAGTGTGAGACGCAACCGTTTTCTGAGTGAGAACCTGTCTGTAGTCTTCCTCTAACCCTCCCTATACGCAGGATCTAGTCAGGGCCCCCACTGAGTCTGATTGGACTTCAGGCTTCTCCTGATCATGGCTTATGTGCTATGTTTAATTCTTTCTCATTACCTTCAGGATACTCAATTGCAAGTCCTTATTTCGTTCTGATGTGCGCAAGGTCTGCTGAGTCGGCACTGACAACAGCACCTGCCAACAACATCAATGCCCAGAAAGGAAATTGAGTATTTCGTGATCCAGATGTAGCCACAGACAATAGGCTGCACTTCTTGTGAGCCAGCTGTGGGCTAGGAACTCGTGGTTCCTCATCTCCACAGCAGTCCCGCAGCATGGCTGATTTTACAGGGGAAGAAGCTGGGAACTGCAAAGGTTAAGTGACTTACCCAGGGCAGCTGAGATGGGAGCAACGAGCCCTGTCCTGTCTGACTCAAGAGACCTCGCCCTTTAAAGGAATCTGCTTTGAGATGTGCTTCAGGCAGCCTGCTCATCCTCCAAACAGACGCGTTCTAATCACATCTCATTTGTCAGATTTCTTTTATTTGAAAATTTCTCTTATTAGTGATGTGTTGCTATGTTTTGCCCAAAGGAAAAATGAAATGTTATTTAAAACACTAAGGCGCACACAGAGACACACACACAGCCTCTCTATAAACCGGAAGATTGTCTCATATCTCAGTTTCATCTAGAAGCTGGGGACTTGTTTATCTTAGCACCTGATGAGCTGAAAATTGTGTTGTAAGCCTTCCCAGGGTGCCATCTCTCTCCTGAACGTTTTGTGTGTGTTTTTAAGATCGTTTACGAATGCTTCAGTGCAGCTACTCCTGTGTCCTGTCTTCCTGATCCAGCCTGGTACTTGTGCAGATTGGAGGCATTTTGCTTCCCCAGATTGGCCTTTATGGCTGCAGCTTCTCTTCTTGGGATGACTAGTCATATTTAGACACAGGAATATGGATGAAACTTGGTATGAAGTCATCGGCACGCTGGGTATCTTCTGTGTTGTTGGTGAGGATTATCACGTTACATGAGAACTCAGTGCTGACAAAAACCCTAGGACCCTCTCAAGAAGGCAGTAACAGGACTGAGATCTTGCCAAAGCAGGGGTCCTTGAAGTTTCCTTGTTACTTGAAGAGTACTCGCCGTCTCCTGCCTCCTCATTTCTCTCCCCCTCCTCGATTTTCCTTCTTTCTTTCACGATTTCCCATCACAACTTTCATAATTCTGTTGGCTCCCGATACTACCGTATTAGGTATAGTTTAATTTACAAAATTGCATTTTGTGCTCTTGGGAGGCTTGTTGCATGCATGTGATTTTCTCATCACAGGCTTTTAAAATCCAATTTCCTCTTTTGGAGGAAGAACAATACTAGATTATCATGAGACTGAATTTTGAAATGAAGACTCAAGAATTTATTATTACTTTTTTTAATTTAGCCGTGATAGTGTTGTTAAGCACTATCAAATTGGCTCCGATTCATAGCGACCCTATGTAGGGTTTCCAAGGAGGTGCTGGCGGGTTAGAACCATTGCCCTTGCAGGTAGCAGTCCAGTGTTTATCCTACAGCGCCACGCCAGGACTTTGCAGTGATTTGGAAATGGCAGCATCTCATAGTATGTAATGCGGTTCAGATCAGTAAACACACCTGGTGGTGATTGCCCTCTGTGTATGGAGTCTCTGGGTGGTATAAACAATTAATGTGCTTGGCTGCTAAACTGAAAGATCGGACATTCGAGTCCACCCAGGGGCACATCAGAAGAAAGGCCTGGTTATCTTGTTCAGAAAAACCAGCCATTGAAAACCTTCGGAAACACGGTTCTGCTGTCACACTGAGGTCACCTGGAATCCAGGTAGAAGGCAGCCATTGGTTGTCTGTGTGTAGGTGTTACCTCTGAGGAAGTGGAGGTAAGGGAGGAGACAGCCCCTCAATAGACACCTGCAGCCTGTGCTCTAAGGGGAATGAGCATGAAGGCCAAGCACTGGGAGCCCAGGGGTGCCACCTGCTCTGCTGGATGGACGTATTCGTGGGAGAAGGGAGCTTGGGCCTGTGCCTGCAAGGAGACGGGGGTCACGTATTTCCATTTGCTCCTCACACTTTTTCTCAATCATTCTCCAGCCTGCTTCCCAGCCCTGGAGCTGACCTGTGTGGGCAGCACCCACAGGTCCCCTGGGAGGAGGGACAAGAATGAGGACAGAGGGTCCTGAGGCTACGACAGCCCATGGAGCAGCTTCTCTGTCTTGGGTTCTGGGAACTGCTCCCCTTCCCTCCTCTTGCAGGGTGGTGGGGTAGCTGACAGCCTCTGTTGCTGAGAGAGGGTCCCCTCCACTCAGCAGTATGCCTGGATGTAACATTGAGTCTCCCTTCACCCCCACACCCCCCCAGCACAGCTGTCTGTCACCCACTCTAGTTGGGAAGAAAAGCCACACATGAAACCACAGCATTTCCTAATCATGCTGGACTGGGCGGGACAGACTTCCGTGCACAGATGTGCAGGTACAGACTTAAAATTCAGAGAGAGGGGCGGTCAGTGAGGGACCAGCAGTAGGGGCAGTGTCAGAGAACTTGCTAGAAAGGCAGATTCTCAGGCCCTTCCTCAGCCCTACTGAACCTGAAGCGCTGGCATGGGACCTAGAAATAGGCCCTTAAACAGGCCTCCCAGGAGACTGATACTCATCCAAGTTTGAGAGGACCCCCACGGAAGTGAAGCTAAGGCGTTCGGAACGAGGCAGCTGGTTTCGTTGTGGCTGTTTGGTTTTGCTTGTTTGTTGGCGAGTCTGGGGGTATAAAGTGAGAAATAAAATAGGGCAGAAAGGATGACACTCGTTCACTGATTATTATAAAAAGACCAAAATGATAACTTTGGCAAAATGGAGCAGAGGAGAACTAGCCTTGAAATTGGGGGTGGAAGACCGTAGGAGAACTGATACATTTATGGTGTTTAAAAGTACTGGGACCTACACCTATGGAAGCAGTAGCTCAAAAGAGGGAACAAGTCCTTACAGCAAGAATCATTCCCACTCCCTCCACACACAGAGTGGACAGGGATGGGCAACTTGGACATTGGCTACCCAAAATGGGGAGAGGGGGCTACAAAGGCAAGAAGTGACTGGCTTACAAGCTTTCAAGAGGGCCTGGAGGAAGGTAGAATCTCCAGTGAGTAGTATTCAATCTGTCTAGGCGGGGCTGATGCAATGAAATGCAGATGAGTCTCTTTTGATACAATAGTGAATAATTGTTATCAGGACTGACTGTGAGGGTTGGAAATGTAAAGGTAGACGTTATATAGCAAGGAGGGGAGTGATTAACTTTTCAGTCTAGGAGCAGAGGTCCCTAGGACCATCAAGGGAGAAGAGCAGAGAGCAGGACCCTACCCAGAGAAGCAGTGATGCCTGAAATGGAGCCAGAGATGATGACGTGGAGCGATGGGGCAGCTGGAGACTTTAGATCCAGAGAGGGAGAGCGACTGTGTGCTGAAGACCTAGGGGGTACGGGGGAAGGATTGCACGGAGGGGATTGTAACCTTGGCAATGAGACGATATAAGATAGAATGAATGTAAAGCTAATGTTCTCCCATGTAAACTATCACATAATTCACAATAAAACATTTAAGAAAAAAAAAAGTACTGGGAACTGCAAGAACAACAAACAAATCTGTGTTGGAAGAGGTACAGCCAGAATGTTCCTTAGAATCCAGGATGGCCAGACTTGTCTCATACTTTGGACATAGTATCAGGAGGGACCAGTCTCTGGAGAAGGACAGCATGCTTGCTAAAATGAACGGACAGCAAAAAAGAGGAAGACCACCAACGAGATGGATTGGCACGGTGGCAGCAACCATGGGCTCAAGCAAAGCAATGATTGTGAGGTTGGCACAGGACCAGACTGTGCTTCATTCTATTGTGCGTAACGTCTCTATGAGTAGGTACTGCCTCTACGACAATATAACAACAATCTTCCCCACTGATTTCCCAAGGCCTTGTTATAACATGAGAAGCTTGACCAGACGTGGTAACAGCCCATCTCATAAGAGATTGCTTGCCAAAAGGCAAGAGGACTTGAAGCACTTATTGCTGGAGATCAAAGACTACAGTCTTCAGCATGGATTATACATCTCAACATAAAGAAAGCAAACATCCTCACAACTGGACCAATAAGGAACATGATGATAAATGGAGAAAAGATTCAAGTTGTCAAGGATTTTATTTTACTTGAATCCACAATAACGCTCACGGAAGCATCAGTCAAGTCTGCCGCAAAAGATCTCTTTAAAGTGTTAAAATGTTACTTTGAAGATTAAGGTGCACCTGACCCAAGCCATGGTATTTTCATACACATGTGTAAGTCCTGGTGTAGCGCTGTAAGATAAGCACTGGGCTGCTAACCATAAGGTTGGTAGTTCAAACCCACCAGCCACTCCTCTGAAACATACCTCACATAGGGTCCCTGAGTTGAAACTAACTCAGTGGTGCTTAACAACAACAACATCTGCATATGAAAGCTGAACAGTGAGTAAGGAAGACTGAAGAATTGCTGCCTTTGAATCATGGTGTTGGTGAGGAATATTGAATATACCATAGAGAGCTAGAGAATGAACAAATCTGTGTTGGAAGAAGTGTAGCCAGAATGCTCCTTAGAGGGAAGGGTGGGAAGATTTTGTCTCCTATACTTTAGATCTTTCATCAGAAGGGATCAATCTATAGAGAAGGGTGCCATACATACATGGTAAAGTAAAGGGTCAGCGAAAAAGATAAAGACCCTCAACAAGATGGATTGATGCAGTGGCTTCAAAAGTGGGCTCAAAGAACAGCTATGAGGATGTTGCAGGGCTGGGCAGTGTTTCATTCTGTTGTGCTCAGGGTCACCTTGAGTTGGGACTGACTCAGTGACACCTAACAACAATGTTTTCCATTTGTTTTGGGGTTGTTTTTTTTTTTTTTTTTTTGACACTCCGTCTACCACCAAGCACTCAATATCTGCTATTACTATTTTAGCTCCTAAATTTTAAGTCTTTCTCTTGATGGTGCAACAGGGTATATGGAAGCGCTGAAGTTTGTTTGTTTGTTTTTTTAAAGGTTTTTTTAAAAATTATTATTATTGTGAACAGAGCGATAGTTTACATGGGAGAACATTGGCTTTACACCATCGTTAACATTGCAATGATGATAATCTCCTCCGTGCATCATCATTCAACAGTATTTGCTTCTATTCCCTCTGGTTTCTGTGTTTTTTGGGGGGTGGGGTGGGGGATGTACACAAAAACACTCAGGAATCTATAATAATTTAATCAACCAAAGGTCTGAAAGCCTGTCTCCTGACCACCAGTACCCAGTCCCTCTCTTTCCATGAGTCTAGAGTCCTCAGCTGTTCTCTGTCTACATGCCCTCATCTCTGCCTCCATCTCTGATGTTGCTGCTTCTCTGGATAGGACCCCACATTCCACTCATGCTCTTCTCCCTTGATGGTCTTAGGGTCCTCTGTTTCTGGACTATAAGATTAACTACTCTCCCCTTTTTGTTACAAAACTTCTACCTTTACAGTTGTGACAGTCACAATTAGTCATGGTAACAATTACTCACTGTTGAATCATAAGAACCTTATCCCCATCTCTTTTCACCAGACCCTTCTAGACAAGATGAAAACTATTCCGTGGGGACTCTAGCTTACCCCGAACACTCTTAAACTAAACTCTCTCTTGAAAACTTGTAAGCCAGTCACTTCATGCCTTTATTACCCCCTCATTTTAGGTAGCCAATGCCTAAGTTGCCCATCCCTGTCTATCCTGTGTACAGAGGGGATAGGATTGATACTTGATGTAAAGACTCCTTCCCTCTCAGTTGATATTTTGAGCTACTACATCCATAAGTATAGGTCAAGTTCATCAATTTGTAGCCATTTACACTTGTTTCCTTTATAGCACTGACGTTTTTTATGAGGGATGTTAAGGTGATAGTTTGTAAGATTAGTCTGGACAGAGTCTACAGAACGCATTGAGAGGCAGGTGCTGGAATGTGAAGTACAGACATGGAACAGTTAGATGTGGGCATGTTGGCATCTACATGTGTTTCCTCACAGGAGAAAGATGAGGCTTTCTGCTCCCTCAAAGACTTACAGCCTTGGACTAACGGCACTTAACAACCACCACAACATATCTGGTTCCTAGGACTGCTGTAACCAAATTAGCCGGTATACCTTAGAGATCTTGTGAGTTCTGTTCCAGACCACCTCAACAAAGCAAAGATAACAGTTAACACGAGTGGCACAAGTAGTTTGGTTTCCTGGTGCCTTCAGAAGTGCTGTTGACACTGGACTGTAGTGTATGACGTCCTGCTCCTGATGGAAACATTTGAAATGCTATGAGCATGACCAACCTGTGACATGGAGACATGAAGGAAGCACATGCTGTTGGAAAACAATAGACTTGTTCGACACAGGGTTACCATTAACCTTCAATGTGTAAACAACACAGTATTTGTGAAACTTAAAGCACACAATGAAATGCAGTAAAACAAGATCTACATGTCCCACAAACTGAGTGGCTTCTAACAATAGCTTATTCTCTTTCCAGTGCAGAGACTAGAAGTCTGAAATAAAGGTGTTAAGGGCTAGGTGGTCCCTAAGGACTCCCGAGGAGCATCTCTCCTATGCCTTTCTCCCAGCTTCTGGGAGTTGCTGGCAACCCATGGCTTATAGCAGCCTGGCTCCATTCTCTGTCTCCATCTTCATGTAGTGGTCTCTTCGCTTGTGTATTGTCATGTGACCTTCTTCTAAGGATGTTAGTCACTGAATTTAGGACCCAGCCTAATCCAATAAGACTTCAGTTTAAGTAATTGCATCTTCAAAGACACTTTTGTTATTGTTAAGTGCCGTTCTGTTCTGACTCATAGCACCCTGTATAGGGTTTCCAAGGAGCAGCTGGTGGGTTTGAACCACCAACCCTTGTGGTTCCAATTGACCTTGTGATCCAGTGCATTATCCTGCAGTGCTACACCAGGCCTTCAGAATAAAAAGTGCTGGGTGGGTGTGTATTTTGAGTCAGTTCAATCCAGTATGTGGATTTTTTTTTTTTTAAAGGGCAGAATTGAGATTGAACCGTGGGGGTGAAGCAGAGTTGGAAGGCAGAGACGATAAAGGCTTCTGCCTTGAGAGAGACAGACTTTCGCCAGGACATCAAGCAGATCGCTTGTATAAAGAAGATTCTGTCTTGGTTTGAAAGTGTTGGCCATCGATGTATATTTGTTTCTAGCACAAGTTATAACAAAGAACCCTTGATCGTGCTCATGAGGAACCTGTACATAGACCAAGAGGCAGTCATTCAAACAGAACAAGGGGATACTGAAAGGTTTAGAATCAGGAAAGGTGTGC
>NW_006408543.1:7439736-7450114 GCF_000296735.1 Chrysochloris asiatica
AGTAAATGACATCATGATAAATGGGACAAAGATTGAAGTCGGCAAAGACTTCATTTTGCTTGGATCCATAATCAACACTCATTGAAGCAACAGTCAAGAAATCAAATGACGGATTGCATTAGGCAGATTGCTACACAAGGCCACTTTGAAGTGCTTAAGAACAGAGATGTCACTTTGAGAACTAAGGTGGGCCTGACCCAAGCCAGAGAATTTTCAGTTGCCTCATATGCATGTGAAAGTTGGAGAATGAATAAGGACGATTGTAGAAGAATTGATGCATTTGAATTATAGTGTTGGAGAAGAATATTAAGAGTACCATGGACTGCTAGAACGAAAAGTCTTTCTTGGAAGACATACAACCAGAATGTTCCTTAGAAGCTCTTACTTTGGACATATTATCAGGAAGGACCAGTCCTTGAAGAAGGGCATCATCTAGGTAAAGTGGAGGGTCAATGAAAAAGAGGAGCTACCACAATGAAATGGATTGGCACAGTGGCAGTATCACTGGGTACAAACACAGTAACCATTGTGGGGGTGGCACGGGACCAGGCGGTATTTCATTCTATTGTACATAAGGTCACTATGATTTGGAACTGATTTGGTGGCACCTAACAACAGCATAAATTGGAGCAGGTGCTCAGGACATGAAGAAAGATCGCTAATCAAGGAGAAGGCATGATTTATGCTGAAAGAGAAGGCAAGACTGGCTTTTCCACTTTTTTTCATATTGAAAACTTATGTTTCTAGGGTAGTGAAAATTCACCATAACGTTCACTTTTCGATGTTATTGTTGGTGATGTTTTTAATAGCCTAAATTGGAGCAGAGAGCCTCTGGATTGGAACGGTTCGTTTTAAATAGCTGTACGGAGTCCTGGTGTGGTGCTGTGGGTTAATGCGCTGGACTGCAAAGTCAGTTTGAACCACAAGGTTGGTGGTTCAAGCTCACCAGCCACTCGTCGGAAACCCTAAACAGGGTCACTATGGGTTGGAACCAACTCAACGACGCTTAACAACAACATGCTATCTTAGTTGGAGTCCTGGTATGCAGATTAGTTTGAACTGCAAGGTAGGCAATTCAAACTCACCAGCTGCTCCTTGGAAACCCTATACAGGGTCACTATGGGTCAGAACCCACTCCATGGCACACAGTAACAACCTTAGTTATCTGGTGCTGCTATAGTAGAAATTCCCCACGTGGATGGTTTTAACAAATAAATGCAATTCTCTCTCAGTGTAGGAAGCTAGAAGTCTAAATTCAGGGCCCTGGCCATAGGGAAGCTCTCTCTCTGTCAGCTCTGGGGGAAGGCCCTTGTCACCAATCTTACTTTGGGTCTAGGAGTTTCTCAGCACAGGGACCCTCAGTCCAAATGGTGCTCCTAGCTCTTGCATTTGGTGGTACTGGGGCCCCTCCTCTCTGTTTGCTTCTCTCTCCTTTGATCTCTTGTAAGATAAAAGTTGATGCACCCCAGGGAAACCCCCCTTGCCTCACATCAGGGCTGTAATGAGTAAGAGTACCCATCCCACTGGAATCCCCTAGAATGGATTGACTAATCACATCAGATCATATTAAGGGACATGATGGCATCATTTCAGAAATAACACAGCATCTTTAGGTGACTACCAAACCACCAAGACCATGGCCCGGCCAATCTGACACATGATTTTGAGGAATACAACTCAATCCATGAAATACGCCATCACATTTTTTCTACTAAGTTATGACAAATTCTGTGGTGAACAAACTAAACTTTGCTGGCATTTTTAATAAACTTTTCATTTTAGATTGGTGTTAGATTTACAGAAAAGTTACAAGTAGAATACAGCCAAGTTCTCTAATACCCTGCACCCAGTTTCCCATTATTAGTATTTTACATGGCTGTTAGGGTCGTCAAGTCAGTTCCAACTCATAGTGACTCTGTATAGAGTTTCCAAGGTGCAGCTGGTGGGTTTGAACTTCCGACCTTGTGGTTCGAAGTCCAGTGCTGATGCTACAGTGCCACACTGGGCCATTTGTCACAACTCTGGTAGCGTACTCTGGTAGCATAGAGTCAGGCTGCTAACCTGTAGGTCAGCAGCTCGAAACTACCAGCTCTTCTGCAGGAGAGAGATGAGGCTTTTTGCTCCCATAAAGATTTATAGCCTTGGAAATCCTAGACATGGTCGCTATGAGTCAGAACTGACTCCACGGCACACCACCACCAGTGGCCCAATATTGGCACATTGCTGGTAATTAAGGCCCATGCTTTATTTGAATTTCCTTATATTCCACTAAAATCCCTTTCTGTTCCAGGATACCATGTAATATTGAGCCCTTCCCCTCTGGGAAGCAACTTTATCAAGTACAGTACAACACTGATGTACAGTTCATCTTTAGTGCTATGTCTTCACTTTTGTCCAAAGAGACTGAGGTCAGAACCCCTCCATCCAATGAGGTGGTAGTCTATGGTTGTGATACAGTTAGAGTCTTCTGTCACAGTTCACATTCCATCAGGGCACTCCCAATTTACTAGTTGATTTTTTTAAATGTGCATGTGCACTAAGGTTCACACTTTGGGTCATGAGGTTCTCTGGGATTTGACGTTTCCCATACCCACCACCTCAGCACATGGTATTTTCAATAATCTCATAGGTGTATGAACGTTGAGCAGTGATTAAAGACTGTAGAAAAACTGATGCATTTGAGGTATGGTGTTGGGAGTACCATGGACCACCAAAAAGAACAAATCTTTTATTGGAAGAAGTTCAACCAGAATGCTCTTTAGAGGAAGGGATGGCCAGACTTGGTCTCTCATGCCTTGGATATTTCCAGTGGAACCAGTCCTTGGAGAAAGACATCATGCTTGGTAAAGTGGAGGGTCAACAAAAAATAGGAAGACCCCCAACGAGATGGATTGGCACAGTTGTAACAGCCGTGAGCTCATGTATAGCAATGATTGTGAGAGGCAGTATTTCATTCTGCTGTGTGTAGGGTCGCTATGAGTCAGTACTGACTCAGCGGCACCTACAACAAAATCCATCCCCAAAGTATCATACAGAATTATCTCCTGGGCTTCATTTCCTCAACGCCCCCTTTCCTCCCCAAACTTCTGACAATGACTGATCAGTTTCTGTCCCCATGTTTTGTTTTACTTTTGCCTTTTCCAGAATCAGAACGCATGTGTAGCCTTTTCATACTGATATATCTAACTTAAAAGTGTAGTTACGGTGCCTCCATGTTGTTGTGTGGACTAGTTCATTCCATTTGTTTGCTGGTCATATTCTGTGGTATAAATGCCCCACAGTGTTTATCCTTTTACCAGCTGTAGGGCATTCTGATGGCTTCCAGGTTTGTTTGCTTGTTTTTTTTTTTTATTGTGACTAAGGCTGTTAGAAACATTGACATAGGTTTTGTGGAGCTATCAGATGGGTCAGTTGCTGGAAATAGAGTTACTGGGTCCTGGATTAAGACGGCTTTGCTTTATAAGAATGTCCCAGACTGTTTTCCACTGTGGCTGCGCCATATTATATTGGGACCCCACCAGCAGTGAATGAGAGAGGCCCTGTTTTCCACATGCCTCTCCAGCAATTGATATTCCATTGCTTATTCTGGATTTTAGCCATTCTAGTTGGTGTGTAAGGAGCCCTGTTGTTGGTGTTAAGTACCGTCGAGTCAGATCCAACTCATAGCGACTCTGTATAGGATTTCTGAAGAGTGGCTGGTGACATTCAAACCAACCTTGCAGTCCAGCGCTAACCCACATCGCCACACCAGGACTACGTAAGGAGCCCTAGTATTGGTGTAAGATAAGCACTGGGCTACTAACCACCAAGTCACCACTTCAAATTCACCAGCCATCTGCTCCTTTAAAGATTGGCGTCATATATGAAGGGTCATTGTGAGTCGGAATCCACTCGACGGCAGTGGGTTAGGTACTGAATGTGTAGAAATATCTCTGTGTTATTCCCATTTTCCTGATGACAAAAGACATTGAGCATTTTACCATCTGCGTATTGGCCGTGTGCATGTCTTCTTTGGTGAGGTGTGTGCAGATTTTTTGCCTATTTTTATTAATTAGTTATTTTTCACTGTAGAAATTTCAGTCCAGCCTGTGCCTTGCCTGTTCATTCTCGTCTCAGTGTCTTTCAAAGAGCCGAGGTCTTTTCATTGTCATTAAGCCCAACTTGACAAGTTTTTTTCTTTCTTTCGTGGATTCTGTTCTTTGTGTCTAAAGACCCAAAATCGTGGAGCTATCTTTCCCGTGTTTTTCTTCTAGAAGTTTTACATTTAGGTCTGTGGTCATTTTGCATTCATTTTGGGGTGGAGCATCTGTGTCTAGGTTCGCTGTAACAGCGCCATGGTTGTAAGCCCGATTCTTAGTCCACGGATTGCTTCTTGCTTTGCACCCTGTCGGTCATGCTCTTGTGCTTGAGTTGATGTTTTTCCTACTGCGAATCTTCAGTTCCACCCAGAGGCAGAGTTCTGATTTCCTTTTCCGTTTATCTTGCAGCAAGACCGCTGGTGCAGACACTGCCCTTAAGAACCACTGTCAACAACGGAACCGTGTTACCAAAGAAACCAACCGGCTCTCTACCATCCCCCTCCGGGACCAGGAAAGAGACAGCCATGCCGACAACCAAAAGGTAGGCAAGGCACAGCTGCAGCGTATTCCAAAAGCATTGCCAGCTCAGATTTCAGGACAAGTGTTTTGGCTCTGGAGTCCTGTTGTGGTGCTGTACGATGAGCATTGGACCACAAGGTCAGTTTGAACTGCAGTGTTAGCGGTTCAAACTCACCAGGTGCTCCTTAGAAACCCTCTATAAGGTTGCTATGAGCTGGAACCGACTTGATGGCACTTAACAACAACCATTTTATATATATTGTTGTTCAGGGCCATTGAGTCAGTTCCAAGTCACAGCAACCCTGTGTAGGGTTTCTGAGGAGCTGCTTGTAGGTATGAACAGTCAACCTTGCAGTTAGCAGTCCAGTGCTTATCCTACAGTGCCACACCAGGACTCCAAATAGAAAACACTTTACAATGGTCTGTATTAAAGCTTATAAAAAGTACAATATTGGGTGTATCGCCAGGTCAGAAATTGTATAAATGTATAAATTTATTATTCTGCTATTTAAAAGAAAAGAAACTTTATCATATTGTCTTTGAAAGCTCCTTGGCTAAAACCCCACAGCGTGCCATTTTGCATTTTTACTTCCAGTTCTCTTTAGAAAATAAATAACTTACATAAAGATGAATTTTGCTGTTCTCAAGGTCCATGCTCAGAACATAGCAAAATTCTTATCACCTTGCCTGTCATAAACTTTCATCTTTAAGAACATGGCCACATTGCTACTTGGAAGTCACATCTATAGGTGGGATTCTGACTATTGGTGCTGACCACCAAGGTCACAGTTGCCTCTGAACATTTCTGTTCTTCTTATTTTATCAAAATCTTGTATGTTATATGCCAGGCCACGCTTCTAAGAGTTTGTTGATGTTGTTGTTAAGTGCTGTTGAGTATGTACCAACTGATAGTGACCCTGTATAGGTTTCCGAAGAGCAACTGGTGGGTTTGAACCACCTACCTTACAGTGCAAACCTGACTGTACAACACAGTGCTTATCCTATAGCGCCACACCAGGACTCGAAGCATCTGTTACTGTTGTTATTAAATGAAGGTTCCAACTCATAGTGACCCTGCATAGGGCTTCCGAGGAGCGGCTGGTGGGTTTGAACCATTAACCTTGCAGGTCAAGCTGACGTTGTGCTCTCAGACTTTGGAAAATGAAAGGCTTGATGGTTATCTTCTGGAGCACAAAATTCTGCTTATTGGTGCGACCTCATGGGCTTGTTATAAGAGTGCGGAGGTGCCTGTGGAGATGGCTGGCACACTGATGTACAACAGAACACACCGAGGATGCCCAGTGGGCTTCCAGGCATTGGTGCTCGACGCCGTGACAGTCTCCTGGCCCCACTTTCAAGTGTCCATGCACAACAGACCTATTTTCATTGGTTTTATCCGATAGAGTTCTACTTCTGTATTCAAGAAAATGGGTTTTGCATGACTCTTTAGAATTTGAAAATGAAATTCTAGGCTTCCTTTCACATCCAGCCCCTCTGGATTCTAATTGGCAGCAGTGGAGACTGGGCAGTGGTTTTATTTATCTAGGTGTTGGAAGATGGATAATATTGACCTTTTCACGTAACAGGCAGTTAATGTTGTTGTGGTTAAGTGCTATCAAGTCGGTTGCAATTCATAGCGGCATTGTATAGGGTTTCCAAGAAGCGGCTGGTGGGCTTGAACTGCTGACCTTGTGATTAACAGTCTAGTGCTTATCCTACAGTGTCATACCAGGACTCCTTTAAAAAAGTGATGTTGTTAAGTTCCAACAAGTCAACGCCAACTCATATCTATCTACCTTGTACAGAGTTTCTGAGGAACGGCTGGTGAGTTTGAACCGCTGTCCTTGCAGTTCAAACTGTCCTTGTGGTTCAGTGTTTATCCTACAACACCACACCTGAACTTCCTAATTCATACCTCTTTAATATTTGGAATTTAAATAAAAGAAAAGAACTGTTGTTGTTGTTTTTTTTCAAAGCAAAACAAAGGAAGTAAAAACACAATTGTAAGTATCATTGCAGCTTTGAGTCAATAATGCTTGATATTCTTAAGAGTGAACGTCAAGTGTCATTACTGTAATTTTATCTTTTCTCTGTGTTTGGTCCCAAGGCTCTTTGGATATACTGCAGTGTCTTCCGTCACCTAAAAGACTGTCCAAGGTTCTCTCTGACCCTGCTGGATTCATTGGCATGATGGTTAGAATTCTTGGCAAATTGCGTTTAAGTACTAATATCTGAAACACGTATTTGGGGTAGGAGGAGCCCTGGTGTGGCGCTGTGGGCTAATGCGTCAGACTGCAAAGCCATCTGAACTTCAAGGTCCATGGTTCAAACTTACCAGCTGCTCCTTAGAAAGCCTATACAGGGTTGCTGTGGGTCGGAACCAACTTGGTGGCACTTCACACCACACACACCAACACTACAGGAGTCCTGGTGTGGCACCGTGGCCTAATGCGGTGGACTGCAAAGGCGGTTTGAACCTTAAGGTCAGTGGTTCAAATTCACCAGCTGCTCCTTGGAAACACTGTACAGAGTCGCTACAGGTCGGAACCGACTCAACTGCACTTAACAACAACAAAGCTACAGGAAATGGGATTTCTGAAACGGACTGCAGAAGCAAAACTGGGCAGTAAAACACAGTTCTATGAGTTGGAAGTGACTCAATGGCACTCAACAACAACAAA
Source organism: Chrysochloris asiatica (assembly GCF_000296735.1). Lineage (NCBI taxonomy): Eukaryota > Metazoa > Chordata > Mammalia > Afrosoricida > Chrysochloridae > Chrysochloris > Chrysochloris asiatica. The sequence continues at coordinate 7,447,016 of NW_006408543.1, forward strand.
AAGACATAAAGGCCTAACTGTCAGGGGTTTGCTTTGTTTTGAGAATATTACCTCTAGTCCTTTAAACAACCTTGCAAGGTTGATATTATCGGTCCCTCTTTTGCCAGTGAGGAAACAGAGGCTCAGAGAAGCAGAGTCACTTGCCCAAGGTTCCCACACTGGAAAGTGAGGGAGAAAGGCGAAACCCACCCCTCTGGCTCCAGGCCTACTCTTTCCCTTTGCCAGGCTGCTCCCCACCCAGGTCCCCAAGCTGGCCTCAGTGTCCACTCACCATCAATCCTCTCAGCGACACCCTGACCTGCCTGCACCCTGGTTAGAAGCTGTTCTGCAAGGCTGCCTTGCTGGTGAACAGGAACCGCCATCAGGAATAGGGACTCAGCAGAGGTTCCTGTGAGATGGATCTTCCCATCAATGGGGGCCACGGGGCTGGACTTCCGATCTAGACACGGCCTTGATGTGGGCACAAAGCCTTGGGGCTGTTAGCCCTGTGTTCGGCTGTGGCAGAAAGGACTCATGGACGGTGAGTCCTCTCAGTGTGGTTATCAAAAGGGAGAAAGAGAGGCAAAGACAGAAGGAAGGCGAAAGAGGGAAAATATTGGTAGTGGCCATCATACTACATATATGTATACACGTATGTGTGTGGAGGAGCCCTGGGGAGTCCCAGTAGGGTACTGTGGGATAAAGGTCTGTTTGAACCACAAGGTCGTTGGTTCAAACTCACCAGCCACTCCTTGGAAACTCTATATACAGAGTTGCTATGAGTCGGAACCAACTCGATGGCACTTAACTGCAACAAGAAGTCTTAGCATGGTAGGATAAGCACTGGACTGCTAACTGAAAGGTCAGTGGTTTGAACCCACCAATAGCTCTGCTGGATCAAGATGAGACTTTCTTCCCCATAAGGATCTCCAGTCTTAGGAATCCCATAGATGAACCCAGCAGGTATTTGAAACTATTCAATTCTTGCCACTTCTGCTTTTCCTTGCTGGTATCCACATGGCCTCTTTGATTTATGCATTCTATGTGGTGTGATGGAATATCCCTGCACAATTAAAAAAAAAAAAGATAAATTAGCAATATTTGAAAAAGAAACACAATAAGAAGATATAAAATGTAAATCTGTTGCCAATGTTAGCTCTATCAAATGTCAATTTTAATGTGTCACTATTTTTTAAAGAGAAGTATAGTAGCTCTGTAGAAAAGGCACCGGCCTGTCAACCACAAGGTTGGTGGTTCGAGCCCACCAGCCACTCTGTAGGAGAAACAGGAGTCTTCTTCGGTTCCAGCAAAAATTTCCAGTCTTGGAAACCCTATAAAGGGTCGTTATGAGTCGGAATCAACTTGACAACAGTGGATTTGCTTTTTGGTTTATGTGTATGTGTAAGGCACTCTGGTGGTACAGTGGTTAAGCACTTGCTTGGCTGCGAACCAAAAGATCCGTGGTTCAAACCAGGGAGAAAGCTGGTTATTATCCTATAAAGATTGTTATTGTTGTTGTTAGGTGATGTTGAATCAACTCAAGCTCCTAGTGCCCTGTAAGGAGCTCTGCTAGCGTAGTGGTTATGAGTCAGGCTGCTAACCTCACAGTCAGCAGTTCGAAACTACCAGCAGTTCTGCAGGAGAAAGATGAGGCTTTCTGCTCCCATAAAGATTTACAACCTCAGAAAACCCTGTACAGGGTCACAATGAGTCAGAACCAACTCCATGGCACATTGCCACCACCATCTCTACCATGACCCTGTGAGGCAGAATCTGACTGCCCGGTAGGGTTTTCTAGGCAGTCAGATTGCAAAGTCTTTCTCCCGCAAAGTCCCTGGATGTGTTCCAACTGGTGACTTTGTGGTTAGCACTCAAGCTAGCACCCATGGGTCCACCATCAGTCCCCATAAAGATTGCAGCTTTGGAAACCCTTTGGGGCAGTTCTGCTCTATCCCATAGGCTTGTCCTGAGTTACAATCTTCTCAACAGAAATGAGTGGGTTTATGGGAGGGAGCTTCAGAGTTCATGGGAAACTTCCATCATCTTTTCATTTCATTTTTCCATGAACTTTTTAGAAGTCACCTCATACATATGTGTGTGTTTGTATTAGCATTCATATGATAAGCTTACTTCCAGAAATATTCTAACTGTTCTATAGACATTTCTTTTGAATTTGCAGAACAATTCGGCTTGCTCAATCTGATAACACTAGTGTCAGCATAGAACTGCCAATGAGAAATTCAATTTGCTAGACTGAGTGTCTAGGACTCTTGGCTTTTTCTCAATGGAAAATGTAGCACCTCGTTGATTTTGCTCAGTCTGGCAGGGCTGCCCATTTGGAAGTTGTAAACGTGAACAGTAGCATCGAGTTGTTATCCTGGGATAAAGTTTGTATGGCTCTCTCCCTAGGAGAGAATTTGAAAATGAAACAAAGGCAGTGAGGCCTTTGGAAAGCAGGATGAAAAGAACCCCCAGCCCATTTCATGTACGTGTGCCGTCCTGTAGGGATAGGAGCTTTCTGTCTCGGAGCCCAAGGCCAGCCCCATTGAAACATGTGTGACTGGGAGGGTCGGTTTGTTTGTTTTCCTCCCAACCGTGTGTTTTTCAGCCTGGTGCTTAAGGGGGGGAAAAAAAGCCTCTTTGGAAATTGTCCAACAACCAGTGGCTGTACTTTGTGTTACCAATTAAGATTTCGATTGGGGACTTGATTTGGAATCCTTGGGAAAAGCTTTGTTTCTGTTAGCGGAAAAGCAGCAGAAAATCCAGGGAAGACAATGTCGCTCGCACCTTGCTCCGTGGGGATGCCAAAGCGGACAATAGTGTACCGTTCCCAGCAGCTCAAGAGTGGGACAAGGCTTCATTCTCCCAGCTCAAGAGGGGAGCTTTACAATAGGGGGGCAGCACTGTGAGAGTAGAGATCAGAAAGCAAGACTGAATCAAAAGAGCATTATGTAAGAAATGCTCCTGGTGCTCAGTATAAACCAGAATGGTATGTAACCACCGCATCCAAACAGGCAGCCCATGGCACTTTGGGAAAATCGATCCACTTGCAGTTTAGTCCCTGCAGTCAGTGCCAAATGCATACACATGTTAGGACATGTCGTTTTTGCTGTTATATGC
>NW_006408543.1:7451299-7460250 GCF_000296735.1 Chrysochloris asiatica
GACCTTAAGGTTCGCAGCCCGATTCGTAACCACTACGCTACCAGAGCTCCTTGCAGAAATGTAATGATGTCTAATATCTCCATGGGAGTCCTGGACAGCTCATCACAAGCTTGGCAGTTCAAACTCACCAGCCGCTCCTTGGAAACCCTAATTAGGGTCACTATAAGTCAGAACCAACTCGACCGCACTTAACAACATCTCTGTGGAGTCTTGGTGTGTAGAATAAGCACGGGACTACTAACTGCAAGATCCATGGTTCAGCCCCACCCGTCACTTCATGGAAACTGTGTATGTACAGTGTTGCTGCAAGTAGGAACCAACTCAACAGCACTTAACAACAACAATATCTTCAGAAGTCAGAACCGACTGGACGGTCCACCAGCAACATTCCGCTTAACTGAGCCCCTGCCTCCCCCCGCCCAAAAAAAAAACAACACACTAAATGTAATACATCACATCCTGTCAAACAACATTGTCTTTGGAATATTTGTGACTGGGGGAAAAAAGGTAGAGAGCATATGGGAAAAGAAAATAATGACCATATCTGTACGATTCTGCACCAGAAATGTTTTACTTGCCATGTTGATAAGTGTGGTTGAGTCACTTCTGACTCATTGCCACCATGAGTAGGATTTCCGGGGAACAGCGGGTGGGTTTGAGCCACTGACCTTGAAGTTAGCAGTCTGGTTCTTAACCTACAACACTGTACCAGGATTTGCCTTACACACTGAAAATATATAGTCTCTTCTCTCACAAGACGCTAAGTACTTCTTTCTACCACTTTTGAGACTCATAGCATCTTGATTCCCTGACTGCTCAGCACACACACGCCATCTTTGATGTTCCTCACTCTATCCCCGGACTCTGGTGTGGCACCGTGGGTAAATGTGCCAGACCGCAAAGCCGTCTGAACTGCAAGGTCGGCGGTTCAAGCTCACTAGCTGCTTCTCGGAAACCCTATACAGGGTCACTATGGGTCAGAATCAACTCCACGGCACTTAACAACAACAACAGCTCTTTCCCCAGCTGCCCTTCTCTGGCAAGTGTCTTATCTCCACTTGGAGTGCTGGCAAGTCATCCGTCATTCCTCAGAGTTCTCAAAAAGGAACTGGCTTGTTTTGGGGGGCTTTTTTACTTCTTCCTATGAATACAACAATTGTCGTTGTTGTTGTTAAGTTCCGTAGAGTAGATTCCGACCCATATAGCAGGTTGTTTTTGTTTGTTTGTAAGTTACATATTGTAATACAAATGTGTGAATGACAGGATGGTGAAGTGCTGTAATGGAGTATCACCAAGTCTAAGTCTGCATACACAAAACAAAGTGTTTTCCATGTTGATGTGTGGTGTATGTTCTGGAATCTATGGAAACTTCTCAAAATATTTTCCCACTCACATTGTTTTTCTGCTTTGTTTCTGTGCCTTTCACATGTAGATTAAACAGGTCTGTGAGCCTTCTCAATGCATGCAAACTGCATAGATCATCACCAAGGTGAGAAGGACTAGATTTGCATGTATAACCTTAGCTGCTTCTACAGTAGTTTTAACATAATAGCTTTAAGGGGTGACTCACTGCCTCCTGTCTATAAAATCTGAACTCCAGTACTCATGATTGAAGTTAACTGATTTCCTAGATGTTCACGGGGTCCTCCAAAACCAGACTTCTTCTGTGTTTCATAACCTGCAGTTGGTCTGCATAGGTAGGAACGGCGTGGAGTGATGTCTGCCCAGCCTCTTGCTACATGACCTCACCAAAGCTGTTTTATAGGAGCTCTGGTAGCGTAGTGGTTATGAATCGGCCTATGAACCTCAAGGTCAGCAGTTCGAAACTACCAGCTGTTCCGCGGGAGAAAGATGAGGCTTTCTGCTCCTGAAAAGATTTACAGCCTCGGAAACACTATACAGGGTCACTATGAGTTGGAACCGACTCCACGGCACATAACCACCACCACCACCAAGCTGTTGCATGCCCCTGAATTTGTTTCTCCCGCTGCAAGATAGCAATAGTGCTGCTTTTGAAGGGGACTTTTGACGTGTAAATGAAAATACAGGTGTGAAGCAAAAAGGACTCAAAATCTGTATTGGCTGTTGCCGTCGTCGTTACTGTCCCTGATGAACTCCTTCATCCACTAGATTGAGTCTGAATTATTGAGAAACTAGTGGATGTCGTTATTTGATGATGGGTCATGGCTTGTCATCTCTTCAAGGATTTGTAAACAATTCTTAAAATTGCCACGGCCTTGCCATGAACTTGGAAAAGTGTCCAGGAGCCCTGGGCTGCTATCTGCTGCTGCTCTTCTTCTGTCTCTTTACCTGGATGGGGCACACTGTGCTTTTAAGAGCCTTGTGCCAAATGCTTGGAAAATGATTCCACAAAGTTAAATCGGAGGTACCCTAGTGGCACCATGGTTAAGCACTCAGCTACTGGACAAAAGGCCAGGGCATTGTGCTTCCGTAAAGATGGCCTGTGACTTTCAAGCTGCTTCGGACCCATAGCCACCACGTAGTGACTACGGGAACACTCCCATGGAGTTCCAAGGTTGTCACCGTTAACAGAAGTCGATGGCCACTGCTTTCTCCGACAGAGCAGCTGATGGGTTCAAACCACATTCCTTTTGGATAGCATTGAGCAGTTAGCCGCCAAGCCACCGAGCTCCTTTCCATAAAGGTGACAGTCTGGGAAACTCTCTGGAGCTGTTTTGTTCAGTCCTATAGGGCGCCATGTGTCAGAATAGATTCAACAACAGTAAGTTAAATCCTCTTGAACTGTAAGCACAGAGGTTTCTTTGTTCATTAGACTTCAATCCCAAATATCAGAAATTTAACACTCTCTTGAAGAGCTGTCATTTTCCTTGTCCCCAAATTGAGCCTTCTAAAAATTCACATTTCGACATTAAAAGGACTCCATGCAGACTCCAATGTTAAGATTCTGACGTAGTCAAGAGAGAAGAGTATGAGCGGAGCGTGGGATCCAAAAAATATTAAAGGATTCTGTTGTAAGGCCAGCACTCCCTTGGGTACCGAAAAGACGAGAACACGCATGAAAATAAAAATCATTATTACGTGGTCATCGCATCTGCATTTGCTCCTCAGACTGCTCGTGTTGGCCTAAGCAGCCGCAGAGTCAGGGGATTTTTCAGAAGCCCACCCTCCGTACAGTTTTTGAAGACCTGGAGTGGAACGGTTGGAAGTTAGGAAGGGAACAGACTGGCAGATGGCTGGGAGGAAGGACCGTGAGGAGGAGCTGCCAGGCTACTGAGGATGAGCCGCAGCGCGGCCAGAGATAGGCCTCTGCCTGAGACTTCTGTATCATCCTGAGGAGAGATGAGGACGTGGACATCCAACCCGGAATCTGCCCCAGATCCCTCAGCTCTTCGTCACTCCTTGTTGGACGTTGCCTCCGTTTCCACCCGCACGGAAAACCCACTGCCTTCAAATTGGTCCCCACTCACAGCCACCCCAGGTAGGGTTCCCGAGACCCTAAATCTCTACAGGAGCAGACATACCTCCTCTTCTCCTGAGGTGCAGCTGGTGGGTTTGAACCACTGACCGTGTGGTCAGCAGCCCAACGCCCAACCCACAGCGCAAGGAAGACACTTCCTAGTTACCTCATCTCTCATTCCTCTCTTCCTTGTCTCTCCTGGAGTCTCTGCTACCTCAACTGCGTCTTTATAAAGGGGGTTTCCTCCAGGTTCTTCTCTCCCATGGTTCCTTTCCACCTCACTGCTGTCCAGGTTCACTGGCCCCTTCAGTGACCACAAGACTTGTGTTTTCTTCTGTCCACTGTCACTGGTACCCAACTCCCTGTGATGGATCTGACGTGCCTCAGTCTATCCCTCCTTGTAGAGCCCCACCCAGGAGCACCAGCCCCTACCCATCCACCTTGGAGTTGTCTCTAAGTTAAAGCAACTCTTGTCTTTCCCTACGATACTGCCGCTCATTCGTTCATTTCATTTCATGCATACCTATCAAGCTTCTATGAGTCTGCAGAGATGACTAGTGAGATAGCATCTCAAGAAATTGATGACCTCATTGTAAAGATAAACAAGTTTGCTGAAATCTATGGGGCAGCTACATTAGCTCTACAAGCAGCGATGGCCTTTCACCCCACCCCTGATTCGGATGCACCGTCATGCCTGTGGCTCTCCCTTCGCTCAGCAGGTTTTTCCTGCTGTGTAATGACTTCACGTTCCAGCCTCTCACTTGATCTTTGCAGAAATGTTCCACAGGCTGTCTTCCCCAGACATACGTCCCTCCGCAGGCTTCCAAGTACTGTCCTCTCCTGGTTTTCAGAAGATAGTTAAGCCTTACGTGGACATCACTTCTAAACTAAAGCGTTTTATACTGGAGGGAATATCTGTCATTATATATGGCATTCTATCTGTGCCTGTTCCAACCCAAAATGTTAGTATACGGTGCTGAGATGGAAGAGCCTTGGATAAGTCTTTGTGGTTGGGGCTCTCCTGGGCACTGTAGGATGTTCAGCGACAATCTCTAGAAAAAGACATCGTGCTTGATAAAGTAGAGGGTCAGCGAAAGAGAGGAAGATCTTCAACAAGATGGTGGCTACACCAGTGGACACAACATACCTACTGTTGTAAGGATGGCATGTTGTTAGTGCCGTCAGGTCAATTTCGACTCATAGAGACCATGTATAGGGTTTCCGAGGAGCGGCTGGGGGGTTTGAGCTGCCGACCTGGCGGTTCACAGTCCAGTGCTGATCGTACAACGCCACACCTGGAGTCCGTGAGGATGACAAAGGACCGGGCAATGTTGTGCTCTGTTATTAAGGTTGCTATGAAGCAAAGCCAACTTGAAAGCACCCAACCCAATCCAACCCACTAGAGGCCAGTAGCAGCCTCCCAGTGGGACAGCCAAAAATATCTCTTGACATAAATGTCCTCTGGAGGACAAAATGGAACCCTGAGAAAACCCAGTGTTCCAGACTGAAGCCTACTCGAGGGCAGTCTGTTTCCCTGTGGGCCTTGGAAGCATTTCAACTATATGACTGGAGGTCTTAGGGATCATTTTTCCTATAGCTTCATTGTTGTTGTTAAGTGCTGTCGAGTTGGTTCCGATTCATAGCAACCCTGTACAGGGTTTCCAAGGAGCGGAGGGTGGGTTTGAACCGTCAGCCTTGTGGTTGGCAGTCCAGTGCTGATCCTACAGAGCCACACCATTGCCACAATTACAGTAACTGACACCGAGCAGAGTCACGAATGCCGAAGTGACATCCAGAAAAACATGTTGATCTCTAGAGATGGGATTTTACAGTCCATCTAACTTGTAAATGCCCACATGGTACCTTGATGCCCTATGGGTATATTGGCACACTTGGCAATAAAACAAAATCATGATATTTAAAGATGTTGTTGTCATTTACATCCCATTTTCAGTACCATCAAAAGGACCAGCTCTTCTGAACGAGTCTCCCCTGGTGGTCGAAGAGAGAGCTCTGGGGACTCAAAAGGAAATCGGAATCGAACAGGCTCCACCAGCAGTTCATCCAGCGGTAAAAAGAACAGTGAAAGGTGAGGGGAAACTTGACCTCTGGCTTCTGCTGTTCAGGCCTTGGATTTCTTGAACTTTTTAGTGAGATTTGGGTGAAAGTTTACGGAGTAAATTGAGTTTACAACGTTCAACAGTTCAAACACATTTTGGTTCATGACATTGATTCCAACGCCCGCCTTGTAACAGCAGTGTTCCCACCTCCTCCCTGCTGTGTTTGCCGTTTCTGTTCATCCTTCTTTCAAATCCCTTCCTGTCCTCTTGAGTTTTATTCCTGGGGACCTGCTGCCCCTTTGGATCTTGAATGGTTGAGGGTTAAGGAGTGGGTATGTTCAGGTATTATGTCATCTGTTGACCCCAGAGATGGTACAGAAAGATCCTCTGATGGTGGGATGAGCTAGGAGTGCTCCTCAAGCAGGCCAGTGGTGAGGGGATTCTTGGATCCTGTTAAGAGCCTGCTGAGGGCAGCTGCCCATTGAAGTTCAGTTACTGCTCAGTTAGGAAACTGACCCTCAGCCCACAGCATTCTTAACGCAGATGGACGTCTTTCCTGAGACTTTCCTTAGAACCAAGTATGCACCTTGGCAAGCTGTTCTGAATTTCCATATGAAGCTTCTCGTGTTTCTAGTACACCCTGCTACCATTTTAAAACTAATTTTAATGGACTGTTTTAAGATCAGAAGCTGGATTTTGAGGCCAAGTAGGTGAAATGTACTTTTACGATTTGTAAGAACATAGTTTTACTTGCGCCAATGCTGGGAATATGAACCATTTTTTCTTTCTGGTTTCGTGAAATTCAGTCACTCCTAATTTGGGATTTTTCTATGGAGTTGGTTTATAATTATTATCACAAATGTCGGTGAAGTAGACTGTTGTTGTTAAGTGCCATTGAGTCAGTTCCAACTCATAGCTACCCTGTATAGGGTTTCCAAAGAGTGGGCTGGTGAGTTTGAACCACCGACCTTATGGTTCAAACCAACCTTGCAGTCAAGTGCTTATCCTACAGCGCCACACCAGGATAGTAACATTTTATTAGCACAAATGAAGTGGCCACATTTTAACAGCTTCTTTCTTGTTTAATTGGAATAGTGCTCCGGGTTAATGTCTTAGACTGCAAAGTCAGTTTGAACGGCAAGGGCAGTGGCACTTCAATCTTAACAGCCGCTCTCGGAAACCCTATCAGGGTCACTACGAATCAGAACCAGTACTTGGTGCTTGGCAACAACAACAATCTCACTTTTTAAGGACCTTGGTAGCGTAGTGGGTTCTGAGCGGGGCTGCTACCCACAAGGTCAGCAGTTTGAATCTACCAGCCACCCTGGCAGGAGAGAGAGGAGGCTTTCTGCTCTCATAAAGATGTAGTGGTAGTGGTGATTATGTGCTATGGAGTCGGTTCCGACTCATAGCGACCCTGAACAGGGTTTCCGAGGCTGAAATGTTTGTGGGAGCAGAAAGCCTCATTTTTCTCCCGCGGAACAGCTAGTAGTTTCAAACAGCTGACTCTGAGGTTAGCAGCCCGATTCGTACCACTATGCTACCAGGGCTCCTTCCCATAAAGATAAACAGCCTCGGAAACCCTGCACAGGGTGGCTATGAGTTGGAACACACTCCACGGCACATAACCACCACTACCTTTATGTACATGAGATCAGATACTTGATTTCTGTCTGACACTGTGTGGCGCTGTGGGTTAATGCACTGGACTGCAAAGCCATTTGAACTTCAAGGTCAGCGGTTCAAGCTTACCAACTGCTCCTCAGAAACCCTGTATAAGGTCACTATGGATCCAAACCACCTCAACAGCACTTAATAACAACAACAACCACAACACATTATACTTTAATTTTGTTCTCTCAGACAAGGCTTGGTGAAGGAATTTTAGCTTCATAGTCTTTTAACATGTTTTGTTGATTTTTCCCCCCTCCACAATGTTCGTGCAAAGAGAAGGCTTAGTCATAAAGTGGTTAGTTAACTTCAGCCCACGGACTGTAAAAATTCCACGACTCGGTCTCTTTAAAGGAAATTAAACTCCTTTTCAGTTTTATTTTCAGAAGATATCTTCTGTGGGAAAAAGGAAAAACGGAAGTGCTTCTCACCTCATACCTAGGGTCCGTTGTAATTCAAGACTGTTGACGTGGGATTCCATTTTATTCTGATTTAAATTGCTCTTACTTCTTATCAGAAGATTATACCAGTTGAGTGATATTGTGTTCCATTGAGTTTGTTCCAACTCATAACAACACTGTGTAGGTTTTGGAGAAGTGGCTGGTGGCTTTGAACCGCCGACCTTGTGGTTAGCAGTCAATGCTCACCCTACAGAGCCACAGCAGAGCTCCAGTTGAGTGATGTTGTTGTTGCCAGGTGCTGTGGAGTCAGCTCCGACCCATTCTGACCCATAGTGACTACAGAAGGCAGTACCGCCCACTTCTGCACCTGCCTCACAATGGCTGCAGTGCTTGAGACCCATGGCTGCTGTCACTGTGCTAGTCCTAAGGGTTTCAGTGGCTAATCATTCAGAAGTAGCCCACCCTCCTTCCTCCCAGTCTGTCTTTGTGTGGAAGCTCAGCTGAAATCTGTCCATTATGGGTGACCCTGCTGCCATTCAAAATACCCACGGCATCTCTTCCGGCGTCAAAGCAACACGCAGGTCCCCACAGTGTAACACTCTTGACAGCGGTTGGTGGAGTTGGGTGGTAATGCTTTGGAAATCAGGCTAAGTGATTACAATGCCAACAGAATGTGAGTTAGTGGATGGGGCTTTCTGGCCTTGGGCTTCTCTGTTCAATATAAGCTTTGTGGTTGGCCCGAAATGGCTAGCTCTTGGCCACACTGAACAATTTGGACCCTTTATTGCACATCTGAGTTTTATTAAAAATTTCCACAAAGAATCTGCATTGTGCAAACTCCAGATCTGTTTTATCTTTTAATTCCTAAGGCTTTGGTAAATGTGCTGGGTCAATATTTCCATAAAAGATATTTACAAAGGGATTTTTTTTTTTTTTAAGGCCGCTGTAGGAAATTATGAGTTGCGAGTGAGGGACTAGGAAAATGTAGGAATCATTTTCTAAAAATAATTCAAGCAACTAAGCATGTTCATTTCAAAATAAAGTCTTTGTCTTCTTGTCGTTGTTGTTGTTACGGGGTTGTCCGGTCGGTTCCAATTCCTAGTGATCTCATGTACAAGAGGACAAAACACTGCGGGTCCGGTGCCACCCTCAGAATTGGCGCTGTGTTTGAGTCCATTTTTTGCAACCACTTGTCAGTCCCATCGTGCTGAGGGTCTTTTCTCTTTCACTGACCCTCTACTTTAGCAGCCATGAGGTCCTTCCCCAGGACTTACTCCCTCCTTATAACATATTCAAAGCCTATGATAGGCAGTCTCACCATCTTCCCTTCTAGGGAACATTCTAAGTGTACAAGGGGGCTTCAGAAAGTTCATGGAAAGA
>NW_006408543.1:7483526-7484475 GCF_000296735.1 Chrysochloris asiatica
AAAGAAAAAGATTGAGTGCTGGTGGCCAGGAGGCAGGCTTGCAGAATGTGCCATTTGGTTGTTTAGATGATTATATATTCCTGAGTGTTTTTGTGCACATCCAAAACCAAACAAAAAACAGAGGGAATAGAAGCAAATACTGTTAAATGATGATGCATGGAGGAGATTGTAATCATTGCAATGAAACAAAATATGATAGGATGAGTGTAAAACCAGTGTTCTCCCATGTAAACTATCACTCAATTCACAATAAAAACAAAACAAAGCTAATGTTGTTGTTAGGTGTCATCAAGTTAATACTGACTCGTGTTCTAACTCCCTGTGCACAATGGAACACTACACCTACCTCACGGTTGTTGCTCTGTTTGAACTCACTACTGCTGCCACTGGGCCAATCCATCATATTGAGGGTCTTCCTCTTTTTCTCAGACTCTCCACTTTACCAGACATAATCCTTTTCCCTGGTCCCTCCTGATAATATGTCCAAAGTGTGAGAGATGAAGTCTGGCCATCTTGGTTTCCAAGGAGCACTCTGGCTGTACTACTTCCAGTATTCTCCTCCAACACCATAACTCAAATGCATCGAGTCTTCTACAGTCTTCCTTATTTACTGTCCAACTTTTACATGCATATGAGCTTATTGAAAATGTCATGGCTTGGGGTCAGGTGCACCATAGTCCTCTAACTAACATCTTTGCTCTTCAGCACTTTAAAGAGGTCTTGTGCAGCAGATTTGCGTAATGCAAATCATTTGATTTCCTGACTGCTGCTTCCATGAGCGTTGATGGTTAATCCAAGCAAAATGAAGTCTTTGACAACTTCAATCTTTTCTCCATTTTTCTGTATGTTGTTTATTGGACTAGTAGTGAGGACTTTTGTTTACTTTACATTGAGGTGAGGTGCAACCCCTACCGAAGGCTGTGGTCTTTAATCTTCATCAGTAAGTATT
>NW_006408543.1:7486800-7487939 GCF_000296735.1 Chrysochloris asiatica
AAGATGAGGCTTTCTGCTCCCGTAAAGATTTACAGCCTCGGAAACCCTGTACGGGGTCGCTATGAGTCAGAACCAACTCCACGGCACATAACAACACCAACAACATATGGGGTCAGATAGGCAATGGCAACTTGAAAGATTGGATAGGACCCTTAGGGGACAGTGAGTTTATGTTACTGGGGGAGGAACAGTTCCAAAAAGGAGAAAGAATGGTTGTGCAACTTGAAGAATGTCATCCACCTCACTGAATTGTGCATGTGGAAACTTGAATTGGAGCTGGTTTTGCTGGGCACTTTCTCAACAGCGACAAACAAATCAAATCATACAACACTGACAAAGAAAGACCTTTGGAGGACATTACGACGCTGATACACTTGAGGTCACCATGAGTTGGAATCCACTCAATGCAGCTGGTTTGGTTTGTTGGTTTCAATGGCTGTGACTAGCCTGCTTCATTGTGTCTACTGCTCATCGCTGGCGAAAGCACCACAGCTCTCCTTGGGTCAGTTGTCCGGTATCCTCTGGCTATCTCCAAATCCAGCTGCTGATTTGGTGAAGGCACCAGGCGTCCTTGCACCCACCATCTAAAACAGTGCAATTAAAGCCCCACCACAGTAAAGATTTACAGCCTCGGGTCGCTATGAGTCACTGTACAGGGTCGCTATGAGTCGGAACCGACACCATGGTACATAACAACAAACAGTGTCCACAGTGGAGATCTTGGCCACCACTTAAACCCAGAACAGGCACAAGATGGAGTCTGTCTGATCCGGGGGAGATCCTTTCTCTTCTGTCATGGGAAGTTGGGGGAACTTCTCTACTGACTCCATACTCTCAATTAAAGGAATCCCGGTGATGCAGTGGTTAAGCACTTAGCTGCTAACTGAAACGTGGATTGTTTGAACCCACACAGCTGTTCTGTGGGAGACGAGATCTGGTGCTCTGCTCCCATAAGGATTACAGCTTAGAAAGTCCCGTGGGGCCATTCAGTTCTGTCATATCGGGTCTCCATTCATTGGCACCCAACAATAACAATACTCATTAGAGGGCTGAGTGAAGTCTTCATTACTTGGTCTTTCTAGAACTGGACTGGGCATTCTCTAACCCCCCACCACCCACTTCATGCCCTCCTATCTGTC
>NW_006408543.1:7489295-7506464 GCF_000296735.1 Chrysochloris asiatica
GTGGGTTTAAACCGTCAACCCTGTGGTTTTGTAGTCCAGTACTGATCCTGTAGCAATACACTAGGACTTGAGGAGGCTAGAAGTCTGAATTCAGGGTACCAGGTCTAGGGAAAGACTTTCTCTCTCTGCATCAGCTCTGGGTGAAGGTCCTTGTCTCTCTTCAACATCGGTGGGCTCAGCGTTGGTTGGGGGGGGCGGTGTCCTTGTATGTTGGAATCAGTCCTTCCCTGGGTCTAGGAGCTTCTCAGCATAGTGTCCCTGGGTTCAAAGGAGGCACTCCACTCCTGGGTCTTCTTCCTTGGCCTTCAGGTCTCACTGTGTCTGCTTGCTTCTCTCACAAGAGTAAGCCATTGTAAGGAGGACTAGCTTTCATACTAAAATGGCATGTCATGGTTTTTTTTTACCACTATTTCCATTTACCAAATTTGTTGTTGCTAAATGCCATCAAGTCCGTTCCAACTCATAATGAGGGCTATGGGGGTTCCAAGGAGCAGCTGTGAGTTTGAACCATTAACTTTGTGATTATCAGTGCACAGTTTATCCTACAGCACCACACAGTATATATAAAACTAAGCCTATATACCCACGTGACCTGGACAGGATGACTGGATGATCAGAGCTCAACCAGGAGAAGAAAGAAGAGGAAAAAAAAGAGTGATCTGATACAATTTGATGAACTTGACCTACACCTATGGATGCAGTGACTCAAAAGAAGGAACAAATCCTTACAGCAAGAAACATTCCCACCCCCTCCACACACAGAATGGACAGAGATGGGCAACTTGGACATTGGATACCCAAATGGGGTGGGAGGGGGACTACAAAGGCAAGAAGTGACTGGCTTACAAGCTTTCAAGAGAGAACCTAGAGCTAGGGGGCATGGAGGAAGGCAGAATTGCTCATATATCCAAAGAAACAGAGACTAGAGCATCCTGGCTATCCTTCTTCTAAGACAGATTTGTTTGTTCTTCTGGCAGTCCATGGTACTTTCAGTATTCTTCCCAATACCTTAATGCAAATGCATCCATTCTTCTAAGTCTTCCTTATTCATTGCCCACCTTTCAGATGCCTGTGAGGCAATTGAAAATACCAATCCTCATCAGACACACCTTTGTTCTTTAACACTTTAAAGAGTGCTTTACAGCAGATTTGCCCAACACAGAACGTTGTTTGATGTCCTGACTGCTGCTTCCATGGGCATTGATTATGAATCAAATGGAAGTCCTTGACAAGTTTCAATCTTTTCTCCATTTATCGTGATATTGTTACTCCTTTGTTAGTGTGTCACACTGGTGGCTTATGTGTTGCTGCGATGCTGGGTCACCCATGATGGACAGGATTCAGCAGAGCTTCCAGACTAAGACAGACTAGGAAGGAGGAGGAATAGAGATTAGCCATTGAAAACCAAATGAGTAGTAGTGGGAAGCTGGGGTTCAAGTAGAAAACCATATGAACTGTGGAGTCTTACAGACTTGGGTTCAAATCCTGGCTCTGTATTTGCATATACTCACCTCCCTTGTTGTTGTTGTTGTTAAGTGCTGTCAAGTTGTGCCAACTCATAGCGGCCCTGTATAGGGTTTCCAAGGAGCAATTGGTGAGCTTGAACCACCGATCTTGCAGTTCGAACAATTCTGCCGTCCAGCACATTAACCCGCAGCACCACACCAGGACTGCGCTCCCTTGTTGTTGTTCTGAAGTGTCGAGTCGGCTCCCACCCATAGCGACCTTGTATAGGGTTTCTGAGGAACTGCTGGTGAGCTTGAACCACTGACCTTGCAGTTCAAACGGCTTTGCAGTCTGGCACATTAACCCACAGCACTACACCAGGACTGCGCTCCCTTAGTATCTGTAAAATCAGATTACTGGGAGCAATAGTAGAATCTGTCCTACTGCAGCAGGTGGGCGAGTGCGAACCAAGGTCCACTCAATACTGATTCCTCTGAGGCAAAAGTTGGACATAACTCCACCCTTCAGCTTTTTTCAAATTCTGACACCAGGCGTTCCTGCTATGCACTCTCCGTTTCTCTTCTGTGCTTCATAATCCTTTGCAATAGCCACTCAAAACTCAACAGAGCATGTTGGCAGTGAATTTAGCAGTTAACTGACTTCGTAAGGACAAAGGTACAACTTAAAGTCAGGAGCAAGAAGTATGCATATAGAGTGTCCCTTCTTCAGCTGTCTTGCACCTGTGACCATACAGGTCTCCTTTCAGCTCTTCCATTCAGCCCCTTCCAGGTCTGTCACTGGTTCCCTGCTGGTCCCCTCAGGCTTTCTCTGGCTCCTGTGTTACAACTCATTTAGAAGGTTCCTTGCCTCTTCTTTTTATTCTTCTCCTTCCTGCAGCTTCTCTTCATATGGCTGGCTGCTTATATCTATAAATTCCTTGTCAATTTCAAGGCATGACCCTCCCACCAAGGCCACAAATTGACCAATCCCTGACTAATCCCCTCTCAGTAAGCCACAGACACCTCATTTGCATAGTAGTTGCCACTGGGCTATAACTCACCTTATTTACATAGTCCATTGACCAATCTCTGCAGAGTGCATACTAATCACTGGTATGCCAGTCTGCAATCCAGGGTCAGGCAGAAAAGTATTAAGACAAGCGGTGGACTATGGCTTAGGTGCTGGACTGCTAACTGTGAGGTGTGTAGTTTAAACCCACCACTGCTTCACAGGAAAAAGATGAGACTGTCTGCTTCAGTAAAGATTTATAGTCTCTGAAGCCCTATATAGACTGGGAATCAACTCAATGACAGTGGATTTGGTCTGGGTTTGAGGTTACAACTGATTCTGGTAATGTTAATCAACCAGGACAAAACTAATAAACCAACTGGGGCAGGATGTCTCAAACCAAAACCAAAGGTAACATAAAGGAACTCATTCACCACCAGGTCCCCTTCGTCTTGGGGAGTGGACATGACATCTTCCCAGCATGGTTATTGTGGGGATGTGTGTGCCAGCAGGAAGCAGCAGGCCATCTCTACACGAGGTGGAGAGAGGGGGACCCTCTTGGAAGTTTGTTTTCCTTGTAGGAAGCTTGCCCTAGGGATGACCTCAGTCCATGCCCTTGAATCCTTTGGGGCTCTGGTTTGCCCCCCGTACTGCCAGGGATGGCCTCAGCTTGTCTGGGCAGTGGATGCCCAAGGGGACTGAGGCCAGTAGCTAAGCCTTGACAAGCATCGCTTTTCTGTCCTCATTTTCTCCCTCCCTCCCTCTTGTCTTTCTGGTAGCGTAGTGGTTACGAATCCGGCTGCAAATCTCACGGTCAGCCGTTCGAAACTACCAGTGGTTCCGTGGGAGAAAGTTGAGGCGTTCTGCTCCCGTAAAGATATATAGCCTCGGAAACCCTGTACAGGGCTGCTATGAGTCGGAACCGACTCCAAGGCATATAACAACAACAGCAACTTGCCTTTCTTGGAATTCAGTTCCCTGTCTCTAGAAGGCCTGACCCAGTAGCTGGTTTGTCAGGAAAGTACTTATTTAAGTAATCTGTGAAAAGAGCCCAAGGAGGGGAAGGAGACCTTTCTCTACATATAGACAGGGCTCATCGTGATAAGGAAGGAGCCTGGTGGTGCATTGGGGTAAGAGAGTTGAGCTGTTAACCACAAGGTCAGCGGTTCAAACACACCAGCCACTCACTCCATGAGAGAACGAGGAGCCTGGCTGCCTCTGTAAAGATTGACACCCTCAGGACACCCTCAGAAATCCTATGGGGCAGTTCTACTGTCCTTTAAGGTCACTGTGAATGAGAATCAACTCAAGGGCAAATGTCTACCTTCCCTAAACACACATTCATTCAGAAAGCACAGCGTTGGTGAGGAACTTAGGACCAGAATCCCCTGCATCTGGTTTTGAACCTTTTTATTTATGCATGCTCTTTTTTTTGCCATTAGATCGGCTTTGTTTTCCTTACGAAGGCACATGGTTCATACATCACAAGGTGAACTGACTCCCTTTAATCACTGTTTTTGTTTTACAGCAAACCTAAGGAACCCGTGTTCAGTTCAGGTATGACTTCCTTTTTCTGTGGGGGTGAAGGGTGGGCTGGGCACATCAGAAGGGGTTATTTCCTGGGGCTGGACTTATGGTTTATGTGGCGGGTGGCAGTGAACATGGTACAAATGCCAGCTGGGGTCAGCGGCTGAGGTAATAAAAGAGAGACCCTCATGAAAGATCATGACAGCTTCTTACTGACCCCCTTCAGAACTGATGGCAGATCCTGTCACAGCGTGACCTACTGCTGGTCAGAGTGTTTGCCTTCCCGTAAAGAGACGGTTTCTGATGCTCCAAGTTACAACTCACAAAAATAGCTTTTCTCTTCCTGCCTTTGATTTTATAAACTGCCAACTAATAATTAATGATGCCACTCCAGCATCATTTCTCTCACCAAGGGCGTATTTTCCAACTACTGATCCTTCCTCTTTGTTTCCTTTACGTTAAATAACCAGTAATTATCAATACATCTTGATGGCATGTTTGATCAATTTAAGACTGAAGAAGCTGGTTGTTTTCGTTGATCATTGTTGTCAAGTCAGTGTTTCCGGCTCATAGTGACCCTGTATAGGGTTTCCGAGGAGCAGCTGGTGAGCTTGAATGCTGGTCTTGCAGTTCAAACTGACCTTGCAGTCCAGCACATTAACCATAGCACCATGTCAGGACTCCAGAGAAGCTGGTAGAATTCTTCAGTTTCATCATCACTGGCTTTAAGAGCTCTGGTATCATAGTGGGTTACACTAGCTGGAAATCAGCAGTTCAAATCTACCAGCCACTCCATGGAAGAAAGGTGAGGCTTTCTGCTCCCCTGAAGATTTATAGTCTCAAAAGCCCTACACAGGGTCACTGTGAGCCAGAACCGACTCGATGGCATATAACCACCATCATCCCTTTCTGTATAACTTTTTTAAAACACATTTTATATAGGGTAGATGCTGTTTTTAGCACATTAACCTTATTTTAAAATGCATCAAAAGGGCCAACAAATTGGCAAGCATGTCACTAGTTAAATCAATTCACTTCATTCTGATTTCCCAATTCCCCCCCCCCTTCTTTTTTTTTTCTCAGAATCAGGACCTAAAAGTTAGAATGTGCTTTATTTGTCATGTAATTTTCAGGAAGCAGGAGCTCGAGCCCTGGAAATGTAACAGCCAGGAGCTCCACAGAGCCACATTCTGCATGTACTTGTCCGAGTCCCTGAACCGTGTCCAGATCTCACTCCGGGGCAGGGGTGGGGGCCCGGGTCATATCTCCCGGGGCTGGTGGCCAGTCCCATTGCAGTACTCCACATTTCTTCATCTAGCCCTTCTGTCTCTGTCTCCGAAATCTCAAGGGAAACGCCGGGTGACACACTGCAAAGGTAGGCGGGTCACTGACACCTGTAACTCTCCAAGCAGAGCTGTTTTCAGACTCCAGAAACTGTTTCATCCAGGCAGACCCTCATTCTGCTTGTATGAGAAGGCTTCTGGGGTACATACGGCCATGGACGCTCACAGCATCTTGAACATTTCCTTGGCCGGCCTTCAGTAAGTGCCTGCAGTCTGGATCTTGATGGGCTATTGGCCGATGATGTAAACTTGGAGAGAGCTATAGGGCGACCCCTGGACATCCCACTGATTGAAACAAAACCTGCATGGGTCTTGGCCCCTCCCCACTCAAGTGGCTTTGGCTTTGACGGTTGTGTGCTCTTAACTTAGCATGCCTGGAAAGAAAAAGAAACAAATCCCTCCCTTTCCCGTGCCGCGTTTTGGTTGTGAGGTAGGATTTTTGAACAACCAGTACCAGTGTCGAGGGTAAACTCAGTGTTTTTATTTTGGGGGTGGGGTGGGAAAGGCTTTATCGCTCTGAGTCAGAATCGACTCACCAGCAGTGGGTTTGATTTTTTATTTTATCGAGTAATTTAGAAGTCTGCGATAAGTTAGCATCAGTTGTGAAAACACATCAGCCAGCAGTAAGTACAATAGGGTCCTGTGGATATTTCATATCCCAGGGAACAGATAATGGAGACTTGGTGGAACAGTGGGTTTAAGTGTCAGACTACTGACATCCAGTTCTGAAGTTCAAACTCACCAGCCGCTCCTTTGGAGAAGGATGGGGCAGCCTGCTCCCGAAAATCATACAGAGCAGTTCTGCTCTGCCTGTGGGGTCACCATGAGTCGGAATCAACTCGATGGCAGTGAGTGAGATCATACACGGAGCCCTGGTGGCACTGTAGGTTAAGCATTGGGCTGCCGACCTCTAGATTTGCAGTTCAGACCCACTCCATGGGAGAAAGGTGTGGCTGTCTGCTCCTGTAAAGATGAACAGTCTCGGAAAGGCCAGGGAATAGGTCCACCCTGTCCCATAGGGCTGTGGGAGTTAGCTTCAGTTTCCATGGTTTGAGTTTGGGGTCCCTCCACAGTGGACTTGGTGCTGTAGGAATGGCGTTCTAGTCCCTTCACCCATCTCTGTGAGCTTCCGGATAGGACAGGTTCCTTCTCTACATAGAGGTTGATGGAGCCACCCTCTTGCCCTTCATCTCACCCACGCCTGTCCTTTATCACTCCTGACAGTTTGTGGGGCCACCCTGCATTTGATGAGCTGGGATGTGGATGAGGGATTAAGGAAAGGGAGACTTGGTGGGCGAGGAGCACGGCAGTAGCAGAGGCTCCAAAGCTGCAGAAGGTGTCGAGGAGGGAGCATCCAGGTGGGCCATCCAGGTGGGAAACAGGGCATGGAGGTGAGAGAGCACTTCACAGAGCAAAAGCAGCCTCAGATTTTGAGTGGAAAGGACTCAGTGAAATCCCCTTGGGACCCTGATATGGTGAGGGAAGAGATAAGAGAACCCTCAGGGTTGGGACCTCAGATGGACTAATCCGGGGTAGCTGGGAGGCTGGAGGTATTGTGAAAGGCATCCACCAGGTGCGAGAGGAAGAGGTGATGGCCAGATAGCTGCAGAAAAGGCCTTGTTGCCAAGGTCTCTGAAAAGACCAGCTTGATCTTCAGAGTGAAGGGTGTCTGGTCTGCATGCCTTTGAAACCCAAGGGCATGCTCACATTAACGTAAACCCAGGACCGCCATTGACGGTTTAAGCAATAATGCATGTGGCATTGTTTGAAAATTCCTTAGGACTAAGACTGACAAGACTAATCTTTAAATGTACTCACAGTTCCGTGGTTACTCCATGCCCTTTGCTCACCAAATTCCTGTATACAGACGGGCTTCCTGTTGAATTATGTGCAGGCATCTCTGGTCTCAACTGCCCAGTTCAAATGCCATTAAGGCCGGGTCCTCTGATGGGGAGTGATGCATCAGAATTCATCCAGTTCTGAGTCTGAGCAGAACTCTTCAAGAACTCATCAGACATTGTGTTAGATTTTGTTAGATCCTGAAAGCATAATCAGAAAACATCAAGTATGGTTGGGTTTTTCTTTTTAGTTCTAGAAGTTTCCCTGTATCCGTATCTGAATGGTTTTTGCTTTTTGTCCTTACGATTTGTTTATTGAAACATCAAAAAGATGTCTTATGGAAATCTTTGTTCTAGAACACCTTCCCATATTTCTCTGTCTAGTGAATCTTTTGTTCACCTGCTTGTCTTTGGGCGTTTGCGTCTTGCATGTGGCCTAGCATGGACTTCTGATGGCTTTGTCTTCCTTACACTTGAAAGCGTGGTCCCATGTGAAAGATAAGAGACGTAGCTTTACATTACAATATAGCGAAACAATGTAAGTACTGAAAGATTTTATGGAGTTTGGGACTGACATTACTTATGCATTGAACTCTGTCCAAAATTGGAGTTGGCTCCTTTTGCTGTCATGTTTGGAGAGGCATTTTTTTTTTCCCCTCCTGATGTTAAGCAGAAGGAACTCTAGTGACTCAGTGTTTAAGCACAGGGCTGCTGACCTAAAGAAAGGTGGGCAGTTGGAACAAGAGAAACATGAGGCAGTCTGCTTCCATAAAGACTTCAGCCTTGAACCCAATGAGGCAATTCTACTCTTGTCTTGTCAGGACCGACCTGACAGTAATGAGTTTAGTTTAGATTTGATTTATATATGCTTTATAATAAGCAAATAAAACACCAAATTTTTTCACAGTAAGTAATTGTTGGGGTCTAGTTCTTTCCTTCATTTTACAATCATCTACTTTTTGTTGTTGTTAAGTGCTGTCGAGTCAGTTCCGACTTATAGCGACCCTGTGTACAACAGAACGAGCCACTGCCCGGTCCAGCTCCATCCTCAGTTGTTAGGGTTGAGCCATCTGTTACTGCCACTGTGTCAAACTGTCTCGTTGAGGGTCTTCCTCTTGAGAGTTTAAGGTTCGGATTAATAGACAAGACACAAACTTTTGTTTCAAAAACAGTTCAACTTTTTTGTTATTTTTTACCCCATGACACGAATTAGAGGGTCACGTTTTCACTTTCACATGGAAAGACTAGAGAAGTTCCAGGGGTTTTCAGGCCCACCGGGCACGGAGCGCGCTTAACTGTTGTCTTTGTTCTCTCTGTAGAAGAAGGCTACGTAAAAATGTTTCTTCGCGGACGCCCGGTAACCATGTACATGCCCAAAGATGAAGTGGATTCTTACACTTTGGAAGCAAAAGTGGAGCTACCAACCAAGAGGCTGAGACTGGAGTGGGTGTATCCTTTATTCTGCTATGTGGCCAGCACCAGGTTCTAAGCTGACTCACTTGACTCTAATGTTAGAAATGCCAAAAATGTAAGCCCTCTTAAGTTTTCTTTAAAAACAAAAACTACTACACTCACTTTAAAAAATATATCAGTCTTAACAAAATTGCCCGTTATGTTTGAACTCAGCACAGGATTTTAGCGAAAGAGGAGCCCATAGAATCACTGCGTATGCGGGAAGGGCTGTTTCATTGTTTCCAGCATAAGCGTTTGTGGTTCCAGACACACACACATTATTTTTTTCTGTAAAGAAAACATCAAATTGTTGTTGTTAAATGCCTTTGAGTCGGTTCCAACTTATAGCAGCATAGGTCTCCTGAGGCTTTAAATCTACACAGGAGCAGAAAGCCTCATCTTTCTTCCACAGAACAGCTGGTGGGCTTGAACCACCAACCTTCTGATTGTCAGTCCAGTACTTATTGTACAGAGCCATGATGCTCCCTAAAATGTTACATGATTGTCTGAATGTCTTTTTTTCTTTTCTTTTTTGGTCAGTGGGGGAAAGCCAGCCTGAATTTCAGTTTTTCCAGCAGTACAGTGAGTCCCCGGGTTACAGATATCTGGTTGATGGACCCTTTGAACTTGCCCTCTGTTGTTAGGCAAATTTGTCTCCACTTTGAAATGTGCTTGCAACCCATTCTTCATCACAATCACATGCAGCTTTTAAATCATTGAGAAAGCTTCTAGCTTATTACACTCGAACCCAAATGAAAGCCACTGCCAATTCTGACTCATTAGGACCCCATAGGACAGGACGGGGCAGAACTGCTCCATAGGGTTTCCAAGACCCTACATCTTTGCAGAAACAGACTGCCACACCTTTCTGCTGCTTGCTTTAAAATAAGACTAAATAAGAACCTGGTGTGGGATTGCTGGATAAGTACTAGACTGCTAACACAAGGTTGGTGGTTCATACCCACCAGCCACTCCTCAGAAACTGCACAGGGGGTTACTAAGAGTCGGAAGAGATTCGACAGCAGTTAACTGTTGTTACGGACAATTAAGGGCCTTATGCACCTGTTCCAACTTACCTACAAATTTGACTTTGTTACAGATACCATTTGTAACCCAGGGACAGCCATGAACACGTAATGCTCTTTAGAGATGGATGCTTAATAGTAATCACCAATGTGAATCTGGACTCTAATGGAAATGAAAGAGCTGCTTGTTTGTAATTGGCAAACATTATATACTGAACCAGCTTCTCAGTGACTGGTGGGAAACTGTACATGTTTACAAGGAACAGCAGGGAAGAGGCAAGAAAATCTTGGACTTATGAGTGAGAACATAGTAATGAAGCTAAACTGTGCTGGCAGAAACGTTTCAACTCAAAGAAAAGATGAGGGAACCAGAACCACAGTAGATGGACCCTGATAGAATGGGAGAGAAATGTTGGCGAGAACCTCAAATTCCTAAAATAATAAGCAATCATCAGACCTACTGGGCTGGTTGAGACTATAGGTTCCCAGACACTGTCACCCTGAGACACTCTTCCAACCTTGAGCTCACCCTGTAACTAAAGAATGAATTGGTTGAAAAAACAACATCACCCCTAAGTCCTGCTCCTCTTTGTAAAAAATCACCTATATGTGATGCAATTGTCAACAGTTACTTGGAAACAAAGGAGAATCTGAGTAGGGAAACTCGATGAATGGAAGTGGAACAACCAGACCAGAAGTCATGAGATGATTGATACATTGTGAAGAATATAATCAGTGTCACCGAACAATTTGTGTTGTTGTTGTTGTTGTTAAATACCGTGGAGTCGGTTCTGACTCATAGTGACCCTGTACAGGATTTCTGAGGCTGTAAATCTTTACGGAAGCAGAAAGCCTCATCTTTCTCCCACGGAACAGCTGGTAGTTTTGAACAGCTGACCTTGAGGTTAGCAGCCCGATTCGTAACCACTACTCTACCAGAGCAATTTGTGTAGAAGTTGTTGAATGGGAACCTAACCCGCTTTGTATAAATCTTCACCCAAAACACAATAAGATATTATTTAAAAAAAAAGAAAGGATACAGGACACCCTGAAAGAAGTATTCTAGGGTAAACAATGTCGTCTCATACCAAGTGGGAACCTGGTCAGGCTATTTAAAATTCTAACTTCAAAATGTTAAAGAGCTGACTGCCATGGAATTGACTAGCACTAACAGCGGCCCCGTGTGTGTCAGAGTAGTTTTCGGTGGCTGGTTTTTGGAAGTAGAGCACCAGGCATTTCTTCCTGGGTGCCTCTGGGCAGAGTCAGACCTCCAGCCTTTGTGTGCGCAGCATTACTCTCACACAAAGGTGTGGAGAGATGGATACTAAAGTTCTAAATGAAGAGAGTACAGTGAGTACCTTAAATAACTGGCACATACAGTATCAATACAATTCCACCTTAATAGAAAAGAAAATGCTCCTCCCAAAAGCTAGGCCACAAAACTCTGAGTGAATCATCTGAGGAACGTTCTTGTTCGCTGTGAGGTTTGGAAAGGTGAATGGGCTTCCCGAGGAAAGACAGTAGCGCCTTAGGAAGGGGTGAATGAAATGTTGACCCTCTCACTGAAGAGAGCTTGCCAAGCAAGACCACCTTCTAGAAGGCAGGCACATCTTAAGGCAGAGAATAAAAGTCAAACCAGACGCTTGGTCAGCACGCAAACGATGTACACATTTAAAAGGTTCAGCGGGACCAATTCGGCCTGTAAATTAAAAGCATGAAAACAACTCCACAACCAGAGCAACAGATAAAGCCATCATTTCCAGAAGTCTCCTCGTGCCACTTTGTAATTCTCCCCTCCTGCCCACCCCAGTGCCCAGGAAGCTGGTCATCTGCTCCCTGTCACTGGACGATCTCGTCTTTCCAGGAATCTTATGCAAATCCTGAAGTATGTTCATTGGGTGATTGATCATGCTTTTCATTCAGTGTATTTATTTTGAGATTCTAGTCTCATTAGTGGTGGCTGTGTGCTCATGAATCGGTTCCGATTCATAGGGACCCTGTATAGGGTCTTTACAGGTGCTGAAAGCCTCGTCTTTCTCCCACGAAGCGCCTGGTAGATTTGAACTGCTGACCTTGCACTGAGTGGTCCAACATGAAGCCCACTACACTACTCTACCAGGTGTGTCTATTGGTCTCAGTAGTCCATCCCTTCTTATTTCATCGTATGGACACGGCACAATTTGTGTATCCATCCATGTATTGATGGACTTTTGGGTTAAGAAGCTATCGAACAAATAATGATTCTGCTATTTCATACCCCACCCCCCAAGAAGTATAGGAGAGTTCTAGGTGCTCTGAAAACACTCATCAGTCTTTGTAATTCTAGCCATTCGAGTGGGTATGTAAGGAGCCCTGGTAATATAGTGGGGTATGCGTTGGGCTGTTGACCTCAAGGTCAGAATGTTCAAATCCACCAGCCACTCTGCAGGAGAAAGAAAAAAACTTTCTGCTCCTGTAAAGATTTGCAGTCTCAGAAACCATATATAGGGTTGTTGTGAGTTGGAACCAACTCATCGGTACATAGCAGCAGCAATGAATATGTAAGGGGCCTCAGTGGCACAAAGTTAAGCACTTGGCTGCCAACTGAAAGGCTGGCAGTTCAAACCCACCCAGCTGATCCATTATAAAGTTCTATCTTCATGCTCAAATAAATCTCTGTACTGAGTACCTGCTTGGTGCCAAGACTGACGCTCCGATTATAAATGTTGTTGTTGTTAAGTGCCGTCGAGTTGGTTCCGACCCATAGCGACCCTGTATAGGGTTTCCGAGAGTGTAAATCTTTACGGGAGTAGAAAGCCTCATCTTTCTCCCGCGGAGCGGCTGGTAGTTTTGAACCGTTGACCTTAAGGTTCATAGCCCGATTCGTAACCACTACGCTACCAGAGCTCATCCGATTATAAATAAGTTGGTTTAAATTGAAGCCATTAGCTCAGAATTACTGTTTGAGATTATGGAATCATATTCTTTAGAACTTTTCAAAATTTTAACACCTGTATCTAAATCTCTTTCCCCCAAAACACACTTTCTCCTAGATTCAGATGCCATTAATATTTGGAATCTGTTTTGGCACGTGCGATCAAAGGAATTCAGTTAGGTAAAAGATGGCAAATTGGTTGAGTCAGATCTGGAAAATATTGAGAACACATTGGCCCAGTTTACTTCCTTTTCTTATTTTGGAAGCTATAAAACAGAATTTGCTCCAAATATATATATATTTGGTACCCAAGGATAAGTGATGTTTTGCTCACAATATAGTTTCAAAGTTTGGAAGCTCATACATGCCAACATGTTTACAAGAGTAAGTTAGAGGAAGGGAACGTGAATTATTTTTACCTTTTGTATGTATGTGTGTTGTTTGTACCTTTGATAAGGACTTTTGTAATGTAATAAAAAAACCTTTAAAATGAAAACTCTTAACTCTTAGATTACATTCAAAAGTAAACTGAATAAGTAAGGTACACAAAATTCAGTTACCGGTATTTTAAAATGTATTTTAAGTACTTGAAAATGTAAGGAATGCCAAAAACTCAAAGTTTTCTTTTGGAATAGGATTCATAACTTGATACTGCTTCATATTTGAAACAAGATCGTCAATATATTTTATGTTTGCCAAACAAGCTACAAACGCCACACGCTAGAAGAAAGACTAAGTTAATTTCCCAATGGCGAATCTATTAGTAGGCTCCACTACTCTCATTAAACCACAGAGGAGTCCTGGTGGGACGCTGTGGGATAAAGCAATGGACCACAAGGTCGGTTTGAGCCACAGGGCTGGAGGTTCAAACCCACCAGCTGCTCCTTGGAAACTCTATACAGGATTGCTATGAGTTGGAACCTACTCGACGGAACTTAACAACAACAAGGCCAACACAGTCCCCAAGTTGTAAAGTGTGCCACAACCTGAGAATAACATGGATAGTGTGCTCTTTTGGTCCCATTTCTGCTCAGAATCAGCCTCTTGATTCTTTAAGACCAGAGACTCAAGAGTAGAAGAAAAGTAGTATCGTGATAGGCAAGCAGTTCTGAGTAAGCAATATGGCAACTGAAGAGAAATGAATTAAAAAAGAACACACTATCCCCTCTGTATACAGGGTAGATAGGGATGGGCAACTTAGACATTGACTACCTAAAATGAGGGGGCGATAAAGGCACTAAGTGATTGGCTTACGAATTTTCAAGAGGGAGTTTAGTTCAAGAGTGTGCAGGGGAAGGTAGAATCCCCACTGAATAGGTTTAATCTGGTCTAGATGGGTCTAGTAAAAAGAGATGGGGATAAGATTCTTATGATTCCGTAGTGAGTAATTATTATCATGACTAATTGCTATTGTCACAACTGTAAAGGTAGAAGTTTTGAACAGAAACCGGGGAGTAATTAATCTTACAGTCCAGAAACAGAGGACCCTAGGACCATCAAGGGACCAACAAGTGGACTGTGGGACCCTATCCAGAGAAGCAGTGACACCAGAGATGGAGGCAGAGATGGGGACATGGAGAGAGGGAGCAGCTGAGGACTCGAGATTTATGGAAAGAGAAAGACTGAGTGCTGGTGGCCAGGAGGCAGGCTTGCAGAATGTACTCTTGGTTGTTTGAAAATATTATGTATTCCTGAGTGTTTTTGTGTACATCCCACCACCCAGCCCCCCAAAAAGAAAGAAAACCAGAGGGAATAGAAGCAAATACCTTTGAATGATGATGCACAAAGGAGATTGTAAACGTTGCAATGAAACGATGGTGTAAAGCTGATGTTCTCCCATGTAAACTATTACTCAGTTAGCAATAAAAACTTCATAAAAAAATACACACACAAAGGAAAAAGAAAAAAAAAACTTCCTTTTTTTTTTTTTGAGAAGAATCTTCTAGCATTCTTCTGAAATCAGTTTCACTACAACCTCTAGAAATTTTCATTCCAGTGTACTGATGGATGTTGCTGTTTCGCACAATGTTAACATGGTGTTCTGGGTTAAGAATCTGCCAGACTGTCTCCAGAAGACCAACTTGGAAATATGTTAACGGCACACTAGGTGTGAGGATAGGACAGGACTCACACTGTTTTGTTCTATTGTGTGAGTTGGAACGAACAACAGAAAAGGTGTGAGGAAGCCAAGCACCTAAATATAGTACAAATAGCCCCTAGCTGTGGGTTCCCAAATCCATGAGTGATTCCCAGACCCATGATTGATTGGCTAAATTGAAAAGAATTCACATCTAGTAACTTTACAAATGGCTAAGCCAGTTAACTTTAGTAGATAAAAATCATGAATGATCTTTTTGATCTAGCTGAAAAAGCTCTCTTTCAAATACATATATAAAAAAATGTTTAAACATAAAGACATATCTTGGGACTGTTAAAGAAGTATACGTGTTCCCATTCTTTCGATAACTTGAGCACATGCCTGTGAGGGGCAGGTGTATTTGGCCCTCTTTGTAACTGGAAAGTACTTAAATTTAGTGAAATGGAGGGTGATAGTCACATAAGACTTAATTGCTTCTGCCTGTTGGCTGAAGCAGACATCTTTCCAGTTCTTAAAGAAAAGAAAATATTTTGCCTTGACACACACAAAGCTACGGGTACAGGGGTCGAGACTGTCGTAACAACCTGTACCTGCTCCCAACGGGGGAGACTGTGTATTTCATCGCATCTGTGGTTGTGTTGTATAACGTGGAAGAACAGCTGCAGAGGCATTATGCGGGTCACAACAACGACGTCAAATGGTAAGTCCCGCAGGAAGCTGACCCACACTCACGGGTGGAAACAGGATTTGCAGGAGGAGGTCACCGAAGAGAGGAAAAGGGACCTGAAAAGTTAGGGTGTTTGGAGACATTGCCTCTTTGTCTTCTGTGTCGTCTACCTGGCACAAGAATAAGCACCAACCAACAAACTAGAAACCGTGCAGTCCGTCCCGACTCATGGGGACCCGTGGGTGTCAGAGGAGAACTGGTCAGTAGGAGTTCAATGGCTGTGACCTTTCCAGTGTCTGGTCTTTCTTCCAACAGGACTCTGAGTGGGTTTGAACTGCCAACCTTACAGTTGGTAGTCCAGCACTCAACTGTACCACTAAGGGGCTCCTAGCTAGGAGATAACATGTGATTTCCAGACAAAATGTTGGCTTAGACAGCTTTGATTTCCCCCCTAGTACCACATGATCACCATATCACATCAACAAATAGCTCCCGTAGACTTGTGTTTGGAAGTCCTGGCTGACAACATAGCACATGCTAAAGGCTTCTAATTCAGGTCTTGCCTAGTGTTTATGGCTGGTGTGCTGATCCCATGACAAGTTTACAGCCTCGTACAGGAATTGAGTATATCTTGGAAGAACAGACAGATGAGTAGATGAGTTTTATGTATCCGTCAGGGACAGAGATCCTGTGGGCCAAAGCGTCCATCTTACTCTCTGGGGTATAAGAAATGACTTACTGATAAAGGTGTAAACGAATTAAGTGGCTCTGAGGTTACAATGTGATCTTCTTAGAAGAGGATGTTATTCCCCCTCTGGAGTTTCAAAATTCCTGAGAAGAAATAAAAGAATGAAGATTTAAATGAAAGATCTCCCAGTTGTCTCAGTTCATCTGTTAGAAGTTATCTATTAAATGTGTGACTACATTCTGTTTGATGAGGGGCGGGGAACTTACCTTTAGAGTAGAGCTGTTTCTTGTTTATAAATATCCTTTTTCCAGCCTCGCTGTTCATCCTGACAAGATCACCCTAGCAACGGGACAAGTCGCAGGTACATCCAAGGATGGAAAAGTGAGTTCTTGTATTTTTGCACAGTTTTGTTATGAACAGATAGCACAAAGCAGTTTTCTAGAAGCATCATTTTGCTGCTGAATAAGCCTGCTTATTAGACGGAGTTACAGTATCTCTTCCCTTCTGAGCCTCTACTTCAGTTTTTTTAGTTGAGCATTCAAAACTCTGACAGCAGTCTTAGAAACCGTTGGAGCACATATTAGTTTCAGTGATATTTTAGGTAGCGATATTCGTACAGCATCAATGGGCTCAAGTGTGGCAACAATTGTGAGGTTGGCTCAAGACCTGGCAGTGTTTCATTCTGTTGTATATAGGTCACTATGAGTTGGTACCGACTCCATGGCACCTAACAACAACAACATTCTTGCGTGAGCATTCACTGTGTATATAGTGAATATATCTATATGTTGTTGTTGTTAAGTACCATAGAGTCGGTTCTGGCTCATAGCGACCCTGTACAGGGTTATGAGGCTGTAAATCTTCACAGGAGCAGAAAGCCTCATCTTTTTCCTGCGGAACTGCTCGTTGTTTCGAATTGCCAACTTTGAGGATAGCAGACCGATTCGTAACTACTACGCTACCAGAGCTCCATATACATATATGTGTGTGTGTGTGTATATATGTATGTATGTATGTGTGTGTATTGTTGTTAAGTGCCACCAAGTCTGTTCTGACTCGTGGTGATCCTGTATAGGGTTTCCTCAGAGTAGCTTGTGGGTTTGAACCACTGACCTTGTGGTTCACAGTATATTGCTGATTCTACAACGCCACACCAGGAGTCC
>NW_006408543.1:7507679-7522417 GCF_000296735.1 Chrysochloris asiatica
TATATATATATGTATTTACCACAGTTTAAAAAAATAAAAGTTTGATTTTTGGAAATTACTTGATCTCCCTCTAGTGGCTGAAAAGCATATTTCGCTTTCTGGCTTTAAATGGAATCAGGAATTAAGCCAAGAAAGTCCTGACTGCCTGAGCCAACACGTTCACTGCCCGTATGAGACAGTGGGTTCTGCTGACACCAGCTGCTTCCAGCCCAGCTCCCCCTAACCTGGTCTGCCCACAATGTACAGTGCTAGCCCCCTGCTGATTTTGCATTGATTGCTGTACAGTGCTTTTTACTATTAGGAATCCAGTCGTTAATATTAAACTAACATCATATAGCAGAATGAGCATAAATAACCTAGGACCACAGCTGAGAGGAGTAACGGTACAATTCTACATTTTATGCATATTTGAATGACTGAGCCCACACACTCTTACTGCTCTTTAGTGATGACCATAGACAAATTTGTAGTTTGCCACACCGTAAACTTTGAGAGGCTGACCCATAGGTGAGACCCTGTTTTTCATTTGAATGTACCTAGATGTACAATTAAGGAGCTCTGGTAGCATAGTGGTTACGAATTGGGCTGCTAACCTCAGGGTCGGCAGTTCAAAACTACCAGCTGTTCCACGGGAGAAAGATGAGGCTTTCTGCTCCCATAAAGGTTTACAGCCTCGGAAATCCTGTTCAGGGTCACTATGAGTCGGAACCAACCCCACGACACATAACAACACCAACAACAAGATGTAAACATTAGAATATCAGCACAGTTACCAAGAATGGGCTGTTCAGAATGTGAAACTTGGTAGACGCCTCCTAAAGTTAAATTGGCCACATGTGGCCAGGACACACACACACACACACACAAAAGGTGAAGAAAACCCGCCCCTGTGCAGTGAGCTCAGCCTCATGGTGACCCTACTTCCTGGCAGTTTCAAGGCTGTACGTCATTACAGAGGCAGACAGCCTCATGTCTCTCCCATGGAGCAAGCACTTGATGGATGGGTTCAAATCACCAAACATCTGGTTAGCAGCCCAATGTTTAACGCGCTGTGCCAGCAGGGATCCTTATGAAACCATTGGAAATGTCTTATTTACAACAACAGGCCAACTCCTCAAAAGCAGAAAAAAGAGTTGTCAAATTGACACACCACCGTTTTAAAAGTTTGAGGTCAGATGTTGTTCTTACTAAGCGCCATCGAGTCCGTTTTGACTCATAGCGACCCTGTATGAGGTTTCCAAGGAGTAGTTGGTGAGTTTGAACCACCGACCTTGTGGCTAGTCATCTTGTTCTTATCTTATACAGCATCACATGTAAGATCAAGATAACCATCACAACTATTGCTTATGCCGTTTTGTTTTCTTTTGTTTTTTTAAAAAACAGCAATTGCCTCCACACGTTCGCATTTGGGATTCTGTGACGTTAAATACGCTGCATGTCATCGGAAGTGGGTTTTTTGACCGAGCTGTCACCTGTATTGCATTCTCAAAATCTGTAAGTTTCCTGTGGGTATTGCAGTCTTTGTGTCCATCCAGACGGGGAGAGAGCTAACCATTCAGATTGGAACTCTGGGAAGTTCCTGCTCCCCTGGGCCTGGTGTTATCTACCATGGCCAGTGTGGAATTGTGTGATGTGTAGAGACCCTGTGGGGCAGTGCCCCCTGTGGGTCTCTCATCCCCAGCCTCCAGCAGGGACTAGACGGGGACCCCAGGCTCTCCCACGCCACCGTGCCAGCTGTGTGCGGTCCCACAGATGAGCCTGTGTACTTCCTCGCCATTTGAGTCTTACATTCCCCACAGCTGTGTGTGTTCACACAGAATGCCATGTGCCTCCATGCCCCATCTGCAGGTTTCCCTGGTCACAGGCCAAATTGGTCCCCACACCATACAAGGTGCAGGCCCCTGCCTCTTGGAGGATGGAGCTCCGCAGCCCCTTTGAGGTCGGTTAGGGCAGGTGCAGCCCCTTGATGCCTTTGTGGTCAGCTCCTGCCCCTTCATCGCTCACCTTTCACCTACTCTCAGCGACTAGTCAAGTCAGCAGGTTTCAGAGGCCGTGGTGAATAGTCTTTAACCAAAGCGTGAAGGCTCATGATGAAGACTAAGATGAATGTCCGTTTTCAGACCTGTTCAACCCATTTTATTCTCAAAGTTAGTTTCCTGTGAAAAACTTTCTTTTCCAGAATGGAGGAAGCAACCTGTGTGCTGTGGACGATGCCAATGACCACGTGCTGTCCGTGTGGGACTGGCAGAAGGAGGGGAGGCTGGCCGACGTGAAGGTCTCACACATACTCCTATTAGGAACCCACCTTGTTCCCCTGCCCACTGGCCCTGGCCCCCTGCCCCATTTCTCTCAGTGGGCTGTCTGCCCCTGGCCACAGCCCTCGGGCACGACCCCTGCCCCGTCCCCTCACAGACCTCCACTGCCACGTCCTGTCAGGCTTACCCACAACCTCTGCAAGGTTTTGGTTCTTGCTCATTTGACGTCCACTCTCTTTTTGATTCATTTATTTGTACTTCAAGTCATTCGTTCCACAAACATGGAGTGCCCACTGTGCAGGGAGGTGCGGGGAACCCATGGCAGACCAGATGTGCTCTCTATGCTGAGGTTAGAGCAGGTTTCCCGGGCATGTCCATGGCTAAATGGACTCAGGAAAGACCAGAAGTGCCACTGGTCTATCTCAAGCCCCCTACAGGTCCCAAAGCCACTTCACAAAATACGTCAAGTTAATGTTCCTTATACCCTCTTCTTACATTCATCGTTGTTAAGTGCTGTAGAATCGGTTCCAACTCATAGCGACCTTGTGTAGGGTTTCCTAGGTTCAACTGGTGAATTTGAACTGCTGACCTTACAGTTAGCAGTTCAATGCTTATCCTGCAACAGTTCCATACCAGGACTCTATACCTTCATCCAGTTATCGCATATATGAT
The DNA here is from genome assembly GCF_000296735.1 of Chrysochloris asiatica. NCBI lineage: Eukaryota > Metazoa > Chordata > Mammalia > Afrosoricida > Chrysochloridae > Chrysochloris > Chrysochloris asiatica. The sequence goes on from NW_006408543.1 coordinate 7,510,607, forward strand.
ATAGGATTGACTCCCCTCCTGGAAGCCATTAGCCTTGGAGAAGCGGCTGGTCTCACAGTAGAGTTCCCATCAGAAATTCTTCCTCCTCTGAGTCTAATCAAGCATGTTTCCTGTATCTCTTCTCCTGCTGTCATGCCCTAAACCAAGCCTACTGCAAGGAGTCTGTTATTTCCTCAGCAACGTCACGTAACAGAGCAGAACTGGCCCAAAAGTTTTCTAGTCTCCTGTCTTCACAAGAACCAAAAACTGGGTCTTTTCTCTGGTGGATTCAAACTGCTGACCTTCTGATTATCAGCCAAGCGCTTCACCACCATCTCCCCTGCAACCAGGGCTCCTTTTGTGCTATAGCTTGAGTTCTCCTTGCTGTGTTACCCAACCAAAACCAAACCAAACCACTGCCATCGTGTCCGTTCCGCCTCACAGTGATCCTCCAAAGGTTTCCAAGGCTGTAAGTCATTAAGAAAGCAGACCACCTCATCTTTCCCCCAAGGAGCATCTGGTGGGTTTGAACTACTGACCTTATAGTTAGCAGTCCTGTGCTTATCCTATAGCACTTTGCCAGGGTGGGATTGATCAGAGGCCAGTTATGATCTGAATTCAAAGATGCAACACTAAATCACCAAGACCAACCCCAGGAGTGCCACCGGCAGGGCCCACGGGTGGGAGCCAGGAGGGCCTCCTGGGGGAAGCAGTACTGCCAGGGTCTGCCATGAAGAGTGAGCTTCACACAGTCCAGTTTCCTGGACCCTTTTCATCCTCTAAAAGGAGGTGAATGAGTCCAGGCTCTCTGCACTAATCCCACATGTGGTGAGTCTGGGCCCACCAGGAATGGGCGTCCCTGTCTGAAGTCCCTAGCTGCTCTGAGCCCACTCTTCAGAGGAGGAGTCCTGCTGACTTCTTGGACCTAGGTCCAGGAACAAGGTGCAGCTCTGTCTGCGGGCAGTGTGTATATGCGTGTGTGCCTGCGTGGGTGCGCACTGAGAGGATCCCAGCCAGGAAAGGAGCTGGCTCTCTGGAAGGAGGTATGAGGCCCAGCAGTAGCCACCTTCCAGGTGCCTGAATTCATATGGCCAACACGGGGCTGTTCCCCCACCACCACACACACACACACACACACACACACACACACACACATTGGGTGGTTCAGCAAAGCACTTGCTGATCCTTGCTGTAAACCCCTCTTTAGTTACAGACTATCTGTTTCTATCTCTTTCTATCTGCATGCTGCCCAGAGGGGGGACATGGCCTCTGAGTCCCGCCCCCCACAGTGTCCATCAGGAGCTACTTGGCTTGTCCTCTTTGTTGACCTAACCCAGTTTCTGCATATACGGCACACCGTTTATTTCCCAAACTGCTGCTGGGTTTGGTCCTGTGATGATTTGTCACTTCGCAGGGACAGCCAAGGAGACTGGACTAGAAATTTTAGGATTTTTTCAGTTAGCTGTTTGTGGCACTGTAGGATAGAATCAGGCTGCTAAACCTCAAGGTCAGCAGTTGAAAACTGTCAGCCATTCCATGGGAGAAAGATGAGGCTTTCTGCTCCCGTAAAGATTTACAGCCTCGGAAACCCTGAACAGGGTCGCTATGAGTCGGAACCGACTCCACGGCACATAACAACACCAACAACAGGATAAGCACTGAATTGCTAAGCACAATGTCAGTGGTTCAGACACACTAGTGCTTCTTGGAAATGCTATTTAAAAAAAAAAAAAAATCGCTATGGGTCAGAACTGATTCCACAGCACTTAACAGCAATAGATAATTCTTAGGTTCTTTTTTTCTAGTTTAGGGGAAAAAAATAAAACTGCTAACCACTTGGTCAGTAGTTCAAACCCACCAGCCACTCTGTGGGAGAAAGATGCGGCTCCTGTACAGATTTACAGTCTCGGAAACTCAGAGGAGTCGGTCTGCTCTGTCATGAAGGGTCGTGTGAGTCGAGCTGACGCAGTCGATTTGGTTCTTGGGTTTTGTTTTGGTTTGGTTTTGTGTTTAAGTTAATATGAACAATGTAAACATTTTCAGCCAGCTGTGCATAAGATTTTTCAGAATGTATGTTGTTTTGCACAAATATCTAAACACAATTAAAATGTCTAAACACCAGGTAGGCTCTTCCCCTCTGCCTCCAACTTTTTTTGATCGTTAATGATCTATAGAGACCAAGCCAATCAAAACGCTTGAACTATCTCTGTGGATGAGCATAAATGCTTCCTTTCTATTATAAAAATAAAGATTTCTATTTTAGAAATGCTTACCACTGAGAAGGATAGAAAGGCTGTTGAGTTCCTCAGCTGTGCCCTAGATAAACTTCCTATTTACAGTCAGTTGTATTTGAAAACGGTTTCACATTCCAGAAGTTCCATCTACAATGACCTTAAAAGTATCTTCAACAAATTTGAGATGCCAAGTCATGTAAATTGCTTTCTTCATCATTTTTACTAGTTATGACGAATGTCTTGGCCTTGAGAATATCTTATGTGGCTCCGTGGTGACATCTTCAGCAGCCTGTGTCAGACAGATGCAGGCAGGTCTCGCTTTATGGTGTTTTGCGGATACTGTTTGTTTTTTAACAAAGTAAGGGTTTGTGGCAACCCTTCTTCTAACAACTTTACCAATGCCATTTTTTCCAACAATGTGTACTCATTTTGCATCTGTGTCCCATTTTGGTTATTCTCACGATATTGTTACTGTTAGGTGCCATCGAGTCAGTACTGACTCACAACAACACTATGCACAACAGAACGAAACACTGACCGATCCTGGGCCAACCTCATAATTGTTGCCACGCTTGAGCCCATTAATGCTGCCACTTGGCCAATCCATCTCGCTGGGGGTCTTCCTGTTTTTCCCTGACCCTTATCAAACATGGTATCCTTCTCCAGGGACTGGTCCCTCCTGACAATATGTCTGAAGTATGAGAGATGAAGTCTGGCCGTCCTGACCTCCAAGGAGCATTCTGGCTGTACTTCATCCAACACAGATCTGTCTGTTCTTTTGGTAGTCCATGGTACTTTCAATATTCTCCAACACCATAACTCAAACGTATCAATTCTTCTACAGACTTCCTTATTCACTATCAAAGCTTTGCATGCATATGAGGTGATTGGAAATACCATGGCTTGAGTCAGGTGTACCGTGCTTCTAACTTTTACATAATGTTTATTATTGTTAAGTGCAGTCAAGTTGGTTCCAACTCATTGTGACCCTCTATAGAGTTTCTAAGGAGTGGCTGGTGAGTTTAAGCCGCCGACCTTGCAGTTAGCAGTCCAGTGCTTATCCTACAGCACCACACCAGGACTCCTTTATACTCCAACTGCACACTTTCTAAACTACAACATGGTGTCAGCAAAGCTTTTATACTCATTGAGAAACTAAGAGCTCCCTCCATGTGACTCTCTGGATTGCAGTGGTCTCAAACCGAAATCACAGTATCTCCAAGGTCTGTCCTCATACACCTAATGTCTGTGAGGATCCCTGGTATTAATTCTGCTAATCAGCAGGTGCAAAGTTAATGTAAGGTGAACATTTATAGGGAGATGATGAATTCAGTGTGGGAGCCGTTCAGACATCCTGTGATCTATTTGTGGTTCCAATTATATATCATTTCTTAGCTGCCTTCAGTGACTTGGGGCATTTGGGTCTGCTGTGTTTTTTTTCAAGTGTTCTAACGAAGCTGTGTTTGCTGCGGATTTCCATCCCACCGACACTAATATTATAGTGACCTGTGGAAAATCCCATCTCTACTTCTGGACACTAGAAGGAAACTCCCTTATTAAGAAGCAAGGATTGTTCGAGGTGAAGTTCAATGACATTTGCTTTGTTCTGTATGCTTTCTCTATAAGTGGTACATGGAATCAGGTTTATGAGAGGTGGAAGCATCCTAGTCTTTGAAATTGTTTTAATTGATAAGGTATGGGTTACAAATAGGGGGAGTACTGATAGACTGTTCCCTGGGGTCCCTGACATGGCTGGGGAGCCCCTGTGTGTTGTGGGTGACACTGGAAATGACCTGACACGGAGAGAGGAAGTAATCGAAGGGTGGGCAATGATTGCACCGTGATGTCTGGTCACAATGTATACACACACCAAGATGTTCATGAGTGCAGGCATCCCACAAGATGGCAGATCTCTTTGTGCCTTGTGTCTGGCCGTTTGGGGAACTCCTGAGAGCACCAGGGGGCAGCAGTTCTTCCTCTCTTTGGGGGCCATTGCCGCCAGCACCCAGAGACTAATGAGGGGCCCGCTCTGTTACAAAGCCGCGGTTCTACAGGCTACCGCCATGGCAACACACCCTTCCTTCTCCCCTTCACCACCGTCCTCCGAGAGAACTGTCTGCAACTTTAGAGTGACCCAGTCACTTGGAGTTGCCAGAAATGTCTTGACTGTAGAGCCGAGGGTCTCGTGGCACAAAGCGTGCCGCTCATGGTAAATGAAAACGCAAGGTAGACGGTGTGATTCCAGAGACTACCACTATGCAGCCTGGACGTCCCTTGATTGTAGGCACAGTGTTAGCAGAGGTAGAAGGCTTGTGCTGATCAAACAATTCCATTTGTGATTTGTGCCCGACAGAAACAAGAGAAGCCCAAGTTCGTCCTCTGTGTCACCTTCTCGGAAAACGGCGACACCATTACTGGAGACTCGAGTGGCAACATCTTAGTGTGGGGAAAAGGTAACTGGTCCCTCCGAGCAGACCTTGGTTGATGCTGTAAGGGGAGAGGTCGGGCCAGAGCCTCTATAAGAACTGCCCGGTAATACAGTCTATGTCCAAATTCGAGTGTGTGAACACACACACATGTCGTTCAGAGCCACAAAACTGGAGCGTGATGAAGTGGAAATGTAGCAAGAGTTATGGGCCTTACTGGGTGCCCTGGTGGCTCTGTAGTTAAGTGCCCAGCTGCTAGCCCAAAGGTCAGTGCTTCAAACCCACCAGCCTCTCTCCGGGAGGAAAATGAGGCAGTCTGCTTCTGTAAAGAGGAACCTTGGAAACCCTGTGGGGCAGCTCTGCTCTGCCTTGTGGGGCTGTTGTGAGACGGAACCGACTCGATGGCAGTGGGAATGGACCTCAAAGAGCTCTCTGCACCTGGGATGCTGTGATGGAGTCAGTATCACTGATGTTATTAGGGGACCTGCTGAAAAGTGTAGCAATGAGTCTATCAATAACTCTTCATACAGCTATAAAACACTAGAATCATTTCGTCCTGACTCACGTAGCATTCGGCAGACCTCAATCATGGGTGTGGACTCCTGGTGTGGCACTGTAGGATAGGTACCGGACTGCTAACCACAAGGTCAGCACTTCAAACCCACCAGCCGCTCCTCAGAGACCCCTCTACAAGGTTGCTAAAAGTCAGAACCGACTCAGTTGCAGTTAACAACAGTTGTGGGTACAGTAGTGGTTTTACAGTTTTTAAAGAGATTCTGAGGTTAATGCGCTGGGCTGCAAAGTCGGTTTGCGTGGCAAGGTCAGCGGTTCAAGCTCACCAGCCGCTTCTTGGAAACCCTGTAACAAAGTCGCTATGGGTTGGAACGGACTTGACAATTCTAAGCAACAACAATGTATTTATGTCCTAATGGTCCTGGTACGGCGCCGTAGGGTAAGCACTGGACCACAAGGTTGGGTTGAACCATAAAGTTGGCTATTCAAACTCACCAGCCACTCCATTGAAAGATGAGGCTTTCTGCTTTTGCAGAGATTTAAAAGCCTCGGAAACTCTGTCCCCAGGGTTTTGACTCACAGGGTCACTGTGAGTCAACAACTATTTACATACCATAAATCATAATATGTAACACGTGTACTTTACAAGAACGTAATGGGGCAATTCTCCTCTGTCACATGGGGTTGCTTTGAGTTAGAACTTGCTGATACATACGTACAACAGCCCTTAGGAGCTTTGTGCCTTTGGACAAGTTACTTCTGATGCCCTGTTAGGACATCACTGTATTAGAATCTCTTGAACTTGCCCTTGTTCCAGATCAGTTTCCCACCTTTGTGGAATGAGATTACTGCTTTGCTTTACCCCACAGGCATGTTTGGGGATTGAACACAACCCAAAACACCTAGTCCCAAGAGCAGTACAAACCTTCCTTTTCTTTCCTACTTTCCTATTAGCTAAGAAATACTCTGCAAATGATTGAAACTGCCCTAGATTCTGTTAAAAAGCAGGTTTGATATTACCTCATCTGCTTAGTCCACGGGGCTATCCAGCCAGATACCAGATGAAAAAATGCTTTGAAATGCCTAGAGATTTAAGAAACAATGTATGTCTTATAATAAACTTAGGGTGTATTATCATTTATGGCAGAGAAATGGCAATTATAACCAACAATATTATGATATATGGACAAGAGTGTCCTCGTTAAGTGCCATTGAGTGGGTTCCAACTCAAAGCAACACTATATAGAGTTTTCAAGGAGCGACTAGTGAGTTTGAGCTGCCGACCTTGCAGTTCAAACGAACTTGTGGTCTAGTACTTAGCCTACATAAATGTTGTCATTGTTATGTGCTGCCAAGTCAGTTCTGACTCATAGCGGCCCATATAGGGTCTCTAAGGAGCAACTGGTGGGTTTGAACCACCAATGTTATGATTAGCAGTCTAATACTGATCATACAGTGTCACACAAGGACTCCACCCAACATAAAGAGTCATTAATTATAAATAAATAACAACATGCTGATGCATGAGCAGGAGTGCCCTGTTAGGACCTCACTATATTTTGTTATGTGCCATGGAGTCGGTTCTGACTCATAGTGACCCTGTACAGGGTTTCCGAGGCTGTAAATCTTTACAGGAGCAGAAAGCTTCATCTTTCTCCCGTGCAACAGCTGGTAGTTTCGAACTGCTGACCCTGAGATTTAACAGCCCGATTCGTAACCACTACGCTACCAGAGCTCCCTATTAGAATCTGTTTAAAACCAGGTTTCCTAGGCTGTCATCTTTATGGGAGCAGATCACTGTGTCAGTTCTGAGGAGCCACCGGGTGGGTATGAACCGCCAACCTTTCAGTTCTCCATCCAGCGCTTTAACCATAGCACCACCAGGGTTCCTGAAGGGCTCTGGGGCTAGGACTTAAAGTCAGTCTGTGTCCTTCACCACACTCTGCTTCCTGCAGCCGTGCTACTACGCCTTTGTGTGCGCACATTGTCCGTAATTAGGATACCACCCAGTTCCTACTTGTCTGAACTTTTAGAAATTGGTCACTGCATCAATTTGTGAGGCTCTAACTGACAATAACCGCATTTGAAAACAGAAATGAAATGAGGTTTGGAAAGGACACCCTTGAGCCATCTGATACTGTACTCACGAAGGTTTGCCTGGTGTGTTTAGGTACAAATCGAATCAGCTATGCCATCCAAGGGGCCCACGAAGGTGGCATTTTTGCACTTTGTATGTTAAGAGATGGCACACTGGTATCTGGAGGAGGAAAGGATCGAAAACTCATTTCTTGGAATGGAAACTATCAGAAACTTCGTAAGACTGAGGTGAGTCAGCCAGGGATGCTATCGATAATCGTTTTGAGCCTTGATCTGTTGCACGAACCAGATTCTTTGTTAATCTGAAGTATCTTTGCTTCTAACGGTCATAATTGTTAAGAAACATTCAATAAGTCTAACCTGTATTTTGTCATAGAGGTCTTGTTGTTGTTGTTAAGTGCTGTTACTGAGTTGATTCTGACCCACAGTGGCACTGTGGGACACGGTAGAACTGCCCCGAGGGTTTGCAGTGACTGAGCTGTGAGAAGTCACTTCAAGAGACTCCAGATGTTTTATTTTCACATGACTTTTGTTATTGCAGATTCCAGAACAGTTCGGTCCAATCCGCACAGTGGCCGAGGGGAAAGGCGATGTGATCCTCATCGGTACCACTAGAAATTTTGTTCTCCAAGGCACTCTGAATGGGGACTTCACACCCATCACTCAGGTACGCTCAGGAAGGTCACAGTAACCATCCTTAGCTTTGACGCTCCATCCGCTGCCTGTGGGGAGGAGGAAAAAGACAGATCCGAGCAGGTGTGGGCCGCAGTATTTCAGAAAGCCTCCGTTTGTCTTGGTTCCCTGCAGGGTCACACCGACGAGCTCTGGGGACTGGCTGTCCATGCCTCCAAGCCCCAGTTTTTGACGTGTGGGCACGACAAGCACGCCACCCTTTGGGACGCCATTGACCACCGGCCCGTGTGGGACAAAGTCATCGAGGTAGACAGCACATTACAGTTCCGTCTTCCCTTTACAGACTCATCTGGGACAGATCTGTTTCATTTCTGAGTGAAACTGGGAGGGGCGCAAAGCCATCCCAAGGCAGTTTGTCTACCATGTAATCCTCACGTTCACGGGGCACCTTGGGGGACATCAGGTTAGTTGGTCATCGCACAGTGTCACTGAACTGGAGTAACTGCAGATAAATCCGCCACCTGCCCCCAGCCCCCACCCCCGCAGTCCATTCACAACATATTGTTGTTGTGAAGTGCCATCAAGTTGATTCCGACCCATAGTGACCCTGTATAGGGTTTCCAAGGACCCTGAAAATACCCAATTCTGGTTACCTCTGCAATGTCTTGAGTTTGACGGTAAAAAATTCGAGCTTTAGTTTTAAACTCAGCGTTTCTGTGACCTTCACAGAAAGCATTCCACTGCCTCTAGCACGTCAGGAGTCTGAAATAGCCTCTCGCTGCATATAGCACAAAGGATCCCTGATAGTGTAGTGGTTTATGCGTTGGGGTGCTAACCGCAAGGTCAGCAGTTCAACTCCACCTGTCTACGGGAGAAAGATGAGACTTTCTGCTCCTGTAAAGATTTACAGCCTCGGAAACCCTATACAGGGTCGCTATGAGTCGGAACACACTCAACGACACACCGCCACCAGATATAATACAAGGAGCCGTGGTGGTGCTATGAGTTAAGCGTTGGACTGCTAACCTCAAGGTCAGTGGTTCAAACCCACCAGCTGCTCCATGGAAGAAAGATGGAACTGGCTGCTTCTGTAAAGATGTAAAGTCTCAGAAATCCTAAGGAGCGGTTCTCCTCTGCTCTGTAGGGTCGCTGTGAGTCGGAATCACGTGACAGCAATGGGTGGGTGCATGGAATACAAGACGTGTTGAGCCCAAGCCACTTGTCACGTAATTCACATGTGCTGAGCCCGAGCCACCTGTCATGTACTTCGCATGTGTTGCCCTCAGACCTGGTGTAGATAAACACCAGACTGCTACCTGCCAGGTCAGCAGTTCAAACCAACCACCCACTCTCAGAAACCCTATTCAGGGTCGCTATGAGTCAGAACGACTTGATAGCACTGAACAACAGCAAATCCTTAATCCTGCCAACAGCCTTGCAAATTCAAATGTTTTGGTTGGTTGGTTTTTTAATACTGATTTCATTGATCAAGAAATTAAGACCTTAGAAAAAATAACCTGTTGGCATTGAGTTGTTTGTAAGTCACGGGGCCTGGTTCCTGAGACCATCATCGTTTTATTTTTTTGTGGAATTTGAAGGTTCTCATTTTACATTTATTGATTACATGATAATTTTACAACTCTTTATGCTATTGTCGTAACATAATTATGAAATAATCATGTTCTTCAAACATACACGAGGGGGCTTCAAAAAGTTTGTGGAAAAATTCCATTGTGTTTGCATTCCCTTCACCATGAACTTTTTGAAGTTTCTTGCAGACAATGGCATTTCAATCTTTTATGCTGCTGATTACCAAAACATCATTTTTTTAATGTTTTATTGTGAATTATGTGACAATTTACATGGGAGAACATTAACTTTACACTCATCCTATCGTATATAGTTTCATTGCCATGGTTACAATCCCCTCCATGCATCATCAACCAACCAAAGGGTATACCCTGCAAGTCTACCCCCTAGTCGTCAGCACACAGCCCCTCTCCCTCTCTGGGTCTAAAGTCCCCAGCCGCTCCATCTCTCCACTTCATCCTCTGCCTCCATCTCTGGCATCATTGCTTCTCTGGGTTGGGTGTCACACTGCGCTCATCTCCCTTGGTGGTCTCAGGGACCTCCACTTCTAAACTGCAAAGTTAATCATCCCCTCCTAATACAAAACATCTACCTTTACATTTCCGACCCTCACAATCAGTCCTGATCACAATTATTCACTATTGTATCACAAGAGACCTATCTGCATTTCCTTTCATCAGCCCTACCTAGACAGATTGGGTATTATTCAGTGGACATTCTATCTTCCTCCATGCCCTCAGGATCAAGGTTCCCTCTTGAAACCTTGAAAGCCAGTCACTTCTTGCCTTTGTAGCCTCCCCACAACTCCCATTTTGGGTAGCCAATGTCCAAGTTGCCCATCCCTGTCTACTCTGTGTATGGGAGGGGATGGGAATGATGCTCGCTGTAAAGATTTGTTCCCTCTTTTGAGTGACTGTATCCATGGGTGTAGATCAAGTTCATCAAATTGTATCAGATTACTTTTTTTTTCCTCTTCTTTCTTCATCTAGTTCAGTTCTGATCATCCAGCCATTGAAGTCAGGTCAAGTGGGTATTATCTGCAAGTGTGAGTGTTCTTGTGCATGTGCCCTCTCTTCTTATCAGCTGGGCACTTCACTCTCCACTCTAGTCCTCTGTGGCTATGTCACTGACCCTGGACCCAAGAGTCCCCAGGTGTTGCCACACTGCTGGCCAACCAGGTCTTCACCTGGGTTCCCAGGAGTATGTTGAACGTTGTAGGGCTTAGCTCGCAGTTTCATTGCTGTTTTTCCCTCACTTCCGCTTATCAGTGACGAACGTGGTCACCAGTCAGAGCACATGTCTGTCTGCTCATATATTCCCATTGAGTCTTAGTCTTGGAGGGGGGTTTGCCCTGAGGGGACCTGACCACTTGCCTTGATGTCTCCTGGGCGAGCAACTTGCTTGCTCTTGTAGTAATCAGTCGGACTGCTGAGTACATCATTAGTACAGAAGCAGGCTGCCACTTTTTCTCCTGATGAGCCGTTGGTAGGTTCGAACCGCCGACCTTTTGGTTAGCAGGCCAGTGCTTAACCACCGCACCACCAGGGCTCCCAGCGAAGACTTAGAGAAATTGAATTACTTGTCTACAGCCACCAGACAAGTTATTTAACTTCTCTAAACACCAGAGCCATCTCAGTCCCCCGTGAAAACCAGGTGCTCCCCACTCATGCTATGAGTCGCAAGCACCCTTCTGTCTTCTTGTTCATGCCATCTGTAACCCCATTTCAGGGAACAGTCTTTAGACCCCACCCATCACCCTTTCATTTCCCCCCTAAAGTTTCCAGCACACCCCAATGTGCAAGGCCAGCTATCAGCCCCCTTTCCCGTTGCTTTCAGAGTGCAATGCCGTGGTGACCGGGGCGGGCTGGGCTTGTGGCAGAGGAACGCACAGAATGGCCCAAGGAAACACCGTGTGGCTGTCTGTCCAGTGCTGTCCTTGCCCCCTGTGGGGGAGAGCAGACAGACTCGGGGAGGACAGACTGGGAGTCCGGCTGAAGTAATTGTCACACCCATGCATGTGGCAGGGACACAACTAAACTCTCCGTGCTCCACCTACTGTTCATCTAATATGCCTGGAAATGTGTTCCTTGTGTACATTTGATTGTATCAATGCCCCATTGACCCCTTCAGTGGTTTCCCTGGGCTGTGAGTAGGTAAGTACCCCAGACTGGGCATTATCTTGGTTCTGTAGTTCTGATATAACACAAATGCCCCAAGTGGATGGCTTTACCCAACACAGATGTACTCACTAGCAGTTCAGGAGGCTGATGTTAGTGGTGTTGTTAGGTGCCATCAAGTTGGTTCCGACTCAGCGCCCCCATGCCCAACAGAACAAAACA
>NW_006408543.1:7523809-7543939 GCF_000296735.1 Chrysochloris asiatica
ATACAGTGGTTCTGTGTATTTCTTCCATCATATTGAATGATACCTGCATCATTCAATATTTTGCCCATAGAATCCTTCAATATGGCAACCCAAGACTTGAAATTCTTCTCCAGTTCTTTCAGCTTGAGAAATGCTGAGCATACTCTTCCCTTTTGTTTTTCGAACTTCGGATCTTGGTGCATTTCATTATAATACTTTGTCTTCTCCAGCTGCCCTTTGAAGTTTGTGTTCAGCTCTTTTGCCTCCTCATTTCTTCGAGTTGCATTAATTTCTCTAAGCTCAAGAGCAAGCTGGCGTTCATTTCTGTCTCTTCTTTCTTTCCTGTCTTTTTAATGGTATTTGGCTTTTTTCCTGTATGATGTTCTTAATGTTCTCCCACAGCTCTCTAGTCTTTGGCCATTTGTGTCTGATGCATCAGATTTGGTCTTGATATGGTCTCAATTCAGGTGGGTTATAGTCAAGCCCAGATTTTCACTCTTGTGAAGTTTTTTTTTTAATTTTCTTCAGTTTCCGCCTGAACTTGCATATAAGTAACTGATGGTCTGTTCTATAGTCGGCCCCTGGCCTTGTTTGGCTGATGAAATGGAGTTTCTCTGTTGTCTTTCCCCACAGATATAGTCAGTTTGTTTCCTTTATATTACCACTGGTGACAGCCATGTGTATAGTCTCCTTTAATGTTGTTGGGGAAAAAAAGGTATTTGCAATAAGTACGTCGCTGGTTTTGCAAAATTCTATCATGCAATCTCTATCACCAAAGTCATACTTTTCGACTATTGATCCCTCCTTTTTGTTTCTCAGTTTCACATTCCAGCCATCAGTAATTACCAGTGCATCTTGATTGCATGTCGATCAATTTTAGACTGAAGAAGTTGGTAGAATGCTCCGATTTCATCATCACTGGCTTTAGTGGTTGGTGAGCAAATTTGAATAATAGTCGTATTAGCTGGTTTTCCTATGGCCATATGGATATTATCCTATCTTAGACAGCATTGTACTTCAAGGTAGATCCTAAAATGCTCTTTTTAATGATGAATGCAACAGCATTCCTCTTGAATTTGTCATTCTTGGCATATTAAACCATGTGAATGTCAGATTCAAAATGGCCAAAACCAGTCCATTTCAGTTAATACATTTCAGTTCACCAGGGCCTAGGATATTGAACTTTATGCATTCCATTTCATTTTCAATGATTTCCAGTTTTCCTAGATTCACACTTGGTACATTTTTTGTTCCAGTTATTGGATGTTTGCAGTTGTTTCTTTCCATTTTTCCAGTTTTGGAGACTAGAAGTCGGAATTCAGGGCGTCAGCTCTAGGGAAGGCTTGGTCTCTTTGTCGGCTCTGGGGGAAGGTCCTCATCCTCAGTCGTCCCCTGGATCTAGGAGTTCCTCAGTGCAGGTACTCCTCGTCCAAAGGACACGCTTTATTCATGAGTCTTCTTTCCTGGTGATAGTAGATCCCTCCGACCTCTACTCACTTGTTTAATCCCTCTTATATCTCAGAATATGAGGCTTTCTACTCCCGTAAAGATTTACAGCCTCGGAAACCCTGTACAGGGTCGCTATGAGTCAGAATCGACTCCACGGCACATAACAACAACAACAATATCTCAGAAGGGAGTCCTGGTGTGGCGCTGTGTGTTAATGCACCAGACTGCAAAGCCGTTTGAACTGCAAGGTCCATGGTTCAAGCTTACCAGCAGCTCCTTGGAAACCCTATACAGGGTCACTATGGGTCAGAATCGACTGGACGACACTTAACAACAAAAACAACATATCTCAGAAGAGATTCACTGAAGATAAGGCCGAATCCTGTACATTTCCTCCTGCCTCATTAGCATAACTGTTTCTAACTCTGTCTCATGAACATATACAGGTTTTACAAGACATGGGATAACTACCTCAGGGTTCAAAATAGAGAACACATTACAGAATACTGAGAATTATGCCCTAGCCAAGTTTGCATGTATTTGTGGGACACAGTCCAATCCATAACAGATGACTTGCAAGAGCAGAAATGTCTCAAAGCTTCAGAGCCTGAGGGTCAGCAGTCAAGGTGTCGGCCAGTTTGACGTCCACCATGTTGATTCTTCCGAGTCTCTGAGAGAAGAGGCCCCGGGCCTCTCTTGCAGCGGTGGCATCCTCTGCCTCCCTGTCCCTGTGTGTCTTCTCTTTTCTAAGAATTGTTGCTAAGTGCCATTGAGTCCGTTTGAACCCTTAACGACCCTGTGAATAGGGTTTCCGGGGAACTGCTTGTGATCTTGAACCACCAACCTGGCATTTCAGACTGACTTTGCAGTCCAGTGCATTAACCCACAGCACCACACCAGGACCAGAATAGCACGCATATAATGGGCATCATCTTCAAAGACCCTATTTCCAGTCAAGATTACAGTTATAGGTACTGGGATTAGGACTTCAACATGCCTTTTCAGGGGACACAAGTCAACCCATAAAACCCCAATCCAAAAAAAATCTGGAACACCCACTTCCCACCTTCTCCAATCAGTTCTCCCTGGAAAGTGTGAGTCGGATAAAAATTCTCGCCACCATGAAGCCTTCGTGTGTCTCCCAGTCTCTTTCTCTCTCCCTCCCCTTTGATGGCGTTCATCCCACAGGCTCCATCTTGTACCACTTAGTAACAAGCATGTGTGTACCCCACGAATGGTAGTTTGTGCCTGCTCATCTTCTTGGGATCCTTCCAGGGACCCCATTGTGTCTTGTCCTCACTGTGCCCTCACCTTTATCTGCAGACGGGAATCGGGTGCAGTGGTCACATGTCCAGACAGAGGTCCTTGTTTTATTGTGCTTCACTTAATTGTAGTTCACAGATACCAGAGGTTTTTTTTGTTTTGTTTTGTTTTAATAAATTAGGGGCTTGTGGCCACCCTGCATCAGGGACCAGTTCCCTAATAGTATGTGCTTGCTTTGTGTCTCTGTGTTACATTTTGATCATTCTTACATGATTTCAAACATGTTCGTCATGCTCCTGCCCACTGGTGTGGTGCTGTGGGTTAATGCACTGGACTGCAAGGTCGCTTGTAACCGCAAAGTCGGGGGTTCAAACTCATCAGCCGCTCTTCAGAAACCCTAGACAGCGTTGCTAGAAATTGGAACCGACTCGATGACACTTGACAACAACAACAGCTGCACTCTTCATAGATGACAGTCTAGCTTAAACATTCATCTGCACTGTTGTTGTGTTGATGTTAAGTGCTAGTTAACATCGAGTCAGTTCTGAATCCTAGCGACTGTGGATAGGGTTTTCAAAGAACAGTGGGTGGGTTTGAACCATCAACCTTGCGGTTGGCTAACAGTCCAGTGTGTATCCTGCAGCACCACACCAGGACTCCTTATCCACAATTGTGTTGTTGTTAAGTGCTGTCAAGCCTTGCAGTTCAAGCCGACATGATCCAGTGCCTATCTTACAGCGCCACGCCAGTGGGTTTGTCTTATATGATGTGTTAGGATAGAACTTGCTGTTGTTAAGTGCTGTCGAGTCGATTCTGACTCATAACAACCCTGTATAGGGCTTCCAGGGGGCAGCTGGTGGGTTTGAACTGCTGACCTGTGGTTCACAGTCTAGTGCTGATCCTACAGCGCCACACCAGGAGTCCTAGCTGCACTAGGAAACCAGAACCAAACCTAAAGGCCATGTGACTCACTTTACTGTGATATTCACTGTGGTCCAAGATGTGCTGTAATGGGCATTGAGGGGTCAACCAAAGGGGCTGCCCATATTGACCATGATTGGGAAGAGTAACAGGTACTTAACTGTCCTCCATCCGACTGATACAGAGATGAAGGGATTTAAGACTAGGAGAGAGACAGTTCTGATCGGATAGGAAGGAAGTATGATTGGCAGTCCTCCCCGTAGAAAGAACACGTTCTCCCCTGAGAAGAGGCTCTCAGGTGAGCTATGTGTTCCGACAGGTAGAGCTGTGCTTGTGTTTATGCTATAAAGTTGTGTCTGCTGTCAATTGACACTTCCTTTAACATATTTTAGGATCCAGCTCAGTCTTCTGGTTTTCATCCTTCAGGGTCTGTGGTTGCTGTTGGAACCCTAACTGGAAGGTAAGTCAAGACAGTATGATCTGCATTTTCAAAGCTTCAGTAATAGGCCCAGCTCAGCTCTCAGCTGTATCTTCTAATGCCTTTCCCAAGAATTAACTAGAACATGAAACGGTGGTTTTCATGGTTTTGACTTTGGGGAATAGAAGGGACAATTACAGACCCTCCTTTGTAGAAAGGTGCATATTATACATGCACACAGGCACAGACATGTACACACAGAAACACATGCACACCATACATAGCCCCGCCACACACATACATGTGAACACCCACATGTGTGTACACATAAAAACACATACAGCGCATACCTATCCCCACCATATACATGTACACATCGAAACACATGCACAGCATACATAGCCCCACCACATATACATGTCCACACACGCATGCACAAAGCCACACACATGTACACATAGAAACACATACACACCATACATATCCCCACCCATATATACACACAGACACACCCATACATATGTTGTTGTTAAGTGCTGTCGAGTCCATTCTGACCCATAGCGACCCTATATAGGGTTTCCAAGGAGCAGCTTGCAGTCTGGTGCATTAGCCCACAGCGCCACACCCATACATATACATCCCCCTATATTGGTTACAAATCGGGCTGCGAACCGCAAGGTCAGCAGTTCGAAACTACCAGCTGCTTTGTGGGAGAAAGGTGAGACTTTCTACTCCCATAAAGATTTACAGCCTCAGAAACCCTGTTCAGGGTCGCTATGGGTCAGAACTGAACTGACTCGACAGCACTTAATAACAACAACAATATACACACATATACACATATGGACACACACCCATACGTATCCCTGCCACACACACACACATACACAGAGAGACACATATACACATAGAGACACACACCCATACATATACATGCCCACAAGCATGCCCACATATACACACATATACATCCCTGCCACACACGTACACACATTCAAACACATACATACCCATATAGACACATGTTGTTGTCAGGTGCCATCGAGTCGGTACTGACTCATAGCGACTTTATGCACAGCAGAATGAAACACTGCCCAATCCTGAGCAAACCTCACTACTGTTGCCACGCTTGAATCCATCGATGCTGCCACTTGGCCAATCCATCTCGCTGGGGGTCTTCCTCTTTTTCTCTGACCCTCCACCTTACCAAACATGATATCCTTCTCCAGCGACTGGTCCCTCCTGACAATATGTACACCACCCATAAATATCCCTGCCACATACACATACTTGCCCATACACACATACCCATGTATACACACATATACATCCCTACCACACACACATATATACACTCACACGTCCCCATACATATATGCATGTTCACACACATACACACCCTTATGTGCAGATATATACCCCTGCCTCTTACATGCATGTACATACATATGCAAACCCAGATATATGCTAGGCACACCCATATACATACATGCCCACACACACATGCACACCCATACACACAACCATGCACACCCACCATACACACACACACAGAGGTGCAGGCACAGAGCTCCCCAAGACTTTCTTTAAAGCGTCTCTGGAGGCCAGGGAGCGACCCCACTTTACAGTCGACAGCTCTGAGCTTTTCAAAACTTTTTTCTAGTTGCTCTTACCACCCATATTTATACAATGAGGCTTCAGAAAGTTTGTGGGAGAATTCCAGTATGTTTCCGCTTCATTTTCCCATGAACTTTGGAAGCCCACTTGTAGCACCCAGCCCTGTGTGAAAGCCTGACGTAAGCTCTTTCTAGAGCTCCTTGGCTGTGGTTCATCCCAGGTGCCCAGGGTTTCCTCTCCTTGTACGTGTCAGTAACAAAACCCCAACGCTGCAAAAACTTGCCCTAGCGTCGATACCCAGGTGGTTTTGAATGGTCACAAGTACACCCTGCCTTTCATAGGGAGCGTATGTAGCAACCCTTCTTTGAGTGAGAGTCGGGCATGCATTTCTTACTAAGCCTGATGAATGCACCACGTATTTATTAAGCACCTGTGACCCACTGTTCTGAATAGTCTTCCTTTTGGCGCATTGGACGGCCTTCATTTTCTCACTAAACAACTTCTTCTCACGTTTACAACAGGTGGTTTGTGTTTGACACGGAAACAAAGGATTTGGTCACCGTCCACACAGATGGGAACGAGCAGCTGTCTGTAATACGTTACTCACCAGGTTGGACCACAAACCGTTCGTCGTGATCCCAGTAGAACTCTGTGTAGACGTTTGAGAGGAGAAAACTCCACAGGCCTTCTCAGAGTGGAGTTGGATTTACACGTGCACACACTTGTGCAGTTAGGGGATCCTCTGTTCTTTGCTTTACTTTTTCATGTAACCAGACTGAGCTAGCATGCCAAGTTTTTATTATGGGATGTTTCAAACCTAGACAAAACTAGACTATAACATGATGAGGCCCGTGTACCCATCCCCCCGGGTTCAGTGGTAACCCACTCTTAGCTGGGTTTGTTCTGTAACCCCACCCACGGCTCCTGTGGTTGGGTGTCTCTGAGTCAGCGCATGGGACAGACTGAAACTGTCCCATAGGGTTTTCTTGGCTGTCAACTTTACAGACCCACACTGCCATGCCTTCCCCCCTCCCAGAGAGAAACTCTGGGTGGGTTTGAACCACCTTTCCTTTTAGGGGGCAGCTGAGCACGGTGTCCATTTGCCCCACCAGGGCCGTTAAAGACACTTTTTATCGGTAAATATTGCCATCTTGTTGTTCTTGTTAAGTGCTGTCGAATCGGGTTTAACTCATAGCAACCCCGTATAGAGTTTCCAAAGAGTGCCTGGTGGGTTTGAACCACCAACCTTGTGGTTGCCAGCCAATGCTTGTCCATACAGTGCCATACCAGGATGCCAAATACTGCAGTTTTGATCTGTAAAAATGCGGAAGACTCCTTTTTTAACAGCTTTGTTATTGTTGTTGTTGTTACGTGCCGTTGAGTCAGTTCCAACTCATGGTGACCCTGTTTAGTTTTTTTCAGGAGCAGCTGGTGTATTTGAACCGGTGACCTTGCAATTAGAAGTAAATCAGTAACTCAGCTATTGTAAATGTACAGTTTTAGTAAACCCGTAGAGTTTTATGCCCATCACCACAACCCAGTTTTAGAATCTCTCTATTGCCCCAGAAGAAGACTTAGTGACACAGTGTGTTAAACATCAGACTGCTAACTTCAAAGTCATCGGTTCAAACCCAGCATCCACTCTGTGGTGGAAAGATGGAACTGTTTGACAGTCTCAGTTGGTATTATTAATGATAGAAAGTCCCCTGTTGATGATTAATTAGCTGTTACTCTCCATCCCCTCCCCTAGCACAAGACAACCACTGATCTCCTTAAATTGCCCTTTCTGGACATTACAGCTCAGTCGAGTCATTCAGCGTGCCTGTCCTCTGCTGAATCTGGTTTCACTTAGAATCTTGTGTTTAGATTAATGCGCATTATTGCGTGTTCCAAGACTTCATTGTTGCGTAGTCTTCCACTGTATGGAGTGACACGGTGGCTGCCGGAAGGACTCAAACACAGCAATAGTTGTGAGGAAGATGCAGAACCAAACAGCGTTTCATCCACAGCTCTTTGGTGGACCATTCATCAGCTAATGGTCATTTACACTCTTTCTAGTTGTTCTCTATTAAAAATAACACTGCTAGGAACATGACTCATTTCTTAGCAATTTGTTTCGATCAGCATCCCAAAAAAAGGTCCACACATGGTCATTGGCTGACATGTCTTTTAATAGATGTTCTCTCTCACGCTCCTTCTTTCCCTCCTTCCCTTGGCAATTTGTGTGTTAGAGAAACTGGCTCATTCTTCCTGTAGCAATTTCCAATCTGGAGTTTGCTGAATGTGTCTCCCTGGCTCTGTGTAGAAAGTTCCTGTCTCTCCCTTGTCTGTCTTTCCTGTAAGATGATTTTTGGACCTAGAGGTTTGCTCATGTTCACATTCCATGTGTGTAAAGTTTTCTTCTTACAGAAACCACAGATCTGCTTGTGTGTGTCTCTTTTTGGGGGTGGTATTGGCAATTTCTGATGCTCAATGCCTAGATCCTTGTTAGGGTCAAGTGCTGTCACTTGATTCCACCTCATAGTGACCCTGTGTAGGATTGCAGGGACTTTAAATATTCACAAGAGCAGAAAGCCTCATCTTTCTCCCATCTTAGATCCCTGAGGGGCTGGGAACTATTGACATTCCAGTTTTAGCTTCTCTATTCCACTGATTGGATACAACATTGTAACAAAAAGCATCTTTTCATCTCTTTACTTTGCTACTGAATGGTAAAAGTGATGTTGTTAAGTGTCCTCAATAGGGTCCCCACTCACAGTGACTCAGTATAGGATTTCCAAGGAGTTTGAACTGCTACCCTTGGGGTTCAAACCCACTTTGTGGTCTAGTACTTTATCCCACAGCACCACAATCTAGGAAAGTTATAATACATGCTTGGTTTCTTGGAGTTTATTTACCAATGTACAAATGAGTGAGTTGAGTTCTCCTCACAGTGCCATCTGGTGGTGGTGGTGGGTTTTGTATCATTATGAATTTAAGTGGATTTGATGTTTCAGAAACCTTGGTGGCACAGTGGTTAAGTACTCAGCTGCAAACCAAAAGGTCAGGGTTCAAACCGATCACTTCTCTGTGGGAGAAAAGTGTAACAGTCAGCTTCCATAAAGATTATACTTTGTCCTAGCTGGACTCCTGGTGTGGTGCTGTAGCATCAGCCCTGGACTAGGAACCAGCAACTAATCCTCAGAAGCCCTATACAGGGTCGCTGTGAGTCAGAACCAACCCGATAGCATTTAACAATAACATAGGGTCATGGGGTCGCTGAGTCAAAGTCAGCTCAATGACTAGTGTCCTCAACATGGTGAGTACCACACGTTGCTGTCAGCAGCTGCCAAGTGATGGCGCCCCCGTGTGGTACAGGGTGAAACTGTTGACATCTCTTCAGAAGCGGTTCACCAGGCCTATCTGCGTTCTCACCACCAAGCTTCAGGTCAGTGGCCGAGCACAGATCATTTGTACCACCCAGATGGGTACCGTTAGAAACGACTGGTTTCTTTGGAATTCCAGTATTTGTAGCTTCTTAAATTAAAATGTAAAAAGCAGTAGATCCGTACCTCCCCTTTCCCTATACATAGTTGGCCACAGACATGGAATTATAGGAGAATTCTATTAAAATGTCAGCCTGAACTATATCCCTTCATCCAGGGATGTGAAGGGCTGGATCGTGAGGCTCTTTGATAAATCTGATATTCTCTGCGCATCATGAAGGCTCCGGGTGGTGTGGGAGGTGCTAGAGGGTAAACTCATGACTCGAAGTTTTCTAAAAGAAGCCGACCCTCAGGATGCTGGGAAGAACCCGTGAGCCCCAGCTGGCAGGCCCCCAACCAGGGTAAACAAGGCCACTTTTGACTCGGTGAAACAGGCAGACACCGATCAATGGATGGCAGAGACTGGGTTAGCAGCCAAGCTTCAGGATCAATTGGGGCTGCTTGGCCAAGCAAGTTCTTTGTTGGAGTTAGAAGTGTTGGGGGTATGGGGCTGGGCAGTTGCCTCAGAAAACGAAACTGTGTTGTCAGAAACATGGGCAGCAGGATTGAGACCTTACAGCTTCCAGATCATTTCCTGATTCTTTGGGCACTGAGCAACCTGGGTGGTACAAACGATGAAGTGTTTTCTTCACTGATAACCAGAAGTAGGCAGTTCTAGGTCACCCAGAAATGCCTCCCAAGAAAGACCAGGCACGGAACCAGCCATTGAACACTCTATGGAGCACGGTTCTCCTCTGATTCCCGTGGTATCACCACCTGCAGCAACGGGTCTCTCTTGCCTCTTTCTGGTGAACGTCTTGACTGTTGTTGTTGTTGTTAAGTGCCATCAAGTCAATCCTGACCCATAGCGACCCTGTATAGGGTTTCCAAGAAGTGACTGGTGAGCTTGAACCACTGACCTTGCAGTTCGAGCCGACTTCGCAGTTCAGCCCTTGTTGTTGTTAAGTATCGTGGAGTCGGTTCCGACTCATAGTGACCCTGCACAGGGTTTCAGAGGCTGTAAATCTTTATGGGAGCAGAATGCTTCCTCTTTCTCCTGTGGAACTGTTGGTAGTTTCAAACTGCTGACCTTGAGGTTGGCAGCCCGACTCGTAATTACTATGCTACCAGAGCTTCTTAGTCCCGCTGTAGAACATGGTTATTTATTCATTTAGGCGGGCAGTCCAGGCTTGCAGGCACACCTCATTCTGCGGCACTTCGCAGATAGCGTGCCTTTCACAACTTGCAGCTCTGTGGCAACCCCGCACCGAGCAAAGTCTGCTGGCGCCATTCTTCCAACCGCACAAGCTCAACTTCTGGTGTCTGTGTCCTCCCACACTGTTAGAAACACGTCTGGAGTGGTGCTGCACACTCCATAGTTGACCGTCTCGTGTCAGCCTTGCTTTATGGTGATGGTTAAGGCCATCAAGCCAATTCCAACTCAACAATCAGTGAGAACGGAGCTGCCCATTCCTGCAACAGCCTCACCATCACGGCTATGCTGGAGCCCACTGCTGCTGCCACTGTGCCGGGCCTTCTTGTCGGGGGTCTTTCTCTTTTTCGCTGACCCTCCACTTTACCAAATATGATGTCCCTCTCCAGCAACTGGTCCCTCCTGATAACTTGTCCGAAGTATGAGAGACAAAGTTTGACCATCCTGGCTTCTAAGGAGCACTCTGGTTGCACTTCTTCCAACACAGATCTGTTGGTTCTTTTGGCAGTCCATGGCATTTTCAATAGTCTCCTCCAACACCATAACTCAAAAGCATCAGTTCTTCTACGGTCTTCCTTATTCACTGTCCAGCTTTCACATGCATATGAGGTTATTGAAAATACCATGGCTTGGGTCAGGCACACCTTAGTCCTCAAGCTGACATCTTTGCTCGTCAACACTTTAAAGGGTTATGTTGCCGCTGTTAACTGCTATCTAGTCAGTTCCAACCCACAGCTAGTAAACCCAAATAACCCATGAGTTGATATATTGCTGAGAAACCCTGATAGCATAGTGGGTTACATGTTGGGCTGCTAACTGTCAGGTCAGCAGTTTGAATCTACCAGCCGCTCTGTGAGAGGAAGATAAGACTTTCTGCTCCCATAAACGTTTACAGCCTTGGAAACCCTATGCAGGGTGGCTATGAGTTGGAACCGACTCCACGGCCTACCACCAGCCTCTGCATTACCATGTTCACTTTATTGCAGTGGTCTGGACCCAAGCCTGCAGTCTCCAAGGGCTGTCTGTTCATAGATTCATGAATGAACGTAGGCAAAAGAGTTAGGATTTGAACCTGGTGTTCTGACCTCAGACTCCACGTCTCCCTGCTTGTCCCTGGGCAGTCGCAGTAGGGTTGGTGCTGAGGAAACAAGGGCAGTCATTTGGAGAAGTCAGCTGTCTTTCATTAGGGCGTGTCCCGGGCTCTGGACTGAGTGACCCTTTCTCTGAGGACAAGCACCTTGTCCCCTGAACCTGGTGTACTGGTCTTCCTGGTCTTGGTCTTCCTGGACCCTGGGTGTCTGTTCACTGCTGGCTACTGCAGACCCAGACTAGAAGTAAGAGGGGAGGCAGAAATTCAGCTGGAGACCTCGGTGGGGGAAGGGGGAAAGGGCGTCAGGGGGCGTCTCGAGGACCCAGTCTCCCCATGCACTCTTCAAAAGCCTGGGACTCTGGGCTGTCCCTCTACATTGTTTCTCCAGTCAGCAGTGACCTCAATGGCTACATGAAGACGTTTGATGGGAATTCCAAAGAGGAATTGCAGTCTCATTAAGGCTGTCCAAGATAGAAATGGGTTGCCAAGGGAAACTGAAATCTGACTTTTCATTCATCCTTAAAAACCTAAGGATACTGGTGGCACAGTGGTGAAGCGCTTGGCTGCTCACCCAAAGGTTGGTAGCTTGAACCCACCAGCCGCTCCGTGGGACAAAGATGTCTGCTCCCATAAAGACTGACGGTCCCACTCAGAAATCCCAGGGGGTGGGTCTACTCTCATGTTGGAGTTGCTGCAAGTCAGTTGACTTGACAGCACTGAGTTTGGGTTTTAAATACGGAGCCAAGGATGGCAGTGGTGGTTACTGGCTGTGGAGTGGGCTGCGATTCAGGACTCCGAGATGTACAACAAAATGAGGTATTTCCTGGTCCCGTGCCAGCCTCGCCGTCCTGAGCATGCTTGAGCCCATTGTCGGTGTCCACTGTGTCCACCCATCTCAGAGGAGGGCTTCCTCATTTTCACTGACCATCTGTGCTACCAACCACGATGTCCTTTTCTAGCGACTGTTCCTTCCTGATGGTCTGTCCACAGTGAGCATGACAAAGTCTCGCCATCTTGCTTCTAAGGAACATCACGGTTATATAGATATATTTCTGATTCTGGTATATACATGGGGCTATGAGGGGTCTTCTAAAAGCTCATGGAAAAATTCCATTATCTTTTCTTTTTTTTTTTTTTTAATTTTAAATTGTGAATTGAGTGATAATTTTACATGGGGGAACATCAGTTTTACATTCATCGTTTCATTGCAATGATTAGTCCCCTCCGTGCATCCTAATTCAACAGTATTTGCTTCTATTCCCCCTGTTTGTTTCTGGATGTACACAACATATAGGAATATATACTCATTTACACAACCCAAGGGCACATTCTGCAAGCCTGCCTCCTGGCCGCCAGCACACAGCCTTTCTCTTTCCATGAGTCTAGAGCCCTCAGCTGCTTTTATTTCTCCATGCCTTCATCTCTGTCTTCATCTTTTGTCTTTTAATTCCATGTTTCCATGAACTTTTTGAAGCCCCTCATATATATTTTAAGGAGCTGTGGTGGCTCTGTATGGTAAGCATTGGACTGCTAACTGCAAAGTCAATATTTAAAGCCCACCAATCACTGTACAAGAGGAAAATAAGACTTATTCTGTAAAGATTTACAGCTTCCAAAACCCTATGCAGGGTCACTATGAGTCAGAATCAATTCAAAGGCAGTGGGTTACTTTTGTTACATTTTTATGTATGTTTAGCAAAACCTTTTCAACTCTACACTTAAAATGTGTGCATTTCATTGTATATTATACCTCAGTGATGGGAGTAGGTGAGGTACTGCTCTAACTTGACATTTCCTCACTTAAATAATGAGCCAGTTATATCCTCCACCTGTTTGTTAAACAGCAAATGGCCCCATCGTGAACGAGCCCTTCCTATTTAGGGAACCAACCAGTTGATGATGTCACTTTTTGAGGTTCTTCTGCTATAGGGACCCAGCCTCCAGACACAGTGCGTTTTTCTCATAACCACCCTATGGGACAGATGCTCTTGTTTTCAGGTGCTATGGGTCAGTTCCGACTCATTGCGACCCTTTGTACAACAGAACGAAACACTGCCCAGTCCTGCACCATCCTTACACACTTTCCCATGTTTGAGCCCATTGGTGCAGCCACTCTGTCAGTCCATCTTGTTGGGGGGGGGGGGGTCTTCCTCTTTTTTGTTGACTCTCTTACTTGACCAAGCATCATGATCTCCTCTAGGAACCCATGCCTCCTGATAGTATGTTCAATGGCGTGAGACTTAGACTCACCAGCCTTTCATCTAAGCAGCACTCTGGCTGTATTTCTCCAACCCAAATTTGTTTGTTCTTCTGGCAGTCCATGGCTTTCTTTTCCAACACCCAGGCGTCCATTCTTCACAGGTCTTCCTTATTCACTGTCCAGCTTCCTCATACCTACGGGAAAGATATTATTATCCCCATTTTCCAGGAGAGGAAACTGAGGCATCGTATGGGAAAGTAACTTGGCTGAAGTCACAAGGCTTTACAAATGCTGCGATTCAAACTCAGGCAGTTGGACCCCAGAGCTGGAGTGTTTCATCCCTGAATTCCACAGTCCTTTTGATGTCACTTTAGTGGAATCCTGGTGGGTGCTGTAGGATAAGCAGCGGCTCAAACCCACCTGCCGCTCATTGGAAACCCTATGCAGGGTTGCTATGAGTCAGAAATGACCACTTGACGGCACTTAACGACAACAACATGGGGGAGGATGGCAGTGATGGCCCCTGGGTGAGAGTGGAGCCTGTTTCAGGCAGGAAAGGCCCTCAGGTGTTGGGGACAATGGATGGGGCCATTCCCCAGAGTTGAATCTCAGCCCTGCAGCCAGTGGGACCTACGAGAGAAGAGCTCCATCGGAGGCCTGCCAGTCCATCAGATGTGCGTCCTCAGGAGGTAGCTGTAATGGGCAGGGCTGGGAGGGGGGGAGATTCACTCACAGCAGAACGTAACCTTTGAAAGAACCCAGAATCAATTTAGGGAGCTATTTTCTCTCAATCTGCGATGGTAGCTAGCCCTAGCCTTTGTAACTGACGCTTCCTGTCCCGTTGAGCTGTCCACGCTTCTGTGTTTGTAGATGGGAATTTCCTGGCTATAGGCTCCCATGACAACTGTATCTACATCTATGGTGTCAGCGACAACGGGAGAAAGTACAGCCGCATCGGCAAGTGCTCAGTAAGTATCCTGTGGCCTTTCTTGACTTGGGACACGCCCCCTGCACCGCCTCCCCTCAGGGTTGGGAATCTAGGAGGGGCGTGAACTCATGGTGGTCCTCTGTCCTTCCGTGACTAGAGATGCACTCGCTGCACCGCCTCCCCTCAGGGTCGGGAATCTAGGAGGGGCCTGAACTCATGGTGGTCCTCTGTCCTCAGGGCCACTCCAGCTTCATCACCCACTTGGACTGGTCAGTAAACTCGCAGTTCCTCGTGTCCAATTCAGGAGACTATGAAATCCTGTACTGTAAGTAGCTCTTTAGGATTTGTCAGGGTCACATGACACGCGGCCTCTATAACTGTGTGCTGGCCATGTGGTGCCGTCTCTGGGCCTCAGTTTTCTCCTCTATAAATTGGGTGTATTTGGTACTTCCTAGCACTGAAATACTTTAGGTCTGGACTGGCCGTAGGCCCCAGGAAAGAAGATGGTTCACCCCAAGGTGGAAAAGACTAGTTCTACCTACCCTAGGTCCCAGGGGTACCAGGCTCATCCGGCTTCCTTCTAGGGGGGAAAGAGGCAGGGCCCCACAGGGAAGGCTGGAGGTAGGCAGATGGGGCAGAAAGAGGGAATATGAAAACCATCAGGTGAGGGGTCCTGAGCAGGTGAGACCCTGGTGTCCCAGCACCTTCCTCCTACCCTCCTGACCCCTCTTTCCAGTCTCCATCCCCACACAAGACCTGGGGACCCTGAGGATGAGAGACTGGCACTTACTGAGCCATCCGCAGATTCCCAAACATCGGCCAAGCCCCTAAAGTGCCAAGCTCAAGGCTAAGCCCAGGTCTACAGGGCCAGCGAGGTTGGCTCCACCCATGAGCTATCCTTACCTGCATTTTCTCTCACCTGCAGCTTTCCCTTCACTGATGAGTAGACTGGGGCTCAGGAACCACACTTACATGGGACATGTCACTTACCGATGAACCCCAGACAGCCAAGGCTGTGGGTCTATTACAGCACGTCCCCTAACTAACACACACACAATGGTCACCTCGTTCCTCCTTCTCCAAGCTTCTGCTGGCCTTCATGGACAGTCCTGGGGCTGGAGTTCGCTCAGCTTCCACTAGTGAGAGCTCATTTACACAATAAACAATCCACCTGGGGCCTTGGTGGGCCCGGGCTCTGCACAGTTCGTAACTCGGAACTGAGGGGACTAGAGGAGGTGTGGTGGTTGTGTGTTGTGATGGCTGGAACAGCTGTATTTATGTGGGGGGTATGTGTAGTTTTTCTATGGGAGTATTTATGTGGGGGAGATGTGTTTCTGTAGGAGGAGGTGTTTGGGTTTGAGGGATGGGACACCTGGCAGCAGAATGTGGAGTTGTATCGGGGAACCCAGAGACCTAGGTACCAGAGGAAGGACACGAGTCAGACCCAGGCGAGCTGGCAGTTCTCCGTGGCTGGGGGGTGAAGGTGCTCTTCCTGGAGAGCTCTGTAGCTGCAGGGGGAGGCTCTGGGGGAGCGAGTGGAAGGGCAGCTCTGGGGGATCAGCCTTCCCTGGGGGAGAGTGGAGGGACAGCTCTGTGGCTCGGCCTTCCTTGGGAGGGAAGGTGAGAGGGGGAGAAGGAACATGTCACCCTGATGTGGCTCCGATGTCACCAAACCTGTGTTTCCCTTTCCCAGGGGTCCCATCGGCTTGTAAGCAGGTCGTAAGTGTGGAAACAACGAGAGACATTGAGTGGGCTACGTACACCTGCACGTTGGGGTTCCATGTGTTTGGTATGTTCCATGTGTTTGGTATGTTCCATGTCTTTGGTATGTTCCATGTGTTTGGTAGGTTCCATGTCTTTGGTATGCTCCATGTCTTTGGTATGTCTGTTTGGTATGTTCCATGTGTTTGGTAGGTTCCATGTCTTTGGTATGCTCCATGTCTTTGGTATGTCTGCTGCAGATTCTTTGGTTCAAGCATGAAATAAACCAGCTTTACAGTTTTTCTTTCAGAACTTTGAAACCTTCTCAGAGTCTGGTCAGTGGCTCTGCTGCTGCCTGAAACCCGAGGGCATGCTCCCCAAGCCGCCAGGGCTTCGGTGGCCCCTTGAGGTTTGGCCCCATGTTCCTGCATCTTACTGAGGTCTTCATTGCAGGAGTGTGGCCGGAAGGTTCCGACGGTACCGACATCAACGCCGTCTGCCGGGCGCACGAGAAGAAGCTTCTGTCAACTGGAGACGACTTTGGCAAAGTGCACCTGTTCTCCTGCCCCTGCTCCCAGTTCAGGGTGAGGCTCTTGTTGCCCCGGCTCTGCACCCTGGTCACCTGTGGCCATTGAATAGAAATGTACTGAGAGTGTGTGTTCCCGGCAGAACTGTGAACCATCCGGCACCCTCACTGCCCCGGGCAGTCTAGGCTCCTGACCTGTCCTCCACCACCGTAGCTTCTAGGATCCCGCTGCTTCCTCCATCTCCCCCCTTTATCATCTTTTCAGAGCCTGATCCCCCTTCACGCTCAGCCCTCCTCTGGGCACACCGTTAGGTGGAGGCACCCCAGTACCTGATCTCAACGGAAGCTGTGGATCACAGGAGTTGAAAAATGACTCCAGAATACAAGCGCTTCCCAATCCCAAATACTCACTTCTTTTTTTCTTTAAGTGTTTATTGTGAATTGAGTGATAGTTTGTTTACATGGGAGAACATCGGTTTTACACTCATTTTTTCATTGCAATGATTACAGTCTCCTCCGTGCATCGTCATTCACCAAATGCTCACCTCTTACTAAGCTTTTTTAAAAAAAATAATAATGTGTGGCGCTGTAAGGGTTAGCACTGGACCGCAAAGTCAGTTTGAACAGCAAGGTTGGAGGTTCAAATCACCAGCCGCTATGAATCAGACCCAACTTGACAGCAGTAATCAGTGAAACAGACAGTTGTGTTTTCAGTGAGCAGTTTCACGCATTCCCATGTAACAGTTTCTGCGGTGTCATGGATTCCATTCGAGTATGTCAGCATTTTCATTCCAAACTCATTGTCCCTCTGCCCTCTGCCCTCGTCTTGGCTGTAGAGTGATTATGAGCCAATCTGTCATTTAGTCAAATGGTGACCTCAGGGAATAGTTTCGGTTCAGGATTAAAGACGATCTCAGGGTGCCCTCCCATCTCCAGTGGTCCAGGAAGTGTTTTTAAGAATCTGAATCCTGTTCCGTGTTATCAGGGTCCACTTGTAGCCCTGGTCAGAACACTCGCTAGCCAGGCCTCATCTACTTTGCACAAAATTTTTTTCTCTCTGTCATTCCTTTCCAGGCGCCAAGCTATGCATATGGGGGCCACAGCAGTCATGTGACCAACGTTCATTTCCTTTACGCAGACAGCCACCTTATCTCCACGGGCGGCAAGGACACCAGCATCATGCAGTGGCGGGTCATTTAGTCCCTGATGGATGTGGGGGCAGGGGCTCAGGGTACCGCCTCCCCTGCCACCGCCCCTGAAGACACAGACTCACATTTCGCTGGGCCACTGTGATTTCTGTTTCATTGGAAAAATTCTTACAAACCTCAGGAAAAAAACACGATGCCCTGTCCCAGTTACCTTAGCCCAGAGAGTCATTGATGTCACGTTGATAAACACTTCGTGTTCTCTTGGGTTGTACAATTTAATAGAAACAAAGCCGCCAAGGTTTACACTGTACCAACCGAAGGAGCTGGTATATACTTGCTAACTTTTCTATGAACTCTGCAACTGTCACAGAATGCCTTCTAAAATACTGTATATAGTCTTGGCTCTTTCACATTTAGCTTGCTAAGGCAAATATTTATGATAATGATGAGGTACTGAACCAGGGTCACTGGTGATTAATGGGTCCTAAGAGGATAAACCGATTGAGAAGGAAACGAATAACTGATTTGCACAGTGGATCAGGAGATGCAAAAAAGAAAAACAGAGAGAGAGAGAGAGAGAGAAAGACTCAGTTTGATTGTATTTACTAAGGTGTCATTGAAGTCTCCCTCCGGGAGGCCGGTGAAAAAGAGGTTGTCATATTGTTCTTGTATTAAGCAGCTACTACTGCAGATTGAGAAATATTTCAGTGGGGCAGCCCTACCCAATCACGTGCAGCCAGCCTCTGAACACCTGGATGGCATTCCCTTCCGCCCTTTGCTTAAATGGTCCAGGCATTGAACCACCGCCCTCTGTATTGTAAATCGGCATGATACGATATTGTACTTGTATAGGGTTTTAGCGATTCATAATCAACACGTAAGGCTAGGCTTTACTGTTCTATGCTTATGGACATTGTATATTTGTATTTTAAGACCAAGTGTAGACCAAGTCAGAAAGATAACTTTTAAGTGTACCTGCCCCAGGAAGTATGCCCAAGCACTTCTTCCCCATATGGAGCAAGATTGTGTTCTGTCGAGTAAACCAACCGTAGGTGGTGTAAATTTGTCCAGAAGGCCTTATCCATTCTCATGGTGTGACAGATTGAAATTGATTGTTTACATTGGGGAGTGTATCTCAGATTTTAAAATACAAGAGTAATAAGCAGTTTTAAAAAAAAAAAAAAAACCCGTATGAAGATTTCGACTCGCTATAAGCTAGCCAATGAATTGAACTCTCCAAACTCGACAGCACGGGTTGTGTAGAGGGCTGAGCAACCAGCCAGCAGACAGCAGTGTGTTCTCACAGTGGATTTCTGTGTACGTGCCCTTCTCACATATATTCTATGATGAAATAAAATCTGAAAAGTGGATTTCCTATTGACCTATGTTCATGAAAGTATATAAATTAAAAGATCTAAAATCAGATGTCATTTCCTCATTTCATATGGAGATTTTGTGTCTCACCTGGCTCTAGGTCTCACCTGACTCGTTTGTAAAGAAACTATAGTTGGCATATTATGTGTTAGCATTCATCAGATTACATACGTTTCAAGTATTTAAATGTCTTAATTACCAAGCCGAACTGTTGTTGTTGTTGTTGTTGTTGTTGTTAGGTGTGGTCAAGTTGTTTCCAACCCCAGGGAACCCCATCATGCACATCAAAACAAAATACTGCCCGGTCAGTCCTGTCCTGCAACTTCCTCACAATCCTTATGACTGAGTCCACATGCTGCCGCTGTTGTTAGTCCATCTCACTGGGGGATCATCATCTTTCTCGCTGGCCCCCACTTTACCAAGCAGGATGTCCTTCTCCAGGGACTGGTTCCTCTGGACAACATGTCCAAAGTAGGGGAGACAAAGTTTTACCACCCTCACTTCTAAAGAGCATTTTGGTTGTACTTATTCCAAGATTTCTTCGTTCTTCTGACAGTCCATGGTACTTTCTTCAACACCATAACTCAAATGCATCAATTCTTCTACAACCTTCCTTATTCATTGTACAACTTTCACATGCATATGAAACTTGCAAAGACAGTGGCTTGGATCAGGCACACCTTAGTCCTCAATTTTACGTCTTTGCTCTTAAACATTAAGTTTTGGGTTTTTTTGCAGCAGATTTGTCTAATGCATTGTTTAATTTCTTGACTGCTGCTTCTATGAGTGTGGACCCAAGCAACATGAAGTCTTTGACAGCTTCAATCCTTTCTCCGTTT
>NW_006408543.1:7544259-7552869 GCF_000296735.1 Chrysochloris asiatica
TCTGTTTGAGTAACTGCTTCTTGGTCTATGCACAGGCTCCTCATGAGCACAGTTATGTATTCTGGAGTAGTTATAGTTTACATGATTATGTAAATACTACAAAAAAAATACAACTATTTCAGAATTAATAAATGAAGGAATAATCAAATCAGAGAAGGAAAAGTGGGTATGGTGTTGTTTCTAAGTTATTTATAAGATTCACTTTGAGTTCTCTATACTCGCCTGATTTCCACACTCAGTAATGGAAGCTGGACGTGCGAGTCTATAGAGACAAACTTGCTGTGTTCATAATTGCTGACATTTTCAATGAAACCCTTTACACAGTCCACTAATAACGTTGCACTCACTCACTCTTACAAGCACTGACCCCACCATCAAGGGCCAGAACCTCCAGGATTCTGCTGAAAAGAAGAGGCCCCAGAGGCAGGGGCAGCTGCCCAGCCTGCCCAGTCCTCTTCACTGTGGGATCTCTGCCTGCAACACAAAAGACAAGCAAAATACCCATTGTTGTCCAGTCAATTCCAATCCATGGCGACCCCATGCGTTACAGAGTAGAATTGGCCCATAGTGTTTTCTTGTGAACTTTATGGAAACAGACTGCTGGGACTTCTTCCACAGCACCATTGAATAGATTTGAACAACCAACCTTTAGGTGAGTCGTCTTGTACAAACTGTATTTATTTCTACTTAAAACAGGTTTGCTCATGGAGGAAACTTTCTGAGAAAAAATTTTAAACCTGCCTTTTTAAAGTTTGTGTTAAGAAGATGAAATTCTTGTTTTGGCAAGTAGAGCCTCATCTCCCCGACAGTCCCGTGTCGATGGCACCGTGCACAGAGTGGTCGCTGGTTTCTTCAGGAATAAGGTGCACATGTGTGTAAGGCTGCAGAGGCCTGCACATACATGAATTTGCTTCTGTTTCCTCTCAAGCTTCAGCTTGCCCTGTTGTGAAAATTACAACACTGTGGATTTCTGAGCAGAAGCATTTACAGAGACATGTGTTGACTTCTCCCGTGGGCTCCTGAGTGTGCCAGGCCCCATCCTGGCCAAGGTGAGAACCCAGGTCTCAGAGGGCCTCATCCCTACAGCCACCTGGGCTCAGGCTGCTGGTGTGCTGGGAAGGGAAAGGGGGACCTGGATTGGGAGAGAGGCAGACTGCAGCGAGGGAGAAATTGCCACATGGAGGTTTCCATTCTTGGAAACCACCCTAGTCCCTGGGGGACAGGTCCCCAGGATTGTGAGGCAGCATGCCGCTGAGACTGGAGGGGAGCAGGGCAGGGCAGCTGGTGCTACAAACATTTGGGGAAATTTGAGCTCATCACACCTCCAAAGGAAACGGTCAAGTGTGCTGAGGCTTGGAGAAAGGAGCGAAGGCCCCCAATTGTGTTCCAGGCATATCTGATGCACTCACTGAGCAAACAGGAGCTAAGTGCTAGGGTGAAAGGATGGATCAGATGAGCCCAGGTCCTGCCCTTCCACACTCACCCGGCCATGAAGGAGACAGACATTAATATGGTCTCCAGCCAGTCATGTGGAAAGTGGCAATGATGATGAGAACCTTAAAGGAAACAAGAGTATAAAATAGGGAGACAGGAAGCAGTGTCAGGGCCAGGGAGCTTTCTCAAAGGATGACCCCACAAGATCTCTGGTCCATGGTCCAGTCTCAGCAGGATTCTGCTGCCAAAGCCCTGTACAGCCCACCCTGGGGTCCCAGAGGTCAGCCAGGCTATTCCTCTGCCTGTAGTGAACACTTGCTCCTCACAGATGCTCATGTACCTGAGAAACCCCAGCTCGACTTCACAGAGCAGAAGGTTAGGAGGAAGGTCCTGGTCTCGGCATCTGTGGGCCTGGTTTCCCTTAGAGCTCTCCCTCCTGCTTGACATCAATCTTCCCCTTTTACGTGTTGTGGAGTCGGTTCTGACACATAGCAACCCTGTGTAGGGTTTCTAAGGAGCGGCTGGTGAGCTTGAACTGCCAACCTTGTGGTTCAAATCAACCTTGCAGTCCAGTGCATTAACTCACAGCGCCACACCAGGGCTCTCTCCCTGGGTCTCAGAAATTCTCTGCTCAGGAAGCCACGGGTCCAAAGGCCACACACCCTGCTCATCTTTCTCGATGGTAGTAGGTCCTCAGAACTCTGCTCATTTGTTTAATTTCTTTTATATCTGAGAAGAGCTTATGTTTTTTCTTCATATTGTAAATTTCTAAAAAAAAAAAAAATGAAATTGACAAAATACAACTGAATCCTATAGATTGTATCCTGCCTCAGTAACATAGCAACATAGTAATGTAGCAACATGCCAACATAGTAACACGGCAACATTGTAACATGGTGACCGCAACATAGTGACATAACAACATTGTAACATAGTAACATAGCCTATAATCCTGCTTCATTAGTTCAGAGGTCAGAATTTATAGCACATACAATAATTACATTAGTTCACACAATGGAGGATAATTACCCAGTACTTTATCCGGCACTATATACCTGGAGAAGGCGCTCTGGTAAGCGTAGTGGTTACGAATCGGGCTGCGAACTGCAAGGTCAGAAGTTCAAAACTACCATCTGTTCCACGGGAGAAAGATGAGGTCTTCTGCTCCCATAAAGATTTACAGCCTTGGAAACCCTGTACAGAGTTGCTATGAGTCAGAACTGAATCCACGGCATATAACCACCAACCATATACCTGGAGAAGGACATCACATTTGGTCAGATGGAGGGTCAAAGAAAATGAGGAAGACCCCCAGCGAGATGGATTGGCAAAGTGGCAACATTAATGGGCTCAAGTGTGGCAACAATTGTGAGGCTGGCCCAGGATCGGGCAGTGTTTCATTCTGTTGTGCATAGGGTCACTATGAGTTGGTACCAACTCAATAGCACCTAACAGCAACTGAGTCATGGTCTCGCCAAGTTGACCTACATTTTGGAGTGGAACACCGTTCCATTCCTAACACTCACTACTAGGTCCGTACAATAAGTAACCAATAGCGTTCCCTGCCAGGAGATCATCAAAACATTGAATTTGCTTTAAACTTGAAATCTCTCCAACTCTCACCCCACCCCCAGGCTAGGACTGGCTACAGGTGTGCCACCTGCTGGCAGAAAAAGAAGCTTCCTTTAGCTTGCCAAATTTAGTTCTGGCCTCATTATGGTTGGGGTGCAGGACAGGAGAAAGGGAAAGGAGTCCAGGAAAATTCGGATTTGTCGAAGATGGCTCTTCCCCATCCGGGTGGCACGCTGTCTGTCTGGTTCTTTGGAAACCTTCAAACTTGCGGATGGTCTCTCACCTGCAGTGCCCTTGGCCTGGGTGAAGATGTTCTGTTTAGATAATGCTATCTCCTGCTGTGGCGCTGTAGGATCAGCACTGAACTGCAAGCCACCAGGTAGGCAGTTCAAACCCACCAGCTGCTCCTTAGGTCACTCTACACTGAAATCAACAGCACTTGACAACAACATCTTTTCTGCAGCCCTGAAGCAAAGAGAGTCTCACCTTTGTCCAGCACACGTTAATAGACACTGTGAGTCCAGTGACCATTGTGGCCACTTGTTCATGTTCGTTCAATAAATACCATCCCTAACTCCAGGCCAGGCTGGGGCTGGGGGTACTACGGGACATCAGAATCCTGCTGTTACAGAACAGTGAGGGGCAGCAGCAACATATAGGTCAAGAGAGTGGCAGCTAAGGGCAGGGGGCAGAAGGGATGGAGGTGGCTGTGATCAGCCACTTGGGGAAGTAGCAGAGAGTTGAGGAGTGGAATGAGGACCACCTGGGAGACACCTCATGCATGCAGGAGGCCTACTGGAGATGAGTACCAGGGGTCTCCAAGGCTGGCTGACCACACAGCTCCGGGGATGTCCTTCTAGGGACATTTCGGCCAGGCCCAAGTCCCCAGCAGCACACATGGAGAAGTGCTGTTTTGGTTAGCCCCGCTCCCCGCCCCCAGCCCCCCAGTGGAGAAATCCTTGGAGAACGGGTTTGCACAAGGGCCCTGTGGCTTTGATATAAAGAAGCCCCAATGGTCTTAATTTGTTCTGTTTTATAAAATAAAGATCGCTGTACTTTGTAATTATAAAACTACTTGTTAGGGATTGGATGGCCTCCCCTCAAATAGATGTCTTCACGTTCTAACCCCTGTATCTGTCGGTGACCCTATGTGGAAATCGGGACTGTGATGACCTTCGGGCCATACTGTGGTACATTAGAGCCTATAGGACTGGCGTCCTTAGAAAAGACGATGCCAAGGAACACCTGCCTGTAGTCACCGAGCTGGAAGGGAGGCTCAGAAGAATCACCACAGACCGCCCCCCCCTCCAACTTCAGACTCTGTCTCACTCCAGAGCTGGGAAACAATAAAATGCCATCCTTATAAGTCTGCCTGTTTGTGGGATGTTGTTGTGGCTGCCCTGGGAAACAGGCAAACTCATTACAGCAAATCCAGAAACACAGAAAGAAGCCAGTCGTAGCCTTCACACCCAGAATTAGCCACTCTGAGTCTCAGCATATATATATATTTTTTTTAGGCACAGATTTTTGGATGTGTTTCCATGGTTAGCATATTGCATATACAATACATAAGACTTTTTTTTTTTTTCTTGTGTCGTCTCATAAGCATTTCTCCATGTGGCTATAACATCTTTATAATAACACACACATGCTACATACCAGGCTTCCACGTGACCCTGTCGCAGCTCCTTCCGGGTCCCTCACATTGATACTGACGGGGGTCCCTACAGAATGAGTCGTCTCTTGAAGTCTAACAGGTCCTGACCGAATGCCAGGCCCCCGGGTGCCTTCCCTTAACGTCTAACAGGTCCAGGTCTTTCATATTAAAAGCAATGACTTATTTGACACCCCTGTCACCACCCACTGCCTTTTTGCTCCGCCCCTTCACAGGCAGATACTGTGCCGCCATCCACTCACAGCCACTTTGCCCCACACTCACCGTGGGAGGGCCTTCCCTCACTGCCTCAGCTGTACTCACGACACGTTATCCTCCCCTCAAAGTCATGGAATTAGATGTGAACACATTTGGTGCATGTTCCCCCTCCATGCCCCCGACCCCCCGGCTGCCAGCTCCCAGAGGAATTGTGGGATGACATCAAGAACATCGTCCATGAAGTGAGCAAAAAGGTCATTAAAAAGTCAAGAACGAAAGAAAAGACCAAAGTGGATGTCAGAAGAGACTCTGAAACTTGCTCATGAATTTAGAGAAGTGTGGCACTGTGGGCTAATGCGCTGGACTGGACTGCAAAGTTGGTTTGAGCTACAAGGTCGGCAGTTCAAGCTCACCAGCTGCTCCTTGGAAACCCTATACAGGATCGCTATGAGTCAGAACCGACTCAACAGCACTTAACAACAACAACAAAGTGACTGAAAGAAATGATAACGTAAAACAGCTGAACAGAAATTTTCAAAGGGCAGCTTGAGAAGACAAAGTCAAGTATTACAACAAAATGGGCAATGAATTATAGTTAGAAAACCAAAAGGCAATGTAATAAAAAACCCAAGCCTCAGGTTGCAATACTGAAGAATTCTATGTGATTTTGTGTTCTGTTGTGCATAGGGTCACTATGAATCAGAGCCCTGGCGTGGCACTATAGGATAAGCACTGAACTGCTAACCCCAAGGTTGGAGGTTCAAACCCACCAGCTGCTCCTTGAAGATCCTATACAGAGTCCCCATGAGTCAGAGCCAACTAGACAGCACTTAACAGTGGGAAAAATATTAAATAACACAGGAAGCATCAAAAAAGATGGAAGGAACACACACAGTTAGTGTACCAACAAGAATTGGTCAATGTTTAACCATTTCAGGATCAAGAATCCGTGATATTGAAAGAAGAGGTCTAAGCTGCACTGGAGGAATTGACGAAAAACAAGGTTCCTGGAATTGACATATTACAAAATGAAGTCTTTCAATAGACATGCAACACTGAAGGTGCCATCTATGCCAAGTAATTTGGAAAGCAGCTGACTGCCCAACCAATTGGAAGAGATCCATGTTTGTGCCCATTCCAAGAGAGCTGACCCAACAGAATGCGGAAATCATCAGACAATATTATTAGTATCACGTGCAAGTAAAATTTTGCTGACTATGATTCAAAAACGGTTTTGAATTATAGCAGTGCATTACCAGGGAAGTGCCAGAAATTGAAGCCGATTCAGCCGAGGACATGAAATGAGGGATACCACTGCTCATGTCAGATGATCTTGACTGAAAGCAGAGAATACCAGAATGATGTTTACTTGTGTTTTATTGACTCTAGATCCCTCTTCAGTGTTGTCGCTCTGTGTCCATCACTGAGCTTCCCTCAGGCTCCCACCGAGCACACTGTTCTCTCTCTCTTTGCCCCAACATTCTGCCTCCTGTTGTTTCTAGCCAACCAACAGTTAATGTGGCTTAAAAGTCACTTCCTCTGGGATTCCTTCTCTGGGTGCCATGGTAAATGTCTGCGCTGCCCTTGAATGTCCCCTTATCACACTGAATTTCGAGTATCAGTTTACTTGTCTGGAGCCCAGAGAGTCACAACTCTTGTGTGACTGTACCTTGTGAGACTGCTGAAACAGCTCCCACAAACAGAGAGACTTAATGAGAATGGAACTTTATGGTCCAAGATCAGGGTGCCAACCATGTTGATTCCTTCCAGAAGTTCCACGCCTCTTTCCCAGCTGCTGGTGACAGCTAGTAATTTCTTGGCATTCCTTGGCTAATAGATGTTGTTGTTGTTACCAGGTGCCATCGAGTCGGCACTGACTCATAGCAACCTTATGCACATCAATGTCCGATCCTGGGCCAACCTCACTACGTTGCCACACTTGAGTCCATCGATGCTGCCATTTGGCTAATAGATGCATCTCTCTAATCTCTTCTCTTGCCTCCATTTTCTCATGGCATGTCCCCTCTGCATCTGTCTTCTCTTCTATAAGGACCCCACCACCTATATAGGATCAGGACCCATCCTACTGCAGTCTGACCTCTGTGAACCAAAGACCCTATTTTCACACCAGGTCATGTTCCCAGGTACAGTGGAGGGGGTCAGGAATCAGCATTCTCTGAAACATAAACAGTCTGCATCCTGTTCAATCTTCTGACTTCAGCACAGTGCCTGATTCTAACAGATTATCATGTGAGTGGAACTATGTGCTGTAAAGTAGGCATTCAAACTTTGACTCGATTCCTGAAACTTTGTCCTTAAAACTCATTGTCATCTAGTCAATGCCAGTTTCTGGAGACCATCGAGGGTAGAGTAGAGCTTCCCCGTAGGGTACCCAAGGCTGTAGTTTTTGTGGAAGTAAACTGCCACATCTTTTTCCCACAGTGTAGCTGGTGGGTTTGAACTGCCAACTTTCAGTTAGCAGCCAAGCACTTAAGTGCTGCATCACCACCTAGGATCCTCTTTACCCTTGTTACTGTTGTTAAGTGCCATCAAATCGGGTCCAACTCAGAGTGATCTTGTATAAGGGTTTCTGAGGAGTGGCTGGTGGGTTTGAACCACTGTCCCTGAGGCTTGGCCCTTGGCCCTGACTATTTTATCCTGTATCTAGTGTTTCACTATTGCAAATGGCACTGCGATGAACATCTTTATCCAATGAGCCTTTCTTTGAGGCAAATTTATTTCTTCCGGGTCAGTTCCTACAAATAGACTGACTGGTTTGGAAGGCAAAGACAGTTTTATGTCCCCTGACATATTCTGCAGAAATGAATTCCAAAACAACAGTAGCAATTTGGCAAACTGCTTCTTTTTTAGCAAACGAATTCTCCTTCCCTTCCTAAGTTTCTTCCTGGCGGAAGCCACACAAAAGCTATTTTTACTAAAGTTCTGTAAACCTCGTCATTCTCAGAGGAGAAAGTCTGGTGTCTGTGGGGAGTGTCTTCCAGCCTCCATTCTCTTGCCTCGTTCTGGGTCACTCAGAGCAGCGATTTCAAATTATGTTCCAAATTAAGCTGTGGTTTTGTACAAGAAGGAAAAAATATACAAACACACATCCGCATTTGGGGGCTGTTTTAGTTTCTCTGGTGTGGCTGTAACAGAAATACCACAAGGGGAGGGATTTGACAAACAGACGTTTATTCTCTTACAGATTAGGAGGCTGGAATTCTGAATTCATGGCATCAGTTCCAGGGGAAGGCTTGCTCTGTCTGTCTGTTCTGAGGGAAGGTCCTTGTCTCCTTTCAGCACCTGTGGGCCCAGCATTGCTTGGAGAGCTCGATGGGTCTTGGCGTCCATCTTCCTCTGGGTCTAGGAGCTTCTTAGTTCAGGGACCTCAGGTCCAGAGGATGCACTCTGCTCTTCAGTGCTCAGGTCACTTCCTGTTTGCTTGCTTCTCTCATCTTTTATCTCTTGGTAAAAAAAAATGATACAGACCATACTCCCCCCCCCCCCAGAAAGTCCCCTCACATTGGATCAGGACTGTGACCTGAGTTAGGGTGCTTCATCCTACCCTAATCCTGCCTCATTGATCACAGGTAGAAA
The DNA here is from genome assembly GCF_000296735.1 of Chrysochloris asiatica. Taxonomy (NCBI): domain Eukaryota; kingdom Metazoa; phylum Chordata; class Mammalia; order Afrosoricida; family Chrysochloridae; genus Chrysochloris; species Chrysochloris asiatica. Next base: position 7,552,736 of record NW_006408543.1, read on the forward strand.
TGAGGTTTAACAGTACCTAGAACAATGACATCATTCACAAACTCAGCCCAGTATTGTGCGGCTGGAGGACAATCACACAATACTGGGAATCACAACAGAGACAGTTGACACATAGTTTTGTTTTTTGTTTGTTT
>NW_006408543.1:7553834-7557916 GCF_000296735.1 Chrysochloris asiatica
TTGGCCAACCAGGTCTCCACCTGGATTCACAGGAGTCTATTCAACGTGATAGAACTTAGCTCACAGCTTCATTGCTGCTTTCCCCTCACCAATCAAAGCACATGTCTGCTCGTGTGTACCCATTGAGTCTTAGTCTTGGAAGGGGGTTTGCACTGAGGGGACACCACCACTTGCCTTGATGTCTCCTGGGCGGACAACTTGTTTGTTCTTGTATTAGTCAGTCAGACTGCCGTTATTGTTTTGTATTTATCCTGCGGGTCTTCCAATAAGTATCTTCTGTTCTTCTAGATGCTCCATTGACACATACTTTTGTGGGACACAGTTTGATCCATGACACTTCATGTCCTTGCTACGTGTAAACCACTTCCATCCCAAAAGACTTACAGCGACTCCAAGTCCAAATTCTAACATGCGACAAGATTCCTCCTCATCTATGAACTTGTAAAATCTAGACCACAAGGCATGTGCTTTCAGTATATGCTGGTGGAACAGGGTAAACATTTCCATTACACATGGGAGAAAGTGGAAGGATGGACAGAACAGGCACCAAGCAAGTGAAAAACCCAGCAGAACAAATTACATTCCCTCTCAAGACTTGAAGATAATCCTCTAGTCTCTGAGACCTTCTGGTAATGACTGTCCCCTGCAGACTCTGGCTCTCTGGTTTCTGGGTGGAGAGCCCCCAAGCCCTGAGATTTAGCTCCACCATCCAGGCCCACTCTAATGGACACTCTTCCACTCCCTGGTCCCTGCAGGCCACATTCTTCTGCCCCTTGGACATGCAGCCCCATCTCTCGGCCTTGGGCAGTGGATCCAGTCCTATCCCTCTGACACTGGTGAACAGGAGCTCCACACTCCGGAATCAATTAGTTGAAGATCTATTTGAAACATAGGAGGAGGTAGCCTGACCAATTGAAATACCCCAAAGGCCACGGCCCCACCCTTCCTTCCCACACTGCTTGTTTCTTCAGCTTCTGCTTCCTAATTCCTTGACCTCTTGGCCCCTTGGCCCCTTGTGCCTCTTGACCAAGACTCCCTCAGACATAATTCAATCCACAACAGAGTCTAAATTACCTTTTAACGTCTTTAAAGTTCTCAGTTGTAAACCAGGTAACATTAAAGCAGAAGCAATCATCTTCGGCCTGTGGACATTTCCATATAGTTGGCATGACAAGTGACTTGAAGGTGGAACAGCAGAGTCAAGGTTTCCAAAATGTGCTAAAGCAGCAAAACCTTTCTTGACATCTGATCTTACAGAAATGTCTAGAGACTCTGGCTGAAGCACTTGAGTCTAGAGGTGGTCCCAGAAAACACTCCCACCCTGTGCAGGAACCCTTTTCTCCAATCCCACCCTAGGCCACCTCCAGTTGCCCCCACATCTGAATCTAACTCTGGGGCCTGGGGGGAGGGTAGGTTCAGTGAAGGTAGGGGGTCTGTCAAGGCCATCAGTTAGTGGTGGGCTACTATGATACTCCACCTGCTGTCTGGCCCTGAGGCTGCTTGGTTATACAGTTCTCCAGGGAGGTCTGTAAATGGCTGATTTCTCCCAGTGCGTACTCAGCCATCATTTTTGTTTTAGGGTTTGGTCCAATTGAAACGCCCCTATTGCCAACCTTTCTACCCATCGCTGTCTGGTTGATTCCAACTCATCGAGACCCTAATGGACAGAGAACCTCTTCGGAGGGTTCCCAAGGCTGAAATCTTTATAATGAATGAATATGACAGTGCATAAGGAAGACTATAGAAAAATGGATGCATCAGAGGTACGGTATTGGAGAAGAATATGACAAGTAGTGTGGACTACCAGAACAAACCAATCTGCCTTGGAAAGAGTGCACCTGGAGTGTTTCTTGGAAGTGAGGATGACAAGACTTCATCTCTCATACTTCAGACATGTTACCAGGAGGGACTAGTCCTAGGAGAAGGACGTCATGCTTGGTAAAGTAGAACATCAGCACAAAAGAGGAAGACCCCCAATGAGATAGATTGGCACAGTGGTGGCAGCAATGGGCTCAAGCTGAACAGTTGTGAGGTTGGCACTGGACCAGACAGTCCTTCTTTCTGTTGTTAGGGTCACTGTGATTCGGAACCAACTTGAGGACACCTAACAATAACAACAACAATCTTTCCAGAAGCCTATAGCCACACCTTTTCCTCACAGAGCGACGGGTGGAAATGAACTGCCTACCTTTCAGTTAGTAGCCGAGTGCTTTAATCACTGCACCACTAGGGCTTCTCTCTGCGTTTCTGCCTATTCACTTTTTAGAAAATCCCTGTTTCATCTAGACCTTCAAATGTATTGAACTAAATTGGCAATAATATCTCTTGTTCCTTCCCTGTCATTTGCCCTGTGACTACTGGGCCTGCCTCACTGCCTGGAAGTCTGGGTTCTTGTCCTCTCTTCTTTTCTTTCTCAGGCTTTGTGGCTTTTCTATTCTATTTCTTTCGAAAGAAGCAGATTTTCATTTCGTTTTTCAGTAGTAAGTTTTGTTTCTGTGTGTGTGTGTTTCAGTCATTATTTTTAGTTTTTAGTTTCATCTCTTTCTTCCTCAGAATTTCATTTAATTTATTTTGCTGTGCTTTTTAAGCTTAATCAAATGCCCTGTTCATTTATTTATACTACTCATTGTATAATAATAATAGGCCTGTCTGAGGTGGTGGAAATGGTTAGGTAGCTTGACTACTAACCAAAAGGTTGATAGTTTGAACACACCCAGAGGTCCGTGAGAGCCAAAAATATGACCTTGAACATATCCCACCTAAATTTAAAAGTTCATCTCAAGAACAGATTTGATGCATTAGACCTTAATGACCAAAGACCAGAAAAGTTGTGGGATAACATCAAGAACCTCATAAAGGAAGAAAGCTAAAAGTCATTAAGATGACAAGAAAAAAAGAAAAGACCAAAATGGATGTCAAACAAGACTCTGAAGCTTGCTCTCCAGCAAAGAGATGCTAAAGGAAATGGAAGAAATGAGGAGGTAAAAGAGCTGAACAGAAAATTTCAAAGGATAGCACAAGAAGACAAACTCAAATATTATAATGAATTGTGCAAAGATCTGGAGTTAGGAAACCAAAAGAGAAGGACATCTTCAGCATTTCTCAAGCTGAAAGAACTGAGGAAAAAATTCAAGCCTCAACTTGCAATACTAAAAGCTTCTTTGGGTAAAATATTGAATGATGCAGAAAGCATCAAAAGAAAATGGAAGAATAAACAAACAAGATGGCAGATCGGGTGGAAGTATAGTGAGGAGCTCCTTCAGCAATAATGCAGAATACCAGACTAAACAAGCTCAGGGGATGGTCCCAGAATTCTGAACCATTTAATAAGGAATATTCAAAAAGTTGGAAGGCTTACAGCCAATGGAATTTGTAGCAGAAGCAATAAATCCAGTACTTTCTAATCCAAGGTGCTCAGCTGCTCCCTGAGTGGCCATCTTGGGTGAGACCAAACCGGGGAAGGATCAGAACAGCCATGGACACCTGACAGAACTATGGAGAAAAGGTGTGGACATTATTATTAGTTTTTTTATCTGTTCATTGGTCTCTCGTCTGTGCACCTCCATTCTGGTGACTAGAGGGGGTGCCTGAGTGAGTGGACACCCAACCCTCGGAGGGTTCTACTATGCATGCGCACAGATCTCCTAGACATTGAAAATGACAATTCCCACTTAAAACCAAATGGCAGTGCAAAACGGCCACAGCCAGCCCTGAACTGTTCATCACTAGGAAAAAGGCCTAAATGGGGGTTGTGGAGTAGGACAGGCACCCTAAAAAGGAAACAGGCTGAAAATTAAATCCTGAGTTATGTCACAATGATCAACAGTGTCATTTTGAAACTTCTCAGGAAGAAGAGTGAAAAGGGAAGCCCATCTCCTGATCACATCTACCTGGAGACAATCAGAAAACATAAAAAATACCAAAACACACAACCATCTAAGTTTTAAGACCACAGATAACTCCTGAATATGCCCCCAAACCAGAAACAGATGACCATATCAGCCCATGTCCAGAAACAAGATAAAATGACTGAGACAAATAAGCTGGAGGTAGACCTACATTCCATACTGGAAGGAGGGCAG
>NW_006408543.1:7561336-7563074 GCF_000296735.1 Chrysochloris asiatica
ATCCTGTATAGGGTTTCTGATGAGCGACTGGTGAGCTTGAACCACTGACCTTGAGGTTCAAACTGACTTTGCAATCCAGTGCATTAACTCACAGCGCAACACCAAGATGTTTACCTGTGCTTTATTGATGATGCAAACACTTAGTCATCCAATTAAGTGGATCCAACTAACTGGTGTGGATCTTGACACTCTATGGACAACACTGCAGGGAATGAGTATTCCAGAACACTTATTTGTGCTCATGAGGAACCTGTGTGTAGACCAAGAGGCAGTCATTTGAACATAATAAGGGGACATTGGTGGTGGTTATGTGCTGTGAAGTCACTTCTGACTCACAGCCATCCTGCATTGGGTTTCCGAGGCTGTAAATCTTTACAGGAGCAGAAAGCCTCATCTTTCTCCCATGGAACAGCTGGTAGTTTCAAACTGCTGACTTTGAGTTTCGCAGCCCAATTCGTAACCACTATGCTATCAGAGCTCCTTAAGGGGGACATTATTGTTGTTGTTATGTGCCGTGGCATCGGTTCTGATTCATAGCAACTCTGTATAGGGTTTCCAAGACTGTAAATCTTTATAGGAGCAGAAAGCTTCATCTTTCTCCCGCGGAACAGCTGGTAGTTTCAAATTGCGGTACCTGAGGTTTGCAGCCCGATTCATAACTACTACGCTACCAGAGCAAGGGGAGCATTAGATGGTTTTAAATCAGGGAATGTGTGCATCAGAGTTTTATTCTTTCACCATACTTATTCAATCTGTATGCTCAGCAAATAATCTGAGAAGCTGGATTATATGACAAAGAACATGGTATCAAGATTGGAGGAAGACTCATTAACAATCTGTGATATATAGATGATACAACCTTGCTTGCTGAAAGATCAAAGACCACAGCTTTTGGTATGGCTTGCACCTCAATATAAAAAAAGCAAAAATTCTCAAAACTGCAGCAGTAAACAACATCATGATAAATGGAGAAGAGATTGAAGCTGTCAAAGATTTCATTTTGCTTGGATCCACCATCAACACTCACGGAAGCAGTAGTCAAGAAATCAAACGACGTATTCCATTAGGCAAATCTGCTGCACAAGACCTCTTTAAAGAGCAAAGATGTCAGCTTGAGGACTAAAGTGCGCCTGACCCAAGCCACGGTATTTTCAGTAGTCTCATACGTGAAAGTTGGACAATGAATAAGGAAGACCAAAGAAGAATTGATGCATGTGAGTTATGGTGTTGGAGAAGAATATTAAAGGTACCATGGACTGCCAGAATAACATACAAATCTATGTTAGAGGAAGTACAACCAGAATGCTCCTTAGAAGTCAAGATAGCCTGGTATATACCCTTTGGTTGGTTGATGATGCATGGAGGGAATTGTTAACTATGGCAATGAAACGATATACAATAGGATGAATGTAAAGCTAATGTTCTCCCATATAAACTATCACATAATTCACAATAAAACATTAAAAAAAAAAAAAAAAAGTCAAGCTAGCCTGACTTCATCTTTCATATTTGGGCATATTATCAGGAGGGACCAGTCCCTGGAGAAGGACATTATGCTTGGTAAAGTGGGGGGACAGAGAAAAAGAGAGAGACCTCCAATGAGATGGACTGGCAGAGAAGCAGCAACAGTGGACTCAAGCGTAGCAGCAATTGTGAGGACGGCACGGCACTGGGCAGTGTTTCATTCTGTTGTTCTTAGGGTCACTATGAGTTGGAACGGACTCGACAGCACTTAACA
>NW_006408543.1:7563437-7567184 GCF_000296735.1 Chrysochloris asiatica
GGTCACTATATGTTGTAACCAACTAGAGAGCTCTTAACAACAATAACACAACAAGAGTTCTATATTATATATTCTAGATATGAGCATCTTAGCAGCTACTTCCTTCCATCTCGTGGGTGGTTTTCTTGATGGTATGTATCATTTGCAGCACAAAAATGTTGTAGTCCAAGCTATCTGCTTTGTCTTTGATGTCATTCATTGCTAAGGAGTTTTTGTGGAACCTAAACTCACGAAGATTTACTCCAATGTTTGAGTCCTGAAGTCATACAGTAAATGCATTTAGCTGCTAACTGAAAGGTTGGAGGTTCAAACCCTCCCAGAGGCACTTCAGAAGAAAGGCCTGGCAAAACATTTCTGAAAAATCAGCCACTGAAAACCCGATGGAGCTCAGTTCTATCTTGCACACATGGGTCACGATGAGTGCTGATTATCAATATTTCTTCTAAGACCTTTATAACTTTAAGTCTGACACTAAGGTTTAAGATCTAACTGAGTTAATTTTTGCACATGGTGTAAGAAAGGGGTCCAACTTCATTGTTTTATATGTGGGGATCCAGAGGTGACATGTGTGGGAGTTTGAAGGCGATTTGCCAAGTAGAGGCATGGGCTGAATATGAATGAATGCAGAGAAACTGTGTTGTATTTCAGAGAAACAACTGTTACTTGTTGTTGTTTGTTAGGTGCCAAGTCGGTACCGACTCATAAGTGTTAGTACAGTTAGTAGCAACTACCAAACAATGAGATATATGGCGTGAATGACTATTTTTTAAAAGGAGTCCAAGGTCACAGGTTGTTCCTGAATCCTGAGACTTCTACTGGTTGATCTCTTGAGTGGATTTTCACTTTGGTTTCTGGCATGACTTGACAATCAATCACAGTGGTTTACAGAAACGAGACCTGGTCTCATTAATGAGTCATCAAAAGCAGTGTTGTTTCATTTGATTATTTGTGATAAGTGAGGTTGGTTTTGGCAGGACCAGGTGATGGAGAAGATGATCTAAGGAGTGGGCCGCAAGCTGGAAGCATGTCCACAATACACAGGCTTTTCTGGGCTCTTTTCATTGGATGTTTGAGTTCTGCTCTCTTTAGAGCACAACTTGGCAAGATGTCTACAGTCACCTGAGGCTTGTCCACTTTAGTCAAGTTGAGCATCCAACCAGAACTTTCTTCTGAAGCAAAGAGACCTGGGAAGAGAGAGAAAAATAAGGTTAGGAGGGTCTGAGGCCCCCAGAGGCTACTGACAGGGCAAAACAAAAGAGTGCAAGCTACCCTCACAAGTTTGACTTCACCAAACACAAGTTGCTGGAAAGTCTGTCTATTTAGACTTATGGGATCGACAGCTAACCAAAAGGTTGGGGTTTCTAGTCCATCCAGAGGTGCCTCAAAAAAACAACAAAAAAAGCCTTGACAATTTACAAGAAGGCTTCAAAAAATTCACAGAAGATTCTTTGATATTTTACTTCCATTTTTTGATGGGCTCGTACATCTAAAAAAAGTTAGCCATTGAAATCAAGACTTAGAAGTGGATTCCCCTTGCCTTCCACCTCAGATAGAATGAATCAGAATCTAGAGGAGATTCCAGGGGATCTTGTTAAAATGTAGATTTTTGTTCAGTGTATTTGGGGACTCCTGGTGTGGCGTTCTAGGATAAGCATTGGACTGCGAACCACAAGGCTTGAGGTTCAAATCCTCAGAAAACCCTATACAGTGTCGCTACGAGTGGGACCGGACTTGCCGGCATGTCACAACAATAACACCTGGGTTGGAAAGGCAAATTCGTAGCAGATTCTCAGTCAAACTGCAATGAGCCAGTTCAAAACCCAGATGAAAACCCTATGAGAAGAGTATAGATCTACCCTGACACACATGGGTTTGTCACACGAGAAGGCTGTGGGAATGGATATCTCTTCCTCAAAAACTATTATAATCCTGTTTATTGTAGTCAGGTGACCTTTTGTTTTTATTTTGTTACTTCCTGAAGTGAGTAAAGAATTTATGATCTCTCTTTTTCTTTGACTATTTCCCGAAGTGAGCATAAACTTTTACCATCTTTCTTTTTCCTTTTAGTATTTCCTGAAAGAGGAATGCATGCCTTAGAAATTTAAACTAGCCAACCAGGTAAAGGAAAAGATTGTGCTGTCAAAGCCCTAACCAATGGGGTGAGACACAGCCTTAAGACTCGCTTCAGAGATTAAAAACCCTAGTGGACTGCCCACTCTGTGCTCGCTGGCCTGTCCCTGTACAGCTATGTGCACACACCCTCTTGCAGGAGTAAATTTTGCTTTGCCAAGGTAATTTAGCCTCACCAAGTGTATTTTGTGCGACATTGGAATTCATTTCTAACATAGCTTACTAAGGAACCCTAATGATATGTGGATGGTGGAGGAGGGGCAATAGGCTAGGTAGAGGGGCAAACACCTAGACACCCAAGCCACAAACAAGTGAGAAGGGTGTTCAACACCAGCAAAATCTCAGAATGGATTGTCATTGGATGTTATTGAGGATTTCCAAGAGTGGCTGATGGGTTTGAACTGCCAACCTTTCGGTTACCAGTCCAGTGCTGATCCTACAGAGTCACTAGAATGGATGGCCACTGGGATTTTGAGTCAAAAAATCTGTTTGAAAAGTGGGCCCAACACTTCCAGTGTCCTGGGCAAACTCAGGAACCTCTCTTCATCAGAGACACAATAGCGACGCTTGCTTGCCATCTGCTACCTGCCAGACCCCATCAAATGTTGCATGTGCTCTCCTTCCGAGTCCTTGAGCAGGTGGGCACTATTTCCCCATTCTAGTGACAGAAGGCAAAGGGAGGTATTGGTGGCATGTTGAGAAAGCATAGTGAACAGGACCCAATGTGCACTCTAAATATAGGGAAGGAGACCATGGGGAAGGGTTGGGGTTGCCAGCTAGCAATGAAGCTCACCAAGATTTAGGAAGGATGGGATTTTAAAAGAGCAAATTTGGTAACGAATCGGCTGTGAACCACAAGGTCAGCAGTTCGAAACTACCAGCTGTTCCGTGGGAGAAAGATGAGGCTTTCTGCTCCCATAAAGATTTACAGCCTTGGAAACCCTGTGCAGGGTCACTATGGGTCGGAACCGACTTCACAGCACAGAACAACAACAACAACAACATGGTGTGGTGCTGTAGGGTCAGCACTAGACTGTGAACAAGGTCAGTAGTTCAAACCCACCAACTGTTCCTTTGAAACCATACGTAGGGTCGCTATGATTCGTTACCGACTGACGGCACTTAACAACACGTGAGGAAGGACGACGTGTCCGTGTGAATTTTCCATAGATTGTGGATGTTGTAGCAGGGCCCCTGCTCACTCATAAAGACCCGGTCAGTTCTCGGTGACCTCTATGTCCAGCATAACCACTGTGTCCCAGCGGCCCGGACGTCCTCCGGCCACCTCGTACCCAGGTGGACATCTTCTGCCGCCTCGGTGTGTTCGTGGGAGCGCCACGTGCATCCCCGACGTCCCGCCCTTCGCGGTTCCGCCCCCTGGAGGCCCCGCCCCTTAGGCCCTGGCTTCTTCTGCACAGTCGCCTTCGCCCCGCCTCCCAGGGCTCCATCCTTTGGTCCCTGGCCCCGCCCCCACAGGCCCCGCCCCTCTAGGCCCGCCCCTCTTGGTCCCCGACTTAGCCCCCGGGGAGGCGCCGACCAAAGGCCCCGCGCCTTTTGTGTCGGGCTTGGCCGCTGCGCGCGCACGGTCCCGCGCACGCTCCCCTCAGCGGTCGCGAT
>NW_006408543.1:7567619-7574526 GCF_000296735.1 Chrysochloris asiatica
GTCGGGAAGGAGTGGGGTGTGTACCGGGTGCGCGCCGACCTTCCGCGGGAGTTGGGGGTCCCCGGCCCTGAAAAGGCCGCTTGCAGCCCCCGCAGCCATGCTCCCTGGGGGCTCAGAACTCGGCCGGGTTCTCCGCGGCTAGCCGCCCCCTCCGTCTCTTCCTTTCTCCTGGCACCTCCGTGCACACCCCAAAAATGCATCACCGAACCACCCAGGGCCTCGCTCAGGCCGCTGCACTTTGGCTCCCCCCTCGGAGCTATTACGATCCTGACTCCTTTGGTAACCACTTCCTTGCTATTTTCAGTGTAATTTCACCTTCTGAACACATATCCTGCAAAATTCGGGGGTTTGTAGATTTCATTTTGCCTGCCTGTATGTGAACTTTAGAATAATGCCATCTATATCAGGGGCTTGCAAACAATTCTTGGGAAAATGCCATGCTCTGTATCCGAAGCCCCCTCAGATTCCATTGTGTCTGCCTTCTTTTGCACAAGATGTCTTTCCTAGTCCATCCATTCTTTGTAAATAGCGTTTGGTCATTTTCATTGATCTGTGTGTTTTATTCCGTCTTCTGAGTACAGCGTAATCCATCAATTCTACTCTTGGCAGATGTTTGGCTATTAAAAATAACGCTGTTAGGAACATCCTCATAGGTCTTCTGGTGCATTCATTTTAGATATAGAGCTGATGTTAAATGCCATCGAATCAGTTCCCACGCATAGCGATCCTGGGTAGGGTTTCCGAGGAGTGGCTGGTGAGTTTGAACCTTACAGGTTTAGTGCTTATCCTACAGCGCCTCATCAGGACTCCAGGTGTAGATCAGTTGTTGTGAAGTGCCCTCGAGTGAATTCTGCCCATAGAGACCCTGTATAGGGTTTCGGAGGAGCAGCTGGTGAGCTTGAACCGCCGACCTTCCAGTTCAGACGGCTTTGCGGGTCTGATGCATTAACCCACAGCGCCACACCAGGACTCCAGGTATAGATCTAGCAGTGGAATTTCTAGATCAAAAGGTATACAAATGCATATCCTCACTCAACTTTAGTAAATAATACCACACTTCCAAAGTGATTGTACCCATTTATGCTCTGTCAGCCTCAGCGAGTCTAAGACGGTCCTGTTACTCCACATTCTTATTAACGCTTGATTTTGTCAGGTTTTTTTTTTTTTTTTTTTAATTTTTAGCTAATTTGGTGCATGAGAAGTAGTATCTGAGTGTGAAGTGGTATAGGGTTGGGCTGCTAACCCCAAGGTCAGTGGAAGGTTCAAACCCACCAGTCTCTCCATCATAAGAGATGAGGTGGTCTGCTCTGGTAATCAGGAATCCTACATACAGTCGCTATGAGCCTGGAAATATGTTTGGTGGCAGTGGGCTTGGGTTGGTTTGGTTTAATGAAGCTGAACATCTTTTCATGTTTCTCAGTGTCCTCTTTTATGAAGTGCCTGTTCAAATATCTTGCCCAGTTTTCTCTTGTGGCTGCATGCGTTTTTCGTACTCATTTGTAATACTTCTACCGTGAAATCAAGAAGATAGTTTCCTGTAACATCTTCCAAAAGACTGTTTTTCATTAAGCTCTACAACCCACCTAGAATTGATTTTTGTGTAAGCTCAGAGTTCAGTTTCAATGCCCATGTGAACATCCAGTAGTCCCCACGTCATTTCTCCCATAGCTTTCCCACAATGTTACATTTGTTCACTTCTGCTCGTCCATCTGAGATCCTTTTCTTTCTCCCTGAAGACTTCTTTAATGCAAGTCTGCTGGTGACAGATTCTTACAGTGTTTGTTTGGAGATGTCATTGTCCCTTCTGCATTTTCCTTTTCTTGAAAATCACTTTATTGAGATATAATTCATATAACACAAAAGGCACTATTTAAAGTGTAATACCGAATCATGTGATTGTCACAACAGTCTAATTCTAGCACATTTTTGTCTTTCATGTTTGAATGGTTTGCATTTCGTTTTTTAAAGCACTTTAATTTGTTACTGAGGCTCTTAGGGTTACTTGCATCTGTGTCTTCTTGCCTTTCATTCGTTTTGGAAATTGCCAGCTGCCGTTAGTACCTCACATATTGGTATTCTCCATCTCCATCCTTTACTTGTGATGGTGGTGGTGTGCCGTGGAGTCGGTTCCAACTCATAGTGACCCTGCATAGGGTTTCCAAGGCTGTAAATCTTTACAGGAGCATAAAGCCTCAGCCTTCACTCACGGAATGGCTGCTAGTTTTGAACTGCAGACGTTGAGATTAGCAGCCCAACTCGTAGCCACTACGCTACCAGAGCTCCTTCCCTTTACTTAAGTTGTTGTTGTTAAGTGCTGTCGAGTCGATTCTGACCCATAGAGACCCTGTATAGGGTTTCCAAGGAGCAGCTGGTGAGCTTGAGCCACCGACCTTGCAGTTCAAATGACTTTGCAGTCTGATGCATTAGCCCTCAGCAGCACACCAGGACTCCCTTTACTTCTGGTAGGTGTTAAATCTCAGTGTCTCTTCTGTGTAACCCTCCTTTTGTATTTTCCATCTTTTTGTTCTTTGGAGCTTTTTTTTTTTTTAATTCTGCATCTCTCCTACTCATTTATCTTACAATTTTCTAATTCTTCTATATCAAACTTCTCCGTGAATTTTTTATTTCAGTTATTAAGTGTTTTTGTTTCTTTAATTCCCATCTGGTTCTTTTTCAGTGTTTCCAGTTCTATGTCAAAATTATCAACCTTGCCTTTTGTCTCCTTGAAGATTGTGGTCGTGGTGGTACTTGTGTACCTTATAGGGACCCTGTATAGGGTTTTTGAGACTATAAATACTTACGGGAGCAGAAAGCCTCATCTTTCTTCTGCTGCGTGACTGGTACATTTGAACTGCTGACCTTGCGGTTAGCAAAGGTTTGTTGTTGTTTAGTGCTGTCAAGTTGGTTCCGACTTATAGCGACTCCGTATAGGGTTTCCGAGGAGGAGTTGGTGTGTTTGAACCAGCAACTTTGCGGTTCAAACTGACTTTGTAGTCCAGCGCTTTAACCCACAGCACCACATTGTTAAGTGCCTTGCAGTTGGTTCTGACTCGTAGGGACCCTGTGCAGTGTTTCTGAGAAGCAGCTGGTGGGTTTGAATTGAATTGCAAACCTTGCATTTAGTAGACCAGTGCTTATCCTACAGTGTCACACTAGGAGTCCACTTGAAGTTGGTGGTGGTGGTTATGGGCCGTGGAGTCTGTCCGACTCATAGTGTTTCTGAGAAGCAGCTGGTGGGTTTGAATTGAATTGCAAACCTTGCATTTAGTAGACCAGTGCTTATCCTACAGTGTCACACCAGGAGTCCACTTGAAGTTGGTGGTGGTGGTTATGGGCCGTGGAGTCTGTCCGACTCATAGTGTCCCTGTATAGGGTTTTTGAAGCTGTAAATCTGTATTGTTGTTGTTAATGTGCCGTGGAGTTGGTTCTGACTCATAGTGACCCCGCACAGGGTTTCCGAGGCTGTAAATCTTTACGGGAGCAGAACACCTCATCTTTCTCCCGCGGAACAGCTGGTAATTTTGAACTGCTGACCCTGAGGTTCACAGCCCGATTCGTAACCACTTCGGTGGAACAGAAAGTCTCATCTTTCTCTTGTGGAACCAATGAGTAGTTTCGAACTGCTGACCTTGAGATAAGCAGCCTGACTCGTAACCACTATGCTACCAGAGTTCCTTCCCCTTGAAGGTTGTTGTTGTTAAGTGCTGTCGAGTTGGTTCCGACCCATAGCGACCCTGTATAGGGCTTCCAAGGAGCAGCTGGTGAGCTTGAACCGCCGACCTTGCAGTTCAAACCAACTTTGCAGTCCAGTGCATTAACTCACAGTGCTACACCAGGACTTCCTCTGAAGGTAGTAAGCATAATTATCTTAAAGTCGGATAATGCCAGTATCTATGAGCCATACACAAGACTTTTTTAAAATGTTTAAGAGCAAAGATGTCAGCTTGAGGACTAAGGTGCGCCTGACCCAAGCTATGGTATTTTCAGTTACCTCATATGCATGTGAAAGCTGGACAGTGAATAAGGAAAGCCGTAGAAGAATTGATGCATTTGAGTTATGGTGTTGGAGGAGAATACTGAAAGTGCCATGGGCTGCCAAAAGAACCAATGGATCCGTTTTGGAAGAAGTGCAGCCAGAGTGCTCCTTGGAGGCCAAGAGGGCCAAACTTCGTCTCTCATACTTTGGACATATTGTCAGGAGGGACCAGTCACTGGAGAAGGATATCATGTTTGGTAAGGAGGAGGGTCAGAGAAAAAGAAGAAGACCCCCTACGAGATGGATTGGCCAAGTGGCAGCATCGATGGACTCAAGCATGGCAACAGTAGTGAGATGGTCCCAGGATCGGATAGTGTTTCATTCGGCTGTGCATAAGGTTGCTATGAGTCTGTACCGACTCGATGGCACCTAACAACAACAACAATGAGTCATACGGTGTGGCATTTTGGGCCAATACTTCAGACTGCAAAGTCGTTTGAACTGCCAGGTCGGCGGTTCAAGCTCACCAGCTGCTCCTTGGAAACCCTATACAGTGTCACTATAGGTTGAAATCGACTCCATGGCACTTAACAACATAAATCATATGGAGTCCTGGTGTGGCGCTGTGGGTTAATATGCTGGACTGCAAAGTTGGTTTGAACCTCAAGTTTGGCGGTTCAAACTCACCAGCTGCTCCTTGGAAACCGTATTAGGGTCGCTATGGGTGGGAACCTAGTCGATGACACTGCGTGCCAACAACATGAGTCATATCTGTGAGACACTAGGAAGAGTCTTTCTCTTGGTTATCATTCATGTTGTTTTGTCTCCATTGTGCCTGGTGACTTTGTGTGTGTGTGTGTGTATATGTGTGTGTGGTGGACGTTATGTTTGCACAGTTGTAGAAATCACTTGAGACCTAGAGGATGCTTTCTCTTGCAGAGGTAATTCTTAGGTGCTTCTGCCAAGTAACGGGGAGCACTTAAACCTAGGGTCACTGCTCTCGAGCTTCAGGGATTGAGATGTTTTTGAGAAGGTCGGCAGTCCTTGTACAAACCTGCCTATTTTGTTTACTTTTATTCCTCAGGTTCAGCTCTTTGCCCGACCTCAGTGCCAGCAAGTTTAGAATTCCCTTCAGAATTGGCAAACCCCCCCACACACAACGTCTACCTTCCGGAGCCTCTGATGCTCCCCCATGCCTTCAAACAGCTGTTTCTTCTCTTTTCCCTCTGGCTTTTGTAGTTGTCTTCAGCTGAAGGCTTGTTCTGATTTATTTAGTCCATGATTTCTGGAGCTCAGAACCCCTTTAGGGCGGTCAGTACCCCGTCTAGAGATTTAAGGTAGCTGGGGATGGAACCCGTGGGGAGCATTAACAGCAAATTGATGATGTTCCCCTTACAATGGCAGTGCATTGTTGCATTGTCTCCATTTGTGAGTTGCTCTTTGAATCAAGATAATTTTAAGACTACATCTTAAATTCCTTTTTTTTCCATATAAAGAATAAAAAATAGCATTTGAACTCAGGTTGATACTGTGGTAAAGAACTTCAGAGACACATAGTTTCATTTCTTTCTCCCGTCTTCATTGCCTGTAATGTTTATTAGATAAAAATTGCCCTTTAACTGGTCCTCTTGACCCGAACAACTCATTTTTAATATCAGCAGTATAGCATGATGACATTCCTAGTTCCTACTCTTGGAGCAGGTAAGAGGGCTGGCTGTAGAAATGAAGGTTCTTAAGCGATCTTCCCAAAATGAGCCTTTCAGTGTTTCTTTTTTTTTCTCGTTTTCTTTTTAGGTCACTTGGTTTTTATATGGGTTTTATTTGTGAGGAAGCTTACTGACAGTTTAGCACAGCTCTCTGTTGCAGACTGTTTATAATTACACATTTATGTTTGCATGTATTTGATGTCGTCCTTGCCTTTTGCAAATGGACTGAAATATGTTGAGGGGATCAAGAGGTGGTGACTATATCTTTATGCCTCTGTTATCAGCCTGGTTTGATTAGGATATTTATAAATAATTTGGTTCACTTTTGAAAAGCGCTTTTGTTTTTTGTTTAATCCTGAATTTTTCAGTGAAAATAGCATATCGTTCCTCCTGCTTGAGCATTTCGTAGCAGTAGGGACGCACGACCTATTGACGAAGTCTAAACTGTATTCTCCAGGCTGTTGCCCCTTTTGGTGTGTGTCAGAAAAACACAAGGCTGGGGGTGCACTTGACCATGTTCTCTTGAGGTTCATGTCCATGTGTTTTGACAAGGAAACACAGACAGTCCCTGATTTCCAACGTCGGTCCCTTATGATGGCTCTGTTGCTGCTTAGTTCTGGGATAAGTTGAATAGCCCACTTGTTGTTTTTTCACAAGAATTTCGTTATCACTGCCTCCTGCATCAGTACCTATAGATCTGATCTTTATATGCCTTTGGGGGTTGGGGTGGAATGCTTTCATCAGCACATTACATGCTGCAACACTGGATGTAGCGTGTGTCACTGACAGATAAGTTCAGTTGGTGGGGACTGGAGAGAATGGTAAGGCCGGGACTACCTGGACTTTTGAACCAGATTACTCAGATAATTAAGACTGTGCCTAAGCTTTTGCTCTGTTTTCTAGACTATTGCCTGGATTTTGTTTTCCTTTTCCTAACAGATCCTAGCAGGTTATGTGCCTTCAAATCTTCATTTAAGAATCATTTTTTGAAGGTTTGCTGGTGCAGAGATTGGAAGGAATTGGACCATAATTGTTTTCAAGTCCCCATTCCTAAAGGTTTACTAAAAACTTTAATAGGTCCATTTCTGCACCTTCTTTGTAAAACAACAAACAAACCTCACCCACACATATACACTATGTTTTTTATTTATGTCCTACTTTGGACATATTGTCCGGAGGAAACAATCGTTGGAGAAGGATGTCATGCTGGGTAAGGTGGAGGGTC
>NW_006408543.1:7574626-7579555 GCF_000296735.1 Chrysochloris asiatica
TGGGTTTTGGTTTGGTGCTGGCCACACAGTAGAACTGAATAAAATGTGTCAATGGGTAGCAGGCAGTAAGAGTATTAGACCTGTGGGGATATTTTGAGCGGTTTCATTACTGCAGAAGTTCTTCATTAATAAGCATAGTGGTTAAGAGTCGGGCTGCTAACTTCAAGGTTAGCAGTTCAAATCTACCAGCGGTTCTGCGGGAGAAAGATGAAGCTTTCTGCTCCCGTAATGATTTACAGCCTCGGAAACACAATACAGGGTCACTCTGAGTTGGATTCAAATCCACTGCACATAACCACCACCACCCATCCTTAAATCTGACCTGGATTACAAGAATTTGGAAGACACAAAGGTATCATTTAGTGGAAGAACCAGAACTCATTTAGGTTTGATTGAAAGAAAGGTCTGCCATCTCCAGGATATCATGACTGGGTGTGAACAGAGTCAAATTACCCAATTAGGAAGGTAAACATGGGCTTACTTGTGCTTATTAAACTGTAAGAAACAATTTCACATTATTTTTCACCACATCAAAGATTCTGCTTCTAAACTTAAACTCACAGCACCTTCCTACAAATCAAAGCCTCTTTTCATATGTATAATACCTAACAAGGAAAGGGTATGCAATAATTAAGATAAGCACTGGCTTATCTCTAGTGAATAGTTTCTTTCTTTTCTTTTTCTTTTTTTTTTTTTTTAGCATGTCAGAGATGTAGTAAAATGCATGTGAAATGATTTGCTAGAGGTTTGTAAATAAGCACACGGTTACCCATACCTACCTTGCTTATTGCTCCTGGATGTGAAGCATGAAATAAGAAAGGAAGAAAGAGGGAAATTATTCTAATGTCAGAACAGGAATGTAAAGGATTAAAAAACAATTGTCTGTATATTTGAAAGGAAAAGACATAAACTTAAAGTAGGAATAGAAAAAATGTGAAGGGCCCCTTTGTAAAAGACATAAAAGCACATCTAGTCAGGTGTGTCTCTACTGGACATATTAATTAAAGGGTAGGAAGCAGAAGTAAGAAGCCAATTTCTCTTTTCTTTGAACCATACAGAAGAATTGGTGAAAAAGCCTTCCTCCAGATTTCTTTGCCTTTGCTTCAGAGAGGCAACACAGTTAAACAACACAGTGAGGTAACTGCAGACCTCTGAAACATTCACAATACTTACCAGCCTATGGCAGGCTGCTCCCACAGTAAGCAATGAGATTAATTACTCAACACATACTCTCAATTGGGTTTCAATGAGCTGAAAAGAGTTGAGTGTATTTGATGGTCTAGACCTTCTCCACTAAACATTCACAATACTTACCAGCCTATGGCAGTAAGAAATGTCTACCTTAATTGGCCAGGTGGCATCATGAATGGCGTCAAGTGTGGCGGCAGTAGTGAGGTTGGCCCAGGATCGGACATTGTTTCGTTCTGCTGTGCATGGGGTCATTATGAGTCGGTTCCAACTCGATGGCACCTGACAACAACAACAACAACACATGCTTTAGTCATTTAAGCATTGGGAACTTTCTCTCCTCTGACCACTTTCCCTATCTGTCTTTTATTGTTTTAAAGATCTGATTCATGGAAGTTTAGAATACTTTGTCAATAAGTCATCTTTTTCTTTGTGAGTTTCCCCCGATTATTTCTTAAGTTTAAGATAGCGTTCTTCTTCAGAATTGCTATTCAGTGATTTGACTGTGTCAATAGTTTCTATGACAGATCTCAGCAATGTTTTATACATTGCTTGGAAAGCAATGTACACATCTGGATCCCAGAATCCTCTCCAGGGGTGCCCGGTTGTCCATTGCAGCATCGGAATGTGTGAGTATCACCGTGCGTCTTTAGGAATCTTCCCTGGGACCTCCATCATGAGGAGTCCTGTCTCTGGAAACAAAGCCTGGCCCATTGTAACCTAGCCCTCCTCCTCCACCGGGCGGGGCAGCACTCACAGAGGAAAGCAAGGCAGGAGCAGTCCCTCTGAGGTGGAGGCTAGCTAGCCCTTTCTCTACTTCCCCACTCTTTCTTTCACCTTCTCTGACTCCCTCTGCCCTCCCCACGGCACTCTGCCTGTGCTGGCTCCCATAATTCATTGCAGTGGCCACACAGAACTGACAGACCATCCTTGGTACTTGGTACTTAACGTGATTTACACACAAATGCACAGAACCTGGACAGGTCACAACTGGGGATCAGGACCAAGGGGCAATAACAGACGGTAACTTCATTCACCAGTCAGGACAGCTGCCAGCCATGCCTGCAGCTTGTGTCTGCAGGTGGACTGGCCTTTGCTGGGTCCAGTGTTCCCGGTCTTCAGCTTTGCTGACAAGTGCCCTGAGGCACCCCACTCTCGCACCAAGTCTCCTGCCATAAGGCTCTCAGCTCCCTCATTCTTTGGGTTGGCAAACCACTGCAGCTGCCCAGCTGGCTTGCTAGTGTCCTGGTCCCCGCCAATTGTACTGCTGCTGCTGGCCGCTGCTCTGGTTGTCACTGTCTCCCTCGAGGGCCTAGGACTCCCAGGATCTCAGGGCCAAAGGACACACTTCATGATGGTGAGGTACCCCTCAACCTCTGTGCAGTTGGCCCTTATGTAAGTCTACCCCCTGTTACTTTCCAGTCTCGGCCCTTTCACCAGACCGAGAACTGACCAATCCCCTTGGAAGGCCTACAGTCACTGAATTTGCCTAATAATCATCCAATTTTCCTCAGGTCACTTAATCCTGTTGAGTTATTTTACACACTCAATTTGCTTAGTAGACTGACCAGTCCCTACAAGGTGCATAAAATGGAATAGTCACATGGCAAGCCAATTCTTTCTGGCAGAATTATAAACCCAAGACCAGAAAGACCCTTCACAGGAGAACTGCACCCATCTAGTATGTAGGCACGTCTGTGGACCTGGTGCCACCCAGCCTGAGTCAAAGGCATTTGTTCAGTCTTGGATGTATACTCGGCTGTGCCGTTGTGAGCTACACACAGTTACAAACACGGCCCTTGTTTACCACTCTCAGCCCGGTAGCGCTGCAGAATGGGCCAGTGGGACATTTCTCTGCATGTCTCTAGAGGTCCCACAACACAGATCAGCTACAGGGGCTCTGGGGCTCCCCTGTGTATCTGTAGGGCTGCTGTAGGCTCTCCCACACCAGGTTTAGCTTGTGGACGACGGTTTTCATTGACATACCATCATGCCTCCGTTTAAAGTCATGCATGCATTTATTTGGACTTTGACTGGTTTGTGGTTTTGTTTGCATTTAATTTATAAGTTTGTTTTGCCTCTTTAGTTATATAACCACAAGAAATTTAAACAAAGTTTTATATTTGTACCTGTATAAGTTATATAAAAACGACTTACATCAACATCGTTACATACACACACACACACACACACACACTCAGTTCTCTTTAAAGGGAATCCCTGCATTATGTTTGAGAAACCTTGCAATAGACTCTAAGCTTGATGGAGAGAAAATGAGTTGTAAATTGGATTTCTTAAGTCTTATAAGACCCTGATAGCACTGCGAATTAGATGTAAACTCCTTACTTACCAATCTCTCCAAGGAAGAGAGGTGAGACTGTCTGCTCACATAAAGATTTGCAGTCTTGGAAACGCTGGTTACTATGAATGGGAATCGACTGGGTGGCAGCCGGTTCTGGTTCCGTTGTTTAGGGTTGCTATGAGCTGGAATTGGCTCCGTGGCAGTGGGTTTGGGTTCAGTGCTATATATAGCAAAGTACAGAGTGATGGTGACTTCGAGAACACAAATGCCAAGGCCAGGGTGGAAAGGGGACCGATCCCGTTGTCCACCCGTAACTAGAGTGACTTCCCTTTCCTAGACAAAAAGGCTAGCCACACACCCGTCATTTCTGGTTGCAGTTTCCTTATGTTGTTGTTAAGTCCCATAAAGTCAGTTCTGACTCATAGTGACCCTATACAGGATCTCCAAGCAATAGCTGATGGGTTTGAACTGGTGACCTTATTGTTCACGGTCCAGTGCTACTCCTACATGCCATAGCATTTCATACCTGCCTTTAAAAGGTTTTTTCTTTCCCCTGATGTAAATTTAGTGTTGAATGTGGAGAATTTGAAATATGAAAAAAAAAGAAGTAAAAATCACCATAGATCCTGCCTTTTAGGGGCAACTACATAAACACATCTTTTTCATGTGTTAAGTGTAACATACCAAATTGATATTGTGTGTTTGTCTTGGGCATGTTACATTGCACATATCCACATTTCCCTCTTGTTAAGTAGTCTTTGAAAATCGGTGATTAGATCATACTTTCTTTGTAACAACGTTAGGGTCCCTGGGGGCGTAGTGGGAGGAACTTGGGACAGTCTGCTTCCCTAAGGGTGACAGCCTATGAACCCCTGTGTTCTACCCTGTCACATAGGGTCATTGTGAGTTGTAAATGACTCAGTGACACCCAACAGCAGCCCCTGGCGTTTAGTATTTCATGTTTGTAAAGAATGTTCTGTGTGCATTCATCTTGGGGTCCTTTTTGGATTAGTTCCTTACGACGGTGGTGGTGGTGGTATGCTGTGGAGTCGGTTCTGACTCACAGCGACCCTGGATAGTGTTGCTGAAGTTGTACATCTTTACAGGAACGGAAAGCCTCATCTTTCTCCCGAGGACTAGCGGTAGCTTCAAACTGCTGATCCTGGAGTTAGCAGTCCAACTCATAACTCACTGAGCTACCAGAGCTCCTTAAGATAAGTTATCAAAAATGCCATTGCTGGTACCAAAGAGTACAAACTGTTTGTCGGCAGAATGTTAATTTTAAACAAATAAAAAGGAAAGGGTAAAGCTAGTAAGAGGAAGTTTAATATTAACTTGTAGCTTTTCCCTCCCCTAAAACAAAGGAAAGGCTAACAGGAATCTGAACTGAGAAGTAAATGGAGTAGCTGTGTAGACGGAAATGGGGATAGACTCTTGTG
>NW_006408543.1:7580155-7582692 GCF_000296735.1 Chrysochloris asiatica
ACCCAATACAGGGTTGCTGTGAGTTGGAACCGACTTGACGGCAACTTAACTTACACAGGGACTCAATGGCTCAACAGTTCTTAGAAACCATGTAGTTTCACCTGTTCACCAGTGGAGGGAGCCCTGTTCCCAACTCCTCTCTAGCTATTGTGTGTGGAGATGGACCACGTTTGCCTTCACAGCTGTTTGAGAGACATCTACTCCTGTATTTGGAGGTATTTAGGATGTGAGTGACCTCTTTAACAATTTTGAGTCAGGCTACATTTTACCTCATGTGTTCTGAGCAGCCTGAGTTTTAGAGTCTGGCCCACTTGGATTGTTGACCCTCCATACCAGATGATTGGCTCTGAGTAAATGACTTTGTGTGCCTCCATTTTGCTCAGCTATGCATCCTTCGTCACTGTGTTGAGGATGAAATGAGACTATATAAAAAGTTCTTGTGAGTCTGTTTACTTCCATAAAGGTCTGCCGTCGTGGGCACCCTATGGGACAGTTCTCCTCTGTCCTGTAGGGTCACTATGGGCCAGAATTGACAGTGAACTTCCTGGTATCTAGGTTCAAGCTCACCAGCTGCTCTTGAGAAACCCTCTACAGGGTCGCTATGGGTTGGGACTGATTCAGCGGCACTTAACAACAACCACAACCCTCTACCTTGGACTCCTGGTATGGCACTGTAGAAAAAGCACTGAGCTTCAAATCGCAAGGTCATCTGTTCAAACTCACCAGCTGCTCCTTGGAAGCTCTATTATATGAGTTGGAACCAACTTGACGGCACTTAACACCGAAAACAACAACCTGCTACCTTGGAAACATGGTGGCTCCACAGGATAAGCACAGGACCGTGAACCACAAAGTCAATGGTTCAAGCTCACCAGCAGCTCCGTGGGGGAAAGATGAGGCTTTCTAGTCCTGCAAAGATTAAAAAAAAAAAAAAAAGCCTTGGAAACCGTGCGCAGGGTCATTATGAATTGGAACCCACTGATAGCACTTAACAACAACAAACCTTTGCCTCCATATTCCTTGCCATTTTTGGTGTACTGGGTTACGCGTTGGGCTTGAAATGCAAGGTCAGCAGTTCGAATCCACCAGGGAGAAAGATGAGGCTTTCTGCTCCCGTAAAGCTTTACAGCCTCAAAAACCTCTGCAGGATTGTGGCACCCAATAATAGTGATAAAGAAAACTCTAGGACAATGATGATTTCAAATAATTTGCTGTATTATCAGATCACTAGATAACATCTGCCATATTGTAAAAAGTTTTTGATTTAGAAACGGGTTGCCGTTGAGACTTCAACTTCTAAAAAAGATTCAGGGATGTTCGTTATAAAAGACACAAAATAGAACTAGTGAAATGAAGACAGCAAGAGATATGTTATTTTTTGGGGGTTGTTGTTGTTAAGTTGTTAAGTGCCGTCGAGTCGTTTCCGACCCATAGCGACCCTGTACAGGGTTTCCGAGGCTGTAAATCTTTACGGGAGCAGAATGCCTCTTCTTTCTCCCGCGGAACAACTGGTAGTTTGGAACTGCTGGCCTTAAGGTTCGCAGCCCGATTTGTAACCACTACGCTACCAGAGCTCCTTAAGATAATTGTACCAGGGGGAAAAAAAATCGTGGTGCAGTTGAACACCTTTAGCTATGAAATTCATGGAAATCGTAAAACGTAAGCCAGTGTGTGCATCAGAAGCTGATAGAAGAGAAACGTGCTTTGTTTTAGCTGCATTTTTAAATAGGAGACTGTAGACAGCTTAACAAATGCTGTATTTGTCAGCTGTTTGCACACCTCTCCCCTGGGGTATATTTGCCCTGGCCCCGTCTTGAAAAGGTGCGCAGGCCCTGAGGCACCCTTGGGTTTCCCCTTTATTCCTTTCTGTCTTTACTGAGCAGGTTTATTCTTCAAACTCTTTATTTTCCCTTCTCGCTCAAAGAATCCTTATGTTAGGAAACAGTGAATGAACTTAAAATTTGACCACTTCCTTTTCCTCTTTACTTCTTCTTAACTTTTTTAAATACAGGTTTTATTGTGAATGATGTGATAGTTTACATGGGAGAACATTAGCTTTACATTCATCCTATCGTATATCATTTCATTGCCATGGTTACCGTCCCCTTCTCCTTAACTTTTAAATGTTAGTCTGATTGTTAATACCTCAAGTCGATAGTCATCACCCCCTAGTCTAACTGCGCTGGGCAGATCTCTGTCAAAGACCTCTTTAAAGTAGTCGAAAGCGAAGATGTTAGTTTGAGGACTAAGATGCACTTGACCCAAGCCATGGTTTTTTCAGTCTCCTTGTATGCAAGTGAAAGCTACACAGTGAATAAGAAAGACTAAAGAAGAATTGATACATGTGAATTATGGTGTTGACCAAGAATTTTGAATGTATCGTGGCCTATGAGAAGATTGAATAAAATTTGTTGTGGAAAAAGTACAGCCAGAATGCTCCTTGGACGTGTGAATCATGAGACTTTGTCTCACGTACTGTGGACGTGCTATGAGGAGGGACCAGTCCTGGGAGAAGGACATATGCTTAGAAAAGTAGA
>NW_006408543.1:7585577-7596131 GCF_000296735.1 Chrysochloris asiatica
CCCCCCCCATTCTTCATGACCCAGTCCCTCTCCCTCTCTGGATCCAAGGTTCCCATCCGCTTCATCACTCCACATCATTGTCTCTGGTGAGTTTCAGTTTTGTTTCACATTTTCTCTCACTCTATCCAGGACCTTCTAACGTGATGCCTTTCAGGGCAGTTGATAGAGGTAGCCGGGCACCATCTAGTTCTTCTGGTCTCAGGATCGTGGCCACTGATGTTCCCATGGCCGTTCGTCCATTGTACTATTTGTTCCCCATTCTTCTCTTTCGTCATCTTTTCCCCTCCAGACTGGAAGAGACCAGCAGTTGCAGTTTAGACGGTCACTCAAGAACTTTTCAGATCCCAGTAGTTTCTCACCAAAAGAGGATGTAGAATGTTGTGTTTGTGGGCTGAGTTGTTAGGCATGATTTTTTAGAATAGTTTTAGATTTACAAAAAAATGGAGAACACAGTACAAACAACTTCCATATTAGTGCACTTACTCCAGGGATACAGCAGATCTGTGATGGGAGAGGTAGAGCCAGAATGCTGTAGCCTGAAGTGAGGATGGCTTCATGTCATCAGGAAGGCCCAGTCCTGGAGAAGGACATCATGCTGCCTGAAGTAGAGGGTCAGAGAAAAGAGGAAGACCTGCAACACGCTGGCTGAAGTAAGGGACTCAAACGTAACAGCACTTGTGAGGATGACACAGGACAAGGCGGTGTTTCTGTGATAGTTCAGGTTTTGTGTTAACTTGACGGGGCCAGGATTCTCAGCGTTTTGACAGTGAAGACGTAGGAAACTTCCCTGATGCTATCTGACTCCATGTAATCATCTATATGATGAGATCTATGAGCAGCCAGTCAGTTGAAAGGACGTCTCCTCAGGGTGTGGCCTGCTTCCAATAGACTGGGCACCGGGGTAAAGCTTGCTGCTTTCTGGGAGTCCTCAGCAGCCTGCCATCTTACCTGCCTGACCTGCCTGTCTGCCTTCTGACCTGCTGGTCTTGGTTTATCTGACTCACAGACTTGGGATTTGCCCATCTCTACAACTGTGCAGGACTCCTGGTGTAGTGCTCTAGGATCAGCTCTGGACTGTGAACCACAAAGGCGGCAGGCAGTTCGAACCCACCAGCTGCTCCTCGGAAACCCTCTACAGGGACACTATGAGTTGAAACTGGCTTAACAGCACTTAACAACAACACAACTGTGTAAGCTGCTTCCTTGATATCAGCTTCTTGTTATATATCCGTATATACACTTCCTTAAGGAGCTCTGGTAGCACAGTGGTTATGAATCGGGCTGTGAGCCGCAAGGTCAGCAGTTCGAAACTACCAGCTGTTCCATGGGAGAAAGATGAGGCTTTCTGCTCCCGTAAGGATTTACAGCCTCGGAAACCCTGTACAGGGTCGCTATGAGTCGGAACCGACTCCACTGCACATACAACAACAACAACGCTTCCTGGGTTTCTTCTCTAGAGAATCTACCCTAAGATAGTTGTCTTCTGTTGTACATGGGGGTGGGTGGGTGGACTGACTGGATAGCACCTAACTACAACAATCGTGCCCTACAGCCAGTTTCCCCTGCTATTCTCTTACCTTGGTATGGTGCATTTGTTACAGTTAATAAACCAGTATTTTTATATTACTGACAAAAGTCCCTAGTTTATTCATCTTTTCTCTGCTTTTCCACGTGGCCCTGTCCCACCCCAGGATCCCACCTAGGATAGCACATGGCGTTTAGCTGTCTTACTTCTATAGGTAACTCTTGCCTGAGACTTCTCAGACTTGCCTTATATTGACTGTAGGGAGGAGTCTTGGTCAGATGCCTAACAGGGTGCCTTTCTAGGATCTGTCTGCTGTGTTTCCCTTAATAGATTGGGGTATGGGTGTGAGGGAGGTGAAGTGTCATTCTCCTATCGAGGGCGTTGATGTGGACCCTGACCACCTGGCTGAGGTGGCATCACACTGTCCACTGAAGGGAGTCCACCTCCACTCCTCCCCCTCCAGGCCGAACTTGAGGGTTAGGAGCCATGTTCCCCTCCTACCAAATGTCTTTCCGGCTCCAATGGTTCTGTATCTATTTTCATGTGTATTAGAGAAACGAGCCCTGGTGGTGCGGTGAGTTAAGCGTTGAGCTGCTATCTACAAGGTCAGTGGTTCTAGCCCACCAGCCACTCCGAGGGAGAAACAGGAGGCTGTCAGCTTCCGTAACGATGCGCCACCATGGAGACCTTACGGAGCAGCTCTCCTCAGAGCCGACACGACGGCAGTGTGGCCCGGGGAGCAGGAACGAGGGATGAAACGGGAGGAGGAAGGGCCTCCACAGGCATTCATTATTGATGAATTTCTACTGCCAGCCCGCTGGTCACTCAGTTCCACGGCCCTTAGTACAGACAGCCAAGGAGAGCGAGGTAGAAGTATTTATCCATTGGCTCCTGTCGCTATTCATGACAGGATAGCCCCAGAGGGTGCCACCTGCAGTATTGAGCTGTGCTTGTGTGGGGGCTATCCCACTGGCATGGCTACCGAGGGTCCTGGAGCGGGGCCGGGGAAGTCTGGCTTTGTAGCCAGAGGGATGCAGACCAGAACCCAGACTCCACTGTGCCTCAGAGTGGTTGGGGTCAGAAGCGATCGGCCAGGAGCTGAATGACGCAGAAGAGGCATTAATACCTGTGCTTTCGTAGGGATTCTTTCTACTTACTTAAGGAGTCCTGGTGTGGCATTGTGGGATAACCACTGGCCTGCTAACTGCAAGTTCAGCGGTTCAAACCCACCATCCACTCCTCGGAATCACTATACAAATAGGGTTGCTATGAGTGGGAACTGACCTGAGGGCATTTGACAGTAACAACATTACGACATAAAAGGTAAATTGATTCATGAAAGGGATCGCCCCAGCCGTTGATCTTGACCTTGACCACTTGAGAAGGTTTTGTCCCTTCCCAGGTTAAATTCAGCGTAGTTTTCTAGTACTTAGAGTTTCTTTTCTTTTTCTTGTGCTGGGGGAATTTAGCACATGGTTTGAGGGGGAGGGATCCTCTTTAATCCTGCTCATTCTGGTGAGTCCTGATCGCAGCCACTCATTACAAGGGCTGTTTCTTCCAGTCTTGGAGATGTCATCTTTTGTTACATGTAATAAATTAGATGTATTTCTGGATTTTCTGTTATGTTCTGTTGACCTGTCACGTGTCAACACGTCACTTTTAATTAATAAGACTTTGTAAATGTCTTAATATATTTTAATATAGCTCCCTTTCAGGATCTATAGTGGTGCAGTGGTTAAGTGCTTAGCCACTAGCTGAAAGGACAGCAGTTCAAAAACCTACTAGTTGCTCAACAGAAGAAAAGACTTAGTAGGCCTGAAGTGTTGACCTTGAGGTTAGCAGTCCAGTCATTATCCTACAGCATCACACCAGTAGGAAATGCTATGGGGCAGGTCTGGTCTCCACATTGAGTCATACGTGTCAGAATCAACTGATGACCCCCAACAATGCAGCCTTCTGTTGTCGGTCTACTGAGTGGACACTAAAGAACAGCTTAAATGATAGCACTTGTGTTAAACAGAAGTGACCAATGATAGGGAAATAGTGCTTTAGTACAAAGGAGCAAATCCAGAATGGTGGGCGGTCAGGCAGCTCTGGGGTCTTTGGGGGAGAATTCTCATGTATGGTATGATACGGAAGGCCATAAGGAAGGCCAGCGGTCACTCTCCCTGACGGTGTGATTTCTCAGGGTAGGCTGGCTAGCACACACAGTTCAGGCAATCCTTTCGTCCCTACCCCCAGTTACTAATGAAGCCACAGGCGATTAAAAAATAACACACACACGCACACACAATGAAAACGTACCCCATCCCACCCACTTTCTGTGATACCGATTACATTCTTCAAGTCCTACAACAGGTTCACGCTGTCCTTTGTAGTGTCCAGATGATTGCCCTGTAAGAAATGGCCATCTATAAACCAGAGATAGTTGGGTCTGAAACTCGGAACCACCTCCGTAAGTCCAGAGGTTCTGCTCCCTCACTTCTCACCTGAGCAGGGCCAGGGTCAGATTCCGCTTCGGCGAATCTGGGGTACGGCCTGCTTGTGTTTGTTTTGTTAATGTCCATGTTATTTAAACATGCAGCCTGGGATGAGAACTGCTGATGTCGTCCTATGGGCAGGATGGTGACTAGTCCGAATATTCTAGTAGGGCGCAGCGGCCATGTTGTAGGCATTCAGTGTCTGGGTGTGAGGTCAAGAGCGAAGCCCACCATTTCTGAGGAAGTCATTCGCCAGAACTCACAAGTGTGCGGGTTCTCACTCGTCATTGTCTTTTCCTCATTGGTGACAGTCAGACGTGGGTCAGCGCACTTGCTGTCTTGACTCCTGTGTTGTCTGTCTTTTGACTTCGATCCTAGTTCCTACTCTGTGCAGACAGACATGTGGGAAGGGGCCTTGTTGTTGTTGTGATGTGCTGTGGAGTTGGTCCTGACTCATAGTGACCCTGCACAGGGTTTCTGAGGCTGTAAATATTTATGGGAACAGAAAGCCTCATCTTTCTCTCGTGGAACAGCTGGTAGTTTTGAACTGCTGACCATGAGATTAGCCTGATTTGTAACCACTACGCTACCAGAGCCTGAGGAATGGGCCTTAGGTACAGTCATAAGAGAGCTGCACTAGGCTGCTCATACAGACTCACCTCTAGGTGGCGGCGGGAAGGAAGGAGATGGGGACAGGACAGAGCATATCCGTTGTATACAGGCTCTATGCTTAGGAGTCAAGAGCTCTTACCTGAGGTACTAGAAGGCAGCCACCCTTCTAACCCATAAAGTTCCTCCAGTGAAGTGTGCTTGAATTTCAAATTTAGTTTAGAGGGCATGACATTGCTTTTTTAAAAATTTGCTATTTTTTGTTATTGAAAATCTACACATAACACCAATTCATCAATTTTTACATGTAGCACTCAGTGATACGGACGATTCTGTAAGTTGTACAGCCACCTCCACCCTCCTTCTCTAAATTGCCTCTCCCCCATTCACATCAGTACTGCCCCTAAGTTTTCCTTCCCATCTTCTGAGTTGCTGTTGTCAGTTTAATCCCATGTAGATATTGCTTGGAGTCCTGGTGTAGAGCTGTGGGTTAATACGCTGGACTGCAAAGTCAGTTTGATCCACAGGTCAGTGGTTCAATCTCCTTGGAAACCCTATTCAGAGTCCCTGTGAGTCGGAACCAACTTCATGACTCATACACCATTTCTATTCTATTGGCCTACATGTGTGTTATTATACTTACACCAGGCTGTTTGGTTACTGTAACTGTATAGTATGTTTTGAAATCAGGAATTGTGAATCCTCCTATTTAATTGGTTTTCTACTAAATTGCTTTAGCTCTTTGGGGTCTCTTTCCACTCCACATAAAGTGGAGGATTGCTTTGATGGCATTACTTTTGGTTGCTATTGGACTTAAGTTAGGGAGTTTTTTTCAAATGGGTTTTTTTTTGTTTGTTTGTTTGTTTGTTTGTTTTTAATGCTTTATTGTGAATTGTGTGATAGTCTACATGGGAGAACATCAGCTTTACATTCATTCCATCATCCATCATTTCATTGGCATAGTTATCATCCCGTCCATGCATCCTCACCCAACCAAGGGGTGTACCCTGTAAGCCTGCACCCCCCCCCCCCCCACAGTCCTCAGCCCCTTTCCATCTCCTGATCCCGAGTCCCCAGCCACACCATATCTTGACATCGTCTTCTCTGCCTCCATCTCAGGCCTCACCGCTTCTCTGGGTAGGATCCCACTCTCCGCTTTTCTCGATTGATGGTCCTAGGGTCCTCCGCTCCTAGACTAAAAAGTTAATCACTCCCCTCCTTGCTACAAAATGTCCACCTTTAGATTTCCAACCCTCACAATCAGTCCTGATAACAATTATTCACCACTGCATCACAAGAGACTAAATGGGTTTCTTTTGGTCAGCAGTGATTCCAAATGTATTTATTCCCACCCCCCCAAGTTTTCCATCTAGTCTTAATTTGGGAAAAACTCAAATTTCAAAATGCAAAGTTGTGAAGATCCACTAGATAAAACTTGAGAGACATTATGAGTGATTTATGCTAAAAAGTTCCCTTCTGGTTCAGTTTTAAATAAAGGTCGTGTTGCATTGTGTTGAACTGGGGTTCTGCTTCTGGCAGTGTTTTGTCAGTTTGTTTGGACCGGACCTAGTAAGAACAAGAGGAAAAAGGGGGGCTGGCGGGCAGGATCAGTTGGAAAGCTTGGGAACATTCTAAGGAGCATTGTGGCTGTACTCTTTGCACACAAATCTGTCGGTTCTTCTAGCTTTGAACTGTCTCACTCCCTGACTAGATGAAGGCGATCTGATATACCTGCTTGTCAGAAGCAAAAGCCAGTCCTTTCTAGAGGAGTACAGTACCATCTAGAGCCAAAATTATCTGTATAATTTTCATATATGACGATTGGCACACAATCAGAAATGACCAGAGAGATGTGAATGCAGGACTTAATTACATACCAAGAGCAAAACCAGCTAAGAGGTACAAATTAAAGACCAAAACTGTTGCCATCGAGTTGATTTTAATTCAGCAATTCTCTCGGACAGAATAAAAGGCTGCCATCTTCATGTAGCAGACTGCTGCCCCTTTCTCCCACCAAGTAGCTGGCTGGTGGGTTTAACCACCGAACTTGTGGTTCACAGCCTAACTCTTAACCAATGGGTCCCCGGGATTCCTCACAGTAGGTACAGTGATAATGAAATCATCAGACTTGGAACTTAAAAGAAATGTAGTGAGTACGTGTAAGAAATTGTGTTGTCCTTTTTAGTGTTCACTGTGGCCATCCTTCAGTGTGGACTATAAGCTCAGTGTAAAGAAAACAAAAATCCTCACAACTGGGTCAGTAAATCACATCATGATAAATGGAGAAAAGATTGAAGTGGTCAAAGACTTCATTTTACTTGGATTCAGCAACACTCATGGAAGCGGCAGTCAGGAAATCAAAGGAGATACTGCACTAGGCACATCTGCACAAGACCTCTTTAAAGTGTTCAAGGACAAAGATAATAGTTTGAGGACCCAAGCCCTGGTATTTTCAGTTGCCTCATATGCATGTGAAAGTTGGACAGTGAATAAGGAAGACCGTAGAAGAGTCAATGCATTTGATTCTGGACTGCCAGAACAAACAAATCTGTCTTGGAAGAACTATGGTCAGAATGCCCCTTACAAACCAGAATGATGAGACTGGATCTCTTATACTTTGGACATGTTATCAGGAGGGACCAGTTTCTGGAGAAGGACATTTTTCTTTAAAGTTTTTATTGTGAATTGAGTGATAGTTTACATGGGAGAACATCAGTTTTACACTCATCCTATCGTATTTTGTTTCATTACAATGATTACAGTCTGCTCCATGCATCATCCAATATTATTTGCTTCTATTCTCTCTGTTTTTTGTTATTGTTGGATGTGCACAAAAACACTCAGGAATAGATAAATCATTTAAATAACCACAGGGCACATTCTGCAAACCTGCCTCTTAGCTGCCAGCACACAGATTTCTCTTTCCATGAGTCTAGAGTCCTCAGCTGCTCCCTCTCTCCATGTCCCCATCTCAGCGTCTATCTCTGGTGTCGCTACTTCTCTGGATAGAGTCCCACATTCCGCTCCTGATCTTCTCCCTTGATGGGCCTAGGGTCCTCTGTTCCTGTTCCCCCTTTATGTTACAAAACTTCTACCTTTACAGTTGTGACAGTTGCAAATAGTCATGATAACAATTATAGTTGGTATGGTTGGGTATGTATGGTGTGTATGGTTGGTAAAGTGGAGAGTCAGTGAAAAAGAGAAAGGCCCCCAATGAGATGAATTGGTAACAATGACCTCAACCTGGTCTCAAGCATAACAATTGTGAGACTGGCGCCAGGCCAGGTGCATAATGGTGATGTGAGTGAGTCGTAACTCACTGGATGGCACCTAACAATAAGAACAGTGATGTGTTGTCGTGCTTGTAAACATCACTGTGTAATTCTGTATTGTGTATCTTTTAGTTTGAGACAGAAGAGATAGTGGCATCATGATCATCACGGGCTTTCCAAATTTAAACTGGAAGAACCCTGGAGAGAAATACTTTGACCTTAGATTTTTTTATCTTTGAGGAAAATATGCTCTGGTGTTGGCTTAGGTGAGAGTAAGAAACCTTTTTTTTCTGCCAAGGGCCATTTGCATATTTATAACATCATCCGTGGACCCTACCGAATTAGCAACTTAAAAATATCGGGCTGCGAACCTTAAGGTCAGCGGTTTGAAACTACCAGCCGCTCCGTGGGAGAAAGATGAGGCTTTCTACTCCCGTAAGGATTTACACCCTCGGAAACCCTGTACAGGGTCGCTATGGGTCGGAACCGACTCGATGGCACTTAACAACAACAACATATTTAGTCAAGCATTTAATCAACTCACCCCTAGATGGAGTCCTGGTGTGGTGCTGTGGGTTAATGTGCCAGACTGCAAAGCCATTTAAACTGGTGGTTCAAGCTTACCAGCTGCTCCTCGGAAACCTTATACAGGGTTGCAATGGGTCGGGATCCACTTGACGGCACTTAACAACAACAAATGTGGTGCCTGGTGTGGCACTGCGGGTTAATGTGCTGTACTGCAAGTTTGGCTTTAACTGCAAGGTTGGCAGTTCAAGCTCACCAGCCGCTATGGGTTGCTATGGGTCGGAGACGACTTGACACACTTAATAACAGCACCTCAATGGTTGGAATTGCTTCTCTTTGGTGAAGCGTGTGACATTAGCTGGCATTGATGATGTTGCTACTTGCAACTGCTTTTCCAGGTTTGGTCGATCAGTCTGGAGCCCATGCACTCTGAGATGGTGAGTTTTGAAAAGAACTGCTCACAGCAGTAAGTTGTTCCGAAGGCAGATGCATATTTCAATGCGTGTCTCCTCAAAGTGGAAAATTCATTATTGCTTATGTAATGTTGATAGAACTCAAGCAGTGCGAGGTTATTGTACCGAGCTT
This sequence comes from Chrysochloris asiatica, assembly GCF_000296735.1. NCBI lineage: Eukaryota > Metazoa > Chordata > Mammalia > Afrosoricida > Chrysochloridae > Chrysochloris > Chrysochloris asiatica. The sequence continues at coordinate 7,594,574 of NW_006408543.1, forward strand.
TTCCCCCCAATGTCTTTTGCTACGTCAGTAATCTGATCTGAGACGATTTCCTAAGACAAACTGACATTCCGAAAAAGTGTTCATTACTGCTGACGCAGCACCACAAACGAGGTACACCAGGTGTGCCTTTCTTTGACTTCAACAACAAATTAATCATTTGTCCGTTTCTCTTGGAAAGACTGACACTCTGCATCAGCTTTCCTTTTCTTTGTAGTCGCCACTTGTAGGATGTCACACCACTTCAGTTTTAATAACTGTCCAGTGTCTGTCTCACCAACGATGTGATTACTTTGCTCTGATCGCTGTTCAAATCTTGCATCTTAGATTTGGAACATAGCCAATGTTCGTGTCATTGAGTCTGCAGGTCTTTCCTGTGTACTGTAATTTCCTTAATCGTCATGTGAGATTCCGTTTTTGCGAGGATTTTTGATCGTGGACGTGTGGGTAAAGATTGTATTGGAGTTAATGCCTGTGTCAACAACCGGCAGCGTCGTCACCAGTCATCGGAGGCTGGGTCCCAACATCCCGAGGAATCATCGCATCTCATTGCATCTCATCTCGTCATCGCCGGGTTGCCGTAGTCTGCCACAGCGTGTTAACACTTGCACGGTGTGTACATTCCCAGTCTGCTTGGCACTGAGTGACCGCTGAATTACCACAATCCAGGCAGAAGGGCCGTGGGCAGCCAACGATAAACACATGTGTCTGTTCCATCATACACTCTATCCCGTAATGGATGTTCCTTGCTTGTCCCTCAAAATTTATATGGTTCATTTAGTGTAAAAACACATTACTCTGAAAGAAGCTTCTAGATCTATTGAAGTTAGTGTCATGCCTGCAGTTGCCTTGGCAGGGGCAGACCACATGGTTTTGCGTGGGCTGGGCATTCCCTCCCCTACTTAGGTAAACACACATGAATTTATGTGCACAATAAAGGTGGTATTAAATGTTTGTGTAAACCGAGAATACTTTCTTTTAAAAGTGTAAGCTCCTTTTGTACTATAAATATATGACTATACCTTATTTCAAGGAGCTCTGGTAGCGTAGTGGTTATAATAAATTGGGCTGTTAACCTCAAGGTCAGCAGTTCAAAACCACCAGCTGTTCCACAGGAAAAAGATGAGGCATTCTGCTCCCATAAAGATTTATAGCCTCGAAAACCCTGTACAGGGTCACTATGAGTGGGAACCGACTCGATGGCACATAACAACAACAACCATACCTTATTTCTCTGTTTTCATGTAGTATTTGCTTAAATTGTACTTGCCGTATGTATTTTAAGTGTAGCATAGTGGTTACGAGTTGGACTGCTAACCTCCAGGTCAGCAGTTTGAAACTTCCAGCAGGCTGTTCCACAGGAGAAAGATGAGGCTTTCTGTACCCGTAAAGATTTACAGCCTCAGAAACCCTGTGCAGGGTCGCTATAAGTGGGAATCGACTCCACAGCACACCACAACCACCACCACCATCATTATGTATAAGGTGGGTTATGTGTTGGATTGCCGTTACGTACAAGGTGGGTTTTGTGTTGGACCGCCGTTACGTACAAGGTGGGTTT
>NW_006408543.1:7596407-7599124 GCF_000296735.1 Chrysochloris asiatica
TGGGTTAGGTGTTGGACCGCCGTTACGTACAAGGTGGGTTAGGTGTTGGACCGCCGTTACGTACAAGGTGGGTTTTGTGTTGAACCGCCGTTACGTACAAGGTGGGTTTTGCATTGGACCGCTGTTATGTACAAGGTGGGTTAGGTGTTGGACCGCCGTTTACGTACAAGGTGGGTTAGGTGTTGGACCGCCAACCACAAAGTCAGCAGTTTGAGTCCACCAGCTGCTCTCCAGGAGGAGAAGGCGGAAGCTTGCTTTTCCCGGGAAGATTGACAGCCTTGGAGTCAGAGTTGCTTGATGACAGTGGGTTTGGATTTTAGTGATAGATGCAAAAGAGAAGGACCCTCAACAAGACGGGTTGACACAGTGTCTGCAGCGGGGGGGCTCCAACAGAGGAAGACCTCTGAGGATGGAGCAGGGCCTTCTGTTTCACATGGGGTCGCTATGAGCTTGAGTGGACTCCACAGCACCTAACAACAACAGTATATGTAAGCCAGTGAGGCTAGGGCTGGAGCGACAGAGACGAGTGAGCACTGGGTCTCAGGAAGTAGCCACAACTGAGAGCAATCAGACATGAAAGTGCCAGAGAATGGTATAAATAGGCCACATTGGTGGTGGTGACGGGGGCCCAGGGGACTGGAAAGATTTTGACTTGAAAAAGATGTAGTATCGTCCATTCCGGCTCTTTCCTCTACATTTCTTTGAACAAACTTATTTTTTCTTGGCTTTCAGATGGTGAAGAGAATGGTCTTTAGCAAGTCTTGCTTTATTGGTGACGTGTCTCCAGTTCTTCTAGTTATTAATAACATCACTTTAATTAGTGACCCTCTGAAGACTTGCCTTTCACTGAGCTCTGGCCTTCGAGAGTCTATTAGCAATTTTGATTTTTACCTTTGGCGTGAACACAGAAGGAAATCCTGCTGTAACATTTATATAAGCAGAGTAGAAACAGACAACAGACAGACCCTATCTGCAGATGCTGCTATTGTCAGGGGCCGTCGAGTTGGTTCAGCTCATAGGGGCCTTCGGTGTGACAGAAGGAAACACTTCCCACTCCTGCACCATCCTCAACAATTGGTGCTAAGCTTGACCCCATTGGTGTCGCCACTGTGCCACTCCATTATGTTGAGGGTCTTCTGCTTTTCACTGACTCTCTACTTTACCAAGCAAGATGTCCTTCCCCAGGAATTGGTCCCTCCCGATAATATGTGCAAAGAATGTGAGACAATGTGCTGTATCCACAGAAAGATCCAAATCAAATGCATCTACTGGCATTGCTTCCTTGTACCAGATGAGATTTCTCACTGAGTAGCTTCAGGGTCGTGTTTATAACACTTCCTTTCCCTGGAAAAAGGAAAATGCTCTTTTAGTGTGTGTCACTATGCAAAACAGAGCTGTATGCAACAGACTGAAGCAGATCATGAGAGATTGAGTTCCAAATAGAGGAACAGCTCTTGAAAGAGAACCAGCTGGTCCCATCACGAGATCAAAGAGGGATATGCTTCAGAGTGTCCAAGTGTGTCGGTGAGGGGGCAGATGATTGTGAGCTGCTCAGATGGGGAATAATTCATCCAGCATTTAATGAGTTCATAGTAGTGATTCCTGTATGAGGAGAGGACATAGTCTTGAAAACATGTAGCTAATTCTCAAGGCGATAGGGCACTGATATTTCAAGTTCACATGTCTAAAACTGACAGTTGATTTTCAGCAAAGATGCCATGACCATCTAATAGGAAAAGACTAGTCTTCTGACAGATGCACAGAGACAACTGCATCTTCACTTAACAAATGAATGAAATTGGATCCCTTCCTCACACCATATATAAAAAGGAACTCAAAATGGATCGTAAACCCAAATGCAGAGCTAAAACTGTAAAAGTCTTTCAGGATAAGATGTCAGGGTGCTCTTTGTGATCTTGGTTTCTTAGAAATGTCACTAGATTCATAAACCAAGAAAGAAAAACAGATAAATTGAACTTCATCAACTTGAAAACTTTTTTGCCACAAATGATACTGTCAAAAAGTGACAAGACAACTTGGAGAAGAGGAGAAAATATTTACAGATCGTATCTATCAGATATTTCACTTACGGTGTTGGTGAAAAATGTTAAAAAAAATTTCCCCCATTTTGGTATTATGTAAAGATCAATATTTGAGATATTGTTTTATTTATTCTGCTTTAACATTCTGTTAGAAAGCTTTTTTTTTCCCCATTGTACATGTTTATTCACACCAATTTTTTTTTCAATCCATTTTTGATGGTCTTTCTCTTTTTCATTGACCCTCTACTCTACCAAGCATGATGATTGTTGTTGTGTGGGGTGGAGTTGGTTTCGACTCCTAGCGACCCTGTGTAGGGTTTCCGAGGAGTGGCTGGTGGGTTTGAACTGCCAACCCTGTAGTTCGCAGTGCAGTGCCACACAACGATGACAGACTTCCTGATTATTACCATCCTCTCATCGACCTGCCCGACTCCTGTAAGACCCAGCTCAAGTTTCACTTCTGAACTGAGACCGAGCCACTCCCTTTGTGTGACTGCCCAGAGCTCTGGTGGAGTGCAGTTGTGTCTTAGAGCCCCACGTATGCACTGTGAGCTGGTGGAGTGGTTGTGTCTTAGAGCCCCGCGTATGCACTGTGAGCTGGTGGAGTGCAGTTGTGTCTTAGAGCCTCGCGTATGCACTGTGAGCTGGTGGAGTGCAGTTGTGTCTTAGAGCCTC
>NW_006408543.1:7599224-7626940 GCF_000296735.1 Chrysochloris asiatica
CTCGCGTATGCACTGTGAGCTGGTGGAGTGCAGTTGTGTCTTAGAGCCTCGCGTATGCACTGTGAGCTGGTGGAGTGCAGTTGTGTCTTAGAGCCCTGCATATGCACTGTGAGGTGGTGGAGGGCCGGGCTGCTCCGTGCGGGTCGGGCAGCCCAGAGCCTCCCACAGAGCTTGTTTCCTTGCAGAGTCGCAGTCAGTGGGTTGGCTGAAGCCACAGAAACAGTCGTGAGAATGACATGTGGCCGACCGATGCTGATTGGAGCATGGTTTAGGTTTTGCCAAACAAAACGACATCATAGTAGTCCCCTCCCCCAGAAAAATGTTTTGCTAAATGAGGGCAAGTCCACAAGTAATGTTCCAAGGGTTTCAGGTCATATATGTTGTTGTTGTTAGGTGCCATCGAGTCGGTACCACCCATAGCGACCTTATGCACTGCAGAATGAAACACTGCCCGATCCTGGGCCAACCTCACTACTGTTGCCGTGCGTGAGTCCATCGATGCTGCCACTTGGCCAATCCATCTCGCTGGGGGTCTTCCTCTTTTTTCTAACCCTCCACCTTACCAAACATGATACCCTTTTCCAGCAACTGGTCCCTCCTAACAATATGTCCGAAGTATGAGAGACCAAGTTTGGACATCTTGGCCTCTAAGGAGCACTCTGGCTGCACCACTCGTCTGTCACACTTGTCATACTGTGGTGGCTTGTGAGTTGCTGTGATTTTGAAAGCTATGCCACTGGTATTTTAAATACCAGCAGGGTCATCTATAGTGGACAGGTTTCAGATGAACTTCCAGACAAAGACAGACTAGGAAGAAGGAGTGACGAACTACTTCCAGATCTTTAGTCACTGAAAACCGTATGAATAGGTCACATATACACGGGTTTATTCCAGTCAGAACATGTTTAAACATAACTCTGTGATCAGTGGATGACTGCACACTAATTCTTTCAGTAGCACGCTTGTCATCATCACTTGGCGTGCCTTCTGAAAAAAAAGTCCAATCCAAACAGTGACTTTCGAGGAATCTTCTGGATCAGTTACATTCAAGACAGAGAGGTCAGCTCAGAGGGAGATGAAAATTGTCTTTTTTTTTTTTAGAATTCCAAAGGGGTAATCTTGGAGTCCTGGTGTGGTGCTGGAGGATAATGCGCTGAATCGCAAGGTCAGTTTGAACCAAAAGGTCAGTAGTTCAAACACACCAGCCATTCCTTGGAAACCCTGTACGGGGTCGCTATGGGTCAGAACAGACTTGATGGCACTTAACAACAACAATAACAATTTTAATAGATCTTCTCAAAGGATGCAGGATGATCCCAAGAAGAAGGGTTCTTAAAAAATTCAAAACTGGTTTGCAATAGGAGAAAAAGCCAGGAAACTTTCGCCAACAAATGTTTTCCCATCACGACAATGTACCTACTCATTCTTTGATGTAAGCAAGAGCTGTCTTGTGAGAATTTCATTGGGAAATCTTACTTCATCCACCCTACAGCCCTGATCTGGTATCTTCATACTTTTTGTTTTTTGTTACAAAACTCATAGAACACTGAACCAGAACATGGTTTGAATCACTTGTGGACCCAGACCTGCCATTTTGGTGTCGTAGAAGTGGAAGAATGTGGGATTCTTTGGGGGAGGGTTGTTGTTGGTGACCCTGTGCAAAGCAGAAGGAAACACTGTCTGGTCCTGTGTCACCCTCACAATTGTTGCTGTGTTTGTGCCCATTACTGCTGCCACTGTGTCAGTCCATCTTGTTGGAGGTCTTCCTGTTTTCTCTGTCCACTTTACCATGCATTTTACCTTCTCCACGGACTGGTGTCTCCTGACAACATGTCTAAAGAAAGAGAGGAGAGACCTTGCAATCCTCACTCCTAAGGAAAATTTTGGCTGTATTTTTCCAGCCCAGATTTGCTTGCTCTTCTGACAGTCCGTGGTGCTTTCAGTATTCTTCTCCAACACCATAACTCAAACACATCAATTCTTCTACAGTCTTCCTTATTCATTGTCCAACTTTCACGTGCATAGGAGGCGATTGAAAGTAGCCTGACTGGAGTCAGTCACACCTGAGTCCTGAAACTGATTTCCTCAGCTTGATCCCCTTCGTCTTCTGTTGCCGTCTAGTTGATGCCGACTCATAGTGATCTATAGAACAGAGTCGCATTCCCGTAGGGTTTCCTGTGCTGTCATCTCTGTGGTAACTTTTCAGTGAGCTGCTGAGCGCTCATCACTGCGCTACTTGAGCTCCTATTATTGTTTTTCGTTTCCAAAAGCTCCTCCCCAAATACAAATTCCCTTGTTAGTAGGATACTGTTGGTGTTTCTTAGTTGCTTCAAATACTCTGATTTCTCTAAGGATTTTGCTGTTTTCTTTCAAACTTTCTTTTTTCCTGTATAGTCCTTGTTTACTCCAAGTGGCATTTTTCTCGTTGATTTTGGTCATTCTTTGCTTGGATCATTGAAAAGCTGATGAAGCTCACAGTAATTGAGTGAGGTTGTTGCTTCAGGGTGTCCTGGCTGGGCTGGTTAGTGTGAGGAATCATGGGTGTGGTATCTTTAGGTCTCTGCTCTGGGGTAGGTTAGATTTCATGGGAGGAATCCACCTGTCTTCTTTCTGAAAGCTAAGTCTGGGGACTGGGTGGGAAAAGATGGGGATTTTGTGTCCAGGAGACAACAGTTAACAACACACTCAAGGTATCATGCTACGTGAAAAAGAAACAAGACTGTGTAAACATTGTTTTATTTCCATTTTTGAAGTACCCTGATAGCTATAGTATTGATTTGTTGTTGTCAAGTGTCATTGGTTCTGACTCACAGCGATCCCATTTCTGAGGTGGGTTTGAACCACCGACCTTGAGGTTAGCAGTCCAGGAAGACATATGTTGACTTAATCCCCTCTGCTTCCAGCCTAGGATCTTCAGACCTCATTTTACCCAGTGTGCTTGCTGAAATCAGCATTCTCTGAGGGGAATCATTTCATTGCTTCCTGTACTTTGTGACCATGTGATTAAATGTGAACTTTGAGTATAAAAGTGCACCGTGGTAAGGATGTCTTTAATAACAGCAGCAACTTGTAGTCATTGTTATTTTTTTATATGCCAGGCATTGTTCTAAATACCTAGTATGAATGGACTTAAGGAAGTTTGTGGAAAAATTCCAGTAACTCTTCATTCCATTTTCCCAAGAACTTTCTGGAGTCCTGGGGTGGCACTGTGGGTTGATGCGCTGGACTGTAACGTCAGTTTGAACTGCAACGTTAGCAGTTCAAGCTCACCAGATGCTCCTCAGAAACCCTATACAGGATCACTATGGGTCAGAACCAACTCAGCGGCACTTAACAACATAATTATTAGTGTATTTAATTTTTGCATTGATCCCAGGGGTAGGTGCTATTACTAGTCCCATTATAGTCGTGAGGAACCAGACGCCCGGACAGATGAAGTGCCTTTCCGTTTTGCACGGTGTCGGGGACCTGCCTCGACATTGGGGTTCAGTTCACGAGGAGAGGATACCTGACGGCGATTCATATATATCAAGAATACACAGAAAGAGACAAAGGAGACAAAGAGAGAGACAAAGAGGCACCCCAAAGCCAGGGTGGATACATCACTGATAGGCAGGCTTGGGACTACAGGCATCGTGGCCTCTGCAGGCAGCAACTCACTGCCCTGCAATCTTTACTGCATGCCTTCCAACCCGTAATGCACTGCTATCTTTACTCTGTGCCTGCCAACCAGCAATGCACTGATCTTTACTCCATGCCTGCCAACCAGTAATGCTCACCTGGGGAGGCCCGGGCCTCTGCTTTATTCAGGGGAGGAGCTTCACACCAAGCTGGGAGGGACTTAGGCAAGGTACAGCTAACATCAGTACTTTTCCAGACATTCAGGTAACTTTACATTGTGCTTTTGCTGGTTCGAATCCCAGGCCAGCAACTTGGATTCTCAGGCTCAATTAACATATCTATAGCCCCTGAGCATAGTTGGGGGAAGGTGAGAGATAAAGACAAAAGCTTGGGCGGAGTCCTGCTGCTTTGGCTTCCTGAGCCAGGTCTGCAGGAAGACTCCAGACGCCCAGGTGAATGGGCTGCACCTGGAAAAGGATTAGGGAGGATGGGTTTTTTGTCTATAGAACAAAGAGCTGTGAACTAGCTAAGACATTTTTAGTTAATCCTTTGGAGAAAGGCTTAACCTTGCAACCTTTAGTCTTGGCTTTAGGAAAATACCACATTTATCTGTGGATTGTCAAAGGCTCCAGTGTATTAATTTAATATATATACCTGAATATTAATATGAAAGCAATTTGCCATTAACTGCCAGTGGCCTCATTTGTTACACTCGGCCCTAGAGGGCCTCGAACCTCTGACTAGTCTTACACGGTCTGCAACAGCACGGAAACTGGCGACCCCGCAGGCCTCTCTTGGAACCCATATAGGAGTGTTATGAGTCGGAACCGACTTGACAGCACTTAACAACAACACTAACAACAGTAAGCAGGCCCCACTTAACAGAGTGAAGGCACTGCACTTCTCAAACATTCAGGACCCAGGACTTCCAGACACTCGGGATTCCTCGCTTCGTCCGTGACCTAGACCTTCTGTTTGCACCACATAAATTTCCATCTTTGTTCTCTTATTCTGTCTAAGTCTTTTTTTAATCACTTGCAAACATACTTGTTTGCTAAATTGTGACTCTTGGCATTTCTCCCATGACTGACTTCCCTATCTGGCCTCTCACTGAGAATTTCAAGCTTTGAGGAAAGTCCGGAGCTGGAAGGAGAAGATACTTCACTTCCTTTTGTTCAGTCCCTCTTCTTGCCTAGGACAGGGTGACTGTCATGCTGGGCAGCTTAATCAGCGTGCCTTAGGTCTTGAAGGTCACAAGGTTGAGGTTTTGACTGCCATTGGTGGTGGTGGTGGTGTGCCGTGGAATCGGTTCCGACTCATATAGGGTTTCTGAGGCTGTAAATCTTTACGGGAACAGAACAACTCATCTTTCTCCTGTGGAACTGCTGGTGGTTTTGAACTGCTGACCCTGAGGTTAGCAACCTGACTCGTAACCCCTCAGTGGGCAAATAGTATGTGCTGGGCATCAGGATACGTGGCTTTGGTTCTGGGAAGAGGAAAGGACAGGGAGAGTTTGGGGAGAGGGGTGGGAACGTGGTTGTCATTCTAATCTGGAGGCAGATTTGAAGTCAGTAATCAGGAGCCCAGGTAAAACACGAGTTAAACTCTCGTCTGCTTACCAAAAGGTTGTAATTGAAAACAACCGGTCACTTAGGAGAAAGATGTGATCATCTACTCCCATCAAGATTATAGACTTCGAAGCCCTGGGGGGTCATTCTACTCTGCCCCACAGGGTCCTGTGAGTCGGAATTGGCTGTCTGGCAACAACAACAGTGATTTGATAACAGGATTAGGAGAGCAGTTTGAGCATGGTGGTCCTAGGTCTGCTCCGCTTGAACTCTCTGTGCTCATGGGCCGCCATGTTCATGCTCTGAGTCTGTGAACTCAGTGATCTCTAAGGGCCCTTCAGTTTGGTGATCTGTGGTTTTATGGACCTTTCAGACCCAGGAGGCCAGGCCTCTTTAGGGTGTAGGGCAGAACTAAGGCATGTCTAGTGCCACGAGGCTACCATGAGTCTAAATCAAGTCAAGGACAGCCACCGCCACCAATCTACAGTTCCGTTTCTGTTGTCAAGTGGGGTTGGAAATCCAAAGATTGACTGCAATTAAGTCGCTGAACCTCTTGGATCCTCAGTTTCCCATCTGTAAAACGGGTAGTGATCCTTACCTTGCCTACCTCGGTGGAGGATCTTTGCCCATAGGAGACTGGGTATGAGAATGCTTAGAAGGAAATGTCTAACTGGTAGATACTGTGAAGGCGCTGCACGGTGGGAGCATGGACATTCCAGTTCTGTGCGAGATGATGATGCTCATCAGGGAATAGGATTCTCATACGTGTCATCACAGGTCCCCAGCACCTGTGCCAGCTCACCTGTGCCAGCGGACATGCGCCATGTTGAACAAAGATGCTAGAGTAGCCCAGGGCTTCTTGGGAGGGGGATGGTTCCAGTGAAATCAAGGCAAACTCTTTGCAGGGTTACTGGGAGTCTGGCTACACTGGGGGAGCTCACCAAACTCAATAAGTGACTGTTAAGTACTAACATCTTCATGTTAGTGAGATTTTAAAGGCCACCTGAGTTTAGAGACTGTACAATAAACGGACAGAAACCTAAGCAAACCCCAACAGTAATTGTGGTTGTCTTACTGGGATGGTACCTTATCCTATACCAAAGGTTTTAGATCATTACTGCAGCATTTCTGCTGCTGTTACGTGCTATGGAGTTGGTTCCGACTCATAGTGGCCCTATATAGAGTGTCTGAGGCTCTAAATCTTTACAAGAGCACAGAACCTTATCTTTCTCTATGAGGTGGCTGGTGGGCTTGAACCACCGATCTTGGGGCGAGCAGTGCAGTACTGCTGGTATGGAGCCACTGTGCCCGTCCGCAGCATCCCTAGAGATAGCTAAGTATCCCTCTAGTTTTATTGACGAGGAACCTGAGGTTCAGAGAAATCATCTGTTCAGTTTATCACTAGGTAAGTTGGTGTGCCACCAGGGGAAAGAATACCAGCTTTCATTTTATATAAATCCATTTGTAGTGTCCTGGGAGCCCTGGGGGCACAGTGGCTAAGCACTGGGCTGCTAACGGAAAGTTCTCCTGAGCAGTGATTCAGGAGAAAGATGACGCAGTCTGCTCCCATACAGATGACAGCCTGGGAACCTTACGAGGCAGTTCTCTGTCCTGTAGGCTTGCTGTGAGTCCAAATGGACTCAGTGTCAGTGGATTTTGTTTTTTATAGTCTGATGAAGCAGGAAGCATCCAAAGAAGATGGAAGGAATACACAGAGTCACTGTACCAAAAAGAACTAGTTGATGTTCAGCCGTTTCAGGAAGTAGTGTCTGAAGGCATTGGTGATAAACAAGGCTCCAGGGATTGATTGAGGTGTTTCAACTAACAGATGCAATACTGGGAACACTCAATCATCTATGCTAAGAAATTTGGACAACTCTGTCTCTCCTGTTAATCTTGCACAGGTTACTCTTAGGTCACCTGATTCTCAGTTTCATCATCTATAGAATAGGAGAATACCTTCTTCATGTTGTCAAGTGTCATTAACCGGGCCATTCCAAAGAAAGATGGTTCAGTAGAAAATGGAAATTACTGAACGATAGCATTAGTGTCACACTTAGTAAATTTTGCTGAAGATAATTAAAACCCCACATATCAACAGGGAACGCCCAGAAATTTAAGCCAGATTCAGAAGAAGACATGGAACAAGGGATATTGTTGTTCATGTTATATGGATCTTAGCTGAAATCAGAGAAAATCAACAAGATGTTTACATGTGTTTTTATTGACTATGCAGAGGCATTTGACTGTGTGCCTCACAACAAACTGGATATCAGTGAGAAGAATGGGAATTCTAGAACATTGAATTGTGCACATGAATGAGGAACCTTACATAGACCAAGAGACAGTTGTTTGAACAGAGCAAGGAGACACTGTGTGGTTTAAAATCAGGAGAGGTGTGCATCAAGGTTGTATCCGTTCACCATACTTATCCAATCTCTATGCTGAGCACATAATTCAAGAAGCTGGACATTAAGAAGAAGAACATGGCATCAGGATTGAGGGGAGGCTCATTAACCTGTGACATGCAGATGACACAACCTTGCTTGCTGAGATGGAAGAGGACTTGACCCCGAAATACCAATAAGCAACATCATTATAAACGGTGAAAAGATTGAAGCTGTCAGGATTTCATTTTACTTGGATCCGCAATCTGTGCTCATGGAAGCAGCAGTCAAGAAGTCACGTGATGTATTGGGTAAATCTGTTACAAAAAGACTCTAAAGTGTTAAGGAGCAAAAGATGTCACTTTGAGGACTCAGGTGTTCCTGACCCACATGCATGTGAAAGCTGAATAGTGAGGAATGAAGACCAGAGAAGGACTGATGCCTTTGAATTACGGTGTTGATGCGAGAATATTGAATTATACCTGGACTTCCGGAAGAACAAACAAATCTGTGTTTAAGAAAGTACAGCCAGAATGCACCTTAGAAATGTGGATGGCCAGACTCACATACTTCAGGACATATTCTCAGGTGGGACCAGTCTGTGAAGAAGAGCATCATGCTTGGTAAAGTCAAGGGTCAACAAAACAGAGGAGGTCCCTCAACAAGATGGGCTGACACAGTAGTTACAACCGTGGGCTCGAACCTCGCTATGACTGTGAGGATGGATTGCACAGGGCCTTGTCTGTTGTAAATGGTGTCATTATGAGACGAAACCAACTTGATAGCATTTTGTAGAAAGGAAACTGAGACTCAGAGGAGTTACATGTAATTTGTGCAAGATGAATAGTTAGGAAGTGACAGAGCTGGTATTTAACTCCAGCTCTGTTTTCTGCACTTTGAATGCCTGTCTTTTCATTCATTCAGCTCTTTTCCGATTATCTGGCAGTGTTCCAGGTTTTGGACCTCTCTCTCTCTCTCTCCCTCTCTCCCTCTCTCTCTCTCTTCCAGCTTACTCTGTCTGTTTCCTGGGGAGCTGCCATTTGAGATCCTGCCTGTCACATTGCTCTGATGCTATTGGGATAGAGAGAAGTGTGTTCATATTGTACAGATGTTCTAACCTGTGTGCTGGGAGGATATGTGTGCGTGTGCTTTTTAAGATCACATTCGTTTATTGTGAAAATTTAGCAATAAAGAAAAATACAAAAAGTAGAAATCACCTGACATTCCTTGGTGATAAGCACTTGTTAACATTTTGACTAATAGGTTTCTCAACGTGTATTTATGCACAGAGAAATAGAATATTAATGGAACCAGGTATGTTTATGGAGATGCTGTGTACTGCTCTGGGCTGAGTAACTTCACTTGCACTGTACCATTTGATTCCTTCTCACACACCCAAAGTATGTGAGATAAGTAATGTTTGCTCCATTTTACTCAGATGGAAACTGATATTTAAAACAGTGAGGTCATTTGCCAGGTCAAATAGCGATAGGTCTATTTGAATCTAAAGGCCAAGCTTGAAACCCCTGTGCCATGTTGTGTACATGATACTGTACAGTGAGAAGATATTGTATATACTTTTCTATAGCTTAGTTTTTGTGTGATTATCAGAGGTTATATAACAATAGTTAATATGTATACTAATTCTCTGTAATGCTTCCATTCAACAATGGATCGTGAGATTTGTCTCTGAAATAAATGTAGGTTTACATTTATTATGACTCTTTGGTACTCCATGTACTATACGAAGGTGAGTCAGAAAGTATTGCTACAAAATCGTAGAAGCCTTGATCTAACCCAGATGTCAAAATGTGAGGCTGTGTCGTCTCAACACATCCTCCATCAAGATGTCTTCCTTCTGAAGGTGGTGTTTCCATCTGTCCATCCCTAAAGAGTTATACAGACTTCCGTTGGCACCACAGTGTTGGCATCCTCCCGGGACTCAAATCATTTTTCTTTTGGATGTTCTTTGAGTTTGGGTAACAAAAAGAAGTTTGAAGGGGTAAGATCAGGGTTGTAGGGTGCGTGGGGTAAGGTTTGCCGTTGAAATTCTCGTAGGCCTGCCCTTGCTACGCTTGAATAACAAGCACGTACGTTGTCATCTTTGGAGAAGAAAACTCCTTGGCATGACTTTCCTGGCCTTTTTCTCACCGGTGCAGTTTCAAGTTTCTTGAAACTTCTTCCTAGAAGCCCCTGTGATCGCCTGTGTCCTTCAAGAAAACCTGTCAAGACAGCTCCTTTGGAGTCCCAAACAGCAGGCTCCATAGCCTTCTGAGCTGACCTCTACCTGGAATTCATCTTGAGGTCTTCCCGACTTTCCTTAAGATGTTTGAGCATCTTAACAACCTAAAAACGGTTGTTTCTGATCTGGAAAGATGGCCACGTGAGTTTTGTTACAGATTGGGTATTAGCCCTCACCTCTAAATAGGTTTTTTCCCATGGAACAAAAAGCATCCTTTTTTTTTTGTGTTTTTTTTTTTAAGGTACCTAATGAGACAGACTGCTAACCTTAAGGCTGGTGGTTCAAACCTACCAACTGCTTCTCAAAAACCCTAAACAGGGTTCCTATGAGTCACCAACAACTCAGTGATACTTAACAAGGCTCAGACAAGTGCATTACTGAGAGAGCTTGTCTGCAGCCATCTACTGACTGCAGAGACATATGTGAACGTATTTTTTGGGGTAAACCCATTATGTATGCAGTAGAATTCTAGTGGCAGTCCTTCTGACTTACCCTCCTAAATGATAGATAGTACATCATGCACCGGTTCTGTACGTGCTTTTTTATAACTTTATTTGTGGCGGTTTTATTATATGATAATAATTTATAACCCCCTACAATACTTTTTGGGAGACCTGGTGTGGCACTATAGGGTAAGCACTGGACTGCTAACTGAAAGGTCGGTGGTTCAAACCCACCAGCTGCTCCTTGGAAACCCTATACTGGATCGCTTTGAGTTGGACCCAACTAGACGACACTTAACAACAACAAATAGTGTTTTTATTCAACGATGGATCCTAGGATTCGGAAATAAATGCAGACTTATATTTGTAGTGCCTGTTTGGGGTACTATATTTGACCAATCCCTTGTGCATGGGTATTGGTTTAATTCCAGGTTTTTGCTAGTTTATGAAATAGCAGGACTAGATGTGTTTTTGCTTTTGCTCGTTTGGACTCCAGTTGTTAGAGAGTTGTTTACTATGGTGATTCTATACAGATTCCAGACTCAGGCAGTTCTGTGTTTGAATGTGTTCGACTCTGCCCTTTTGTGTAATCGTCGGCATGGTACTTCTGCCTCAGTTTTCCAGTCTCTTAAAATTGAGAGAATAATGGACCCTACCTAACACCTGGCCATTCTCCTGAGGTTTAAATGAATGGACACATGTGAAGGGTCTAGAGCAGTGCCTAGGACATACTTCAGTGCCTAATGAACGCTGGCCCAGTGTTATGGTGTGGAGCTGTAGGATCAGTACTGGACTGCCGACCACAGGCTTGGTGGGTCTAACCCTGTACAGGGTCGCTGTGAGTTGGAACCGATTGACAACACCAATTAATGGGAAGTCGTCACTGGAGGTGCCATGATTGCTTCTGGGGGAGCTGTCTGGGGAGCCCTGGGAGACGAGGGGCGTGGAAGTTGTGGTTTCTGGTTTCAAGCGTTTTCCTTTTGTGTGTCTCTTCAGCGTCACACTTGTCGTTCCTGCTGTCTGGCAGCAGTTTGATGTCTTTAGAGGCTTGTTTGTTAGGCTTTGTTTTTCAATTGTTTTACCTTGCTTTTGGGTTTTTTTTTCACCTAATCCTTGCATCATTTCTGGAGCTGAGAAGTCCCTCTGCTGTTCGATTTTTGTTTTAGTTTTCAGATCAGTGATGTTTTCTAATCTTCCGCCACTTGTGGCCCTGTGGAGAATGATGGTATTTGGGTGACACACTGAGGACAAGGGTGTAGCTGCCTCTCGTGGCAGTCACTGGCCTGCGGGCGGGCGCTGGCCTCACAGCTAGCCGCGAGCTCGCTCTGACAGGCCACCTGACCCCTTGGAGGCACTGTAGTTGGGACACACTGTGTTTCGTATAGAAGCAAAATTTCAGCTAGTTCCTCCCTCCAGCTGAAGGCAGTGGACACTTTCTAGAGAGGTAGAGAACTGCTGAGCACTTGTCTTCATCTCTGCTGACCTCTCAGTAGTAAGTGGAGGCGGGGTGTCTTGCCCCGGGCATGGTTAGATTATTCTTGGGTGTGAGGGTTCTCCTGTGCATTGTTGGATGTCTAGCAGCATTTACCGACTAGAGCCCAGTAGCACCCTCACTCCAGCTGTGACAACCAGATGTCACACCGTGGGGCAGGATCGCTGGTGAGCGCCGTCAGTAGATCTCACATGAATCTGCCTCCCAGACACCCGGAGGGTCTCCCAGAGTGTCTGGGGGGCCCAGGAGTTTGACTTTTCACAAGTTCCCACTGCTGGTCAGGTTGCCCACTGTTAAGGACTGCTGTGTGGAGGGGAAGCCTGTGAGGTAGCCAGCCGCCGACGTCAGTCTGACTCTCCTGTGTGACCGTCTTCCCTTCTGTCTTCTCTGTCTGATGACACTGGACTGAGTAAATTTCTTCTTAGGCCCCATCCCGCATGAATGAAGTCTATGGAGCCCTTTACAGTTCCTGTTCCTCTGATGGCCAGGTGAGGCTCACGCACCTGAAGGCAGTGGCCGTTTACATTCCTTGTTCTTTCTTTGACTGAGGACACTTAGGGTCTGAGGACTGGGATGTCGCAGGAGAGCTGAATGGTTTAGAACGAAGCTTAGACAATAATCAAGTGCTCCGTGTTTTCATATGTCTGAGAAAATACCCTGTAAGAGCAATGGCAGTGCCGTCTAGCCCGCTCCCTAACCAATCCCCACACAGCATTAGCCATCCAAGGGCAGGTCGTGGTCAGTCTGTCCACAGACCGTCTGTTTGCACCCCATGCTTGTAAATTAGGTGCTGGGGCTTTCTGTGAGGAGGGCTACAAACAACGCTGTGAGACTCGAGACGGCACGCACATGGAGCTGTTTTGGCAACGAAGAAGCAGTGCTCTTTTGGATGAGGAAAAACACCACTTTGCACATTTTCGTGGCAAATCAGAAAGGGAGAAGACCTGACGATCAGAATGGAATGTGAGAAAGAAAAACTAGCTTTTTGAAATAACAAAATACATTTATCCAATGCAGGGCTTTTCAAAGTAGGCTTAGGCAAATCTGTGTAGTTTTTTGCTCGGCTTTCCCTCTGACTCCTCCTCCAGTCAGAGCATGTATTCCACAAAGATTCCCTTTGAGCGTGCCAAGATGAGGAATGGCTTCTGTGGTCAGGATTGGTGCCAAGACTCTAGACTGTCAGTGTTCAAAATAGGGCGGCCTGGTATGCTCTTAACTTCAGAGGTACATATTTTGTGGTGTTGTACTTAAGCGCCATTGGGTTGGTTTTGACTCATTGCAACCCTGTGTAGGCTTTCTGATGAGCAACTGGTGAGTTTGAACCACTGACCTTGCAATTTAAACCAACCTTGCTGTCCAGCATATTATCTCTCAGCGTCACACCAGAACTCCATTTAGGAATGGCTTTATTATGTTAATGAGGCCATATCATTGTTTTATAAGCCAATCTTCTGTGAGACATACAAGGAACAGATTCGACACAGAAGCCAGCAAGCAGAAATAGGGAAACCACACATGCAGGACCCATGCCCGGGAATTCCGAGAACACAAAATCGAGACAAGATTTGTCCGGATTAGCCAGAGCCCTGAATTCAGACTTCTGACCTTCTAAATTATGAGAAAATTAACTTCTGTTTGTTAAAGCCACCACTTGTGGTAATTCTGTTATAGCAGCGTGAGAGACATTCATGGTTTGGATAAAGAGTTAAATGTCCTGCCCCTTCAAGATCTCAGACGGCACCAAGTGGAAAGGAATGCCTTCTTTTGTTAATCATAGGATGACTATTGATTTTTATGCCACTTACAATTTGCGTGATACTGGCACACCTATTACTGTATTTGACCCTCTTACTCTCTGAGGGAGTAGGGCCAGAAGGATTACCCGTATTTTATGGATGAATAAACTGAGATGCCAAGAGGCGCTGAGCTGGTAAGGAGTAGAGCCAGGAGCAGAGCCCAGGTGTTCACGTTCCAGGATTAGTGTCTGTCCCTTCTACAACTGCGTGGTGGAACCAGGGTGCAGATCCGTGGAAAGCCCTGTGCCATAACTTCAGATGCCTTGAGCTGATCATCCTGCTCAGTATTTTGAGTGTGTGCGCTCTAGTCCTACCTGTATCTTAAGGGCTGCTACTGTGCCCATCTCTTCTGTGGCCTCCATCCCCTTCCGGGGAGAGAGCAACAGTAGATACATAGCAGGCACCCAGAAAGGATTGGGTTGATAAATGGGTTTGCTTTTCAGGCCTTTATCTTCTAGCTTCTCACTTGGTTCCTGGAAGGCTTTCTTGGCAATGGCCTGCCTATCCATCCGGGTGACGTTAGGGCAGCTGCACTGCTCATTCAAGAGGATCATCTGCCGTTTCTGTGATCCCTGCACCAGCAGGAACACAGCTGACTTAAACCAATTTCGTCTTCTTATGAAATCTCTGTTCCCACAGGCCTTCAGGTATTCATGGACTAGTTCTGTGGACCAGATCCTGAGATGGAACAGCCAGGATGAGGCAAGCTTCCTTCATCAACTTCTCTCTTGTCCACTGCTACCATCCGAGTCTAAAATCCATCATCTCTTACTTAGATTCCCTAGCATCTAACTGGTTTCCCTGCTTCCGTTTTCCTGTCTTTCATTGGAAATATAACGGCTTAATCAATAACTGCTTGACATAACTCTGAAGCATTTTTCCCTCTAAATTAGTATAATTACCTAATTTTTTATTATGTTTGTTGTTGTTGTTGTAAAGTGTAGTCAAGTCAGCTCCAAGTCATAGCGACGTCATGTGCAGCAGAACAAAACCCGGCCCGGTTCTGTGCCATCCTCACAATTGTTGTCATGTTGAGCCCCTTGTTGTAGCCACTGTGTCCATCCAGCTCATTGAGGGCCTTCCCCTTGTTCGCTGGCCCTCTATCTTACCAAGCCCTGATGCCCTTCTTCAGAGACGGGTCTTTCTTCTAAGGACGTGTACAAAGTATGTGAGATAAAGTCTCACCTTCCCCACTTCTAAAGAGTATTTTGGCTGTATGTCCTCCAAGACAGGTTTGCTCATTCTTCTGAAGTCCATGGTGTATTCAGTATTCTTCACCAACACGAGAATGCAAAGGCACTACTTCTTCTGCAGTCTTCCTTATTTACTGTCACACTTGTGCATGCGTATGAGGTGATTGAAAATACCAGGGCAGGAGTCAGGTGAATACCAGTCTTCAGAGTAACTGCTTTACTTTAGAATACTTTAAAGAGACCTTTTGCTTCTTGGAATCAATTAGTTCAGTGGACTAATGGAACGTGTGGGCATGAGTCTCCATGACTCTGAACCTTCCACTACCAAGCATGAGAGGTATCATGTTAGAAGATTCTGGATAGATTGGGAGAAAATGGGAAACAAAACTCAAAATCATAAAAAGGACCAGGCTTACTGGTCAGAAGGAGACCAGAGGGAACCCAGGACTGTGGCCCTGGGCACCTTTCAGGTCTGGAGCTGAATTCACCCCATGTTTCACTTGTCATCCAAGCAGTAGAGGGTGGTGAGGTGTGCACACTGTAGAGGGGCCAACTGTTCCAGATCAAAAGAGCAGCATTTACTTTAGAACAGGATCACAAAGGGTTGGGAAAGAAGGTAGAATGGAGACAAGAATCCCAGGGAGGAAGTGGGATAAGTGATGTTACCTGGAGGGATTGCAATCATTGGAATGAAGCCAACTACATGATCTGTTGAAATCTTTACAGGAGCCGAAAGCCTCGTTCTGTCTCCCTTGGAGCACCTGGTGGTCTGTATTTATCCTGGGAGCCACTGCGCTCCCTTGGTAGCAACTCGATTCGGATATAATTCACATACTGTACAATTCTTGCATCAAAAGTATCTAATTCAGTGGTTTTGAGTACATTCATAGGCTTATGCAGTTATCGTAAGAAAACTTGAAGAACAGTTTCTTTACCCCAAAATGAATTCTGTGCCCTTGAGCAGTCAGTCCCTACCCTACTCTCTCCCTTAGCCCTGGGCTAGCAGGAATGTACTTCTGGCTCTACATTGGCATATTCTAGACGTTTTCTAGAAATGCAGTCATACAATATATTGTCCTTTCTGGCTTTTTTCACTTAGTGTCATGTTTTCAAGGTTTATTCCTGTTCTAGCATGTGTCAGTACTTCATTCCTTAACTTGTTTTTTTTTTAATTCTGAAGTGATTTTAGAATGTTCAAAAATAGTACAGAGAGCTCGTGTATAGTGTTTACCAGCTTTCCCTAATGTTAACAGTTGAGATGATCGAATACAACAAGTAAAACGAGGAAGTAAATGCCACTATAGTAAACGCTAGTAAAACTAGGAGGTTAAAGTACAGATTGTCTTCAAATTGGACCAGGTTTTACCCGAATGTCCTTTTTTTAAATGGTGGTAAAATACATACAACAACTATTTGCCATTTCAGTCACTTGCTGTGGACCATGCAGTGACATTAATGACGCCGACCACGTTTTTGCAGCCATCACTGCTGTCTGTTCCTAAGTGTTGAGTCACCTTTCACAGAAGCGTTTGCCCACTAAGCAGTGACTCCCCTTTTCCCTCTGCCACCCACCCTGGGAACCACTAGTAAACTTTACTCTGTGCATTTGCTTGGTGTCGATATTTGATATCACTGGGATCATACAGCATCTGTCCTTGTTAGTCTGACTTATTTCACCATCTTTCTTTTAAAGGTGAAAATTGTGTCCTATCTCCTATCTAAATGCGACAGTGGCCCGTTGTCCACTTCTCCACCTTCATCTTCATTCTCTGCTGCCACCACCCTGGTGAGACAGGCCAGTGTCCAGCTTGTTCCCTCCTTGGCCTGTGTACAGTTACTGCTTCTGCCTGTAATGATCTCGCTCTCTAATGGCTGTACAGTAGGCCCCTTTCTGTATTTCAGATTTCAGCTGAAATGTGTCTACTACCTCAGAGGGTCCTTCCTAGGCATTCTTCTAAACTTGTTAAGTGCCAATCGAGTTGTTTCTGATTCATAGTGACCCCATTGGGACAGCTGAACTTCTTGATAGGGTTTTTTAGGCTGTAATCTTCATGGGGGAGTCCTGGGGTGGCGCTGGGGGTTAACGCGCCAGACTGCAAAGCCATTTCAACTGCAAGGTCAGTGGTTCAAACTCACCAGTCACTCCTTGGAAACCCTATACAGGGTCACTATGGGTCGGAGTCCACTCAATGGCACTTAGCAACAGCAATCTTTATAAAAGCAGATTGCCAGGTCTTTGTCCTGTAGAACATGGTTGGGTGGGTTCAAACCACCAACCTTTTGGTTAGCAGCTGAATTATTTACTTCACCGTCATGCCACCAGGATTCTTTCATGTAAACCTGCTGTTACAGGCTGTGGAGTCGACACTAAATTTACTAATCCCCAAACCACTCTCTGGTATATTGCCGTATCTTTATTCTTTGTTTTATAAATTTAGTATCAGACTTCCTTCATTAGGATTTCACCACTGTGAAATGAAGGGTCTCTGTAGCACCTGAATAAAGTCTAGCACGTAGCAGCCCTTCAGACATTTGTGGAGTGAATGAAAGGCTAATTTTCATTAAGCTCTGAAGACTTCTGGGGTGCTGTTGTGGACTGGACTGCGAGCCACAGGTCGGCAGTTTGGACCCACCAGCTGCTCCTCGGAAACCACATACAGCATAAATAGGAGCCCGAACCAACTCAATGGCACATCAACAACAACAACTTGTGAAGAAAGGCCTGAGGGGATCCTCTGACCTCCTCTGACCTCCTCTGACCTTACAAGGGACAAGGATTATCAAACTCAGCATTAGCCCGAGACCAGTTCTTGCGAGGCAGAAGTCAGACAACCTTCTGCACCAATTCTGACACCTTCTGCCCTTGACCATCACTCTAGTTCTCTGCTCAGGTGGATAATCCATTGCAATAGCCACACAGAATTCATGGACCATACTCACCTTTGTGGGCTTTATTAGGGAAGTTATCAGGTTACAATTCAGGGTCCGACATGCTCAGGATGTAGTTCTGATTAGACACGGCTCTCTCTGGTCCTTGGCTTCTTCGTGTGGCCCCTTGGTTTCTACCCTGCTCAGGCAATATTGCGGAGCTCTGTGGGTAAACGCCCTGAGGGCACTCCACTCCTTCCTAAGCCTCAGTCTGAAGGTGATCAGCAAACTTAGTTTCCCCAATTGCCTGGAGGCACCCTGCTCTGAAAGCGAGCCTCCTGCCTGCTACTTGCTCAGTGGGCTGGTGGTCCATCACTCTCATCTCATCCTTGGACTCTTGGTTCTGCTGCTGCGGTTCCTCAGCTCCTCTTCTGGTTCCCGAGCTCCTTGTCTTCTGAATCAGAGGGGTGCAACACACAGGGATCTCCGTGTCTAAAGGAGGTGCTCCAATCCTGGCTCTTCTGTCTGAGATGGTTCATTTTATACCCAACAGGACAGCAAAACTAACCGAAGTAACCAGTCCCCGCATTCGAGTTCTTAATATTTATACTTGGAATTAGCCTTGTTAATAATCACTCACAACTGAATCAGAACCGACTCGACAGCACTTAACAACAACAACAACAAGATGCCACATGGCCATTTTGACATGGTGTAAATTGAGTTGTATAACCCTGTATAGATTTGTGGTTGCTAAGTGCCATGGAGTTGGTTCCAACTCACAGCGACACTGTATAGGGTTTCCAAGGAGCAGCTGGTGAATTTGAACTGCCAAACTTGCTGATCAAACTGACCTTGAGGTCGAGTGCTTATCCTACAGTGCCAGATGGAGGTTATGTTGAGAAACGTTAACTTCACATTGTGGTATTTTTGTTGAATAAAGGTTCCTATGGTTTTGTAGCAATCCTTTTTGACTTACCCTCATAGGTGCGCCTGACCCAAGTCATAATATTTCAAGTCACCTCATATGCATATAAAAGTTGTACAATGAATGAGGAAGACCCTAGATGAATTGATGCATTTGAGTTACAGTGTTGGCAAAGACTATTAAAAGTACCACGGATTTGCAGAAGAACACGCAGATCTGTTGGAAGAAGCACAGCCAGACTGCTCCTTAGAAGCCAGGATGGCCAGACTTGGTCTCTCATTCTTTGGACATGTTATCAAGAGGGGGACCAATCCCTGGAGAATTGCTTGGTAAAGTGGAGGGTCAGGGAAAAGAGGAAGACCTCCAGTGAGATGGACTGGCTCAGTGGCAGCAGCCACGGGCTCGAACGTAAGGATTATGAGGAGGGCGCAGGACTGGACAGTATTTTGTTCTGTCGTGCGTAGGGTCGCTATGAGTTGGAACCGACTTGATGGCTCCTAGCTGCAACAGTGTATGTTTCTGGGTGTGAGGATGAGTGTCTGATGGAGGTGATGTCTTCCCATACTAGCCCCCTGGTCTCTGCTCCCGGTGACTCTCAGCTAGTTAGTGCCTAAGAATATAAATGGACAGAAGGTACTCAATTCAAACAGTATGTGAGATGGTCACAGGAATCCGGGGGTCTTAGAGATGGCTGTAGGCTGATTTTGGTTGGGAGGGGAATTGACTATGACACTTAAGGTCCACAGCATCCTCGCAGAGTGGACGCTGTCTTCCCCACATTAGGGTGAAAAGACAGACGCTTCAACTGGGAAGAATATGCCCAAGGCTCCTCAAGTGTGTAGCATTCAAACTGGCCTCAGAACTATTCCTTACGTCACTGATTTATGAGGAGAAGGCAGAAAGCACTGTGCCCGGGGACAGGGAGCCAGACACTGAGATGGGAGGGAAGAAGAAGTGTGCTGGACTCAATGAGGAGACCCACCTGGCCACGGGAAGACTCAGCGTGGCAGGTGTGGAAAGTGGACTGAAACCTAGGACAGGTCAGCTTATGGAGGACGCTCCTTCACGCCTGCTCCTGCTCCTGTGGCAGGATGGTGAGGATCTGCCTTGTCTTTGAAGCAGGCTCCTTTCCTGTTCTAGTCCTCCTGTCCTCTCAGCTCTGGTGCTTGGGCAACCTTTAGAGGGCGAGCGCTTGCCTGGCCGTGAACTGGAGGGATTAGCCGGAACCAGCTGGATAAAGTCTCCTAGAAGGTTCACAGTATTGCAGTAACCCCTTCTTGGGCTGCAGGCTGCCTGGTAGTCTGCCCCAGACAATTTCATCATGGGTGTCAGGGCCCAACAGGGTGCAGGGGCCCAAAGTACTGCTCTGCCACAACACCCGAACGACAGGAACCTTGGACAGCTACTTTGCCTCTGTTTCCTTATTAGCAAATTTAGGCATCTCATAAAATTTTGTCTAGATTGATGCAGGAGGGCTGGAGACCTTCACCATTTCTGTCAGCCCTCTGTGCTAGGACCTTGTGAGTTGCCCCCAAACCAGCTCTCCAAGAGGAGGTTCTTGAGTTACTGGTCAGAAACAGGCATGGGGGCCTCCCGCTGCTCTGTGTGGGCAGGGCTACAGCAGACAAGACCATTTCCCAGCGAGCCTCTTGTCTCGGAGCTAAGAACACTCCCCTTCCTATCTGAGCATCTCAAAACTGCAAAGGGTGTGTTTCATCTTTGGAGCAACCAGCAAATCATCCATCAAAAGTGACTCATTGGCTATTATTACCCTGTCCTTGAGTTAGTGAAGGACTGGCAAGGGGCTGCTATGGTATCTGTCTACTTCCCCTCCAGAAGCTTGCTTCTGGTTGCTGTCCATCTTGGACTAGACTCAGGTGGTTTGTCAATGAAAGCATCTTTTAGTTGCATTTGGTCTGGGTAAATTGCTCTTGCTAATACTTGGGTAATCTTTGCTGCTTTTTTTTTTTTAAACCTAGGTTTAGGACAATGATTAGAGATGATGGATGGATGGTGGGTGGGTGGAGAGCTAGAAATTCTCCCTTGTCCTGAGAATCATAGGACACAAAACCGCTTTGCTTTCCCCTTCCCAGTGAGCAGACAGACTTCAGTGAGGAACTTTACAGAACAGAGAAGCTTCCAGAAAAGGGCCTGTCTTGTGAGATAATGTTTGTGTAGCTGGAGACACTTCATAAAGGACTTCCCACCGCCCTGTGATAGAGACATGGATCCCTTATCAGAGAACATAAGGAACCCGCCGACAGTCACCCAGTTGTAAGTGGCAGATCTGGGACTTAACCGGCTTATTTAATGATGCTCAGCTTCTTGTTTTCTGTCACATCGAGGTTCTTCCAAGAAGCTGCCAGCACGTGAAATGTCCCAGGCTAGGACCCGTCAGGAACACCGGTGAGGACATTCCTGCGTCTGCTTGGTCGATGATTGCTAGATGATTTGAGGGGCCATGGGGTTTCCCCAGATTTCTTCCTCACTAGTCAGCCTGCCTCCATTTGCCTGCAGGACTTGGCCCAGAGTCAAGCTGTGATCCAGGAGCTCTCTTCACCAGTTCCACCTTCCCATGAATGCACACTCTACATCACTTTTCTCCCAGCTAGAAGGTGGAGGCAAAAACAGAGGCATTCAGCAAACCTTTTTGAGTAAGGAGGCTGGTGATTTATGGGTTAGACGCTGGACTCCTGCTAGGTCAGCAGTTCAAACCCACCAGTCACTGTTTGGGAGAAAGATGAAGCTTTCTGCTTCCTTAAGGATGTAGTCTTAGAAACCCAATACAGGGTCGCCGTGAGTTGGAATCCACTTGATGGCAGTGGCTTTGGGTTTTTTGGGTTCTGCTTTGTGGGGTTCACCTGATCCCACCCTCTCAGAATTTGTGGCTCTGTGGGGGAGGCAGCGCGCGCTGTAACTGGTAATGCAAAGGTGAGAGAGCAACTGAGTGTCCCTGTGGACAACTCCTGGCCCTGGCCAGGTGCAGGCGAGGGACAGTGGGCAGCATGGGAAAAGTACAGGATGGATGGAGTAGGCACCTGAGCAAGAGAGCCTGGTGGATTTTGGGAACTGTGGATGTCTGGCTGAATTTGGGGGCTTGTGAGGAATTTTAATGGAAGGGACAGCTGGGCGTTGAACTAATGCAGGGTCCAAATTGGAGGGGAGGAAGGGGAATTAAGGTCAGCTGTAGAAAACCTGCACTGGCAGAATCTTCTGGAAGGAACAGAAGAGGGAAGAGTAGGAAGGAAACCGGTGTCAGACTCTGTGAGAAGTGCTAAAGACGTGAGCTGAGGTGGTGGGGGTGGGACGGGGTAGATTCAGAGGTGGAATTGGAATTAGTGACTGATTATATTTGCAGTGTGAGGGGGAGGGGGCAAAAAAAAAAATAGACTAGATGACTCACGGGGGGTTATTTGAGACTTGTTGCCCTTATTGAACAAAGATGTGCAGCCTCGGTGTTGGAGAGGACCCTTAAAGGCAAATTCCAGAACACAGCCCCTGCTCCCGCCTCTCTGGCCAGCCTGCAGCCTGGCCCTTTACAAACAGGGACGTCAGTCACTCTGTCTTGACTGGCATCTCCAGTCCTGTCTCTTCACTTCGGTTCTGAGATGGTCACAGCGATTGTTGTGCTTCAAGGAACTGACACGCACCTAGGACACAGCTGACACTCGGTACATAAATAATCCAGGAAACGAGGGCACGAGGTATGGGGGGGGACACCCAATGTGACTTCTGTGGGTCTAGAGCATATGCGGCGTTTGTGCTGACACGGTGCTTGTTGGAGGCATGTCAGATGCCAGATTCGAACCCTCATCCCGGGGAGCTGGCTGCTTGTGCACTGCAGCCCGGGTTGGCTGTGGACCACAGTCACTTAGAATGTTGGTCATACCTGAGTACTCCAGTAAGCAGCTGCTGCAGGAAGATGAGGTAATGAGGCAGATCACAATGAAACAGGTTGTCTTCTCCTCCCTTTCTGTTCCCCCCCGCCCCGAACCTGCAGAATTCTGGTGGGGGGAGGTGGGCTGTGTGCCCCCCAGGATTTACCCAGGATCCCCGGCGTGCCCGCCCCCTCCCCCATATCCCTGGACTCGTCCAGCTCTCAGCACACACTGCGTGCGGCCGGCTTGCTGGGTGATCACATGGGTTTCTAGCTGCCTCCCCTCTTAGCTGCCGCTTGTCAGCAGCTGGTGGAGCTGGAGGCTGCAGGCCCGTCCGCAGAAACCCTCCTACTCCCGATTAGTGGGGGGGCCCGCCTCTTCTGCTTTGCACCCTCCGACTAACTAAATGGTTGTCCTCCGAAGCCCAAAGGCTGCCACAGCACCCGAGGAGCCCGCCTCTGACTAGGTCATGTCTGCATTTGAAGAATTCAGGTATGTCCCAGGGATTCTGCGTCTGTCTTCGGTTGCTGGGTTTTTGTTCTCGCTGGGTTTTTGTTGTGTAATGACAGCTTAGGCTCTGGCTGCTGCTTACACAAAAAGGGGTTCTCGCCGGCATTTGGTGGGGTCGATCCTGGGTGTGGGAGGGGCCGAGGCGGTCCAGTTCAGGGATGCTGAACACATGCCACAGTGCAGCAGGCAGAATTGGTTTTATCAGGTGCAAATTCGTCAAGACCCCACCTTGTGCCTGCCGTGAGCTGGTGGCTGCTGTGTGGAGTTCAGAAGGGGTCTGTGTCTACCTCTTGTTTTCCTTCCTTTGTCAAACTCATGGAGTCTGTGGCCCTTTGAAGAAATGCCAGTTGTAGCAGGGAGAGTGAGAAATTCTGCAGGTCGTTCTGCAGAGTTAAGATCGGATTTCCCTCATTTTTGATGATCATCTCCTGGTCAGATGGTTTTCTGAGAAGTGTCTTGATGCTGTCTTCTTAATGGGGTCCTCTGCTTTTGTAAGCTTTCCAGCTGCTGTAATTGTTCAGGCTCCAAATTAGAGTCTTTTGTGAATCTTATTCTTTCCCTTCTTCCTTCCTTGTCTTCTCCCGGATTCTGTCCCTGAGTATGAATGTGGGGAGGGTTGTACCGACAGAGATAGTTTCTGAGAAATGAAAATAAAAGAGGCGGATACGAGGGTGATCAGATATCATTCTTCTCCGTGTGTGTGTGTGTGTGTGTGTGTGTGTGTGTGTGTGTTTCAGGCCTCTGACAGCTTCTTGTTTTTCAAATGGAATATCTGAGTCTTTTAGAACGGAGCAGAAATACCCTATCAATGGGCGAAGAGGGATTGTGCGGGAATCTCAGTTCTCCCTCTCCAGGCCTTTTTTGTTCCCTCCAAATGCTGCTGCAATCGAATCAACATGACAGCAGTAAAATGGGATGACCACCCTTTCTGATTTGCAGTCTGGGGAGGAGAGGAGAGGAACCTTCTTCTGAAGTATAACTATAAAGGGGTCCCCGCCCTGTCTGGAAACTTGGTGTTTTGGCTCCAGGAAGTTACCCTTTGTTTTGAGCCTGCCTTGGCCAGATTTCTAAGAGATCCTATTCTAAAAAGGAAGTTCTTTCCATGTGGTGGTGTGGCCAGGCGACATGGAGCCTGTGTCCTTACACAGTGACCAGAGCTGGTTTTGTGGCCGTTCCATTAGATGATTAACAATAATTGATTCACTGCCTTCCATTCTCGAGTCCTGGTGTGGTGCTGTAGGATGCCCACTGGACTGCTAACCACAAGGTCAGTGGTTCAAACCCACCAGCCACTCCTCAGAAATTCTATACGGCGTTTCTAAGAGTAGAAACCTCTTTGATGGTACTTATTTAACGACAAGAAGAACATACTTCTAGAGTGACTAGACCCTTTAGGAATGAGTCAGGAGCCCTGGGTTCTAATCCCAGGAAGAGTTTTGTACATGTTGGAAGTGGTACAATTGTGAAGTTCATGTGTTTTTGTTAATCTTGGAGCTTGGAGCCTTTCATTTCCTAGAGTGGCGGGCATATGCATTAACAAGCTCATTCCCATGGTGATGGTATCCGAGTCCTAGAGCCAAGAGCTGGGGTGATGGAAATGACGAGGGTCGACTTAAAGGCTGATGATCTGCTAAATTGAGGAAGAGGGGCAAGGTTATGGAAGGTAGACCCCAGATTACCTGCCGTTGACTCTGCCCCCATGGCTTTGGGCCTTGCTAAAGCTGGCCCTGAAGCGTGTTGCTGAGTGTGAGTGGATGTGGTTGTGGTTGTGGTTGCGGGATGGCACGGGGCCCGGGAGATCTGTGTGGGACCACGGAAGGGCTGTGAGGTGCTCAGCTTGTTCACCTCGGTCGCAGCCGTTCTCAGGCTTCAGCCTGCATCAGGACCATGTGGGAACTTGCTCAGACTTACGTTGCTGAGCTTTCTGAGTCTGTGAGTCTAGGGTAGACCAGAGACTCGGCATGCCCTGGTGACTCTAATGCTGCAAGTCTGGGGAGCAGACTTTGAGAACCACAGACAATTTGAGTACTGTTGAGACGGGAAGTCTGAGGCAAAGCCAGGAGGGAGGTACAGGTAGGAGAGATGGGATTAGGAAGAAGTAGTTCAAGCGCAGGCAGGTGGGCCAGAGCCAGGCATGCTCACAGGAAGGCTGAATGGTGGTGGAGTGTGTTAGCTGCAGCAGCCCTCCTCCTCCTGAGGTGCTGGGATGAGAATCAGAGGACTTGCTTTCTCACCCTGCTTCCGCCATTGTACCGCCTTGGGGGGCTTGGCAAGTCTCTTGATCTGTCTTTGTTCCAGCTTTCTCCGTTGAAGCTCAGGGATGGTAGTTCTTACCATGAAAATCTGTATTTGCTGTTGATGAAATGGGATCATTAACATCAAAATGACTTTCCACTTAAGACGGTTTTTCCTCCATGACTATAAAGGGAGGAGAAGGCCCTTGGAGGCAGCTCCATCAGCATAGCCACCTATTCATCCAGACCTGTGGGTAGATCACCGCATTCATACATACCCTGACCCGGAAGCACAACATGCCGCATGCATTGTAGAAAGGAAGTCTGATTTTGACTTGGACACTTTGACATGACTTTACTTCCTACTGGACTGTGAATTTCTTGAGAGCTTTCGTGAATCATGTATGTTTTTTCACTGTTTCCTAAGTGCCTAAGACTGCTTGACACACATTAAGGCCTTAATAAGCTGTGGACGTACCTCATCTAAACAGGATTTAGCAGGGAAGGGAATACAAGCTAGTTAGCTAGCTGGGTGCAGGCCTGAGCTTGGGGCCCTGGGACCACCAGGGCCACTGTCTGTGTTGGCTCACAAGAGCATGTTGGAAAGCTGACCACTGGCCTGGGAAAAATGTGAAATGTCTTCAGCATGCCACAATTGCAGCAACGCATGGGAACTCTTGTCAGGTTTCATGAAGAATCGCCGCTGGAACTCAACTCTACAACATAGTGGTAATAGTGCTGATTTGCTGGTGCCCAGGGCCCACACTGAGAACCAGAGAAGTTGGGCCAGCATTTTCCAACTGATATGGGGATAGATCTATATATCTATATCTATATCTATCTATCTATCTATCTATCTATCTATCTATCTATCTATCTATCTATCTATATTTTTTCCTACCCACTGGCTGTATCGTTCTAACACCAGACAGGCTGTTCTAGGGGACTGTTGAGATAGATACAACTTTACGTGTGTTTCTCCCTTTTTTTCTTGTTCACACTTCCTCAGACAGAATACGTACTGAAAGCTGATGGGTTCAACACACATTTACATGTTAATTCAAGTGCCAACTAGTGCTCTGACTTTATTAGTTCAAATGTATACCTAGTCTTGGGAAACATTAGTTTTGGTGTCCCTTCACTGGAATGGTGTTATAAACAAGTGGTATTGGCGAAGTCTTGACGTTTGAACACTTAGAGAGCCCACCCACCGAGCTTTGTCTCTCATTTCCCAGGGCTCAGTGACCCATTAAAGACACCATTTTAGGGACGTTTGGGTTCCACACTGTGGTGACGAAATAAGCCTCAGATGAGTAGGACCTGAAAGCTGGCGGGAGCCGGAAGGTCAAAGTCAAAGGTCATTGGGTGCCTCCTGTGTACCAGGCGTATTTCTTCCCTTCCCGGGGCCTCTGCACTGGCGTTCCTCAGCCTGGAACGTCTTATCCCTGTTGTCTTCTGCTCTGTGGTCAAGTGGTGCATCTTGCTCTTGGATTACTCTGCCCCACCTGGCACGCTCCCCGCTTTCTCTGTGTATCACACACCACTAGCTCCGTAGGGTAGATGTTCCTTTTCCATTTGTTTACTGGTTGTCTCCTGTAGTAGACTAGAAGGCCCTAGGAGACAGATTCTGTTTCTCATAAATCTAATGGCACTCATGGTGGTGTCCCCAGGGCCTTGCAACAGTGGGTGTCTAAGTTCTCTAGTGCTATGATAACAGATAAGCACAAGTGGATCGTATTTATTTAAACAGGAATTTATTGTCTCACAGTTAGGAGACTAGAAGTCCGCACTCAGGGTGCTGGCATGTGGGAAGTCTCTCTCTCTCTGTGTCAGTTGAGGTTTGTCTTTGTCTCTTCAGCTTCTGCCTCCTGGGTCCTTAGAGGTTAAGTCTCTGTGTGTATTTGGCATCTGTCTCCCCCATCTCTGCTCTGCTCACTTGTTTAATCTCTTTTATATCTCAAAAGAGATTGACTCTATGAATTGTGCCTCATTAGCATAACAAAGACAGCTTACTCCCAAATGAGATTATAGCCTCAGGCATCCCAACCCACTGCCTTCAAGTCATCTCTGACTCAGAGCAATCCTGCAGAGCTGAGGAGAACTGTTTGGGAGGATTGCTCAGGCTGTACGCTCTGGTGGCATAGTGGTTACTCGTCGGGCTGCGAACCTCAAGGTCAGCAGTTCGAAACTACCAGCAGTTCTGTGGGAGAAAGATGAGGCTTTCTGCTCCCATAAAGATTTACTGCCTCGGAAACCCTGTACAGGGTCACTATGGGTCAGAACCAACTCCATGGCACATAATCACCACCACCTGTTCTTTACAGGAGCAGACGGTCTCATCTTTCTCCTGAGGGCAGTTGGGTTTGGACTGCTGACCTTGTGGTTAGCTGTCCAACACTTAACCCATGGCACCAGGTTTCCTGAAGCACAAGCATGGAGATTAGGACTTAAAACACTTGTTTTTAGGAGGACATAGATTCATTCATACTTGTTGGCATATAGTAAATACTTATTGATGAAGATCAAAGACCACAATGTAAAGAAGACAAAAATTCT
>NW_006408543.1:7627120-7649608 GCF_000296735.1 Chrysochloris asiatica
CCTGACCCAAGCCATGGTATTTTCAATAACCTCATATGAATGCATAAGCTGGACAGTGAATAAGGAAGACGTAGAAGAACTGATGCATTTGATTTTGGTGTTGATGGAGAATATTGAAAGTGCCATGGGCTGCCCATAGAACCAACAGTTCTGTGTTGGAAGAAGTGCAGCCCGAGTACTCCTTGGAAGCCAGGATGGCCAGACT
This sequence comes from Chrysochloris asiatica, assembly GCF_000296735.1. Lineage (NCBI taxonomy): Eukaryota > Metazoa > Chordata > Mammalia > Afrosoricida > Chrysochloridae > Chrysochloris > Chrysochloris asiatica. The sequence goes on from NW_006408543.1 coordinate 7,627,326, forward strand.
TCATCTTTCATACTTGGGACATATTGTCAGGAGGGACCAGTCACTGGAGAAGGTGAAGTGGAAGGTCAGAGCAAAAGACGAAGACCCCCAGAGAGATGGATTGGCACAGTTGTAGCATCAGTGAGCTCAGATGTAACAACAATTGTGAGTTTGAACCAGGACTGGGCAGTGTTTTGTTCTGTTGTGCACACAGTCACTATGAATGATACCGACTCAGTGGTACCTAACAACAACAACAACAACAACGAATCCTTGTTAGATGAATGAATCAGATGAAAGCCAAAGCTCAGAGGGTTAAGGAACTTCCTGTGATCAGCAGCTGTTAATAGCATCCAGTTAGTTTCAGTTTTGTCTACCTTCCCCAGGTACATAATTAGTGTCTGAAATGCCCTCCTGAGAATGGACTGTACATTTTGCAGGCAGCACAATGGCCTGCGTCTCTCCTGTGAAGCCTGGCACAGCCCACGTTTGTAGGCAAAGGAATGAAGAGAATCGGGACAGAGGGTCCCCTCGCTCAGTACAGACAGTCCTCCCCCCGACTCCTACAGCTCTCACATCCCACCTCCATGCGTGTACTTCTGACAGGGTCATTGTACTGTGGCTGCCCTCTTTCCCGGCACTCTGCCCCACTGAGGTCCAGCTCTGTCTCCTGTCCCACTACCAGCTAGTAGCATGGTGCCAGCTCTGGGAGGCACTGTTAACTGTTCCCTCATTAACTAACTTGACTTAAGTCAATCATATCCCTAACTGAGCATCTTGCCACTAGGGGGAGTTGCCTTTCTCCAGCCAGCCAGGCGGCTAAGAGCCTGTGACTGCCTTCCTGGTGGTGAACTTGGAAGAGAGAAGAGGCACTCTTAGGGAGTCATTGGAATCGCAACCCTGTGGCTATCTGCTAGAGAGAGTGGAATGTCTGGGAGAGAAGACCCGAGCAGGCAGTCGGGGAGGACAGACAGACAGACTTCACTGAGTTGACAGCCTTGTTTCGTGTAGTCTGACTAGCCACAAGCGAAATGTTATTTTGGGAAACATAATTTAGCAGTTAGGATGGCAAAGCAGATATATTTAAAAACACTAATCTATCTTCCATTATTAAGTAAGTGTTACAGTCACTATCGAGTTTTACTCAGAGACAGCGTCATGAATCTGAAAGGATTTGGCCTCCATTCTTACAACCTCAATGTAAAAGATGTGGCCATGGTAAGCTAGTGTGTCTCTCTGGGCTTTTGTTACCTCACATACAGAATACAGTGCTGTGAGGGTTGTCGGCAGGAAAGCAGTGTATAAATTGTAAAGCACTGCTCTTAACGTTTCTGGTTTGGAGTCTGTGGAAGCTTCACCAGTGAGTGTTGGCTGGGGCAGATGCTCCTGTAAAAACTGTCCCTGCCAGCCCCTTTGCCTGGTGCTCAGCGGAGTCTTCGTCTACGTGTATGCTGAAAACAACACTAAGAAGTGGGAATTCTGATTCAACACCTGGTGGTGGGTGGGGGTAGTGGTGTGCTAAGCTAACAAGTCAATTCCAATTCATAGCAACCCTCTGTAGGATTTCCAAAGCTATAAATATCTTTATGGGAGCAGAAAGCCTCATCTTGCTTCCGCGGAGCAGCTGGTAGACTTGAACTGCTTGCAGTTAGCAGCCCAACTCGTAACTCACTTTGGTATCAGAGTTCCTTAATTCATCACTGAGAAGAGTGTAAACAGGTGACCATGTGGGCCTGTGTGAGGCTAGTGGCTGAAGACAGCATCTTAGAGTGACCAAGTATGATTTGTCTTCCCTGTGACTAGAAACTTCTCTCTGCCTTGAGGTTCACTCTTCCTCAAAGGGAAGCATTGTGTGCGGTGAAGGATTGTTGTCTTTTTGTGGGCAGTACTGCTAGTGTTTGGCTACTCTGCTGGTTTCTTGGCTAGTATGGTTACTCTGGGCAGGTAACTTTAGCTCTTTTTGGTAGCGTAGTGGCTGCAAGTCAGGGTGCTAACCTCCAGGTCAGCAGTTCAAAAGTACCACCCATTCTGCAGGAGAAAGATGAAGCTTTCTGCTCCCATAAAGATTCACAGCCTCAGAGACCCTACACAGGGTCGCTATGATTCTGAACCAACTCCACAGCACATAGCCACTGCTACCAAAATGGGGATATTACCTGTCCTCGGGAGTGCCGTATTGAGGAAATGTGATTACTGATGTGTGAAGCATTGGCCAGGTGCCTGACACTCATAGATACTCAGTGAGCTCACAATCGGAGATCTAGTCCTGGGTTAGCAACTGCCCGGGAGCCAAGGACGAGGTTGGACACATGCTAAGACTGGAGTGCTCAGCCCCTAGCGGATAATCCTTTTTGCTGTTGCAATGTTGAGGTACAGTGAACCAGATGTTCCAGATGTGGGCTGACTGGCCAACGGATGGCTTAGATCTTGACCTGGTGGGTGCGCAGATTCCCTGGTGTGAGGAGTCATTTCAGATCTTGGTGGTTCATAGACTGGAAGTCCAGTGCTTTGTGGCAATTTTGATAAGACAGCCCGAGTTCATTACCACGTGTCGACTCTCCCCGACATCTCTGTTCACACTCCCTCTGCCCACCTTCAGCGCTCCGAGTTTGCAGCCCCACATGCTTAATTAGTCAACTCGTTACCATAGTTGCACCTTCTCTGTGTCTCAGCTCTTGCCCTTCTGAACCTGGCGTGATCACTCGATGTCTGATGAACTGGCGTGGACTGCACTGCTCGGATAAGATGCGCGGGGTCTCGTCTGTGGAGGGAAAGAGTGAATGACAAGTGACAGCTTCCAACAAGAGGGACCCGTGCCAGCTGTGGCACATAGTGTACTCTGGGGTGGGTCAGCTGGCCTTCCAAAGTTCCTGAAAGAATTTTCAAGGTTGACCTTAAATTTGGAGATCTTAGGTGATAGCTCTCGGGTGGGAAAGCCCATCAAAATCTCAACACCTCTGTAGAGATAGATTCTAGACACAGTGGTATCCTGGCCACTCCTCAGGCCAACTTAGGTTAGCCAGACATGTCCCTTTTTGAAGACCCTGTGATGGTTCTGGTGCGGGCTTCTAGTTGGGCTTGGTCTAATGATGTGGTATTTCTGTGGCTAGGTCGAGTGACTTCACTGGGACTTAGCGTTTCCACCTAAAACAAAGACATTTGCAGAGAGAATAGGACAGTAGCTATGTGCAGCAGTGAGCCCCAAAAGTGGCTTTTGAATCGTCCTGGCTCGTCCAGGTGGACCAACCAAAGCAAACCCACTACTATGGAGTCCAGGCTGACTCGCAGCGACCTTGGGTAGGGTTTCCAAGGAGAGCACAAAACTTCATCTTTCTTTCACACAGTGGCCAGTGAGCTTGAACTGCTGACTTTGTGATTAGCAGTCCAGTGCTTAACCTGCAGCGCCAAGAGGGCTCCTTGGCAGGTGGAGCAGAGGCGTCAACCGTGTGCAGTGTGTGCAGACTATAACAGCTGGTCTAGAATGGAAGCTGTGCTCTTTCATAGTCTTTCTTGGGTTTGATGCCCACGTGGCGCGTCCTCACCTGTTAGGACTTTCTTGTAGTTTTGTACTCATGTAAAAAGCAGGGGAATTGCCTTCATATGCCCCCAGCCAGCTCAGGCCAGGATTGATTGGCCTCACTGTTGTCTTCAGAGCTCTGGAGCTTTGGTGTGCATGCAGCACACATGGGACACCAGGAAGGAGAACCCGCAGTAGGAAGACAGTGTCCCCTGGCAGGGCGCTGTCACCCGCTGCACCATAGCGCAGACGGTTCCATGTTAAGGCAAGCTCAGGCCTTCTGGAGGGAGCCCGGGAGCTGACTAGAACAGTATCTTTGGATGGATTTTTATGAAACCTAGGATTTCAAAAACTGTTTGTACTCAGTGATGCCATTTCGTTTCCTGGAGAGAAAGGGCAACTTTTGTCCAGGCAGAAAGGTCAGCAGGTGGACCTAAAAGGACAGAGGGGTAGGTTTCTTAAGCTGTGTGGTGCTGTAGGTTAATGCGCTGGATTGCAAAGTCTGTTTGAACCGCAAGGTTGATGGTTCAAGCTCCCTGGTTGCTACTTGGAAACCCCATACAGGGTTGCTAGGAGTCGGAACCAACTTGGTGACACTTAAGGCCAACAACAATAAAGGGATTTACAAAAGTGTTTGACATCATAAAAATGCAGACATTTGCAAAGTCCTCACATGTTTCAATGAAGTTTTGGATTCGGAGAGATTCAGATACAAACAAAGTAACAAATGTGTGAGTGTACCCATAGGTTCCAGCTACTTTTCTTTACTATCACCATTTAAACTTTCGATGGTCTTGTGAGGTGTAGGCATTATTATTACCTAAGAAGGACTTGCTAACTGCAAGATCAGCAGTTCGAATACACCAGCCGCTCCTCGAAAACCTTGTACAAGGGTCACTGTGAGTCAGAATTGACTCGATGGCACGTAACAACGGCACCACCAACGACTTAGGTGGTATCCGTGATTAATGTGCTTGACTGCAGGTTCAGGCGTGACTTGTCTATTTCAGAAAAATTAGCCTTGACAACCCGTGGAGCACAGTCTGCTCTGACACACACGGGTCATGGTGAGTCTGTGTTGGACCAGCACTTCAGAGAGGTTCAGGTCCTTCCTTAAAGCCACACAGCTGCGGAGCTGGTACAGGTGGAGTGTGGGTCTAGGTCTCTAGGGTCAGTGCTTGGTATCAGCCTTTCACTCTCACTGTGCAGAACCAGGAAAAGCAGTCAGTCTCTGTAGTACCTTGAATTTACTTGATACGGCTTTTCTACCCAGAACCAGGAAAAGCAGTCAGTCTCTGTAGTACCTTGAATTTACTTGATATGGCTTTTCTACCCAAAGTCCACTTAATTTCCACCAGATGCTTGGGTGGGGCCATGCAAATAGGATGTACAGGTGTCTTAAGGCTGGGATTGGTTCATTTTGCCATCCCTCTAGGTTTAAAAGGAGCCATCTCAGAAGCAGGAACAGATGATCCCAGGCCCGTCGAGAAAGAAGATGAGTGCAGTGTGAAATCCCTACCTGGAAAAGAGGTGGCAGCAGAGATGGCAACAAGGCAGTGGCATGGAGAGGGCTTCTAGACCCCTGGACCGAGTACAGCTTGATGCCTTCGGGCTGGAGACTGACTTGGGCATATGCAGACTGGCTAAAAGGGTTTTGTGACACTTGCCCGAGCAGGACAGAGTTGTTTCTGAGCCCCTGTTGTACCCTGTTCACTTCCTTAAGAAACCCCATAATTGTCTTGTTCTTTGTGGCCACTGCAATGGATAATTGGGCTAGATGTGCAGCGGAGAGTACGGTGGGAGGGATGGTTAGTGTCCGAATCGGGTGAAGAAGATTGTAGGGAGGAAGCATATCTGACCTCCGCTTCCTAGGAATCTTCCTCCGACTGGTTCTGAATTTGATTCTCTTTCCTGCTTGTGAAGCCAGAGGAAGTCAGACATAGTCTCCCCATCTCTGTTTCCCCCTCCCCCCGCCCCAAGGTTTTTGCTGTCTGTTTTTTTTTTAAATTGAGATAAGAGTCTCCATTTTAGCCATTTTAAAGTGTATATGTAACTCAATGGTTGTTGGCATAGTCACAATGTTGTGTGAGTGTTACCCCTTCTCTTTCCGGAACACTTCCGTCCCTCCAGTAAGAAACCCTGCACCTCCTAATTCTCCACTGCCCATCCTGATCTCTGTTTCTCCGCATTTCCCATTGCCCGTATCTCATCTACACGAGCTTGTGGAGAAATGTATATTGTGATCCTCCGCTCTTTGAAAAAATTGGGTTGTTTGTGTTTTCATGATTGAGGAGGCAGAGGTGCACACACTGGTTTAGTAACTTACTGAGCTTCACACAGAGCTAGAATCTGAACTCACGGCCAGGTGACGCTTTGTTTTTTACTTCTGTCTGCTAAGAACATGTCATAGAAGAAGCCCCATGGGGAAAACCTTCTGTGGTCAGTGTGTTTGAGAAAACTTGTCCACGTCACCCTCAAGTGTGGCACATGACAAGACCTAGTAACCCTGAGCAGTCTTGTAGGGCGGAGGGTCTATCCCTGCATGCCCCTCACATATGAGCACACTTTAGGAAGTTCACGGAGAAATGGAATGAAAGATAATGGAGTTTGCCCATGGTTTTTTGGAGACACTCTTGTATGTGATGAAGAAACTAGTTTTATGTTTCAATTTATACTACAGCATACACTGCTAGAGCGGAAGGAGAATTCAGGCCTAGGAATTAGAAGTCAGGGACAAAGATCATTTTCCATGCAAAATCAACAAATGGACAAGGATATCAGGGCGTGCATTTGAGATTGGCTCCTTGAATTTTCTTCCTAAATTGTTTATTTGCTGGTGTTTTGCATTTTGGGAGTTGAATGAAGTCGCTCAGTTGGAAAATCAGGAACTGTATTTTGCTGCTCCTTCGCTGTGTTGTACACCAATTTGGACAGCTGAGGCAGCTTGTTTTGTGTTTTTCTGACACGTCCCTGGCAGCAAGAGATTTTTTTGGACAGTTCCAAAATGGTAAATTTCACTCCACAATGTGTGTGTGTGTTGGTTCTCAGAGTGTGTGTTTTAAAAGTACTGTTTATTCCCTCAGATGGGCCCATCTGTGTGTTTTTTTCTAGAAAGCCATTTCTAAAGTGTCACCCTTTTCCTATAATTACTTTTGATGCTCTTATGGTGAAGTCTAGCTCCGTGTAGAGACTGCCAGGAAGAGAAAGGCGTGGCTGTTGTTTTGCACACCAGTGCACTTTCTACTAAGAAGAATGCTGATACATCCAAGTGCATTTGGTGCCCTTTTAAAAGGATTCATGGTTTTGTAGCAACAGGCCAAAGAGAGCTGGAGGACACTCCGATAAACAAGACGTTGTACAAATACTGAGAAACTTACATAAGCTAAAAGAGAAGCGAAAATCATAGCCGTTTTTCAGTGCAACTCTTTGCTAGAATAGCACGTTGTCCAGAAAGATAGTGTGCTCTGCCCAGCAGCCCTTTGTGGGGGGAGGCACTGGGTAAAAGGGAACTACCATTCTCAGTACAATCATTGGGGGACTGGTTCTAGGACCCCAGCAGATACCAAATGCCATAGATTCTCAAGTTCCTTATATAAAATGGCATAGTGTTTGCATTTGACCTACTCACCTCCTCTTGTAGACTTGAAATCATGTCTAGACCGTTGGTTTCTTCATGTGCAGAAGAAAGAAGAGTGATACGGATTGAAGAGGCTTGGAATCAATTCGCCCAACAGACTGATGGAACATGTGAATATCAGTCTCCATGACTCGACAATCGGAAGAACTAGACGGTGCCCGGCTGCCGCTCCCAACTGCTCTCATAGAGATCACAGTCAAGGGTGCCGGAGAGAATGGGGGAAAATGTGGACTAAAACTCAAAATTACTTAATGATAGGAAAAAACAAAATCAAACAGGTTTACTGGTCAAAAAGAGACTGGAGGAACCTGAGACTATCACCCTTGACTGCCCTTCATGTCTGGAAAGGAACTCACTGTTGTGGTCCGAGTTTTAGCCAAGCGGTAGATACTACAGGCAGGACAACAACATTAGTAAGCATGCTCACCATGGAATGGCCAGTCACTTAAAATCAAAGGAGCGAAATCTTCATTCCTAAAGACAGAGTTGAAAAGAGATGGGAAGGTGAGTGGAGCGCATATAGGAAGGAACCATAGGGAGGAAGTGGGATCACTGTTGTTGCAGGGAGGGGACTGTAATCATTGAGAAGAAACAAAGTGTGATTTGTTGACTATAAAGCTAATGATCTAGTCTGGAAACTGTCACTCAATTCACAATCAAGTTTTTTGTTTTTTTTTTTTCAAATCTAGTCGATTTGTTATATATGGAGCCCTTGTGTGGCACTGTAGGATAAGCACTGGACTGCTAACCATCAGTTCAGCAGTTTAAACCCAGTAGCCACTCCTTGGAAACCCTATTCAGGGTCGCTGTAAGTTGGAACTAACTCACCGGCACTTACCGACAACAGCAGATTCGCTATTAATAGCTAATAGCCAGGTAGATGCTATACACATAGCACCTTACACTCCCACTTAACCTTTAGAGAAGGCCTCTGACCACTTAATTGTTAATTATTAAATTGTTAAATATTTCCCCTAAATATTTTCATTCAAGTCGTTTGAATCTGGAAATGTAGTGTCCACAGATCTAGAGGACCCACAGTCCTACAGTCATCTGACAGGTTGTGGGCTTTCTGTGGGCCTAGTCCCCTAACCCCCCTTAGCTGGACACATGACCCTGGCCAGGCCAGACCTCAGTCCCAGGCTGGTGATTGGTTTAGAGGCAGATGTGTCATGTGAAATGCAAATTTCGGCTACAGCTGAGATCATGGCAGCCTTACCTCACTGGGAACCATCTTTCCTACCACGTGGAGATCATAGAGCCATGGTAGCGTTGGAGTGTGTGCATTCAGTGTGTGCCCCCCCCCCATTATATTAACTAATACACAAAGAATGTGCAAAAGCAAAATAGGCAGGAACTTGTATCATGTACTGCCTTGGGGGACGGTGACTATCCCAGATATCTTTAAAATAGTCAGACCCCCTTGTCAGTGTGACCGGTGTTTCACAGTGGACTTGGGCACACTAGACAGCATTTGAGAGGATGGTGAGGGGCTCCAGGAGCTCTTGGGGAAGGCCCTGCGCTGAACTGAGGCTCTGGAGAGGTGTCTTCGAGCTGCCAAGTCCATGTGGGAGCTACGTGCACTGGCCTTCAGCTTGACGTAAGGTTTCTGCAAAAGAAGGATGTGGCAGTCTGTAATATTGAAGGGTTCTATAGGCAAAATATTGAGTGATGCCTTCCAAAAGAAGAAGGAAACACCTACAGAGTTACTGTACCCAAAAGAAATGGTCGATGTTCAACCATTTCAAGAGGTAGCATATGATCTAGAGCCAGTGATCCTGAAGGAAGAAGTCCAAGGTGCATTGAAGGCATTGACAAAGAACAAGGCACCAGGAATTGATGGAATATAAATAGAAATCTTTCAATAAACTGATGCAGCACAGGAGGCACTCACTCATCTATGTCGAGAAATTTGGAAGACAACTATCTGACCAACTGACTGGAAGAGATCCTATCTGTGTCCATTCCAAAGAGAGGTGACCTAGTGGAATGCGGAAGTCATCATATCATTAATATCACATGCGAGTAAAATATTGCTAAAGGTAATTTAAAAATGGCTGAACCATACATTGACAGGGACCTTCCAGAGATTCAAGCCGGAATCAGAAGAGGATGTGGAACAAGGGATATCATTGCTGACTTCAGATGGATCTTGGCTGATAGTTGAGACTACCAGAAAGATGTTGACCTGTGCTTTATTGGCTATGCAAAGGCTTTCAGTTGTGTGGATCATGGCAAGCTATGGACAGCAGTGTGGATAATGTGTATTCTGGAGAACTTAATTGTCCTCATGAAGAACCTGTACATAAAACAAGAGGCAGTTGTATGAGCAGAACAAGGGAACACCAAAGAGTTTAAAATTAGGAAAGGTGTATGCCAGGGTTGAATTCTTTCATCATACTTACTTAATCTGTGTGCTGAGCACATAATCAGAGAAGATGGATTACATGAAGAACATGGCATCAGGATTGGGGGAAGACTAATTAACAACCTGTGATGGACAGATGATCCAACCTTGTGTGCTGAAAATACTGATGAAGATCAAAGACCTTTGGGTTGCACCTCAATGTAAAGAAAACAAACATCCTCACCACTGAACCTATAAACAACATCCATATAAATGGAGAAAAGATTGAAGTTGTCAAAGACTTCATTTTGCTCGGATCAGCCATCAACACTCATGGAAGCAGCAGTCAAGAAATCAAGCGACATATCACATTAGGCAAATCTGCTGCACAAGACCTCTTTGAAGTGTTCAAGAGCAAAGATGTCAGCTTGACGACTAAAGTGCACCTGACCCAAGTCGTGGTATGCATGTGAAAGAGTGAATAAAGAAGACCATAGAGGAGTTGATGCATTTGAGTTATGGTGTTGGAGGAGAATATTGAAAGTACCATGAACTGTCAAAAGAAGTAGGAAAAAGTGCATCCAGAATGCCCCTGGGAAGCCAGGATGGCCAGACTTCGTCTTTCATATTTCAGACATGTTATCAGACGGGAGCATGTTTGGTAAGGTGGAAGGTTGGCCAGGTGTGTGGAAGGTAATTTCCTAGCCTGGAATCTGCTCAGATCCTCAGCCACTTCTGCTCTCAGTAGCATCTGTGTCCCGGAGTGTGACTGAGCCCAGCAACTGAACTGCTCTTGGTGGTGTTGATGCCCTCTCTGGTGTGCTTGCCTCTGGGACTTGGTTCACTTCAGTACATGGCTCCATATTTAGGAAATGTGTTACTAACACTTCCCCACCCCAACCATGCATTTTTACAAGCTCCTTTTGTGTCTCAGCTTTCTCCTCTATGTTTATATACTATTGTTGTTGTTAAATATCCTCAAGTCAGTTCATACTCATAGCTACCCTTTGCAAAACAGAACGAAACACAGCTTGGTCTCGAACCATCCTCACAATTGTCATGTTTGAGCCCATTGTTGCCATGGTGTCAGTTCATCTTGTTGGGGGTATTCCTCCTTTTTCCTGACCCTTGAGTTTTCCATGCACGATGTCCTTTCCAGGGATGGGTCCCTCCTGATAATATGTCTGAGGTACAAGAGACAAAGTCTTGCCATCCTGACTTCTAAAGAGCATTCTGGCTATATTTCATTCAAGACAGATGTCTTTGTTCTTCTGGCAGTCTGGGTACTTTCCATGTCATTCACCAATTCCATAACTCAAATGCATCAATTCTCTTATGGTCTTCCTTATTCATTGTCCAACTTTAATGCATGAGACAACAAAAAATACCATGGCTTGCTTTACGCTCACCTTAGTCCTCAAACGGACATCTTTGCTCTTCAATACTTCAAAGAGGTCATTTGCCTCACATTTGCCTAATGCAATACGTTGTTTGAGTTCCTAACTGCTGCTTTCATGAATGTTGATTTTGGATTCAAGCAAATTGAAGTCTTTGACAGCTTCAGTCTTTTATCCATTAATCCTAATGTTATTTATTGGTCCACTTGTGAGGATTTTTGGTTTTCTTTACGTTGAGGTGCAATTTATACTGAAGGCTATAGTCTTTGTTCGTCCTCAGTAAGTATTTCAAGTTCTCTTCCTTTCAGCAAGCAAATGAGAATACCATAGCTTGTGTCAGGCGCACCTTAGTCCTCAACTGGTATCTTTGCTCTTCAACACTTTAAAGAGGTCTTGTGTGGCAGATTTGCCCTGTGCAGTTTGGTTTCTTGACTGCTGCTTCCATGAGTGTTGATTGTGGAGCTGAACAAAACGAAGTCTTGGACAACTTCAGTCTTTTCTCGATTTAGCATGATGCTATTTATTGGTCCAGTGGTGAGGATTTTTGTTTGTTTTTACATTGAGGTGCAGCCCATATTGAAGGCTGGGGTCTTAGATCTTCATCAATAAGTATGTTAAGTCCTCGTAGCTTTCAGTAAGCACGGTTGTATCATCTGTTTAACACTGGACTTCTGGTTTGGTGCTGTGAATTAGCACTAGACTGCAAACCACAAGGTAGGCAGTTGAAACTCACCAACTGCTCCTCAGAAACCCATACCAGGTTGCTATGCGTCAGAGCTGACTCAACGGCACTTAACAACAACGAGTCTTCCTCCAATCTTAATACCATGCTCTTCTCTATAATCCAGCTTCTCAGACGATTCACTCAGCAAAAAGATTGAATAACTTTTATGAAAGAATACAGCCCTGGTATACACTGCAACAGTCTCACTGTCCGGCAGTATGTTGTTGTTGTTGTTGTCAGGTGCCATTGAGTCGGAATCGACTCATAGCGACCCCATGCACAGCAGAACGAAACAATGTCCGATCCTGGGCCAACCCCACCACCGCTGCCACACTTGAGTCCATCAATGATGGATGGCACTATATCTGACAATAAACTACTGCTATTCGTGATGTTTTCGTTTTCTAGCACTGTACCTAACAATGCTCCACAGCCAGCTTAAGGTTTTCAGTGGCTAACCATTCAGAAATAGTCCACCTCTCCTCCTTCCTAGGTTCTCTTAGTCTGGAAGGTCCACTGAAACCTGTCCACCATGGGTGACCTGCTAGTATTTAAAATACAGATGGCATTGCTTTCAGCATCAAACTGACAGAATGGTGGTGGGGTTTCATTTACTGATGTGGCACTGGAGGATAAGTGCTCAACCACAAGGTTGGTTTGAACTGCAAGATTGGTGGTTCAAACCCACCAGCCGCTCCTCAGAAACCCTATACATGAATCAGAACCAACTCGACGGCACTTAACAACCACAACAAATTTTATTGAATTAAAAAATAATAAAGCACAATCCTTCATCACTCTTACTTGCTCTTTGGTCATATTCATAACTGTGTTCTTACTCCACTGTTTCTGCCCTGCATCTGGTCCCTCTGGCTTTTCTTTGAACCCCCTCTCGGGTCTCTGTGTGGGCCACATTTCCTCCCCGGGGGTTGGGTTGTTTCTGTTTCTCGTTGCTTTCCCATCAGTCCTGGTAATGTATGCTGCTGTGTCAGCAGTACCACAAGTGGGGGACTTTCAGAATCAGAACTTTCTCTTCTCACAGCTTAGGAGGCTACAAGTGCAAGCTCCGGGTGCCGGTTCTAAAGGAAGGCCTCTGTCTGTCAGCTGCTTTGGACAGGAAGGTCCTGGGCGATCTTCACATGTCTTGGCATCTCTCGTCCACCATCACTGTTGACTGGCTGCCTTGTGTACTCTCTTATATAGCTTTTAAAAACCCACACTATTCTAACGCATTAACAAAGGCAACGCATTCCCAAATGAGATTGTAACTGCAGACATAGGGTTAGGAGTGACAACATATTTGTGTGTATGGGGGTGCAGTTCTATTCATAACATCACCTTTTCACAATCAGCATTGGGGCAAAGAAGGAAGGAAGTGTGGCTGATTCCCGGCTTCGTAGAAAACCATCACCACGACACACAGAACCTGATGCCTAGCCAGTGGACACGATGCATCCTGGGAAACAAAGCCTTCCTAAGGACCCTCCTGTTCTTTCCCTTGTCTGTTTCCTGTCTGTCTGAAGGGTGTAGCCATCAAAGCATCTGACCCCTTCCTTGGGACATTAGAGACCAAGAGGACAGGCTCCCTGGGGCTTCATTATATCCTTGGTTTGACCACCTGTGTTTGCAGTGTGCTCGATAGTTCTGAGAGCTTGCGTGAACGTCATTTCCTACTTACTGTTCCTTGCCTCACTACCTGAAAGGTGCTGTAGGCATGGAAGAGCAAATGAACTAACGGATGTAGTAATTTACACAGAAAACACAATATTGTAAATTCAGGATGCAGGTGATCTATTAATAATGTTCTTGTCAAGTGCCATCGTGTTGGCTCTGGCTCTTAGTGACTCTGTACAGGGTCTCCTAAGAGCAGCTCGTGGGTTTGAACAGCTGACCTTGTGGTTAGCAGTGCAGTGCTGATCCTACAGTGCTACTCCAAAACTCCATATTTAATGTTTAGAAGTAGTTGTACTGTTTTTTAATATGATTTTTATTGACAATAAAGTTGACACTTATTGTGTTCTCCTCAGTTCCGAGCCTTAGGGAGCCATCTGTTTTAAAAGTAGGATGTTCGGTTTAGCAGAATTCAGCAGATACTTTTGAAAGGATATTGGACTTTTTTTTTTTTTTTTTTTTTTCAGAATTCCTAAGCATAGGGTGAGGTGTTGGATAACTAACTTCGCTCTGGCCTTGCATGGCCTTTGTGCAGTACGGTGATTGGTAACTTCCATACCTACCTCATGGATGCTTCATTGCCGTCAAGTCTGTTATGACTCACAGGCCCTCTCTTGGGTTTCTGAGACTGTAGTTCTTTGCAGGAGCAGACAGCCTTATCTCGCTTCTATGAAGTGGAGTTTGTATCATTGATTGATAATACTGGTGATTAGAATGTGAAAGTTGGAAACTAAGATCAGCAATTGGAAAATACGCCCTTGGTAATAGAAACACTAGAGATCGCATGATAGACTTTGCAAGACCAACAACTTATTCATTGCAAATGCCTTTTCCAGCTACATAAACAGTGAGGCAGCTCTGCTAGTGTAGTGGTTATGACTTGAGCTACAAACCACAAGCTTACCAGTTCAAAATTGCCAGCTCTTCCGCGGGAGAAAGATGAGGCTTTCTGCTCCCATAAAGATTTACAGCTTCGGAAACCCTGTACAGGGTAAGTATGAGTCAGAACCGACTCCACGGCACATAACCACCACCACCATACACATGGACCTTGCCGGATGGAAAGCACAGAAATCAAGTTGAGTGCGTCTGTGCTAAGAGATGCTAGAGAAGCTCAGTATCGTCAGTCAGAACAAGGCAGGGCCGACTGCAAAACAGACCATCAGTTGCTCATATGCAAGTTCAGGCTGAAGCTGAAGAAAATGGAAAACAAGTCCACAGGAATCAAAATAATGACCTTGAATATTTTTGTTGTTGTTAGGTGCGTAGTGACCTTATACACAGCATAACGAAACACCGCCTGGTCCTGCATCAACCTCACAACTGTTGCTACACTTGAGCCCCCTGCTGCTGCCACTGTGCCAATCTGTCTTGTTGGCGGTCTTCCTCGTTTTCTCTGACCCTCCACTATCAAACACAATGTCCTTCTTTGGGGACTGGTTCTTCGTGACAATAGTCCGAAGTATGAGAGATGAAGTTTGGCCATCGTGGCTCCTAAGGAGCACACTGGCTGTACTTCTTCCAACACAGACTTGTTTGTTCTTCTGACAGTCTGTGATACTTTTAATAGTCTCCTCCAACACCCTAACTCAAATGCATCAGTTCTTCTACGGTCTTCATTAGTCAGTGTCCAGCTTTCACATGCATATGAGGTTATTGGCAATATCATGGCTTGAGTTAGGTGCACCTGACTCATCATCAAATTAACATCTTTGCTCTTTGAACACTTTAAAGAGATCTGTGTAGCAGATTGGCCTAATGCAATGTGTCATTTGATTTCTTAACTGTTGCTTCTGTGAATGTTGATAAGATCCAAGCAAAACAAGTCTTTTGGCAACTTCAATCTTTTCTCCATTTATCATGATGTCATTTATTGATCCAGTGTTGAGGATTTTTATTTTCTTTACATTGAAGTGCAACCCATACTGAAGGCTGTTGTCTTTGATCTTTATCAGTAAGTATTTTAAGTCCTCTTCACTCTCAGATTAATACACCCACTTGAATTTAGAGACCATGTCAAGAA
Organism: Chrysochloris asiatica; assembly: GCF_000296735.1. Taxonomy (NCBI): domain Eukaryota; kingdom Metazoa; phylum Chordata; class Mammalia; order Afrosoricida; family Chrysochloridae; genus Chrysochloris; species Chrysochloris asiatica. Next base: position 7,642,621 of record NW_006408543.1, read on the forward strand.
CAGATTCGATGCATTCAACAATCATGACCAAAGATTAGAGGAGTTCTGGGATGACATTAAGAACATCATCCATGAAGAAAGCAAAGGTCATTAAAAAGACAGGAAAGAAAGAAAAGACAAAAGTGGACGTCAGAAGCAATTCTGAAACTTGCTCTTGAACTTGGACGAGCTAAAGCAAATGGAAGAAATGAGGAAGTAAAAGAGTTGAACAGATAATTTCAAAGGGCAGCTCAGGAAGGTAAAGTCAGGTATTATAATGTAACATGCAAAGATCGTGAGTTCGAAAACCAAAAGGGAAGAACATGCCCAACATTTCTTAAGCTGAAAGAACTGAAGAACAAAGTCAAGCCTCAAGTTGCAATCATGAAGGCCTCTATGGGCAAAATATGAAAAGAAAAAAAAACGTGGAAGGAATACACAGAGTCTCTGTTCCGAAAAGAATTAGTCAATGTTCAACTGTTTCAAGAGGTAGCATGTGATCAAGAACTGATAGTATTGAAGGAAGAAACTGCACTGATGGCTTTGATAAAAAACAAGGATCCAGGAATTAACGGGATTCTGATTGAAATATTGTAACTGATGTATGCACCACTGAAACCCCTCCCTTGTCTATCCTAAGCAAACTGGAAGACAGCTGCTTGACCAATTCACCGGAACAGATCCATATTTATGTCCATTCCAAAGAAAGGTGACCGTATGGAATGCAGAGATTATCAGATAGTATCATTATAGTCGTACACAAGTGTTACTAAAGATCATTAAAAAATAGTTACAGCAGTGCATCAACAGGGACCTGCCAGAAATGCACGCTGGCTTCAGAAGAGGGTGTGGGACAGATGGATCGTGACTTAAAACAGAGAATACCAGAAAGATGTTTGACGTTGTTTTATTCGCTATGCAAAGGCGTTCGACTAATGTGGATCAAGACAAACTGTATACTATTGTGAAGAACCTGCACATTTGTACAGAACAAGAGAATATTGCGTGGTTTAAAATCAGAAAAGATGTGCATCCAGATTCTATCCTTTCATCATACTTAACTCAGCATGCGTGCTGAGCTATTATTCCGAGAAGTCAGACTATATGAAGAAATGCCGACTCAGAATCGGAGGAAGACTCATTAACCTGTGCTATGCAGATGATACAACCTGTTTTGCTGAAAGAGTAGAGGACTTGGCACACTTACTGATGAAGATCAAAGACGATAGCTCCCCACCCTAAAGGAAAAATCCTCATAACTGTACCAGTAACCAACAATATAGTAAATGAAGAAAGATTCAAGTTGTCAAAGATTTCATTTTACTGGGATCCACAATCAACACCCATGGAAGCTGCTGTCGGCAAATCAAATGATATATTGTACCAGGCAAATCTGCTGCAGAAAGTTTGCATGGGCTAAATGGGACAGAGGTAAATAGTGATGCATGCTCAACCTTGGAACAACAAGGCTCTGCTATACAGGGATCAAGGCATAGTTTGAAGACGGGAAATAATGCTAAGATGCTTGACTGTCTTACGTATATTTTTTTCCCTTGCCTACTATTATAAAATAGACACTTGAGTGGGGTAAAAAGGAATACCAGGAAACATGATTACAGAAAGCTTGTAAGCCCGTCTTCAGCCTATAACTGATTAGAATACCTCAAAGGGGTTCTACAACTTTCCCAATGTAATAGGCTACTTGTGGAGTCTTTGTAGTGTATAGGACCTTAGGTGGAATCCTGAGCCCAATCTAGAACCTTCTGAGGTGGGTCATTCCCACTAGAAAGGACAAGCAGGCCAGCCTGGAATAGCTAGAGCAACAGAAGATACATCTTCAAAGAAAGATCAGCAGGAAAAACCCAAAACAAAAATGGCAGTATGATTGGCTACTACAAGAACAAGCAGGTTGTTCACCAGCAAGCCATCAAGGTAAGCAATCAAGTTCCTTCAGGACAAACGCCCCTCCAAGACTGAAACTCAAGGGAACACATGAGCAGTCATGTAAGCTTGCTGGCAACTATGTTAGTCTACTGGTGAGCGGAAGAGGGAGAAAGGCAGCAATGAAGAAATGGGCTAAGTTCAACCATGTTCTGTAGACTTGCGTTGAGCTGGAAATGGGAGAGCGAAGAGGAAGGGCTGGTTGTTCTGAAGTGTGGTGAGACCTGGGGACTTTTGAACCCATAGACAAGGACATAGCCACAGAGGGCTAGAGATGAGAGTGAAGCATCCAGCTGATAAGAAGTGAGAGGAGAAACACAAGAACACCCAAACTTGCAGACAGTACCCATTGGACCTAGCGTCAATGGCATGAACTTGACTAGAGGGAGATTAAAAAGTATTTTTGATAAAGGAAATGAGTGCAAATTGCTGCAATTTGATGAGCTTGACCTATACTTATGGATGTAGTAGTTCAAAATACCAACTGAGAGGGAAGGAGTCTTCACATCAAGTATCAATCCTATTCCCTCTGTGTGTGTGTGTACTAGACAGGGACGGGAAACTTAGACATTGGCTACCTAAAATGAGGAGGCCGATAAAGGCATAAAGTGTCTGGCTTACAAGTTTCCATGTGGGAGTTAACTTTAAGAGTGTGCAGGGGAAAGTAGAGTCCCTACTGAATAGTTTTCATCTTGTCTAGACAGGTCTGGTGAAAAGAGATGGGGATAAGATTTTTATGATTCAATAGTGAGTAATTGTTACAATGACTAATTGCAACTGTCACAACTGTAAAGGTAGAAAGAAGTTTTGTAACAAAAACGGGGGAGTAGTTAATCTTACAGTCCAGAAACAGAGGACCTTAGGACCATCAAGGAGAAGAGCACAAGTGGAATGTGAAACCTTATCCAGAGAAGCAGTGACACCAGAGATGGAGGCATAGATGGGGACATGGAGAGACAGAGAAGCTGAGGACTCTAGACTGATGGAAAGAGAGGGACTGGGTGCTGGCAGCTTGCAGAATGTACCCTTTGGTTGTTTAAATTATTATATATTCCTGAGTGTTTTTGTGTACATCCCCCCCTCCAAAAACAACAATAAAAACAACAGAGGGAATGGAAGCAAATCCTGTAGAATGATGATACATGGAGGAGATTGTAATTATTGCAGTGAAATGATGATGTAAAGCCGATGTTCTCTCATGTAAACTAGCACTCAGTTCACAATAAAAACTTAAACAAGCAAACTAACAATTAGTGTGACTAACAGCAAAACAACAATTGTTGTTGTTGTTAGGTGCCATCAAGTAGGTACCAACTCATAGCGACCCTCTGAACAAAAGAATGAAACACTGCCTGGTCCTGCGCCAACCTCACAATCTTTACTATGTTTGAGCCCATTGCTGCTGCCACTGTGCCCATCCATCTCACTGGGGGGGGAGTGGGGGGGGGAGGGTCTTCCTCTTTCTGTCCATTCCTCCACTTTACCAATCAAGCTGTCCTTCTCCAGGGACTGGTCCCTCCTGATAATAGATACGAAGTATGAGAGATGAAGTCTGACCATCCTGGTTTCCCAGGAGTTCTCTGACTGTACTTTGTTTTTGGCTGTTCATGGTACTTTTAATATTCTCCTCCAACACCACAACTTAAATGCATCAATTTTTCTATGGTATTCCTTACTCACTGTCCAACTTTTACGTACATGTGAAGCTATATTAAAAAGAAAAGGGAAAAAAAAGTGCTGCAAAAGACCTCTTTCCGTTGGAAAGCAAGAATGTTACTTTGTGGATTAAGGTGCGCCTGATCCAAGCCGTGGTATTTTCACTTGCCTCATATGCATGTAGAAGTTGGACAGTGAATAAGGAAGACTGGAGAAGACTCGATGCATTTGAGTTATGGTGGAGAATATTGAATGTACCCAATAAACCCGTCATGGAAGAAGTATTGTCAGACTCTTCCTTGGTATTGTCACTCCAAAAGTGAGGCTTCATCTCACATATGTTGGACATGTCATCAGGACAGACTACATCCTGAAGGGCATCGTGCTTGGTAGAGGATCAACGAAAAAGAAGGAGACCTCCAATGAGATTAATTGGCATAGTTGCTGCAACAATCAGTTCAAATGTGATGATAGTGAGCATGGGGCGGGACCAAGCAGCGCTTCATTCTGTTGTATATAGGGTCCCTATGAGTTGGAAATGACTTCTTATTGTTATTGTTAAGTACTGTTGAGTCGCTTTTGACCCATAGCGACCCTGTATAGGGTTTCCGAGGAGCAGCTGGTAAGCTTGAACTGCCAACCTTACAGTTCAAATGGCTTTGCGGTCTGACACATTAACCCACAGCGCCACACCAGGACTCCCTGAAATGACTTAGCGGCCCCTAATTGTAATGACCTGGAATCCTGGTATGATGTTGGAGGATAAGTGCTGAAATACAAGGTTGGTGGTTCAGAACTCACCAGCCTCTCTGCAGAAACCCTGTACAGAGTTCTGGGAGTTGGAACCGACTCTATGGTACTTGAACAGTAATAACAGCCAGAGTAAAACCCACTACCTAGAAAATATTATCATGTCAGCTTATAAATATAAAATTCTTAATGAAATAGACTCCTTCTCTTGGTATTAAGTCTTTGAAATCAAGTCGTTTTACACCAAAAGCACCTCTCAGTCTGGAAGCTGTATTGCAAGTTCTTCAGAGCCTCCTGTGACTGTCCCATTGGAGCGCGCAGCTCAGAAGTCGTTTTGAGCTGGGTCACAGGAAGTAATGCAGACGTTCTCCGTGACGCTGCTGCGTTTAGCAAGTGAGTTTACAAGTACTGGGCCAAGCAGGATTTCCAGATTGATGCAGTATTCCTTCCTCTCCGTTAGATTTGCATCGACAATGGCAGTTTCAAAATACTCCATGAAGTGCTCTCAATTTCTTTGTTACCGACACTGGAGGTGCTGCCTCTGAAACAGACTTGTGTGTGGACTCAGATCTCTGACCAGGGTGACCACACTCTGGTCCCCCACCCCCCCACCCCCGACTCAGCATCAACTCACTGGCAGTTTTTGGCGGGGTGTTAGTAACAAATCCCATGAAAAGTGAAATCTGCTTAAAGCAGTGTTAAGTGTCATCTCAGGGGTGTTGTGAATCCATGAAACCCATCTGTGCACGTCAGGTGTGGCTGGAGGATGTTGTGTATAGTAGCCGCCCCGTTGTGAGGGAAATGATGGGGGTGAGGGATTCAGGACCTTGTAGGAATGTGCGCAGACTCGATGGGAAAGAAACTCTGAGACAGTAGTAATGGTAGTTGCCCTGGAGGACGCTGGTGTGGGCAGGTGACATTTTGCACATTACCTTTTAAGGTATCTAATTTGTTCTGACATGCAACATTTCTTAATCATAATTTTGGCTTACGCACAAACACACAACTACTACTGCTACAAACTCTTGCTCCAGAGTCACGTGTTTAAACTGTCCAGAAACATCAGCCAGAGGCTGTAGGAAAGCAAACCTAGTTTAAACACTTGCAGGGAAAATAGTGACCAAAACCTGATGCCTGTCCTCTGGGAGCCCAGAAGTAGACCACTGTGGCCAGAATTGATCACTGCAGGCTACGGGATGCCCAGTGCACAGGAACTGACCGGCTGAGCCCTGGAAAGCTTCCTGGAGTCCTTACAGACCAGCCAGAGTTACTCAAAGCAGGTGGGAATTCCAGCCTGGGCAGACAGTGCAGGACAGTGGGGGGTGCACTTGGTGACCAGCACCTCGGTGGCATCTGTATCGTAAGATTGGAGCCAGGGAGACCTCAGGAGATGTGCCTTTATGAGGTAGCATTATATGGGAAGATGCATTTGAAGGAGATACAACTGAAAGCAGAGAAGCTGGTCAGACAGCAAGGAAGCTGGTTTGACCTGGGGTGTGAGCACTTGGTGAACGACTAGATACCACCAGACCGCTTGCCAAGTAGATCGTGATGGGTTGTTGTTGTTATCGTTGTTAAGTGCCGTCAAGTTGGTTCCGACCCATAATGACCTTGTATAGGGTATTCAAGGAGCAGCTGGTGAGCTTGAACCACCGACCTTGCAGTTCAAACGACTTTGCAGTCATTTTAGCATTAGCCCACAGCACTCACTAAAATGGAAAATACCGGAGGTCAACCGAGGAATACGGAAGAAGAGCGGTCACCTCATCTCGATACTAGACCAATCGCCACTGAGTCCATTTCAGCTCCTGGTGAGCTTGAGGGTCAGAGTAGAACTGTGCTCTGTGGGAGTTTCATCAGGTGATTTTTCAGACGTGGATCACCAAACATTTCTTCCGAGACACCACTGGGTGGACTCCAGCCTCCGGCCTTTGGTCCGTTGTCCAGTGTGTTAACAGTTTGCATCACCCAAGGAGTCCCATCTCATCCTCAGGGAGATGAGACGGCCCAGGACTAGATGATGGACAGTTCCACTGCTGCAAATGGGCACAGGATTTAGACCCATGTCTCCTCATCCCGGGCCAGGCTCCCTTGCTCCAGTCACATGTGGCGTGTGCCCTGCCCCATGCCAGCGTTGGGGCTACAGAGGGGATGGCAAGCCCAGCCCTGCCTGAGAGTGGCTTCCCTTAGTCTGGGTCCTGTGTGCTGTGTGAGACCACCGCCAGGCAGACTCACCAGGTCCTGAGGCGATGAGGAGAGGACTGGAAACTTGTCGCTGTGGCGCGGGACTCTTCTCTCACTGAGCCCTTCTGGCCTGGGGTCTGGTGATGCTCACATCTCTAGAGCACACACCCTGTTGTGAACTTCTGCCAGTCCTCACGCCTGACCCCCTCGTGTTGACGTGTCTGCTCCCTCCATGAATTCTGTCTCCACCGCTCACCTAGTGTGGGTGCTGAGGTGACCATGGTGTGGGACGTGTGGCAGGAGGCCCTGGTTGAGATTCACGTCCAGGTTGGAAACGACACTGAGGTTGGGTGAGGAACGACACTGCCTGGACCGCCACCATCCTCACCACCCTCGTGCGTCTGTGCTTTCCAGATGCTCGGGACATTGGACTAGGTTTTTGTTTGTTTGTCCATACACACAGCATGCTGTTTTTTTT
>NW_006408543.1:7650058-7651102 GCF_000296735.1 Chrysochloris asiatica
CTTCAGCACACAGTCCCTCTCCCTCTCTAGATCCAAAGTCCCCAGCCACTTCATCACTCCACATCATCGTCTCTGCCTCTATCTCGGGCCTCGCTGCTTCTCTGGGTAGGATCCCGCTCTCGGCTGTTCTCCGTTGATGGTCCTAGAGACTTCTGCTCCTAGACTGAAGAGTTAATCACTCCCTTCCTTGCTATAAAACATCTACCTTTACATTTCCAACCCTCACAATCAGTCCTGATAACAATCATTCACTATTGTATCACAAATGACCCTTCTGCATTTCATTTCATCAGCTCCGCCTAGACAGATTGGATAGTACTCACTGGAGATTCTGCCTTCCTCCATGCCCCCTAGCTCTAGGTTCCCTCTTGAAAGCTTGTAAGCCAGTCACTTCTTGCCTTTGTAGTCCTCCCCACCCCCACCCCGCCATTTTGGGTATCCATTGTCCAAGTTGCCCATCTCTGTCTACTCTGTGTGTGGAGGGGGTGGGAATGATTCTTACTGTATGGATTTGTTCCCTCTTTTGAGTTACTGCATCCATAGGTGTAGGTCAAGTTCATCAAATTGTATAAGATTACTCTTTTTTTCCTCTTCTTTCTTCTCCTGGTTGAGCTCTGATCATCCAGTCATCGAAGCCAGGTCAAGTGGGTACCATCTGCAAGTGTGGATGTTCTTGTGCATATGCCCTCTCTTCCTATCAGCTGGTAGCTTCACTCTCCACTCTGGTCCTCTGTGGGCACACCGTTGACTCTGGGCCCAAGAGTCCCCAGGTCTCCCCATACTGCTGGCCAGCCAGGTCTCCACCTGGGTCCACAGAAGCCCACCGAACATTGTAGGGCTTAGCTTTCCGCTTCATTGCTGCTTTTACCTCACTTCCCCCTAACGGTGATGAGTGTGGTCACCAATCAGAGCGTGTATTTCCGCTGAGTCTTAGTCTTGGAAGGGGGTTTGCACTGAGGGGACCTGACCACTTGCCTTGATGTTTCCTGGGCAAGTGATTTGTTTGTTCTTGTAATAACAGTCCATCTGCCTCTATTGTTTTGT
>NW_006408543.1:7653611-7689790 GCF_000296735.1 Chrysochloris asiatica
TATATTTTAGAAATGAGTCCCTTGTCTGATCTGTCATTGCAAAAGATTTTTTTCCCATTCTGTGGGTTCCCTTTTTACTCCTCTGGTGCAGTCTTTTGATGCCCATAGGTTTTCATTTAGGACAAGTGTTTTTAGATAGAAGGGAATCCTGTTCTAAAGCACAAAGTGCTTGTGTGCTGGTCTCGTTGTTGGAATGGGCAGTGGTGCCCAGAGAGGGCAGGCAACAAGGAGCACGCTGCAGCAAGGCCAGGAGGCAAGGTGGACCCTGCAGAGAGGCACACGGCAAGGTGAACACTGCAGAAAGGGCAGGCAGTGAGAAGGACCCTGCAGAGAGGTCAGGCGGTGAGGTGGAATAGGACTGTGTTGGACCTCCCAGTGACACACTGTCCACAGCCTGTCTTCTTCCACCACCTTAGATCGATGTACCCAGTGTAACCTAAGGTTCACCTGCTAGCCCTTCCTTTCATAGGAACTTTGGTTCTATCTCCACATGCTGAAGGGGATTCGAGGAGCACGTAGTCCTGCAAGAATCTTCACCTTTGAGCCTGTCCCCTGGAAACAGAACTCTGTGATCCTGTGGAAGGTCTCGGCTTTCCTGGGCTTCAGAACCCTCAGACTGTAAACTCAACTGCCATCAAGTTGGTGCCAACTCACAGCGACCCTGTGCAGGGTTTCCAAAACTGTAAACCTTTATGGGAACAGTCAGTCTCATCTTTCTCCCACAGAGTGGCTGGTGGGTTTGAACCCCTGACCTTGCAGTTAGCAGTCCAGTGCTTATCCTGCAGCACCACACCAGTGCTCCATGGGTTCAGAACAGAAAAGTATTTATTTGCCTTAGCACCTGCTGGCCTGTTGTGAAGATCCAGTCAGAGGAAAGGGTGTGAGAATCGAGCTCTTGCATCCAGATCTCCATTGATACAAGTTAAAGAGCCGTGCAGACAGTCGTTAAGCGCTTGGCTGCTAACGGAAAGGACAGTGACTCAAGTCTACTAGCTGTCCGTGGGAAGAAGACCTGGTAATGTGCTGCTGTGAAGATGAGCCAGGAAAGCCGTGTGAGGCAGCTCTCTGTCACGTGGGTCACTATGAGCCACAACAAATGCACGTTAAAGGCTGTGCTATCAGAGTTGCAATGTACCAGTGGCTGAGCCCCCTTTCGCGTGTTATCGTCCCCGTCCTCCTCGCACCTGGCTTCCTCTCGCTGTTCTAAAGTTAGCGTTGGAGCTCTCGTCCTACAGCATTGGTCCCGTTCTTATCCAGGTACAGGTCCCGCAGAGTCAGAACCCATCAACCTGAGGCACGGGGTCACAGCACACCTAGTACAGGGCCCAGTCTGGCCACCAGTTTGCTTTGACCTCAGTGGGATGCCACGTCCCTTCCGTACCTCAGCTGCACTGACCTTTGGGGCCCAGTGGGTCTCTGTGGTGGGGGCTGCTGTGTGTGTTTACAGGGGGAGCAGCATACTGCCCTTACCTCCCAGCTGCCAGGACTATCTTCAGTGGTGGTGGTGTTAAGGGCTGTTGAGTTGGTTCCGACTCATAACCAACCTGTGTGAGGTTTCCGAGAAGCAGCTGATGGGTTTTAATCGCTGACCTTGTGGTTCAAAGTCCACTGCTGATCCTACAGCGCCACACCAGGCATCCTATTAGCCGTGTTAGAACAAAAAATTGCTTCTAATATTGCCCAGTGTCCTCTGGGAGGAGATAGGGGCAATAATAAAAATAGTGCCCACTTTGTAGGATTGTTTCAGGTATTAAACAAGGAACTTGAAATAAGCTCTAGAATCTTAGTAACTTCTCCCTCCTCAGTCCTTGTGTTGGTCACTGCAACAATGTGGCTCCAGCTATTCCTCCCGCTGCCCTCTCTCCTCCTTAATTGGGCTCAATACTCCATTGCAGTGGTCGCAGTGGCCACTCAGACAACGCATTCAGAGTTATGGGGGTGATTGTGGAAATTAACAGGTTACAGCCGGGCCTCAGGAATGCTCAGGGCAGAGTTGTTTCCGTCAGCTGCTGATGAATGTCCATGGGACACGCCACTCCACCCTAGACATGTGTTTTTAGCTCCATGGGTCAGCAAACCTAAACCCCCAGTTCAGTGCCTGGAGGCATTCTGCAAGCCATCTCCTGCCCAGAGTCCCTCAGCTTTGCCTGCCCGTGTGCTGGGAAGCCCACTGCTCTGTCCAGTTCTGCGGCTGCTGCTCCCCCGCCCCTCCTCCAGGGTCACAGCTCTCTGTCCCTGGGGTGAGGTTCAATGCACAGGGGTCTTGGGGTCCACAGGACACTCTCCACTCCTGGCTGTTTCTCTCCGATGGTAGTGAGATCCCCTCCTGCTTCTGAGGTGGCTCCTTTGACACCCATGCCAGAGTTGCAAGTTTTTACATTTACGATGAATTCTGCTGATACCCACAGATGAATTGTGCCCTCCTATCAGTATCTTCTCCCACCTTCTCTTACCTAGACCCAGCGGGGCAGAAACGTGGTTGGGTGGGCGTTACGGACTCAGGAGTCCTGGTATCATTGTGGATTATGAGGTAGGCTGCAAGGTCAGTAGTTTGAATCTGTCGGTTGCTCTGCGGGAGAAAGATGAGGCTGTTTGTTCCCCTAAAGATTCACGGCCTCGGAAACCCTTCTCAGGGTTGCTATGAGTCAGAACTGACTCAGTGGTACAGCACCAACGCTAGCACAGACGATGGCCAGAAGAGCCACCCTTCTTATTGATCTTGTATTTTAAACTTTTTATTGTGAATTGAGTGCAGGTTTACAGTCCCACATGCAGCGAATCCTGCACTTGGCTTTGTTACAATGATTGCCGTCTTCTCTGCACCATTGGTTACCAGGACTTACTTCTGTTCACTTTCAACCCTCCCGCTCTTCCCTGTGTCTCCTCCTAACCTTCATCTTTCCTGTGCCAACCGCCCACTTGTATAATGTCTTCCCCATCCTCCAAGCTAACTTGCGTCTGCCCTCTAGGCAGTGGATAATTGTCCCTTCCTTCCCACTCCTGGTAATCATCCTGTTTCTTTTAACAAGAAAATCTTTTCTCAACTTTTTTGCGGCAGTGGTCTCATGTAGTATTTGTCCTTTTGTGATTGACTAATTTCACTCAGTGTTATGTCCTCCTGTGGACCTAATTCTTGAGGGATTGTCTTAACTTTACATCCATGTATTTAGAGTTGTTGTTAAGTGCTGTCGAGTTGTTTCCAACTCATAGCAACCCTGTATAAGTTTTGCTGGTAGGTTTGAACCACCAACCTTGTGGTTACAAGTCCAGTGCCTACCCTACAGCTCCACACCAGGACTTCCATATTTAGCACACGTCTGTGAGATGAATAAATCCCTCATTGGTTTGTAAAGCCCTGTCACCCGTTCGCTGTCATTTGGTGCCCCTGACAGGTAGGAAAGATGGGCCCCCTGACTCCCCTTTTACAGGTGAGTTCACATTCAGAGACGTGAAGGTGGGGCTGCACACGTGCCTCCTGGCTGCCTACTGTAACCCAACTGCTCGCTTGAGGCACCTGCCGAAGGGAGCTGGTACGCTGTACGTTCTCATTGCAGATCTTTGTCCTGCTGTTGTTAGGTGCCTTCGGGTCGGTTCTGACTTATCCAGCAGAAGGAAGCCCTGCCCGGTCGTGCGTCATCCTCACAATCACTGCTGTGTTCGAGCCCATTGTTGTAGCCACTGGGCAGTCCATCTCATTGAGGGTCTTCCTCTTTTTCACTGACCCTCTGCTTCACCAAACGTGATGCCCTTGTGCATGATGACAATGCCCAAAGTGTTTACAATGGAGTCTGGCTCCAGAGAGCCACTGTACGTCCTCCAGGACAGATCTGTTGGTTCTTCTGGCTGTTCATGACATTTTCAGTATTCTTCGCCAGCACCATAATTCCAATGTTTTAGCAGGATGAAATTCATCATTGATGTTTGTTTGCCATGTGTCTGTGTTTGTGGTTAATTGGAGAAATGAATTATGGAATGAATCAGTCAATTCTTGGAATGCTCTGAGACCAATATGGACACCAGTGTCGTGACAGTTCAGCAGTCTTGACAGCGTCCCTCCCAGCTGTCTGCTGCCACTCTGAAAGCCACGTTTACGTCCAGCCTAACTACAGGCGTAGGTCACCCATAGACTAGAACTCAGATCTTTGGAAGAGATTGATTTCATTTAGTTTGATTTCTTTTCCATCTTGTCATTGAGGAGGCATGTTGAAATTGCATGTTCTAGGATTCTTTTCTTTTTAAAGACTTCTGACACAGTGAGCCTGGAAAGAGGAAACTTCAAAGGGTAAGAAAAACCCAAAGGAGGCAAAGTCACTGGGTTATTTATTTTTCAGTGACTGTAGTGTTGACTGGTAATTTTGACAAACAGTAGAAAAGAAACATCAAACCTAAAACCAAATCCACTGCCATCAAGTCGATACAGACTCATAGCGACGTAGAGGACAGAGTAGACCTGCTTCTTAGGGGTTCTGAGGCGGAAACCTTTATGGAAATAGAGCTGCCACATCTTCCTTCCACATCCTGTGATCCACCAAAACCAAATCCACTGCCATCAAGTCGATACAGACTCATAGCGACGTAGAGGACAGAGTAGACCTGCTTCTTAGGGGTTCTGAGGCGGAAACCTTTATGGAAATAGAGCTGCCACATCTTCCTTCCACATCCTGTGATCCACCAAAACCAAAGCCACTGCCACTGGGTCAATTGTGACGCATATCAACCCTGTAGCAACTCTGTAGGGTTTCCAAGGCTAAATCTTTACAGAAGCTGAATGCCTTAGCTTTCTCTGAATGGCTGGCAGGTGTGACCCACCGACCTTCCACACTTAATTCACTGCACCACAGGGCTTCCTGAACTAAACATCTGGAGAATTCACCTTCAAACCCAGTTCTACAACCAGTTTTGAGACTCTGGGCATATCTCTTTCTTTCCCATGGCCTCAGACTTATTATATGCTGGTGGTGGTATGCCATCGAGTTGGTTCGGACTCTTAACAACACTGTACAGGTTTTCCCAGGCTGTAAATCTTTACAGGAGCAGAAAACCTCACCTTTCTCCCATGAAGCGTCTGGTGGACTTGAACTGATGACCTTGCTGTTAGCAGCCCAATGTGTAACCCACCATGCCACCAAGGCTCCATACTAAATAAAAGCATTAAAATAAACAAGGACAGTGTCTTTGTTGCGTAGCACCGCGATCACAAAAGATAAACAACAAATGAAGGACTTCAAGAACAGAAAGTGTATTTCCTCACAGTTTTGGGAGCCAAAAGTCTAAATCAGGGACTCTGCCGAGTCAATTCTCAATCCCGTCCTTCGATGGGCCTCTTCTTTGTCTCTGGTGACAGCAGGCAGTCCTTGGTAGTCTTTGCCTTGTAGCTGTGGCATCTGCTGTGTGTGTCTGTCTGTCTGTCTGTCTGTCTGTCTTTGCTTTTTATCAGACAACACTCAGACCCTCTCTTCTCAGTCTTGACCTCATTAGTACAGCAAAAGATACAGCCCACCACCACCCTGTTTCCAAACAGGGGCATAGTCACAGGTACAGGTGTTGGGACTTGAACATCTTTTGGAGGAAACAATTTTCTCCATAATAGACGGAGACAAGTCATGTGTGCAAAATAAGGGTCAAAACAAGTCAGTCCACCCAGTGTCCTCCCTAAAGCTGCTATCCATTTACAGCTGCCATGGTTGGGTGGCCTGTGTCAACCAAAACTGTAGTACCTGCAGCTTTCCCATCTAGAAGACGAGTGTATCTCATCCCTCTCTGGACCTGGTCCTCATTGTCCCCCAAGGGGTCACAGAGAAGGAGTCTCTCTTTTCAGTGGGATTCAAGTTCTCCTCCTTTCATCCCGCCAGGCCAGGCAGCCCCATTGCCCTCAGCAAGTCTTCATGTGTGGATTTCTGTGTGGCTCCTCATCTCAGTCACCATCCCAGAAGGCTTCCAATTATATCGTGATAGCAGATGCTGATCTCATTCAGCACTTGGGAGCTGCCGTCTAAGTGCAGCTATTGGTGTCTCCGTGTGTGGAGGAGGGAAGAGTGATGCAAAGGGAAGCCCCGAGGAAATAACCAATCATGGGACCATCAGTCTCAATGACCCTGAGGTCAGAAGAACTAAATGGTGATTGGTCACTACCACCAACTGCTCTGAAAGGGATCGCAATGGGAAGTCCTGGTGAGAGTGGGAGAAAAATGTGCAACAGCACTCAGAATCATGAAAAAGACCAGGCCTGCTGAGCTGACCGAGGCAGGTGGGACCTCTGGGACTATGGCCTTCAGGTCTGGAAATGACTCCATTTTCGGTCAAAGTAGTCAAGTCTCTTGTAGTTAGTTGTTGAGTGCCACAGAGTCAGTTCTGACTCACAGTAACCCAGAAAGGGTTTTCGAGGAACAACTGGTGAGTTTCAACTGTTGACCTTGCGATCCAGTGCATATCCTACAGTGCCACAGCAGGGCTCCAAGTCCACATTTACAGGGGGAACAGTAACACTGGGGAGGTAACCTTAGAGCAAGCCACCATTGGAGCTCAAAAGGGCAGCATTTACCCAAGGACAAAGTTCAGAAGGGGTAGGAAAGGAGGAGGACTGGAAACAGGGAGGAGGAGATGGGATAAGAGGTGTTTCATTGTGAGGATTTCAGTAAGATGAAACAAGATGTGTATGAATTTTTGTTTGGTAAACAGATTTGTTCTATAAACCTTCACCCAATTTGCAATAAAAAGAACAAAACAAAATTCATCTCAGTATTTCATGTGTTGTTCAGTCCCTACATGGGTGGTTACTCCTCAGCTTGTATCACAGAATACATCATTCAATGCCCAATCGCGGGATTTCGTTAGGTCTAATTATGAGACATATGCATATGGGACTGACCAGCTTGCCTTTGTTGCTTTTACAAGGTGACTTATGGTGAGGTTGGACACTTGTGATGGACGAGACCTTTCCTTCTCAAAAGGTCCCAAAGAAACTCTCCACGCGTATTCCAAGTACTCTTGCATTCTGGTCAGTCCTCAGCTGAATTCTCTCGTTGTTGTTATGCATTATTCCTTTGCAATAGTCTTGCCTTCCCTGTGATACTTGAGGTTCCTTGAGGATGAACATGCTGGCATACGCTCCTATTCCCTCCACTCCCTCATTCCTAGCAAATTTGTGGGTATAAAAGCTACCCAGCAAATGCTTTGTGTTCATCTTACTAACAGCGTGGTCATGAGCAAGTTGCTTAACCTCAGTCTCCTTCATCAGGGTGTGCGTAGGAGAGCCATTCCCATAAGGTTGTTATGAAATTGAATGACATACATAATGTACTCAGGGGGCCATTGTTGTTGTTAAGTGCCGTCAAGTCGGTTCAGACTCATAGTGACCCTATGTAGGGTTTCTGAAGAGTGGCTGGTGGGTTTGAACCTCTGACCTTTTGATTAGTACTCCGGTATGTTAATCGCAAGGTCTGTGGTTCAAACCCACCAGTGGCTTCACAGGAGAAAGATGAGGCTTCTTGCTCCTGTAGAGATGTCCGGCCTTGCAAACCCTCTACAGGTTTGCCATGAGGTGGAATCAACTGGATCGCAGTGGGTTTGGTTTATATAATGTGCTTAGGATAGAGCTAGGAGCTTAAGAAATGTTAGTTCTTTTTTCAGCAAATAGTTATTGAATACTTCCTGTGGGTTGGGTGCTATATGGCAATACAGAGATGAATAATACATAGTCCTTCTGAGTATAGAAAATATGAAGGAGTTATTGATAATGTTGTTAGGTGTAATAATGACATTCTGGTTATACTTTCTTTTAATTTGTAAATTAAGTATTTGTGTTAAAATGATGTGCTATTTGAGAAGTGCATTCAAGTACTCCAGGAAAAGAAGAAGTGGGAAAGAGTAGCTGTAGTCTCTGTTGGGGGCTACGTGGGTTATGTTAAAAGTTCCATAAAGAGAGGTCCCAGTTCTGGGTAAAATGAAGTGAGTGCACCCCACCCGAGCTCTCCCACGGATTGCAGCTATAAGGCCTGGTCGGAATGCAGGGAACCTGTTTGAGAACTTTGAAAGTGAAACGAGAGCAGATGTTCACCCTTCCTTCCTGGACTGTTTTTATAGTTGTTGTGGTGTGTGCTCAGGACCGGCTGGTGGGCTTGAACTGCCGGCTATCAGTGCTCGTGCTCCAGAGCCACACCAAGGCTTTAAATTGGTGCTTTAAAGTCTGTCAGATCATGAGGCTCTAATCTGGGTGCTGTGTTCTTCCTGTAGTCTAGCTTCTCGGATTGGCCCAGGAGGAATACAACCCTGACACACCATTTCTGAGTTTAAACAGCATAGTAACGCCTCGTTCTGTTTGAAGGACTGCAGCTTGGTTCCACATCAGCACAATTTAGTGTTCTGGAATTCCCATTCTTCAAAATGGTATGCATATTTTGTTATGCTCCATACAGCCAAATGCCTTTTCATAGTCAATAAAGCACAGGTATTCTCTGCTTTCAGCCAGATCTATCTGACATCGGCAATCATATTCTTTTTTCCATGTCTGAATTCGACTTGAATTTCTGGCAGTTCTCTGTCAATATACTGTTGGAACCGTTGTTGTTGTTTTTTTAAATGCTCTTCAGCATCATTTTACTTGCATCCATTATTGTTCAAAAATTGTTGCATTCCGCTGGGTCACTTTTCTTGGAACGCGCACATGCATGGACCGCTTCCAGGCAGTTGGCCTAGTAGCTGCCGTCCAGATTTCTTGACACAGGCAATTGAGCACTTACAACGTTGTATATGTTGGTGGAAAATTGGTGTTCAGTCAATTCCTGGAGCCTTGGTTTTTTGCCAATGCCTTCAGTGTAACTTGGGCTTCTTTCTTCAGTGGTATCAGTTTAGTATTTTTTTTATCAGATGCTACCTCCTGAAAATTATTTTTTATCATATGCTACCACCTAAGAAGTATTTTCAATTACATACCAAGCACTGGTCTACTAACTGCAAACTTGGTGGTTCAAACCCACCAGCCACTTCTTGGAAACCCTACATAGGATTGCTATAAGTTGGAACTGACTCAACAGTATACCACCACCACTATGAAGATGTCCAAGCTACATTGAAGACATTGGCAATAAAAATAAAACAAGGCTCGAGGAATTGACGGAACACCAGTTTTCCACCGTAAGATGGTTGAAGGGTCCTGATGTGACCCTCTAGATAAGCACTGGTTGCTAACTATAAGATGGGCAGTTCAAACCAGCCGCTCCATGGAAACCCGATACAGGATTGCTGTGAGTTAGAACCAGTTCAACGACACTTAACAACAGCAAGGTGTTTCAACATGACCAGTTATTTTTAGTACAGTGACTTTGTGTATTCTTTCCATCTTCCCTGCGCCATTTATCTTTAACCATAGAATTCTTCAGTATTGCACCTCAAGGCTTGAATGTGCTTCAGTTTTTTCAGCTTGAGATATATCAAGCAAGTTTTCTTGAACTTGCATATGGGCAATTGATGGTCTGTTCTACAGTCAGGCCCTGACTTTGTTCTGATGAAAAAGCCCTTGGTCTTGCAAAATTTTATCATGTGATCTCTAGTGTTATTTCTGTCACCAAGACCATATCTTCCAACTTCTGATCCTTCTTCTTTGTGTCCAACTTTCATATTCCAATCACCAGTAATTATCAATGCATCTTGATTGCATGTTTGATTATTTTTAGATTGCAGAAGTTGATAACATTCTTCAATGTTTCATCTTTGGCATTAGTGGTTGATGGATAAATTTGAGCAATAGTTGAGTTACATGTCTGGTCGTCCTTGTAGGCATGCGGACACTGTTGCTGACAACATGTCTTACATCAGGATAGATCTTGACATGCTCTTTTTGATGATGAATGCAGTGCCGTTACACTTCAATTTGTCATTCCTGTGTAGTATGATTGTCCTTCCAAATTTCTTGACACAGGTAAGTCAGCGTCTCCAGCGTTGCATCAGTTTGCTGAAATATTTCTGTTGTGTTCCATCAGTTTCTGGAACCTTGTTTTTTTGCCAGTGCCTTCAGTGCAACATGAACTTCTTCTTTGAGGACCACTGGTTCTTGATCATATGCTACCTCTAGAGATGGTCAGTGGCTTTGTGTATTCCTTTCATCTTCTTTTGATGCATCCTACATGAAATCTTGGACAACTTTAGCCTTAACTCCGCTCATCATGAAGTTATCTATTGGTCCAGTGATGAGGATGTTCGTTTTCTTTACATTGAGGGGCAACGTATACTGCCAGCTGTGGTCTTCAATCTTCAGTATTTTAAGTCGTCTTTGCTTTCAGCCAGCAAGGTTGTGTCATCTGCATATTGCAGGTTGTTAATGAGTCTTTCACCAATCCTGATGCCACGTGTTCTTCTTCATATACTCGTCTAGCGCCTCCAAAAGGAAGCACAGACCTGCCAACTCCTTGATTTTAGTCCAATGGCACCCATGTTGTATTTCACAAAACTGTAAGTGATAAAGATGAGTTGTTATCTACCACTAAGCTTTTGATAATTTGTTTCAGCAGCAAAAGAAAACCAATACAGGATGAACTATGGCATGCCGTGCAAGCCATTCTGTAAGAAAGCTCAAATGCTGCATTAATATCAGGTGTACCAGGTTGCAAACCAAAGAGGATTGCCAGAGAGAGAGAAATATTTCATGCTGATAAAAGTTACATCAGGAAGATACAAGAGTCATCAGTATGAATGCGCCTAACAAATTAGAGCTTCAAAACTACATGAACTACAAATGGACAGAAGTAAGGAGAGTCAAACAAATCCACAGTCACAGTGGAAGTTTTTGGATGCTTATCTCTTAGCGATCCATAGGACAGTTCAGTAAAAAAGCAAACAAACAATCCAGCGAGGACAGGGAAGATGTGAATGGCATGGTCAGCCACCTGGACCTAGTTGGTATCTTTAGGACACTGTGCCTCATTGTGGGTCTGCAGCCTTCTCTTGTGCACATGTTGTGTTCACGAAGGTAGAGCACGTGCTGTGCTGTTTCAGTACATTTCAAAGGTTTGAAATCATACTGGGAATAGCAAAAGAAAATTCATTCTGAGTGTATTCCCTGACCATAGCAAATGACATTGGAAATCAATAGCGCTAAGAGATATTTAAAAACACCAAATGTTTAGAAATAAAACAAAACACTTGTAAATAATCTACAGGTAGAAGAAGAAATAAAAAGGAATATATTTTGAACTAAAAGAAAACGAAACCCACAATCTATCAGAATTTGTGGTTTGCAGCTTAACACAGTGCTGAAAGAGAAGTGTTTATTTTTAAATGCCCTTCAAAATGTATTTTCACATCCAAAGCGCTTTTAGCTCTTCAGCTAATGCTTATCTTTTGTTGTCTTGCGCCCTGAGCGGCTCTTTCTCGTAGTACTGACAAGCACATTTTATTGCATCTCTCTCTAAACTTTTGAAACACAGATTTGTCACTTTGAGGACTAATGTGCACCTGACATAAACCATGGCATTTTCAGTCACCTCATATGCATGCGAAAGTGGGGTGATGAATAAGGAAGACCAGTTAATACACTTGAATTACGGCGTCAGTGTACGGGACTCATAGCGACCCTATGCACAGCAGAATGAAACACTGCTCCTTCCTGCGCCGACCTCACAATTGTTGTTAAGCTTGAACCCATTGCTGCTGCCACTGTGCCAGTCCATCTCATTGGGGAGGGGGGTCTTCCTCTTTTTTTGCTGACCTTCCACTTTACCGTGCATGATGCCATTCTGCAGCGACTGGTTCCCTCCTGACAATATGTCCGAAGTATGAGAGAGAGTCTGGCCATCTTGGTTTCTAAGGAGCATTCTGACTACTTCTTCCAAGACACATTTGTTTATTCTTCTGACAGTCCATGGTACTTTCAGTATAAACTCAAATGCATCAATTCTTCTACAGTCTTACTTATTCACCGTCCAGCATTCACATGCACATTACACTACTGAAAATGCCATGGCCTGGGTCAGGCGCACTTTATTCCTCAAATTGATGTCTTTGCTTTGGAACATTGTAAAGAGGTCTTGGGCAGAAGATTTACCTAATGCAGTATGCCAGTTTGATTTCTTGACTGCTGCATCCGTGAGTGCTGATGGTGGGTCCAAGCAAAATGAAGTCTTTGACAACCTCTATCTTTTCTCCATTTATCATGATATTATTTATTGATCCAGTGGGGAGGATTTTTATTCTCTTTACATTGAATGCTGTGGTCTTTGGTCTTTATCAGTAAGTATTTTAAGTCCTCTTTGCTGTCAACAAGCAAGATTATATCCTCTGCATATCATAGAGGCTTAATGACTTTTCCTCCAATTATGATGCCACATTTTTCTTCATATAATACAGTTTCTTGAATATAATACAGTGTACAGATTGAGTACATGTGGTGAAAGAATACAACGCTGGCACACATCTTTCCTGTCTTTAAAGGGGACATTTAGTGTCCCCTTGTTCTAGTTGAACAACCTCTTCTTGGATTTATGTACAGGTTCCTCATGAGCATCATGAAGTGTTCATTGGAATGCTCGTTCTCTGCAATAGCTTGTCATAACCCACACAGTTGAAACCTTTGCATAATTAATAAAGCACAGGCAGCCATCTTTCTGGTATTCTCTGCTTTCAGCCATGATCCATCTGACGTCAGCATTGATAACCACTCGTTCCACGGCCTTGTCTGAATCCAGCCTGTACCTCTGGCGTTTCTCTGTCAATGTACTGTTACAGTCGTTTATGAAATATCTTCAGCAAAATTTCACTTTCTTGTGATATAAATTATGATGTCCAGTGATTTCCACCTTCTGTTAGTTCACCTCACTTAGGAATGGGCACAAATATGGATCTCTTCCAATCAGTTGGCCAGGTAGCTGTCTTCCAAATTTCTTGACATAGATGAGTGAGTGCCTCCAGTGCTGCCTCAGTTTGTTGAATGATTTCAATTTGTATTCCGTCATTCCTGGAATCTTGGTTTTTACCACCGCCTTCAGTGCATCTCAGACTTCTCCTGCAGTATCTTTGGATCTTGATCACATGCTACCTCTGAAATGGTTGAACATCAATCATTTCCTTTTGGTACAGGGACTGCATATAACTCCCGTCTTCTTCCTCAGCTATATTCTGAGTGCCTTCCCACCTGAGGGTTCCTCTTCTGGCACTATACCTGGCAGTATTCTGGTGTTGTTCATAAGGTTTCAATACTCACTATCCTGGTGCTGTCTGACCGGCAGTGTTCCACTGCTAGTCAGAAGGGTTTCAGTGGCTACACATTAGTACGTACTCTACCTCTCTGTCTTCCGAGTCTGTCTTAGTCTGGAAGCTCACTGAGATCTGTCCACATGGGTGACCCTGCTGGCATTTCAAAATACCGGTGCCACAGCTTCCAGCTTCCCAGCAACACTCAGGCCACCACAGTGGGAAATACTGTGACATTCTCCTCAAGAGAAGTACAATTTTTATACCAGAGTAGGATAGCAAGCCACTGTTGCCATGGTGACACCATGTCTCTGTCAATTATTACAACAACATCACAGAGTCGTTTATTCTCTGGAGGCTTTGTGGAGATCCTTGTGAGTTCTTGGAGCTTTTCATAGACAAGGGAAGTGTCTGCTGTGACCCTCCACGTTCTAGAACAGATGCCACCAAGCACAGACCATCAAAGTGACTGGTGTACACAACGTTGCACAGCGAGGTCGTGGTGGAGCCAGGGCCGCCACCTGGCTCCGCGCAGGAAGCAGGAAGCTTCATCGGGCTTGAGGTTTCCAGCCTGCATGGTGGCACACCGCCTCCCACGCTGCGGGGGACTCTGAGCTGCTAGCGTCTTCGTTCTCTATTTTCTACCTAGGTTTCAGTGTTGAACTTGGGTTTGTTTCCCCTTTGTCTCTGGTTCAACTTCCTTTTCCTGTTTGGTTTTAAGTTGTCTGAATACGAGCTGTCTTCAGAGGATCTATAATCCTCTGAGCAGCACAGGCTGGTGGGAATAAAGGACGTGCCTCCGCGGGCTCCCAGTTAAAGCCTTTCCACCATGGCCACAGGGTGAGTGCTGGACTAAGGGGACAGAGGGAAGTCAGAAGTAAGCCCCGAGTCTTCAGAGATCCACCAACCCTGTCCTTGTTACACTCATGGGGAAAATCAAAGGCCTGGGCAAGGGACTTAGCCAAGTGCACACGGAAAGTTAGCTACTGGCTCACTCTTTGCTCACTGGTCTTTCCATGACACAGACCTGTGTCTTGATGGCTGTGACCTTCAATGACTTCTATGTCCGTAGTACTGAGAAGCTAAGCCCCTGCGTCAGTTACTCGGGAGGAAGGTCTGGACTCCCAAGGGAAACTGTTTTCTGGCTCAGAGTGTATATTCTGAGGCAGCTTGTTTTCTCTGAATACTGGGGAAAGTGGGGAGAGGCGGTTTCCACTGGGAGTAGAAAGTTTGTGGGTTATAGTAGTTAGGGCTCTGTTTCTGCCTGAGAGCCGTGTGATCTCAGGCTGTCTTGTTTTGATGTGCCGTGGAGTCGGTTCCGACTCATAGCAACCCTGTATAGGGTTTCCGAGGCTGTAAATCTTTATGGGAGCAGAAAGCCTCATCTTTCTCCCACGGAACAGCTGGTAGTTTCAAACTGCTGACCTTGCGGTTCACAGCCCGATTCGTAACCACTGCGCTACCAGAGCTCCTTCTCAGGCTGTCTCGTCTCCCTGTAATCATCCGCAGGTCCAGGCTCTCTGTACTTGTAATTTCTGTGCTCCTTCTAAAGGTGAGATTGCATCTGGACAGACCTCTCCTCTGTCTCTGACTCCAGGTGGTAGGACAGGGCTTCCTCCCCTGGGACCTAGGGCACTTGTCCCTCATGATGGCTTTGTGTGCACCTTCAGTGGTATTGCACCATTTCCAAAGTGCCTGTCCCTCTGTTTTCTCACTTGGCTCTTTTACTGCTGGAGAGATTGAGGGGTTATCAGTCCTCTTCATGGATGAGGAAGCCCAGCCTCTGGAAGGGTCACATGGCCAAGAGCTGGAAGTAGAACCCACCCAGAATGGCCTCACCAGTGGTCTTCCCAGACACTCTAACTTGAGTTCTTCACATTGACGTTGCTTGTCTGTCTTGAGCATTGTACTTTCTCATGATGTCTCTGTGTGCGGTCAGAGTGGCGACAGTAACTTGGAAGCTGACATAGGAACCCTGAGGGGGTAGCGAGTTTATGTTCATGGGGAGTAAAACCTCAGAAAAGCAGGGTGAGAGTGGGGTGCACACCTCCAAGAATGTAGCCAGTGCCATTGTGGTACTGTGGAAGTGGTTGGATCGATGTGTATTTAGTTGTTGTTGTGTGCCATAGAGTCGGTCCCGACCCATAGCGAGTCTATACAGGGTTTCCAAGGCTGTAAATCTTTACGGGAGCAGAACGCCTCATCTTTCTCCTGCGGGAACGGCTGGTAGTTTTGAACGGCTGACCTTGCGGTTTGCAGCCCGATTTGTAACCACTACGCCACCAGAGAGCTTCTACAACAACAAAATAACATTTTTTTTTTTTTAATTGACATTTCAGTGAGCAGAATGTATCCAAAGTTCCTTCAGTTGAGCAGAGCGGGGCGTTGACGCGGGGCCCACCCCTCCCTACCTAATGCCGTCTCAGAGGGCTGGGGTCTTATCAGGGAGGGAAGCATGCCACTTCCCCTCCCTCCCTCCCCCCCTCCCCCCCCCCCTCGTTGGTTTTATTTTCCTTCTCCTCCACATCACCTGTAGCATTTTAGCTGTATATGATTTGTGGATTCCTTTCCGTTTCAAAGGCGTGTTAACTTCCAACCCTGTAGGGGCCCATTTTCCATTGTAAATTATATAGGGAAAAGTTCCGGCAGCTCTGGTCAGCCAGTTACTGATTGCCCAAAAATAATACCAAAAGTCAATAGGAAGAAGCAAAGCACCTTTTTAAAAGGCCTACAAAGGATCGAAAACTCAGGTGTTTCCATGGTGAATAGGCCTCGAGACCATTCATAGGCCATTGTCTGAGCTAGTGTTACCTTACACGACCGTCCTGCACTTCATCCAAAGTCAGTCAGTGTCACCTCTTGTGTGCCCCTCAGTGTCTCACTGCCGACAAACAGCTACATTGTTGTTGCTGATCTGAAAACTGGCCTAGTCCACCCCTGAGGCCCGGAGTCACTGCTGGACTTGTCCCTGGTGAGTGACCTGGGGGTTAGGAAAGCCCAGGCCATCGGTGCTCTACCATTGGCCCGTGATGTGGCCCTGGGTGAACCCTAAACCAGACCTGTTACTGTAAAATCGATTCCGAGACCCAGTGACCTAGAGGACAGACGAGAACTGCTGCAGATGGTCTCCACAGCGGTCATCTTTACTGGTGAGCTCGACCACCAGCCTTTTGATAAGCAGCCAAGTATTTAACCACAACTCATTTCCATCAAGTGGCTTCCAACTCATGTTGTTAAGTGCCGTCAAGTTGGTTCTGACTCATAGCGACCCAGTAGAGGGTTTCCAAGGAGCAGCTGATGAGTTTGAACCGCCGACCTTACATTTATTGTACAGCGCCGCTCCTCGTGACCCCGTGTAGGCATTCTGAGTGTGTACACCCTATAGGGGCACACAGCCTCAACTTTCTCCCGAGCAGTGACTGGGGACCTCAAACTGCTGTCCTATCCAGCGCTTGTCCTACAGAGCCACCTCACTCCCCAGGTCTCCGGTGGTGTTGGTGGTGGTATGTGTACCATTGAGTTGATTCCAACTCATAGCGACCCACTAGAGGGCTTCTGAGGCTATAAATTCCTCATGTGGAGCAGCTGGTGGATTCGACTTGATGACCTTCCAGTGCATAACCCACTGCACCAGCAGCACTCCTGTTGTTGTAGTTGTTAAAGTGCTGTTAAGGCAGCGCCAATTCTTAGTGACTCCTATATAGGGTTTCTGAGGAGTGGGCGGTAGATTTGAACCAGCAACCTTGTGGTTAGTAGCCCCATGTTTATCCTACAGTGCCAGCCATGTAACATGTGTTGACATATGGCAACATAACGCCTAGACTGTTGCTGTGCCCGGGCTTCCATATCATGAAAGCACGCTTTCCCAGCTCTGGCTAGGACCGTCCACCAGTCAGAACCTCCTCTGAGCACTCATATGGACCGGGACCTGGGATCCACTTGAGCATGTGACTGTGTGCAGAATGCTTTCACTGGTATTTCACGCAGTCTTCATACTGGTCCTGGAGGGAGCAAGTATTGTGTGTCCTCTTTTCATTTCCTTGAGGAAGAAACCAGGGCAAAAAAGGGGTCAAAAACTTGACCATAAGTAGAGCCCAAAGGTGATGGATCCAGGATGTGAACCCCTGACAACAGAGACTTTGCTCCTTTCCTCTTGTGCAATGAGTTTGGCTGTGGAGTACCTTCAGGACCCCGGAGTGGAGTGGAGAAGCCAACACTCATGGAAATGGAATGAGGACTAGTGATGCAGGCAGCCCTAAGCGTAGACAGGAAGAGCAGCAAGAGTGGAGAGGTCGGGGTCGTCAGGTAAGACTGCAAGGAGAACGTGGGACCGAAGGTAAACTTTGAAGGACGAGAAAGATTTTTTTAAAAGGGACTGAACAGCAGTTAAGTGGTCCCCCAGGAGCTGCTCTAGGTGCTAGGGACACAGTGGTGAAAAGATGAGTGGTCTTGTCCTCAATTTACTGAAACAGAGTGGAGAAAGGGAAGACAAGCAAGCCAGCATAGCCAGAGATGAAGAAAACCAAACTAAAGCTAGGCGGTGTAGAGGGTGGGCTCTCTCTTTGCTGATGCCCTTAGAGGGGACATTTTAAATTGAGGTCTTAATAATGGCACAGTTTGGCAGCTTCAAGGGTCAGAAAAGGAGAGGGAAGCTGAAGCTTCATGAAGAGGAAGAGAATGAGGGGCATGTAGGCAGGCCTTATCACATAGGACACTGTGTGCTATGGCGAGCCACGGGAAGGAGTTTTGTCTCACAGACGGCGCTGCTATGAGATGATGGTAGAATGTGACATGATAGCCATCCAGTGACACTCCACTGTGTGGCTGGAAGACTTCTCAGGTGGCCATTGCAGTCTTGTAGACCAGAATGACTGCAGCTTGGACTAGCAATGGAGCAATCCGTCTAGGTGATGAGAAGTACTTTAGAGGCATAGCCTCCGGGACTTCCCTGATGGAGCAAGCATGGCAGTACAGGAAAGATCTAATTAAGCATGACTCACGTGGATGCTCATAAAGGAAGACTTACTAACACCTTGCGATGTGCAGATGACACAACTTTGGTTGCTGCAAGCAAAGAGGACTTGAAATACTTACTGATAGAGATCAGTATTATCACTATAACCTATAGTATTGATTGCCCCTCAATGTAAAAAAAGAAAAGAGAATCCTCACAACTGGACCAATAAATAGCATTATGATAAATAGTGAAAAGATTATAGTTTTCTAAGACTTCATTCTGCTTTGGACCAACACTCAAGGAAGCAGCAGCCAAGAAATCAAACGACATATACTGCATTAGGCAAATCTGCTCCACAAGACCTCTTTAAAGTGTTCCAGAGCAGAGATATTAGTTTGAGGACTAAGGTGTGTTTGACCTCATGCATGGTATTTTCAGTAGCTTCATATGTGTGTGAAAGTTAGTTGGACAGTGAATAAAAACTGGAGAATCTGTACAGTTGCATTATGGTGTTTGCGGGGAATACTGAAAGTCATGGACTTCCGGAAGAACAAACACATGTGTCTTGGAAGAAGTACACATTCCGAATGCTCCTTAGGAGGGAGGTTAGTGAGACTTGGTCTTGTATGCTTTGCACCTCATGTCAGGAGGATCAGTCCCTGGAGAAGAACATCTTGCTTGGTAAAGTGGAGAGTCGTTGAAAAAGAGGAAGACCCCTAAACATGATGGACTGACACAGTGGTAGCTGCAATGGGCTCGGATATAATGATGGTTCTGCGATGGCACAGAGCCAGGCAGGGGGTTTCACTCTGTTGTGCATCAGGTCGCTAGAGTTGCAATCGACTCACCTGACAAAAGTAGGTGTCTGGGGTTCCATTTGTCATGACGGAAAGACTTGATGCAAGCAGTTGGTCTTTGGTGTTAGCTGGGAAAATATTGGGTGTTTTTTGTTTTTTGGGGAGGGGAGCAGGGAGCAGGTTCCCAGGCAAGGTTGATTGAGTGACCACGGCCTAACTAGACAAGAACTAGCTGAAGTCACAGTGCATCCTTTCGGATGAGATCAGTTAGTTCATTTCCTTGTCTTCTCTAGTCTCTCTAACTGTCCTGCCGCCCCTCCATGCCGCCCCCTAAAGCACTTCTAACCTGCTAACGTATTGCAGTGATGGGTCAATGGTAGAATACTTGCCTTTCATGCAGAAGACCCAGTTTCAGTTCTCGGCCAGTACACCTGTAGGGCAGTGACCACCCATCTGTCAGTGGAAGCTTGTGTGTTGTTAGGATGCTGACAGGTTTCAGTGAAGCTTCCAGACTAGGACAGACTACATTTCCTTATAGCCTCTTAAAGGAACTTGCTCAAAATGTCAGTCACTGCCACTGTTTAGGGGGTCTTCCTCTTTTTCGTTGACTCTCCACTTTATCAAGCAAGATGTTCTCCAGGGACTGATTCCCCCCAACACGATACACAAAGTATACAACACAAAGTCTCACTACTGGTATCCAGGCCTCTGTTTTTCCACATTGTTACTACCAGGAAAGACAGAAGGATCTCCTCCAGCCCTCTGTCAATGACCTACTTTTTCAGCAGCTCCTCTCCTGGTCTTTGAGCTTTTCAGGAGCAGGACATTTTTCTGAGTCATTTTTACCAGCCTTTGACAGTTTAGACAGAGTTTGTTTTGTGATGTTAGTTGCAATGCCCTCAATGTAACATCACTCTTCCCACTTCCTCCCTGGATTCCCCATCCCCATTTGTCCATCTTTCCTGCCCATTCCTGCCTTCTGAGCTTTGTCTTTAGGCACATGCTGCCCTTTTGGTCTCCTGTGTCTGACTGTTCCTCACAGGTCTGCCTCTCCACTTTACAGACTGAAAGCAAATTTGAATGATGTCTAAGGGCCACAGTCTCCGGGGTTCCACCAGTCGATCAGACCACTAAGTCTGCTCTTTGTTATAATTTCAAATTGTGTTGTACATTTTTCTCCCACTTTGCTCAGGACCTTCTATTATGAACCCTTTCGGAGCAGTTGGTAGAGGTACCTGGGCATCATCCAGTTCCTCTGGTCTCAGGCTATTGGAGGCTGTGGTTCACATGGTCCATGAGCCCTTTAGACTCATTGTTTCTTTTTGTTTCATTTTTGTTTTTCACTCTTTTCTTGCTCCAGATAGGAAGAGGTCAATAGTTGCATCCTGACCCATTTCGACCCTGTATAGGGCTTCCAAGGAGTGGCTAGTGGGTTTGAATGGCAAACCTTGTGGTTAGTATTACAGTGCTTACTTATCCTACAGAGCTACACCAGGACTCCTATTGTATCTCAAATGGCTGCTTTTAAACCCCCCAACCACTGTTCACCAAACACTGTCTTTATGGCCTATGTTTTACCAACTGACCTAGATGGCCCCTGAAGCTGTTGTACTAAGGCCTCAAGCCCAGTGACTCAGACCCTCAAGACATTTGTTTATGACTAATCTGTATGTGCTTGGGGGTGTAACTCCCACATGCTGTCCCATTACCAGTTCAACTTACATATCTACCTGTGTTATTGTTAAGTGTTGTCTAATGAGTTCCAACTCATAGAGACCCCCGTATAGGGTTTCCAAGGAGTGGCTGATGAGTTTGAACTGCCGGCCTTGTGCTTCACACTGACCTTGCGGTCCAGTGCTTTATCCCACAGCATCCCACCAGGACTTCTATTGTTACTGCGTACTTCCCAGTGTCTTCCTTTGCCTCGCTCTTGCTGTGGTGACCGCTCCCCTATGTTGTGTACTCCTTTTCCCTTCTCCCAAGTTAATACTATCCTGTGATTTTTCCTCCCTCCCCTCCCATCCCTGGTAAGCATTAAAGAATGTTGGTTTCTGTGTGTGTAAACCTTTCCTTGATGTTTTATGATAGTGGTCTCCTACTCTACCTGCCCTTTTGTAATTGACCTCTTTCATAATTATATAATGCCCTCCACCATGATGTGAAATGTTTTGAATTCACAGCAGTTGTTCCATGCTGAGTTTCTTCGTTTTGTTTGTTGTGGTCATTACTATGATTGCCAGGGGAGATGGTATCTCATTGTGCCTTGATTTATATCTCTCCATTGACTGTTGGCCACCTCAGTGTTGTCTGTGATGAAGTATCTCTTCATGCTCTTTGCTCAATGTTTTATTGGATTATTTGTATTTTTGTTGTGGAAGTGTTGAAGATTTTTCTATAAATTTTAGACAGTAGTCCCTTGTCAGATATGTCGTTGCCAAAAGTTTGTCCCCAGTCTGTAGGTTCTCTTTTTACTCTTTTGGAGAAGTAAATTTACTCTTGGTGTGCATGTTTAATTGTTAGAAGTTCCTATTTTTTGTTGTTTGTGAATTTTTAGTTCTGTTTGATAGGCTACTTATGCTATAAATTAGGGTCCCTGAGTTTACCCCTATTTTTCTTCCATGATCTTTATAGTTTTAGGTTTTGCATGGAGATCTTGGATCCATTTTGAGTTAGTTTTTGTATGTGATGTGAGGTACGGATCCTATTTCAGTTTTCTGCCTGCACCAACTGTTAAAGAGACAGTCTCTTCTCTGCTTCC
The DNA here is from genome assembly GCF_000296735.1 of Chrysochloris asiatica. Classification (NCBI taxonomy): domain Eukaryota; kingdom Metazoa; phylum Chordata; class Mammalia; order Afrosoricida; family Chrysochloridae; genus Chrysochloris; species Chrysochloris asiatica. The sequence continues at coordinate 7,675,306 of NW_006408543.1, forward strand.
TGCAGTTCAGCCCTTTGTAGAAGATCAGCTGTCTGTAGTTGGGTGGATTCACTTCTGGGCTCTCAGATAGGTTCAGTTGGTGTGTGTATCTGCTGGCATGCCGGTACCAGGCTGGTACTGTGGCTTTACAGTCAGTTCTGAGATCGGCAAATAGAAGGCGGCCTTCTTTATTCTCCTCATCTTTGGTAGTGCCTTGCTTATCTTGAGTCTCTATCCTTTCCTCATAAAGTTGGCGAGTCATTTTTCATCTCTTTAAAGAATATTGATGGATTCTGATCATGGATCGCTTTGAGCAGCCTTCTTATCCATGAGTACTTGTGTTCTTGGGTTTAAAAAAAATGATCCATTTAAATCAAATAGGATAAATATGGGTAGACATCACCTACGTGAACAAGAGAATATGGAAATCCGCAATCATTTTATAAAGGAGTCCTTAAGACCAAAAGCTGTGAGAAGTGCTTCTGTACACTGCTTCACATGAGTGTACTATGAAAAGCATGCATAGAAATGATAAAAAGATGGCGGCTCCCAGGGGTAGACAGGAGTGGAACTAACACTGGGCAAACAGCTCTGGGATGAGCTGTGCATTTGCCAGCCTGACCGATGGCATCCTAGAAGCCAACTTGTCACACATGTGAAATGTTTCATAACAGACCTTGTAAGCTGAGTGTATTACATTAAACCTGTTTCAAACCTGTTTTAATTAAGGGGGGAAAACACACATCCTATAGATCATTTGTTAATTACCCAGAGGAACTCAGAAGCCTCATACAGGGTCACCAGGAGTCGGAACCAACTTATTGGCACTTTACAAGTGCAGCCTATTAGTTTGTATTTGTAAACTGACCATCGTTGGCATTGAGTTCTAGGTTGTTGTTGTTGTTATGTGCCGTGGAGTCGGTTCCGACTCACAGTGACCCTGTACAGGGTTTCCGAGGCTGTAAATCTTTTGCGGGAGCAGAAAGCCTCATCTTTCTCCCACGGAACAGCTGGTAGTTTCGAACTGCTGACCCTGAGATTCGCAGCCTGATTTGTAACCACTACGCTGCCAGAACTCCTTATTTTCAAGATATGCTATAGTGCTTAGGATTGAAATAGCATGTTGTCAGCAAGTCACTGTCGAATGGTAAGCGTGGGGGAGAACATAAAAAGAAATAACTCATGAGGCCAAGTGTTAACCATCGATCATTATTTATCTCTGTCGCTCTGAAATTTCTCCAAATAAGCAACTGGAGGGAAAGTAGCTTCCGAAGAGTTGGCTCTGGCGGTTTTCTGCTTCCCTAAGGGAAAACCCCTAGACAGCAGAAGGTCCGGCTTACAGGTCTAAGAGCCAGCTCTACGTGGGCAAATCTCTGCCCGTCTTCAGGCCTGTTTCCCCATCCAAAAACATATGTCAAGATGTCTTCAGCTCTGATAAGGCTGTGATTCACATCTCTGGGTTTCTCAATCATGGAGCTCAATCATGGTGGCGTCATGGTGGTGAAGCTTCCTCATTCCCTGTTAGTACGCACTCTTGCCCTGTGCTGGCTGAGGAGGTCGGCCCTCTCCACCTCCTCTTCCCCTCCTGGAAGTCTCCCTTCCCTCGGGCAGGATTCGAGGTGCCCTCCGCTTGCCCTCACAGTGCCTTACGTGCTGTGGGACCTAGCACATCTAGGTGGCTTGTTTGTGAGTGCTTACATGCTCATCTCCACATGAGGACAGAAACCACCTCTTTTAGCCAACAGAAGGTGGGGTTTCTGTAGCTACTCGGCATGAGAATATCGCTGATACATCAGCCCTCAGTAAATGGAGTGGTTTCCTGATTTATTTTTAAAGTGAGTGCAGAAAAAGTGAAAGAGGAAGCAAAGGTGGCCAAGTGGGTTATAGTCTGCCCCGGCCACCCCCCAAATAATAACAGTCCCGGCAGGCTGAGAAGTAGGGGAGGCAGCAGAACGAGTCAGACTCAAAACTAAGCTTACACACAGAGGTAGATGTTTGCTCAGCGGTCATTTTGTCCCAGTATTGAAACACACCAAAGCCCACCTCATGAAACAGCTGTTTTCTTGGGGTCAGAGAAGTCTGATGAGGGTTATGAGGAAGACAACAGCAGCGTGTGAAGGGTGCAGGAGAAGCCAGGTGGTAAGTGGGGCTCCAGAGACCTATGTCTGGAAGGCTTGGTCACATGGATTCCATGCTGGCCACCTGCAGACGAGCGGTTTGTTCAGGCTTCAGCCTGAAGGCCTCCACAGAGACCCACTCGACATGCCGTGTCCTGCTTGGCCAGACCCTTCCCTGTTCTCCAGGCTGTTTAGGAACCTGAGGCCTTGTTGGGTTTCTGGGTAGACATTAAAAGAATGAGAGGGCGTGATCGTTTCGTGTGTGACAGAGCCAGTGTCCTACTGACTGTGGCTTAAGTCTCAGCTCATGAGGGTTTGCCGCTTACTCAAGCCAACATTTCCCTAGTTCAAGATGCAGGGACTGATGTGGGATAAACGGCTTCCCTGTTTACTTCCTTGTTATTGTTGTTAAGTGCCATCAAGTCTGGTTCCGACCCATAGCGACCCTGTACAGGGCTTCCTAGGAGTGGCTGGTGAGCTTGAACCGCCAACCTTGCAGTTCATACCGCTTTGCAGACTGACGCATTAACCCATGGCGCCACACCAGGACTCCGTTTACTTCCTTAGTCCTATCTTATCTTCAATAAATGTAAAAGACAGCCCAGAAAGATGATTACTGTAATTTTACAGAGATGGGGCTGTACTTCCCTGAAGTCACGTGCCTAGGAAGTATTGGTGCTAGGCCAGGACCGTAACTCTGGCCCTTAGCACCCTCATCACTCTGCGTGTGTGTGTGTGTGTGTGTGTGTGTGTCTGTGTGTGTCTGTGTGTGGGGTGTCACACAGAAGCCGGTCTCGGTAATCACGGGAGCTTTATGCCGAGTCCCGCAAGTGCCATCATCTCGGTAGTTGCTAAGTAAAGATTTGTTGAATGAGTGACACATAGACAGTTGTCATTGGTTAGGCCTATTTCATGCTACTAAGAACCGCTGTAGCTGAGCTTAGACCCCAACAATCTCTGAGCCTGAGGTGAACGTTTTCTGTGACATCATGATGCCAACTTACATGAATGAAGGGGCAGCGACATTTAACCGGAGCTCTGGGGACAGGTAGGATCCAGATCTATGGGTAGAGAAAGAAGAAAGCATGGAGGCAGGGAGAACATCTTTCTTCGTCATTACTTGAGCAGTGCCTGCAAAGGCCCGGATGTGCTAGTGACCTACCCCAGCTTAGGCTTCAAGAAAGGCTTTCTGGCAGGGATGCCAGAGATGGAGGGCCGAGATGAGGACATAGAGAGATGGAGCAGCTGAGGACTCCACACTCATGGAAAGAGAAAGATTGGATGCTGGCGGTCAGGAGGCAGGCCTGCAGAATGAGCCCTTTGTTTAAATTATTATATATTCCTGAGTGTTTTTGTGTACAACTCCCTCCCCCCCCCCCAAAAAAAAAACAGAGGAACTAGAAGCAATACTATTGAATGATGCTGCTCCTCGGAGGAGATTGTAATCATTGCAATGAAACGATGGTGTAAAACCCATGTTGTCCCCGGTAAACTGTCACTCAGTTCACAGTAAAAAGACAAGGCTTTCTGAAGGCAGTGATAGGACTGGCTGAGTAAGCTAGGGAGCATGAGCGGGGCCAGTGGCTGTTGCTTAGGGACCATGGATGTGCTGGGGGGCGGGGGGGGTGGAGGACAAGGGAGAGCTGTCAGGACCATGGGTCTGCTGGGGGGGGGAGGGGGACAAGGGAGAGCTGTCAGGAGCCTCGCTGTCTGACACGGAGCTGAGACGATCCCACACTGTTGGTGCCAGGTCTACATCTTTTCATTCTTATAACAACCCTGTGAGGAGGTGTTGCTGTCATCCCCATTTCCCTGATTGGGAAACTGAGAAATGAGGAATTCAGCAATCTGAGGCCATATAGCTAGTAAGTGGGGTGGTGGTGATGTGCCGTGGAGTCGGTTCCGACTCATAACAACCCTGTACAGGGTTTCCGAGGCTGTAAATCTTTACAGGAGCAGAAGGCCTCATCTTTCTCCCGCGGAACAGCTGGTAGTTTCGAACTGCTGACCTTGAGGTTCGCAGCCCGATTCGTAACCACTACGCTACCAGAGCTCCTTAATAAGTGGGGAGAGGTGTCTCAAGATTTTTCTGGCCACATTGTGAAAGGTGATTTAGTGGCAGGGACTCTGGAGGAGGAAAGACGCGAGTGAGAGCACTGGCAACAAGGAGGGAGAGAAAGGAGCAGATGTGAGGAAGTGGATTGAGGAAGTGGAACCGTGCGTTGTCGTGGAGGATGTGGCGAGACCTGTCCAAAACGGCCTCCAGGTTTCAGACCCGAGACTAGATGCCTCTTGCTGCCATTCACTGAAAGAGAAAACGTGAGAAGGATGCTTTCTGGTTCCGGTGGGCTGAATTTGGAGGTCTGGTTGAAATATGATTCCATTGCTTAGGAGAAAGGTCAGAATCAGAGACCAACATGGGGCTGTCCAGATATCGGTGACCATGACCCCTGGCCATGGCTAGCAGAGCTTGTCCAAGGTCCGAGAGCTTGTGTTTCTCAGTTGATTTCTTGAGCCATTTGCATCAGAGTCAGCGAGGATGCGTGTTAACTTACAGATGCCCCGGGCTGACCTAAGGCCTACTGAATCAGGAGACTGAGAATTCCTATTTTCCCTCTTAGCTAACTCTCATGGCGCACATCATTTTGAGCATCGTGTCAGTAGAGTAAGAAGAAAACAAGTCTGAGTTCACCTTGGGTGATGCTGGAGTCGGTTTTGTTTTGTCACTGGTGGGAGACTGATTTGGCGGTGGGAATTGGTGATGGTTCTACAACACCAAGAATACCATCCGTCACTGAGTTGTACCTTCAGTCACAAATGTACCATTTGTACATGCAAACCAAGAGGGACTGACAAGTGTTCTATTACCTCTTGTCACCTCAACAAAACACTAAGTCAGAAATCGGCTTGAGTGCTCGCTTCAGCAGCACATATACTATAATTGGAACAATGCAGAGAAGGTTCCCATGGCCCCTGCGCCAACGATGACACATAAATCTGTGATGCGTTCCATGTTTTTTTGAACTGAAGCAGTGTTTGGGGAGTCCGTTTCCCTGTCACGTAAGCACCATATTCAACATTCTTCAGAAATGTTTCCATTTGAATGGGGTGATTTTCTTCATCTCTTAGTTACAAATACCTGACTTTAGATATAAGACCATTTGTAAGATGCCATAGGGAGAACATCGGTTTTACACCATTGGCTCATCGCAATGATTAATTCCACATTCAAAAAAGAGAAAATAAAGGATTAATGTAACTTAAAAAAAAAAAAGGTTTGCGATCAAAGACCTCTTAGAGAGCACAGTAAAAGCCCACTCCAAGATACAGATGTGTGCTCTCAAGGCTGATGGATTCCGTCTCGCAGGTAATTTCAGGGAATTGTGGACTGTTTCATAGACCCCAGCATAAGGTCGGAAAGAACTAGACACAATCTCGCGGAAGCTGTAAATTACTCTGCAGTGACTCGACGGAGGATCCAGGGAGAGTGTCACAGTGGGAGTGGGGTGGGGGCATGCAGCAGGGCTTGCTTCCGTGAGAGTCGAGTCGAACACTTTCAGGACTGAAGAGTGCCCATTGGAATCGTCTAGAGGTTCAGTGTATGACTGGGGACAGATGCCAGTGAGGGGTGGGAGAAAGCAAGTCAACAGCAGCTTGATGGAGGAAGAAGAGGAGAGGTAGAGGGTGATCGCTGGAGGACGTGAGGACCCCTTAGCTCACTTGCTTCTGTCTGCCGGGTTCACTTCCTGTAACCGTTGTTGTAGAGAGAGAGAACAAAGGCTGCTGTAGGACCCTGATTTTAGGCCCAGGAAACCCTGGGCTGTGGGTCACCCTGGTCCCCAGTCCTGCTGAGGAGGTCACCTCTGAAGGGACATTGGGCCTGAGCAGGACCAGTTGCGGGGAGGCAGGCGTGTGCTGTTTTCACTCCAGTAAGAGGCCACACAGCACAGCACTGCGTGTGTGCGCAGGAGCCAGGCCTGGGTCCTCGGGGCCCCCAACTCACAGAGGGCTGCTTTCCTGAGCCCCAGGTTGTTGTGAGATGGACACTGAGGGTCATCTGTGGCGGATGCTTTCACTTAGCAGTTACTACTCTCTCCGTGAAAATAAACAGACAGGATTGTGATGGGCTCTTCCCATGGGCATACAGTCCAAACACACTTACCCACAGTCCTTGAGTTGTCGATTCAATAGTGGATTCTTGTTGCTAAGTGCCGTCGAATCAGTGCCAACCCATAGCGACCCTGTTTAGGGTTTCCGACGTGCGGCTGGTAAGTTTGAACTGCCGACCTTGTGGTTCAAACTGACTTGGAAGCACTGCAGTCGAGTGCGTATCCTACAGTGCCACACAAGGACTCCCAACAGTGGGGAGTGTCAGCAACATTCTAGGGACTCGGCTTACGAAGGGGGGGATGCTGCTTCGTGGGGCAGGCAGGCAGGCAGGTGGGCAGATATGGGCCAGTCTGCACCAGCTTGTCTCCTTCTGGAAGCCGGAGTTGGGGTGATAGGGTTGGGGTGGTTGGGCTTTCTTCAAGCTTAACCCCGGACTCAGCCAGCATTCTCCATTGGGGCAGTCCTACCCCATTCGGGTTGCTTTGGGACTTTACATCCTCTGTGCATGCTTCTGGAATTGGCTCTCTGCCCTTGAGATTTTGTGGGAAGGGTCTGAGAAATGCCAGGGAAGGATTCCAGAAAGAGTGTGTAGGAAGACCGCGCTGAGGGTGGTGTATCTACACAAGGCCACGTGGTAACCTTCCCAAGGTCAGTCTCCGTCCCAGAGGGACAGCTGGTGGAACGGGACCTGCACTGTGTGGGTGAAGAGAAAACACGCAGCAAGGTGGACCTCGGCTGCCTACACCTGCGTGTGGGGGCCACAGGCCTCTTCCTGTGGGCTAGCTTTCATCTTCAGATACAACAGTGCTTTCGTACCTCAAGTCTCAGGAGAGCCACATTTAGGGTTCAGAGTTGTGTGCAGAAAAATTGGGGTGCAGACTGATTAATGGCAAAATCTCCACAGACCTCCAAAAGTGCTCTATGCTCTCTGACTTTAAAAATGAGCTGCTGAGCCCAAGTCCAGACAGGGTGTGTGCGTCTCCTCTCCCCACATGCCGTGTCCTGTGCCAGCGAGGACTCACTGCTTGTCTGTGACACCTGGGAGGCCAGACCTGGAGACACCCGTGGCCCAGTCACATGACCTTTCTCTTCTGAGCTCCAGGTAAACATACAGCCTGAAGCTAAGGTCCCTTTCTTGCATCCCCTGGGATGGAAAGGACAGGCTGAGATAGTTTGAGTGCCCACAGGTACCATACGCAGCCCAAGAGAGAAACCCTGTTTGCTCAGAGCAGCCTGTTAGGGCCCAGCACCATATGTTGTTGTTGCTGTTAAGTGCCATCAAGTCAGTTCCAACCCATAGCAACCCTGCATCGGGTTTCCAAGGAGCGGCTGGTGAGCTTGAACCGCCAACCTTGCAGTTCAAACCAACTTTGCAGTCCAGTGCATTAACCCACAGCACCATATAGAACAAACCAAACAGCAGGTTTTGTCCAAACCCCCACCCAACCCCCCCACTAATCAACTGACTTGTTTTGATGATATAAAAATCCAGCCTGCACAAAAGGTGTAGAGTTCCGTGTTTTCTTAGTGGTTACCAGAGCCAGGAGGAAGAGGCAAAGGGCAGTCACTGCTTATGAGGATGGGAATTTGGCAGTGATTATTAATAAGGTTTGTACAGTATGATTAATATAATCGAGATCCCTGAATTGTACAGGGGTCCCTGCGTGGTGTAAACAGTTACTCACTCACTCGATGAATAACAAAAACATTGGTGATGGGAACCCACCCAGCGGCTCTCAGAAGACAGGTTTGGCAGTCTGCTTCAGAAAGGTCACAGCAGATGAAAACCCCACAGAGCAGTTCTCTGTACAGACAGGGTCACCGTGAGTCCAAATCCGCTCACCATCTACCCACAAGAGCAAAACTGTACCCATGAAATATGTTGGCCTGGCAAATGTTGCTTCTTACACACAACACATACACATACTACCCATGAAGCTCTGAGAGATCAGGGCCTCGTGAGAATCAGCCTTCTCATTCCTTCACACTCCCTGTGGTCGGGCTTCTCATCAGGGAGGGTGGGGCACGCTGCTGGGGAGGAAGGTGGGTAAGGGTGTGGGAGTGTTTTCCTTGCTGTTAGATTTCCTCAGTCAGTCGCAACACAATCATCAGAGACTGACTAGGAGCTCCTCAAATGGAACCACACACACACATATACACAGACACAAGACAGTGGTTTTGGTAACCACGGTTTAATTTAAATCCAAAATGTTAAAAACAGCAGCAAAAAAAAGGAACCTGTGGCTGTAATTATAATAAGAAAAGTAACGATTGCTATTTGAGCATCTGTTCCGAGCTGGGGGGCGGTGGGGGTGGGGTGGGGGCGTGGAGATACAGTCTGTGTGAGGAGCAGCCAGGTGCTGAGAGCTCAGTGAGGTGAGGGGCTGAGCTGCCTCCACCCCATAGCTCTTCCTGCACTCGCCCACACCATGTTTCTTCAGAAACCTTCCCCTGCTCCCTGGCCCCTTGAGGCTGGGACAGTTTGTGAGGACTGTTACTAGAGCAGAGGCTGTCTGTCCTAGGCACATGTTTCCTGACTCACTGTCATCTGGGCTTGTCAGGCTGCAAAGAGCCAGACCAGGTGCCGTCCACTTGCTGTCAGAGTAGTACTGTTTTCAACAGCAGGTTTGTAGACCTGTCTTCCGAGGCACCGCGGGGTGGACTCGAACCTCCAACCTCTGGGTTAGTAGCTGTGCACGTCAACTGTTTTTAGGACCCGACACTAGCGTAATGTGGCAGATCAGGAGGCAGCCAGAGCACAGTGACCAGGGACTTACAGCTTTGTCATGTGAATAATGGATGAGTGGACCAAGATGGTCCTTTCCTTGACCACTGGACCAACCTAGGATATCCAGAAAGCCCCAAGTCACTCTCCAGGGGAGCAAGTGGGGTACCACTCAAAACATGGACGGATTGTCTATAGCAGAGTTGAGGGATGCTGTTGAGTTGGTTCCAATTTACAGAAACCCTGTGTAGGATTTCTAAGGGGCAGCTGGTGCATTCGAACTGCTGACCTTGAAGTTCAAACCGACCTTTTGGTCTGGTGCATTATCCTATAATGCCCAAGAAACATTTGGTCTGGCCCTGCCAAGACAATCACAGTTCCAGACATCACAATATAACAGGTTAATTTTTAAGATGATAATTTTGTATGGTCTGCAAATGATGTTATAAATATCCAAATGGCCCTGAGCAGAAAAAAAGTTCCCCATCTCTGGTCTATAGTCCCAGCATTTAACAACAGAACGGTTGGTTATGGAGAGTGTAAATTTCCTGTCACTCCGAAGTAGACAGTGTCTACTTGTCCGGGCTGCATTGGAGGGTTGTGGATTGAAGCATGTCTCCCCAAAATATGTGTTGTGGGTCCTAACCCTTACACTTATGGTTGTAATCCCATTCGTGAGTAGAGATTTGTTATGTTAATGAAGGTGTTTCTGACATGGGACACATGAAGATGGAACAAGGAACTGAGCTGAAATGAGACAGGGACCAGAACCACAGAGAGATGGTCTCTCCCTAGAGCCCAGGCCTGGATGTCACTGATAGTGACTACCACATAGGCTCAAACACAGGAATGACTGTGAGGATGGTGCAGAACCAGGAAGGATTTCCTTCTGTTGCACACACAGTCCCTACGAGTCAGAGTCAGCGCTCTTAACAGCAACAAGCTTCCCAAACTGTGAGAAAATCCATTTCTGGTTTTCAAAGCCACCCTCACGGGGTGATTTGTTACAGCAGCACTGGAGATCTAAGAGAAGCTTTCTTTATTGGACATAGGATTGGATTAGATCTCTCTAGGGTTCTTTTCAACCCTGACATGCATTAGGCACCTACTGTGTGCCAGGTTCTGGAAACATGGCTTAGAATGAGACTTTTTCCTGCCCTGATGGATCCGCCATGGTGTCAGTTAGATCTTTGAAGGAGCTGATGCCAAGAGCAGATTCGAGCTTAAGGGACTTATTGGGGGAAAGCCAGTCAAGGCTGGAGGTGGGGGGAGCAGGAACAAGCATGGAGCCTCAGTCCACGCTGTAAGTCGATGGTTCTTCCTGCTGTCCACTGCCACCACGTGGGCGTCTGCTCATCGTGACCATACAGGGGATACCTTGTCTGGTCCTGCGCTGTCCTCACACCAGTGGGTGTGTTTAAGTTCAGTGTGGAGGCTAGGGTGTCACCACCACCCCCTTTTATATTTATGCTGACCCTCTACTTTATCAAGCACTATGTCCTTCTCCAAAAGTTAGTCCTTCCTCATGATGTGTCCACAGTACGTGAAACAAAGTCTCCCCATTGTCATTTCTGAGCATACTTGCTATGATGGATCCAGGTCTGACCCCTATGAAAGAAGTGGGGAGAGAAAGACTTGAGTAGGAAGCATCGCAGACCCAGTGCCCGTCCTAGGAGTCCCAGAGCAGAGGTGTCCCCATGAAAGGCCAGTCCTAGCACCCTGCCATCTTCAGTCATAGGCTTGAGCAGCCTGAGCAAACTGGGACCATAGGGCCCCGCAAAGATCTTGAAGGAGGTCTAAGGGGCCCCTTCCTGGCCCCGCACAGGAACCTCAGAAAGCACAGTCCTACCACACTGCCCCTTCCTAAATGTGCCTTCCCAGAGCTGGTCACATGCCAGCAAGCTGTGGAGCTGGGGTTTCAACTCTGATCCCTCTGACTAAATACAGGGCCCACTTGATTTTCTGGTACCATGCCGCATCTCACACAAAATTAAACCCAGAACCCAATCTGTGGTGACTTGCATTGGGACAGAACTATGACTTGACCCAAGTTCTATCTGATGGACAGTTCACTCTACTTTCTAATGAGACCAGGACGCGATATTTAGTGAAGACAGGAGCATCTGCTCCTAAGCATAGTCCCTTAAAAGATACATTGCTTCAGCCCCAGAAACACAGACAAGAAGAAGCTTACTGCTTCTTTTTAAAGTGGTTCTTAGTTTCTCCCTGGCAGCACAATGTGGTTGTCATCTCAGAACCCGGCCTGCCTAGCTCACCGTTGATTTCCCTTCAGTGTTTATTGACCGAGTGGTGAATTATGGGGAAAGATGCAATACCCACGTAGAACACAATATCCTTCTAATCTGCTCTTATACATCACAGACATTCCCAGAGCCCTCCATACCAGGCCTGGGGAACCAATGACAATATACCCTAGACTCCTAAGCCCCAGGCCAGAGTGAGGGCTCAGCGTAAGAATGAAGCCCAGCATGTAGGCAGTGGAGCCGGGTTGAGACGCAGCGCTGACTCTTTACGAGTAGGAATGTTCTTACAGTGAACATACGTGTGGGTGACTCTCCACATGCCCCGTGCACAGAACTTGTCAAGGTTATAACCTGTGCTCCCAATTTATGACATAACTCGAGTTACAACGAATCACACATACAACTTTCCTTTTTTGTTTTGTTTTTTTGTACATACTGTGTGGCGCTATGGGATAATGCCTTGGACCGAAAGGTTGCTTTGAACCACAAGGTCGGTGGTTCCGATTCACCAGCCACTCCTTGGACACCCTATACAGGGTCGCTGTGAGTTGGAACTGACTCGATGGCATTTAACAACAATGCTACACACAGTGTTGCTGACGTTACCACATCTGTAAGTTCACGTGTAGTTGGTTCTAACCTTCAAACACAGATTGGATTTATAAAGATACTGATAATGAAACGCAATAATAATGAAATTCAAAAGGAAGATTCTAGTTACATCAGAGCAGACTTAACATCAAAGTCATCAGAACAGGATTCCATCGTGAGTCGGGGACCAGCTGTGATGTCCTCAGTGGCTCGTCCACACTCCGACTAGTAGGGTATTGGATTCTGAGGAAGCACAGCCTCCCCGACACTAGGGACCAGTTACTTGGGCCAGATTGAGCCTTTTAAGTCACTGAGCCTAATTCTGTTAAGAACCTCTATGATATGGCCCAGCAACTACACAAGGGGATGGAGATAGGGGTCTTTATCAAATGTTTTGTTCCGTGACTTCTTAAATATGGGTTTCCTTAACTGCTCAGTCGTGCCATCATGACGGTCCGTATTATGTAGTAATGACCATAGGACCTACTTGCTTTTTATAAACTCACTGACCTCAAATTGTTGGACTTTAAGAATGTTTCCAGTTTTTCTTCTGTTTATAAGCCCTCCTTTTCTGATCACTGCCTTGTCTTACTGGTGGTGGTGGTTGTTGTCAAGTGCCGTTGAGTCGATTCCGACCCATAGCGACCCTGTTTAGGGTTTCCAAGGAGCAGTTGGTGAGCTTGAACCGCCAACCTTGCAGTTCAAACGGCTTTGCAGTTGTGGCGCATTAACCCACAGCGCCACTAGGTGCCTGCTTTTAGCAGCCACATCCTCTGTAGATTTGTGGGTTCTGGCATGCTGGAGACTGAGAACGTGGTTGGTTTTGAAGACTGCTAGACTCAGATGTAAGTCACAAGCGTGGAGCTCTGCATGGCTCCTCTGCACGCACGCACACAGACGGTTAGTACTGCACTGGTTTTAATGAGGACAACTTGCTCCCTCCAGGGGCCCCATTCCTGGGCTTCTGTGGTATTCTAAACAGATGGGCTCCCTGTGTCATGTCTCCGCAAAGTAAGATGTGATTGTCTTTGTACTCGGGTTTCAGAAGACCGAAATGCTCACCTATCATGATGTCGTAATTGGGGCATTTTGTGGGGTGTTACAGAGACTGTTAGCCATGTCATATCCACTAGCTACAAGCAGAACTGGTGGAAAATCTCAAATTTCACTAGTGAACACCTATGAGAACTTTCAGAAATTGTCTCAGCTCCACTTTTCTCATCTATAGAATGGGGATAGTAAATAGTTACCGTCCGTGGTGGTGGTGGTGATGTGCCGTGAACGTTGGTAAATCTCTTCCGCGGATCCACTGGTAGTTCTGTGAACTGCTGACCTCGAGACTCACTAGCATGACGGTACCAGAGTACCTGGTCTAATTTCATGTGGTGCCTAGAAGACCAAAGACAGTGAACAGATTGTCATAGTAAACGCTTCCCATCTCCTTCCCTGTTCCCTGAAAGCAAACCTGTGAGTCACCCCAAGATGCAGAGAGTTCTGGCACAGAGCCTCCGCTCCAACCCCCGGGATAGCATCCAACAATTAGGATGTTTCCTTAGGTCAGGTAGCTGTTGGCCAGTTTCCGAAGCGGGCACAGCTGGCTTCCGTTCCTTGTAGCAGAGCCTGATGATTCCGGTTTCCCTTTTTCTGCAGTGAACAGAGTATCTGCCAAGCTCGGGCGTCTGTGATGGTCTATGATGATACCAGTAAGAAATGGATACCAATCAAACCTGGCCAGCAGGGATTCAGCCGCATCAACATCTACCACAACACTGCCAGCAACACCTTCAGAGTCGTGGGAGTCAAGCTGCAAGACCAGCAGGTGAGTATGGAGGGCCATGTAACACACACACTCACCCACAGAGGGAGCAGGGGGCAACAACGCACCAGCTCGGGTTTTGGAGTCACAGCGTTGAGGTCAAGGTCTGCCCCTCCTCTTTAGTGGTGGTCCGGTAAGGCAGCACTCGCACCCTGCCCACCCCACAGGGTTACTGTTGACTCAAGTGAGATGACAGATGAGCAAGAGCTTTGAGAAATGTCACCGGTTGGACCCGTATGTTCGTCTCCTGCTAAATCTCCACGTGTAGTACGGCTGCTACCATCTTTGGTCCATCAGTCCCCTAAGACATACTTTGGAAGGAGTGTCAATATGATTTGAGGAACCAGGAAGCCCCTCTCTTCCTAATCGTACATGCTGGACCAATCAGATAACATTGTGCTTATGAGTATGCCTGTCCTGAGACCGAGTGCGGTGGTGTTAAACGGACTGAAATAGGGACGAGGAGAAAGGGTCGCCCAGCTTAACCACAGTGACCTTGGTGAGCTCTTCAGCAGTCTTCCTCCACCTCTCTTCTTAGAGATTGGCCGAGACATTTTTAGCCATGAAGTTCGCAGATGTGTGGTTTCGACATTTATGAAAACTCTCCTGAGACATCAGCTTCTGGTAGCCATTGTTGGTGAAGCTTTGGTTAAGTTGGACAGCGGATGAGCTGATGTTTCTGCATGTTCAACATATTAGCAATCAGAAAAGCGAACCCAAATTTGGGGTTCTGTATTTTGTTGTGTTGTTGCCTGTTGAATGGCTAACTGCCATTCCCACTTCAGGACCCTTGTTGTTGTTGTCAGGTGCCATCGAGTCGGAACCGACTCATAGCGACCCCATGCACAGCAGAACGAAACAATGTTCGATCCTGGGCCAACCT
>NW_006408543.1:7691415-7695368 GCF_000296735.1 Chrysochloris asiatica
TAACTCTAAATCTTTGCATATTTTATTATAGTATTTGGCTTTATCTTCTCGAGCTGATCTTTGAAATTTCCTGTTCAGCTCTTGCAGGACCCTTGGTAAACCGTAATCTGCCTATGCTGGAACTCTTGGTACCTCCAAAGATTGATTTGCTCAGATCTGGGTTCCCAGTCAGGAGCCTTGGTGGTGTACTGGGTCAGGCATTGGACTGCAACCTGCAAATTCAGCAGTTCAAACCCACCAGGCACTTCATGGAAGAAATATGAGGCTGCCTGCCCCCATAAAGATTTTCAGCTTTGGAACATTTAAGGGGATAATATATTTTTCTTGTCTTGCATGTGTACACCAAATATTTTTGCTTTATTCATTTATGAAATATAAAATGTAAATGGAGAGGCACAGCGAGGGGATGATAATCATTGAGATGAAGCAAAGTGTATGTAATATGTTGGATGTATGAAACTGATGATCTTGTCTGTAAATCTCCACCCAGTTCACAATAAAAAAGTTAAGACAAAGATTTACCGCCTTGAAACCCCTCGGGAGCCGTTCTCCTCTGCCATGTAGGTTGTTAGGAGTCAGAATCCACTTGGCAGTAGGTTTGATGTTTAGTATGGGTTTGACTTTCCAGTCAGGATGAACTAGGAGGGCATACATTTTAGTAGTGACAATTGTCCTTGTTAAAGGAGTCCTGGTGGTGCTGAAGGATAAGCACAAAGTCAGCAGTTCAAACCTACCAGCTGCTCCTTGGGAGAAAGATGAGGCTTTCGGCTCCCATAAAGACTCACAGCCTGTTGTTGTTGTTGTTGTTGTTAGGTACCCTGGAGTCGGTTAGCCTTTTATAGAATTAACATGAGACAGAGTCGACTTGATGGCAGGGCTTTTGGTTTGGTTTTCTCTTGTTAGCGAGCCTTAACGACAGGAAGCTTTTCTAGAACTCTCCTAGAAGCTGCCTCCCTTTACATAAACTAAAGGATGAGCAAAAACAAGGGAACCACCCCCCGCAACGAGATAGACTGATACAACAGCCTCAACGTGGCCTCCAACATTCCAGCGACCCGGAAGATGGCTCATAAAGTTACCACAAGTCAGAGCCAGCAAAGCTGAGTCTCACACAGAGGGCCAAAAACCTAAAAGACTCTTTGTTGTGAATGCGTTCTGGCCACCACAAATGCTCTGATTTTGTATTGAATTCTCAGCCAGAGCAAACAGAAGTAGATGTGTAGAAAGGAGACTACAGACCTGCTCTGCCTGCAGTGATCATCCTTCACCAAGAATGAGGCCACCAAAGCAGAGTGGAATCTCTAAGGAGACGCACTGACAAAGTGGAGAGCAATCTGGAAGCTTGTCTGTGGACATCTGAAGAAGACCTGTTTACCTGGAGAAGAGACACCTGGTGGGACATGGGCACAGATCTCACACCTATGGAGGAAACATCTTACCTCTTCTGTTTACCCAGAGAACAGCATTAGGAACTGTTGTAGTTGTTGTTAGCTGCTGTCCGTCAGTTCTGACCCCAGTGGCTCTGTGTACAACAGAATGAAACACCAGTCAGTCCTGCGCCTTCCTCACAATTGCTGCCATGCTTGAGCCCAATGTCGCTGCCACTGTACGCATCCATCTCATTGGGGGTCTCCTTCATTTTCATTGTCCCTACCCTTTACCAAGCTTGGTGTCCTTCTCCAGGGACTGGTCCCGCCTGACATGTCTGGAATATGCTAAACAAAGTCGGGCCATTTTAGCTTCTAAGGAGCACTCTGGCTGTACTTCTTCCAACACAGATTGGTTTGTTCTTCTAGTGGTCTATGGTACCTTTACTATTCTCCAACACCACACTCAAGTGCATCACATTTTCTACGGGGTTCCCTATTTATTGTCCAGCGTTCACATGTATATGAGGCTGTTGAAACTACCATGGCTTGGGTCAGTGCACATCAGGCCTCAAACTACCGTCTTTACTCTTGAACACTTTCAAGAATTCTTGTGCAGCAGATTTGCCAAATGCAATATGTTGTCTTATTTCTTGACTTTCAACACAGTTTCCATAAGTATTGATGGTAGAGCCAAGCAAAATGAAGTCTTTTACAGCTACTATCTTTTCTCCATTTATCATGATGTTATTTATTGAATTTTGTTTTCTTTATATTAAGGTGCAATCCATACCAAAGACCATGGTTTCTTTGATCTTTATCAGAAAATATTGTAAGTCTTGTTTGTTTTAGAGAATCAGGAATACTATAAAGGAGCCCTGGGGTGGCACTGCGGGTGGTTAATACACTAGACTGCAAAGCCATTTGAACTGCAAGGTTAGTGGTTCAAGCTCACCAGCTGCTCCTCAGAAATTCTATACAGGGTCACTATGGGTCGGAATCGACTCAACGACACTTAACAACAACAACATATGGATACTTGAGAGAAAACTATTTAAACTCAATAAAAGAAGAACTTTCTATAAGCACACTGTAGTCAAAGATAAAATTAGTTGCTTTGTGAGCCCCTGAAGTTTGATGCCATTTAGTAAGAATGATGGGAAGGACATTCTCTCATGGGTAGAGGTTGGAATGAGTTACCCTCATAGGTATTGCCAACCTGTCAATACTGTGGTTTTAGAGCCAGTTAAGTACATGGTACTAAGAAGATAGTTTTCTAACATTAGGATTCTGTCTTGTAGAATGGGCTCTTGACTGTTTTTAGCCGAGTCCTCTAAACATGTTACTATTAGTAGCGTCAGGGCCTTCTTTTAAAAGTACTCAAAAGGCACTCACTCCCCCTTGCTCCTACACACCCTAAAATAAAACTGATACAAACTCCCAAAAAAGTACAACCACTTAAAAGTAGGTTTATCCTTCAGCAAGCCTATAGATCAGTTATGTCAAAGCTTGGATAATTTTTTTTTTTCTTAATGAAACTGATAAACAGAAGGTTGAAAGTAAAAGGATGCAAAAAGAATAAACCGTATAGACTAATCAAAAGAAACTGGTGTGACTCTATTAATACCTGACAAAACAAACTCATACTGGAAATATTATTAAAGGTAAAGAGGGACCTTGATAATGGTGAGTGAGTCGACTGAAAGTTAAGGCATAATCTTCAATTTGTAACCATCTAATAACATAGCTTCAGAATGCATAAACCATCTACTAACCATCTAATAACATAGCTTCAGAATGCATAAACCATCTACTAACCATCTAATAACATAGCTTCAGAATGCATAAACCATCTAATAACATAGCTTCAGAATGCATAAAGCAAAAGTGGACATTTCTAAAAGGAAGAACAGGCAAATCCAGAAGTATATTTGGAGATTTCAGTCATACTTCTAAGTAACTGACAGAACAAATAGGTGAAAATCAGGAAAGCTAGAAAATTAGAATGGCAATATTAACCACCTTGACCGAATTTTCATTCGTGGAAACAACAGCCAATAGCATTGAATCTACAAGCTTCGCAAGGGCACGTAGAACATTTTACCAAAACATGATATGCGGAGGCCATAAAACAAGTCTTAACAAAATTCACAAGGATCAATATCATACAGAATATGTCTTTGACCACAGGGAAATTAAATGAGAAATTTATAACAGAAGAACAACTAAAAATTTGCAAATGTTTGAAAATTCTGCAGCATCCTGCTACGGAAATCATGAACGAAATAAAATAGCAATGTAAATTAGAAAACAGGCTGCCCTGAACAATAACGGAAATAACTACACAGTAAAGCTTACAGGAGACAGTTCACACTGTTCAAGTTTATAACCAGTGCATAAGTTTTTGTAATAATTGGCTGAAAATCAGTGAACAAAGCTTCTATCTCAAGAAACTGTTGTTGTTGTTGTTGTTGTTAAGTGCCGTAGAGTCGGTTCCGACCCATAGCGACCCTGTACAGGGTTTCCGAGGGTGTAAATCTTTACGGGAGTAGAAAGCCTCATCTTTCTCCCGCGGAGCAGCTGGTA
>NW_006408543.1:7695503-7714930 GCF_000296735.1 Chrysochloris asiatica
TTGGCAGTTCCATGCTTATCTTACAGAGCCACCACGCTCCATGAACTACCAACGGCAGTGAATTTGCCAGCTTAGCTGAGGTGGGCAGATGCCTCAAAAGCACCGTTTACCAGCAGTGACACAGAAGAAATTAAAACTCTGAGTAGTTATGTAAGAGGCTCAAATAGTTCACAGAAAATTTTCATTGTCTTTTCATTCCTTCTTCCTCCCAATATCTCTTGATAAAATTCATGATTTTATTTTTTAGCTAAATAAATCCAAACAAGTGCCTGACATCAGTTTCCTCATAGAGTCAATGAAACAATCCTGCAAATCACGGTGCCATGTAAATCGTGTGAACGTCTGTTTCTACAGAAGTGTGATAAGAACGGCTGGATCAGTGGATATGACCAGTTTAAGATGCACATTTGTATTTGAAAAGAACCTTCTAGATTTCCCTCTACAAAAGGAGAGCGCAGTGCCAGGCATTTAGGATGTATATGCAGTGTGACACCTGACCGTTTGTTAAGAGTTATCTGTTGTGGTTAGATGCCATCAAGTCAGTACTGACTCATAGAGACCCTCTGCACAATAGAACCAAACACTGCCCAATACTGGGCCGACCTCACAATCGTTGCTTCTTATCTAGTATTAACTAACTAACTAACTAACAGACTTACCTAGTCCAGTTCCAGGCCCTCAAAGCTGAAATCTCAGAATCAACCTCATAGTTGCATCCTGCTCAGAACAAAGCGGACACTCCAGCTGGACATCAGCATGACTGCAAGTTCACTTTTATGGGTGGTCTTCCTTTGAGCTATCCTTCTCCCCACACTCCCCACAGAGATAACCACAATTCTGACCTTCTAGTACCATCAGCTACCTTTCTTGTTCTTGACCGCAGATTAATGAACGTAGTCAGTCTTTGTACTCTTTGGTGTCTGGCTTCTTTTATGCAACATACTGCCTGCAAGATCCACCCATTTTATTGCCTGTATTCGTATATAATTTTTGATTGTTATACAGTAAAATCAGAAATGGTGTGAGTCAGGGTTCTGCCCTTTGATCATCTGTATCCAGTCTGCATGCTGCGAAGGAAGAGGACTTGAAGATGAAGATGAAGATACATGTGAAGATCAAAGACTATAGCCTTTGGTGTAGATTATACATTAATGTTAAGAAAGCAAAAATATTCACAACTGGACCAGTAGGCAACAACATCATTGTAAGCAGAGAGAAGATGAAAGTTGTCAGGGGTTTGGTTTACTTGGCTCTAGTCAGTCAATGCTTGTGGAAGCAGCAATCAAGAAATCACATGACATATTGCGTTGGGCTGATCTGCTGCAAAAGACCTCTTTAAAGTGTTCAAAAGCAAAGATAGCACTTTGAGAACCAAGGTGCACCTGACCCAAGCCGTGATATTTTCGGTTGCCTCATATGTATTTGAAAGCTGAACAATGAATAAGGAAGACTGGTGATGATTCGGTGTTAGGAAAGGATATGGAGCTGCCATAAATTCCAGTGAATACAGAAGATGGTTTGACGCATTTGAGTTGTGGTGTTGGAGGAGAATACTGAAAGTGCCATGGACTGCCAAAAGAACCAATGGACCCATTTTGGAAGAAGTGCAGCCAGAGTGCTCCTTGGAAGCCAGGATGGCCAAACTTCGTCTCTCATACTTTGAACATATTGTCAGGAGGGACCAGTCGCTGGAGAAGGATATCATGTTTGGTAAGGAGGAGGGTCAGAGAAAAAGAGAAAGACCCCCAACGAGATGGATTGGCCAAGTGGCAGCATCGATGGACTCAAGCTTGGCAGCAGTAGTGAGGTTGGCCCAGGATCGGGCAGTGTTTCATTCTGCTGTGCATGAGGTCGCTATGGGTCGGTACCGACTCGATGACACCTGACAACAACAGAAGAGGATTTAGAACAAGTTGACTGTGTGATCATGACAAGCTATGGGCAACATTGAGAAGAATGAGTGTTCCAGAACACTTCATTGTGGTCATCAGGAACCTATACATAGACCAAGAGGCAGTTGTTTGACCAGAACAAGGGAACACAGAATGGTTTAAAATCAGGGAAAGTGTGTGCCAGGGTTGTATTCTTTCACCATACATATTCAGTCTGTATGTTGAGCAAATAATCTGAGAAACTGGATTATATGAAGACGCATTTGGCATCAGGATTGGAGGAAGACTTATTAACAACCTGCGATATGCACATGATACAACCTTGCTTGCTGAAAGTGAAGAGGGCTTAAAACATTTACTGATGAAGATCAAACACTACAGCCTTCTGTATGGGTTACACCTCAGTGTAAAGAAGATAAAAGTCCTCACCATTGGACCAGTAAACAACATCCATATAAATGGAGAAAAGATTGAAGTTGTCAAGGACTTCATTTTGCTCAGATCACCATCAACACTTGTGGAAGCCGCAGTTAAGAAATCAAACAACATATTGCATTAGGCAAATCTGCTGCACAAGACCTCTTAAAAGTGTTCAAGAGCAAAGATGTCAGTTCGAGGACTAAGGTGCGCCTGACCCAAGCCATGGTATTTTCAATAACCTCATAGGCATGCGAAAGTTGGATGGTGAATAAGAAAGACTGTAGAAGAATTGATGCATTTGAGTTATGGTTGGAGGAGAATACTGAAAGTCCCATGGGCTGCCAAAAGAACCAATAGATCTGTGTTGGAAGAAGTGCAGCCAGAGTGCTCCTTGGAAGACAGGATGGCCAAACTTCATTTGTCATACTTTGGACATATTGTCAGGAGAGACCAGTCACTGGAGAAGGACATCATGTTTGGTAAAGTGGAGGGTCGGAGAAAAAGAGGAAGACCCCCAACGAGATGGACTGGCACAGGGGCAGCATCAGTGGGGTCAGCTGTAGCAACGATCGTGAGGTTGGACCATGACCGATCAGGTAGTGTTTCGTTCTGTTGTATGTAGGGTCATTATAAGTTGGTACGGACTCGATGGCACCTAACAACAACAACAATATGATTGCTGGTGTCAGGTGAGTCCTGGGTGAAAGCAGAAGATACCAGAAAGATATTTGCTTGTGTTTTATTGACTATGCAAAGGCATTAAGCTGGGTGGATCCTAACAAATTAAGGATAACATTGTAAAGAATTGGAATTCTGGAACGCTTAATTGTGCTCACGAGGAACCTGTACATAGACCAAGAGACAGTGGTTCAAATAGAACAAGGAGATATTACATGATTTAAAATCAGGAGAGATGTGCACCAGGGTTGGATCCTTCTCCCGTACTTTCACAGTTGTATGCTGTAAATAATCCGGGAAGCTGAGCTATATGAAGAAGAACGCCACATCCCCAAAGAGGGAAACGGTCAACAAGATGGGTGGACACAGTGACAGCAACGATGGACTCAAGTATAGCAACAGTTGTGAGGAGGGCGCAGGGCCTGGCGGGGTTTCATTGTGTTGTGTGTGTGGTCACTGTGAGACGTGGTGTTGTGTGTGTGGGTCACTGTGAGTCGTTGTGAGGAGGGCGCAGGGCCTGGCGGGTTTTCATTGTGTTGTGTTATGTGTGGGTCACTGTGAGTCGTTGTGAGGAGGGCGCAGGGCTTGGCGGGTTTCATTGTGTTGTGTGTGTGGTCACTGTGAGACGTTGTGAGGAGGGCGCAGGACCTGGCGGGGTTTCATTGTGTTGTGTTGTGTGTGTGGTCACTGTGAGTCGTTGTGAGGAGGGCGCAGGACCTGGTGTGTGGTCACTGTGAGTCAGAACTGACTCAAGGACCCTAACTGTAACACGGTGCCACCATGGCTTTCACAGTTGTTTTAGAATCCTCCCAGATGGCAGACCCAGGCGTGCAGTCATGGGCAGCCAGTTGTGAGCAGCTGAGAACCCAAGGATGGACAGGGCAGGGCTCTCCTAATCTAAAACCCAAAGAGCCGCTTCAAAAGTCGAGCTCCCGAGGACTCTGCGAGCCCCAGAGAGGGAATAACAGGAAGAAAGGTCCCCGTGTGCTGTGCTGGTAATAAGAAGTTGTGTCATCCAGCATGAAACCAGCGCTAGAGACCTGGCTCTGGATTCCGTTCCCTTACCAGCCCTCGTTAGCCTGGAAGAATGAGCAGATGCATTGTTGTGATGGGAAAGAATTCCTTGACACAACTTTCCTGGCCTTTTTCTCCGCAGTGTAAATTGCAATTTTCTTAAAACTTCTTCCTAATAATCATCCTATGTCTTTGGAGAAACTCTATCAAGATGGCCCCTTTGGGGTCCCCGAAAAAACAGTCACGCAAACCTTCTGAGCTGACCTCTCTGTCTTGAATTGAACTAACCCAGCAGATCTCCTCGGAGCCACTGTTTTGATTGGACTAAGACAGACACATTCCTGACAGAACTTGTCAGTAGCCATCCGCCAGAGGAAGAGGCATGTGTAAACACGGGTTAGTGAATCAGTAAACCTGACCTGCTGGCAGTACTCTTGGACTTGCCCTTGTAGCACACTGACCTTCCAGCTCTGTTCTCATGACGTATTACTGAGCCTGCTTACTTCCTCTGGGCCACTGCTGCAGAGAGGGAGAGCGCCACCGGGAACCTGTGTGTAGATGTTGACCAAGGCAACCAGCTGGAGACCATGACCTCTTGCTCTTTTTCCACCGAGGAACGCCAGCACCCACCTTGCACCTGGCTAACACTTGCATGAACAGTGCTCTGAGTGTTGCTCGTGTTTGCTGTCCTCAGGCCTTGCTTTCTCCACCAGCAGGAAAGGAGGGCCGTCAATGAGTTCTTACCTCCCTGCCCATAAGCATGCAGGATGTCTGACCATGTCCTGTGTCCTTCGCATCTCCAAATCTTTTCCTGAGCTCTCCCTCATGACTAGGGAAACAGTGGGAAGTGTCATCCTTTATCTCAGACTACCAATCCTGGAGTCTCAGAACCAGAAGGGAACTGAGAGCTAAATAAGACCTGGCCATCACATCCCTGACAGATGACCATCCGCCCCATTCAGACTCTGCGGGCATACTTTCGTGTCCAGGGTCCCTTAGTGTCTCTCCGTTGACAGTGGTAACCTACTACATGCCAGGAACTGTGTGAGGTCCCTTCACAGTGCACGGACTAGAAAGTTGCATGGTGTTGGACTCCATGCCTCTGCTCTCCACGCCCTGGGCTGCCTGCAGAGCGCTCTCCTTCAGACCCTGGAGGAGCAGAAGCTGGGAAGTCACACGGACCTGGTGCTGAGTCACTGATGACACCCAATGGTCGGGTCCGGTCTCGGCTGCGCTGTAGCCTTCTCCGACGGCCTGGCCTGGTCCCTGGCATCTGTTTGATGTTTATTGATTGATTAGCAGTCAAGATCTAATAAAGCTGTGCATTTGTGTGCGACACTACATTTCTCAGTTACCCTTGTAGTTAATTAAAAGCCCACTGATGAAGGCATTTCAGGTCGTGGCAAAGAATGTGGGGAGCGTAACTCTGCACTAGCAAAGTATACAGTCTAGATCCCAAGCCTGCTCCACACTAGTCCTTGCTGTAACCCCAGGAGTTTGTGAACCTAGGATTGTTAGCCCCATTTTATCGTTGAGAAAACTGAGCTTCAGAAAAGTGGACTGACCACCTCAAGCCGCGTGGCTGAGGGCTGGGCCCAGGGAACCAACTCCAAGCTCAAATTTCCTCATTGAAGGCTGTGACGTCACAGCCTTGTAGTCTAGGTGAGAGAATTGTTTTCTGTCTATCTCACTGCAGAGCTGTCTGAGAACTGCACCCCACTTCTCACACCACGTAGCTTTGGGGAGGCAGGGTGCAGTGTTCTTGCAGCTCCCACCCGCTCACTTACGTGTTACATGTTTACACGTATTTCTCTCTCTCTTCTCTCCAGGTGGTGATCAATTACTCGATTGTGAAAGGGCTGAAATATAATCAGGCGACACCAACCTTCCACCAGTGGCGAGACGCCCGCCAGGTCTACGGCTTAAACTTTGCGAGTAAGGAAGAGGCCACCACATTCTCCAACGCCATGCTGTTTGCCCTGAACATCATGAACTCCCAGGAAGGAGGTAAGCGGGGCTTTGTCTTGCGTGGCTCTGACACAGGTCCCAGGACAAGCCCATGGTTCACTCTGGATGTAGAGCGGCCGTAGCTCTGGAAGACGAGAGGAGGGGGAGAGGGTGTTGTGGCATTTGTCACGTGTGAGACATTGATTTGCACCAAAGGTTCCTGAAGCTGTCTCTAGGTTTCTTTGACGTTGACTGTGCTCCTTCCGTGCTCTAGAACACACTTGACAGAAGTGCCTGGGAACAAGCCGCCGTATGCCGCTTAATTCATTCCTCTGCTTAGCACACGTTTACTAAACTCTGACTGAGTGCAAGAAACTGGCAGGACATGGGGAGATGAGGGAGGTCCTGTCCTTCCCTCCAGGTGAAGTCAGACAGCTGACTAACAGCTCTGACATTAGAGGGGAACGTGGGGACACAAAAGAGGACCCACTAGGGGAACCATTACCAGCAGTCCTGACGTTTGAGCAGGATTTGTGAAGGGGGAGGGGTCTGTGTGAGAGCCATGCCTGGCACAGGCAGGAGGGCACAGGAGGTTTGAGGGGGCATGAGCTGGTACGCACTGGCATGGTGCTATCTTCCTGGGGCATCAGCTGCTGATGGGAGGGTTGGAAGGGAAAGCAAAAATATAGTGAGGATGAGGTAGTGAAGGCCTCACACACCTCAGGACAGCTGTGCCTGGGCATGATGCTTAGTATAGACGGAGCGGAAGAGGGCTAGAAAACATTGTCTAAGTTGGGTAGTTGAAACCAAGAAACAAGACTACATGCGACTTTTCTTGTGACTTTGCAACATTGGCTGGTGACGCTTCAGGATGTGGGCCTCTTGACTGGCCAGCTCTGGTCCAGTGTTTGCTGGAGTGCTTTTCTCAGCAGGCATCCATACCAAGCCAGGCAAGGGGGCAGCTCAGAACCCTGGGACACATGATGTGACTCTTCGGGACCTCCGTTTCATGATCTGTAAAACCGTTATGAGATGGGGCTGTTCACGTTGAAATGCCAAAGGCTTGGTGGGCTGCCTGGCACCGAGCCCCCACTCACTCAGTGTTATTCGGAGGATCATTACTATCACTACTCCCTCCAGACGTGGGCTGGGAGATGGAAAGACATGGTCCCCAGAACCTGGAATGAAACGGCTCTGAAACATCTACTGGGCCTGAAGTCTTGTCACCTCTAGAGCCAGTTTAAACAGTAGGAGACTTTTGGAGTGGCCAGAGAACCAGTTTGGAGTGGGCCAGCTGCGGGTCATGCACAAAGCCCCCAGGGCTCATAGAGGGCTTGTCCCTCACAGGCTCTGGGGTTTGTGGATTTTCAGGCACTTGGAGGCACGAATAAGGAAGCTTCACGCAGACCTCTGGAGAATGACATCCCTGGGGTCCAGTGTTTAGTCAAGTGCCTTTTCCTACCCTGGGGCCTCGGGTAAAGTGAGCTGAGTCCAGTGTATGATCTGACTCACTCCCGCCCCCGGGAGTGGGGTTTTTGTGCCTCTCGTTAGCTATATGTAGAATGCAATGTGGGCCAACAGAGTAAGCAGCTGCTTAAGCAAAATAAAAGCTCTGTGATGTTTTTGTGAAATTCACTATAGAATCAACGAGTACATCAGGAACTCAGCAGCCCTGCTGTTCAGATAAGAAAGCAGTGACCTGTTTGGAGGAAGCAGCGTCTCTGGCAGAGTCAGAACCAGATCTCTGTGGGGTTGAACGGATGCGCTCTTTCTTTAGAGAAGGTATCACCAGATAGTTTTGGAGACAGGCCTGTCATGGAACGTCCATCATTAATAGTACTTAGCTGCCCCAGTTCACTTGGCGGTGGCCTTACCTCATCGTGCTTTTGCACAGCATGGCCTTGGTGTAGATGGAAGATCCTGAGACCCTCCGAGGACTAACCCCCTACAGTACAGTGTGCAGGTCTAAGGCCCACAGCCTGCAGCTCTGGCACGTCTGTCTGTCCTGAGAACACCTCCATCCTGAGGTCAGTGCAGAGCCACATTCCATCACCCTCCACCCAAGGTCCACTGCGATAGGCTTCATAGGATGAGATTTGCTTTGGGCTTCATAGGAATGGAGTCCCTCACTGTGTCCTATTTGAGGGATGCCTCCAGGTGGTTGTGTGCTGGTGGCCAGTTCTATTTCACTGGGCGGTAGTATTCCGTTGTCTGGGTGCCTCACAGTGTCTGGACCCATTCTGCTACCCAGGGGAACAGGGAGCCTTTTGCCCTCGTCCAGTGTACAGCATCTCTGCAGGCCATCTTTGCCAGCCAACTGCCACAGAGCGCACCCTGCTACCTACCAGATGCAGTATTATTATCAGCTGGGAAAGTGTCCATGGCCCTCTAGGCTCTGAAGGAGGGCAGCCAGAGATGGCGAAGTAGCCCCTGGGAGACAGTGAGATCTAGTGATAGTCTTCACTCTGCCCTGTGTGACCATGGCATAATAATAACTCTTACTTCATAAGGTTGTTGTTGTTGAGTCCGTTCCGCCCCCTAGCAGCCCTGTATAAGGATTCCAAGGAGCGGCTGGTGGGTTTGAATCACCAACCTTGTGGTTCCAGCTGACATTGCGGTCCAGCGCATTATCCTGCAGTGCCACGCCAGGACTCCTCCTTCACAAGGTGTTTAAGTTAGGAGTGTTCTAACTGAATTAGAATTAAGTTAGACACGTTCATCTTTACCATGCTAGCTCAGGTAACATTAGTTCTTTTCCTGTGAGTCTTGTTTAATTTCGCTCTCTTCTCTAAGCCTCAGTTTCCTTATTTGTAAAATTGGGATCACAAGAGAATCTGAGGGCCCCCCAGGTGCCTGCCCCCTTTAGCAGACTCTCAGCAGAGACTCCTTTCTTCCTCACTGGTGTGAGGTTCCTGAGGCTCACCGGGAACTATTCTGACAGCACCTTCTAAGGCGATCCTCCTCTGCGGGCCTTGCACAGAGCCCTCACCGCTCCCCACTTATGTGGAGGCAGATCCTGGCAGATACCACACCGGAAAGCAAATTGGATTTGCCCAGCACTGTGTTCTGCACAAGGAGCCCTGGTCGGCAGTTCAAACCCACTAGCCGGTCTGCAGGACCAAAGGTGAGGCCATCGGCTTCTGTCAAGATTGGCAGCTTGGAAAGCCTGTGGGGCAGTTTATGTTCCGTCCTGCACAACGTGTCCCCACATCCCTTGTCTGCAGCCTTGGTGATCAGCTCCAGGCAGTGTCCCCATTTCCACTGCGAGTGAACCTTCTCCTCTCAGCCACAGCCAGATAGTTAGCTGGAATGTGAGGCCAGACCTCCACTCTTGGAGCCCAGATTCTGTGCCCTGTCTTCTCCTCCTCTCTGCCTGTCAGCCCAGCGCAGCCCTGTCCAATCTGGTTTTCTGATATCATTCTGGAGAAAGTCTGGCTGCAGCCGAAGAGTGGCTTTGCTGCAAGATAAATGTAGGCATTTGCACCTCAAATGGTCTGCTTTGCTGGCATTGGTCCTTGGTACTCGCAAAATCGGTCTCTTTACAACAGTGAGTTTTCAGCACTCGTGCTTGCCTCAGCTTCTAGGGCATCATAACTGTGGTGTTACACGTTGGGCTGCTAACATCAAGGTCAGCGGTTCAAATCTACCAGCTGCTCCACAGAAGAAAGATGAGACTTTCTGCTCCCCCTTAGGATTTACTGCCTGGGAAACCCTATACAGACAGGGTCACTATGTGTCGGAACCGACTCAATGGCACACAACCACCAAATCTTTACGAGAGCAGAAAGACTTGTCTTTCTCACTAGGCTCTCTGGGCGTCTTTGCCTCCTTAGATGATAAAGATGGTGGAGGTGATAGTCATCACCGGGTATGGCGCTGTAGAGTAAGCACTGGACTAGTAACCACAAAGTTGGCAGTTCAAACCCACTAGCCGCTCCTTGGAAACCCCGTAGAGGGTTGCCATGAGTCGGTATCGACTCACTGGCACTTAACAACAACATATAATAATAATACTGCCTAAACTTTCTTATCAGGAGACCTGGTGTGGCGCTGTGGGTTAATGCACTGGACTGCAAAGTCAGTTTGAGCTGCACGGTTGGTGGTTCAAACTCACAAGCATCTCCTTGGAAACCTTCTACAGGGTCGCTGTGGGTTGAAACTGACTCGACGGCACTTAACAACAACAACCAACTTTCTCAACAAAGTCTGTTGTTGCTGTGAATCATAGTAGCCCCGTGCACGGTAGAATTAAAGGCTGCCCAGTCCTGTCCTGGGCCCTCCTCGTGACCACTGCCATTGTTGTAGCGACTGTGAAAGTCTGTCTCATTAAGCTCTTCCTCTTTTCCTCTGTCCCTCCACTTTACTGAGCATCATGTCCTTCTCCAGGACTGGCCCAGACTCATAACATGTCCAAAGTACATGCGCCAAAGCCTCACCATTGTACCATTGTAGCTTCCAGGGAGCCTTTGGACTATACTTCTTTCAACACAGATCTGTCACCTGTTCTTCTGGCCCATGGTGGTGATGTGCTGTCAAGCGGGCTCCAACCCCTAGTGACCCGGTTTAGGATTTCCGAGGTTCTAACTCTCTACTCAAGCCAAAAACTTCATCTCTCTCCCATGGAGCGGCAGGTGGATTTGAACTGCTGACTCTGTGGTGCTCCATAGCACATTCAGCACTGTTCACCAGCAGCGTCATTCAAACACATCCCTTCTTCTCTGTCTTCCGTCATTGGTTGTCCAGCTTTCGCATGTATATGAGGCGAGGAAAATCACTCTGGCTAGGGCCAGACACCTTAGTCCCCGAAGTGGCGTCTTCGTGTCTTTCTGTTCTTGCAGCATGTATGCCTGATGCAATTGCAATGTCTTTTGCTTCCGTAATTGCTGCTTCCAAGTGTTAACTGTGGACCCAAGTAGAATGAAGTCCTTGACAGCTTCAATCTTGTCAGCAGCGGTTATCGTCTTGGTGTTGAGGTGTAGTCCAGTCAATGTTGTCATCTTCGGCCTTATCAGTTAGTGCTTCCAGTCCTCTTCAAAGCCTGTGACTCTTTAGGGGAACTGTCAACCTCAGAGTCTCCCATAGAGCGGCTGGTGGATTTGAACCTCCAGCCTTTGTGGGTAGTGGCCCATTGCTAAACCTGCTGGAGCAGAGGGCCAGGCCAGGCCACGTCAGCGCCTTTCTCTGTGCTCCCTGAACTTTCCTGTCATCACATGCTCCTTTGTGTAGTGTTTCAGCTGCTGCTGTCTTGTCTCCCCGAGAGGCTTTGAGGCTGGGACCCCAGCTGTCACATTACAGCCTTGCATGCCCCCACGGGAATGTACGCTCCGTGAGAGCAGGATTTATGCACATTCCATCTCTGTGTTTTTTCATCACTCTATAGATTGTGGTGTACGTGTGTGTGCACATGTGTGTCGATGTATTTTAAATCACCGTGATATTGTCAGTTGCCTCATATGCATGCAAAAACTAGACAATGAATAAAGAAGACTGAAGAACTGATGCCTTGGGATTATGGTTTTGGCGAAGACTAGTGAAAGTAACGTGCACTGCCAGAAATATGGGCTCCTGAGAAGGGAGACTTTGTCTCTCATTCTTAGGATGTGTTGTCGGGAGGGGCCAGTCCCTGGAGAAGGACATCATGCTTGGTAAATTGGAGGGTCAGTGAAAAGAAGGAAGACTCCGCGTGGCGGATCAACACCATAGCTGCAACAATGGGCTCAACCTCTCGATTCGCAGCTGAGCACTTAGCCACTGCCCACCAGGGCTCCTGACCTTCGATTTCTTTGTGGTCATCCCTGGGGGCCACTGAGTCCATTTCAGATCAGAACAAGCACTGTCCGCTCCAGCACCACCTGGCTCACGTGCACGGCTGTGAGTGAGCTGCAGTCTCTGCGCCAGTTCATCTTGTTGAGGGTCCTCCTTTTTTCCACTGACCCTCTACTTGACTGAAAGCTGGACAGTGAATAAGGAAGACCGTAGAAGAATTGATGCATTTGAGTTGGGTGTTGGAGGAGAATATTGAAAGTGCCATGGACTGCCAAAAGAACCAACAGATCTGTGTTGGAAGAAGTACAGCCAGAGTGCTCCTTGGAGGCCAGGATGGCCAAACTTCGTCTCTCATACTTTGGACATATTGTTAGGAAGGACCAGTCGCTGGAGAAGGATATCATGTTTGGTAAGGTGGAGGGTCAGAGAAAAAGAGGAAGACCCCCAATGAGATGGATTGACCAAGTGGCATCATTGATGGACTCAAGGGTGACAACAGTAGTGAGGTTGGCCCAGGATCGGGCAGTGTTTCGTTCTGCTGTGCTTAAGGTCACTATGGGTTGGTACCAACTTGATGGCACCTGACAACAACAACAACTATTTGACTACATTCATCAGAGCAGGGACTGGTCCCTGCTCACCACGTGTGCAAACTGTGTGAGACCAAGTCTCTCCATCCGTGCTTCTAAGGAACATTCTGGCTTTATCTCTCCCGAGACAGACTTATTTGTTCTTCAGCCAGTCCACTGTTGTCATTAAGTGCCCTGGCATCGGCTCTGACTCATAACAGTCCTGTGCAGAACAGAACGAAACACTGCCCCGTCGTGCACCAGTGACGGTCCATTCAGATGCATCACATCTTACTATCCGGCACACCTGAGTCCTCAGGGTGACAGCTTTGCTCTTTATCACTTTAAAGACGTCTTGTGCAGTAGATTTGCCCAGAACAATACGTTATCTGATTTCTTGACTGCTGCTTCCATGAGCGTTGGTTGTTGAGTCCAAAGAAAATGAAATCCTCACCAACTTCAGTCTTTTCTCCATTTATCATGATGTTGTTTTATGAGTCCATGTGTGAGGATTTTTGTTTTCTTTCCATTTGAATCCATACCGAAGGCTTTGATCTTCCTCAGCAAGTGCTTCAAATCTCTTCCCTTTCTGTAGTGTAATGGAAATTAGTGTGAGGTGAGTTAAAGCAGATGATGTCATCAGTCTGGAGAAACTCAGGTGTTGCTTCTCTTGCTGGGTTTGGCTGTGAGTTGCATCAAGGCTCTCCAAGATATGACTCTCTGGGGTGGGGTAATAAATGTTTTCCAATTTTCCATCCTCCCATGTCTTGGAGCAACATCCCACTGGCTCCAGCTCAGCACAACCACTGGTGAAACACCCAGGGCAGGACCTTCCCACAGCCTGGCCCCATCCCATTTCCTCCCTGAAGGAAGCTTCTTCCTGTTTGACCTTCGTACAAATTCTTCCCAAGTACCAACCATCTTTATCTCCCTGGCTGGCTTCTGAGGCCATGAGCACCTTCCACCCCCACCCCACAAAGGCCTTCTGTGCCCACCGCTTCAGGCCCCCAAGCTACCTGCTGCTTCCTGACCGCCCTCTGGTGGACACTTTATGAAATCAGAAAACGATGCTAGGGTGAAGGGGGACCTTTGTACTCCTCCCTACATGCATGTATACATGTCACATGGTCACATGTTTACTCCTGCTGTTCCAGGCCTCCCCCCCCCCCCCATTTTCAATCTCCTACTCATCTGGTAGCGTACTGGTTACGAATCGGGCTGCTAACCTGAAGGTCAGCAGTTCAAAACTACCAGCTGTTCCACGGGAGAAAGATGAGGCTTTCTGCTCCCGTAAAGATTTACAGCCTCGGAAACCCTATGCAGGGTCACTATGGGTCGGAACCGACTCCACGGTACTTAACAACCACAGCTCATCCTTCAGACTGGTGCACCTCAGGTGGCCCCACTCCAGCCACAGTGACGACTCTTCCACCTCCCTGTGACTCCGTCCGCACATCTGACTTCCATTCAGAGACTGCCACAAACCGTGCCCAGGGGCTGCTGTGGGAGTGGCATGACATGTGCCCTGAGCCTGCTTCCGCTCACCTTTAGTTTTCCTCCTACTCGGTGGTCCTAACAAGACCCCTCCCAGAACCAGGGTCCAGTTCACTTAGGGTCTCTGTACTCCTCACATCAACCTCTCCTGTGCCCCCGCCTCCAGTGCCTCAGTCTGCTTTGCTTCACTGCAGTAGGCTCCTGAGGGTCCCCGGGGGGCTCTTCCCCAGCCTCTGCCGCTGCTCTGCTCCACATGTACCCCGACCTATGTTTGCTCTAGACTGTGAGCTCCCTGTGGGCAGGCCTCGCTGCCCACCGCCCGGCCTTTCTACCACCGCACGGCAGACCAGCACCGCTCTCCAGCCGGCGACCCTGGGTTCAAGGTGAGGGGTGCTCTCTGTGATTGAGGGACATGGTACATGAAATTGTCTCACACAGAAATCGCACCCGTCTCCTTGGCCTGCTCAGCAACACCTCGACAGAGGAGCCGGATGGACAGACGACGAAGGAGCGGCGGCCCCTCCCCATCCTGACACACTCATGCTTGTCACAGCCCTGGCGTGAGGGGCTCCTGTGTAAAAAAGCTCTCTGTCCCTGCTCGGGAGAGCTGAGTGACCACATCACTCCCCGCAGTGCTGGGCCTCACATTTGGGGAGCTGTGGGAGGCCGGCGGGGAAGAATGGGAGGGCAGGGAGGGCAGAGGCCCACCGGGCTTAGTGGCTTAGTGGCTTTGGGGGTTCAGATCCAGGCCCAGGGGAGGCTCTGCCTCACCTGGTTCGCAGAGCACATCACAGAGAGGAAAGACCCTCTCCTGCCCAGCCCCACCCCGAGGTGTCTCCCAGCACTCAGGGAATTAATTCTTCAGGCTTTTCATCTTCCGCAGTCCATCCCGGATGCCCCATGTTCAGGCACAGCATGCGTCTGTATGTGTGAGAGAGAGAGATTTGGGTGATAGTGTCCAGCGCAAATTGGGTTTCCATTCAGTACTTCATACACATTTTGCTTCACAACACTGATGGAAATGCCCACAGCGTAGCAGCTTTCATGCCCCTTACTCCCTCGGTTTCCCATTTCCAGTCCTCCTTCCCTCCTATCCCTTCCTGCCTTCCGAGCTGACGCTGCCCTTTGGACTGGTGTAGTTGGTGGTCTAAGGAGGGTACGCCTGCTTGGTGAGCTTATTCACTCCAGACACTCATCTGTTAGGTGGATGAAAGTTGACCCAATAGAGGAATGGGGTCTAAGGACCACAGTACCGAGGTCCAGCAATCTCTTATCAGACCACTAAGCCGAGTTGTCTCTGATTTTGAGTTGGCTCCATGTTTCTCTCCCACTCTATGTAACACTTTCTATTGTAATCCCTTTCAGAGCAGTCTGCAGTAGCAGTTGGACACCATCTGCTTCATCTGGTCTCAGGGACTTGGAGATTAGGCCTCACATGGTCCAAAGGGCTAATTTCCATGGGTCTTTGATTTTCTTCACTCATCTTTTCTCTGGATGAGCAAAGACAAGCGGTTGCACGCTGAATGGGCCCCTCACGACCTTTTAAGACCCCAGACACTGCTCACCAAAGTAGGATGTAGAATGTTGTCTTTGTGGCCTGTGTTGTGTGTTGTTGTTAAGTGCTGTCGAGTTGCTTCCTACTCAGAGCAGCCCTGTGTAGGGTTTCCAAGACTGTACATCCTTATGGCTGCAGAAAGCCTCATCTGCAGGAGCAGAGCCGCTGGTGGGCTCGAACCTCTGATCTTGTGGTTTGCAGTCTAGTGCATTATCGTACAGAGCCACCACGCCTCCCATGTTATATGAGGGTATGAGGGACTTCCAAAAATTCATGGAAACAATGGAATTAAAAGATACTGGGGGTCTTCCATGAATTTTCTGAAGCCCTCTTGTATGGCTTGACATTTAAAGTGGTACCTCACCTACCTGCTATGTCTCCTGTGAAAGGCTGCCCAGTGGACCGTGGTGAGTCGCCAACTCTCTAGCACAGGTGACTGACCACAGGCTGGAGGCGAATGACAGAGTGTCAGACCGTCGGTCCCAGCCTCAGCTCCACACCCTGTGTGGCTAGTCATCGCTGTGAAGCTTTGACCAGGCCACGTCACCACACTGTGCCTTCATTTCCTCGTCTTTAACATGCATGTACTACCTCACAGAGGTACTGTCAGGTTCAGGTGATGAAATCGGTGGGAATGTGATTTGTCAGCGGGAAAGCCAGTTGAAATTGTACCTGAAACACCCAACCCCAAGATACCTGTTCCCTCAGTAATCCCCTTGGTCATAGCCAGAGCCGCTCCAGACTGCTAAGTCACATCCTCCTTAGGCGGCCCTTGGTAGAGTGGGCACCGTGTGAACACTGGCAGCTCCCCCCCCCCGTCATCTGCTGTTGCTGTCAGGCATGTCCTCAGCAGGTAACTCCATTCACAGCAGCCTCTGGACGCTGAGCCTGCACCGGCCGCTAGCACGTGCCGCTCACACGCCTCTTCCACACGGCTCTGCTGCTGTCTGGGCTCCTTTCTCCCCCGCTCTCCATCTCACCCACCTACTTTGTTCCAGTCACACTGGCCTCGTCACTGTCCCCAACTTCTTCTGCTGGGACAGTCTTCTCTCCGCAAGGCCTCGGAGCTTCTCCTGACTCCTCCGGCATCTGCTCAGACATCCCCATCAGGAGATGACCCACACATGTCACCTGCATCCCCTCACCTGCTGCATCTTGCTGTCTATCCCTGGCCGGACTCTCCTCTGTGCAGTGGAAGGGGAGCCATGTGGATGCTCTGCTCTACCCAGGGCTTAGCCTAGAAGTGTGCTTGGCACCTGCAGGCATGATGGGATGGCAGAGCCTACACCCATAGGCCCCATAGCCTGGGGTAGGGGTGCTAGGGGAGCCTGGGAGGAGGCCAAGGACAGCCACGGAGGGACTGTTTGCTCTCTAGAGAAGTGTGGAGACCCATCAGGGCCCATTCTGACAGGGCGGCTGTGGGTAGATTATTCCCTGGCTTAGACGGCAGCAGAAGGCTGAAACAGGAGCCCTTGGGTCCCAGGCCTTCACCGATGTGTCTCCTGCCAGGCAGGTTCTGTGTAGGGACCTGGGCGGGAGGCCGCATCAGGGTTCCCTAGCTGGAGGTAGAGTGGCCGGCTCTGCCATCCTGCGGTAGTGACTGCCGTCCATCCTGTGGTCCAGCTTCCAATGGACTGAAAGAGCTTTGGCCCGTTTTGGGGGGTGCCGGCACACGTGACTCATGCCCCGGGGGATCACAGGACCTCCTTGTCCATTAAATGCCGTTCTAATGGCCACGTGTCAGATGGTGGTTAGAACCCAACAGGTACTGTCCAAGGAGCTCACATCCACAGGTGAGCGAGCACCCACAAGATGCGAGCAAAGGCAGCAGGGGCCCACCATAGCCATACCCTGGAACAGCCCAGACTGAGGGGACCACCAGAACAAAGACAGGAGAAAAGCCCACTCAGAGGGCTGCAGGGCTCACACAAGGGAGCACCTGGGGCCAGGAGCCGCCTCTCCTACAAGTTGGGACGCAGGGGCACCTAAAGACCATCACCGTGTGTGTGTCAGGAGGGCAAGTGTCAGACTGTTGACCGTGGAAGAAAACCAGTGTTCTAGAAGGTCAGTCCATCCACCCAGTTTCTCCAGAGACCCCCTGGAAGTACCGCCTGTCATGTTGGGGTACTCATCCCCCAACTGGAAGGCCCTGCTCAAAGTGCCAGAGCCCATCTTATGCTTGGGACGGAGAGAAAGCTGAGCTCAGAGCAGCTGCAGGACTTAATGGTACAGGAGAGACCTCAGGCATGGGCAGGGCTGGAGAGCATCCAAACAGGTTTTATGATCTGGCCTGGAATTAACTTCCTCTGATGCTTCCCCCCCACTGGAGCAAAAACTAAGGATGAATGCTTCCTAAAGAGCCAGGTAGCTTAATTAGCTATAGTTTTGGGTCTTTGGCGTTAAAAAGAGCTTATGGGCCTATCCTACCACCCAGGACCCTCATTATGCAAGTGGAGAACATCCAACCTCAAGGACCAGAGCCAGTGAGCTCTTTGCCTGGCTGCCTTTTGGTAGCCCATGTCCATCCTGCCTGGCCCTTCTTGCCAACACTGAGACTGACCTCTGACATCCAGTTGCTCATTCTCTGGGGCATCCGGCAGCTCGGCCAGGCTCTGAGCTGCTGGTGGTGGTGGGACAAGGTGTGGTTTGCTGGGGGTCTATCCCAACAGTCTTGAGGTGGACACAATGGAAGGACCCAACTTCAAACAAGACTAACAATATGCGTCTTCTGAACCCCAATCCTAGAGACGTACATGCTTGGCTTTTTTACAGAGACGTGGCCTTTTCTGGCCTGATAGGTCAGTGGGGGGATTGAGTTGGAATAAGGAACAAGCGACAGTAAGCAGAGTCTGACCCCTGAGGCAGCTCTGGAAGGCCTCTCTTCCGGAATCCTCTAGACGTGACCCATCACAGACATAACAGGGGCCTCTTGTGCGGTGGGTGAGCTTGCCATGAAAGATGAGGCCCCAGGTTCTCCATCTCTCTGGCCCAACCAAGTGGGGTCATGGTCACACCCCTCCTGGCCCCTTCCTAGGACCTGGGATCAGAATTCCACAGAAGGCAGATCTGAGCTGTCAGCTCTTGGTGATTGCTAGGAAGGGAAGAACCTTCATCGCATGGCACTGGATCAGACAGCAGGTTGGCAGTGCATGCCGCTGGCCCACAGTCCCGGGCTTACTGGGAGTGCTTGTATTTTCCAAACAGGAAAACAGAGGGAGAAAAAGTCAGTAGCCTGCCCAAGGTCAGAGAGTAAGTAAGTGATCGAGAGCCAAGTGACTGGGCATCTCCGCCTCACATTCCAGAAACCAAACCTGAGCATGCACTCTGTCCTCGTCATCATCATCATCATCATCATCATCATCATCATCATCGTTACACTGCTTCCTCTCTGGACCCCGCACCTCATGAGGCGCCAGCTTCAGAGCCCCCTGCAGTTAAAAAGGCATTGCATGTTTGCTCCAGGAAAGTGATGAGTCAGTCAGAGAGACACGAGGGATAGAGGGAGTGAGGCGTGGCTGGGGCCTGGAGGAGCCTGCCCAGTGATCTGGGCACAAAGTGTGTGAGAGACCACAGATCCCAATGTGAGGATGTTCCCCTTGAGTCCCTCCTTTAATGAGGCATAGTGGGAAAGAACTCTGTTTTCTGGGCTCCCATCTGTAAACACAGATTCAAGGGCCCAGACCCAGAGGCCACTGGAAGCTTGGTGTAGGTGGCTCGGGAAGCAAGTTGGGGTGGGGGTGGGGTGAAAGCAGAATGACTAGAGTGTGGGCTTCCTCCGTCCAAGAGGTGGGGATGTGGGCCTGCTTCAGGTGCTGAGGTGCAGAGAAGGAGGCAACGTGGGAGTTACTGTCAGGGGTGCACCATTTGACGGCATGAACTGTGCCGTGTCTGGGGCAGAGAGACAGAAGCAGGAAAGCCAGGCTCAGCTCCCAGGCGTCAGGAGAGACGTCGCGTTCTGCTGCTGCTCATGGAGGTAAAGAGAAAAGGGAACAAGTGAGGACTTGTAGGTGAGGAATCCAGGTGGGGAGAGGAGGTGAGGGGTCCAGGTGAGGAGAGGAGGTGAGGGATCCAGGTGGGGAGAGGAGGTGAGGG
>NW_006408543.1:7715050-7740046 GCF_000296735.1 Chrysochloris asiatica
CTAGGAGGTATAGATGAGGGATCAGGTGCGGAGTGTCCCAGACCAGGAGTGTAGACAAGTCAGGCAGAGGCCAACTCCGGAAGACAGGACACACTGGGGAGCAGGGAGACTGGGGGTGGCGGGTAACATGCACCCATGGGGCGAGGCAGGGCTGTGCTGAGTTCCTAGGGTGGGAGCAGGGGGCCCAGACAGATGCGGCTGGAGAGTCCAGCCCAGGGGAATTTGTAGCCTTCTGGTCCCTCCTGCCTTGACACCTACCATGACACCTGGTGACACTGAGACTTGCGGGTGGGGTCTCCACAGGGGTCCAGAGACTCCTCCCAGCTCCCTGGCACCTGCTGGAATCAGGTAGACAGGAGGGTCCTGATAGGCCTGCTGGGACCTTCATGAAAGATTGAAGTGGGACGGCCCATTCGACGGCCAGGTGCCATATCAGTTTCCTGCTGCATAAGCCAGCGGCCAAGGGAAGGGGTAAGTGGTCAGGATGTGCGAGGGAGCCGGGTCCGTCATGGTCAGCAGGGAGTGGACCTTCCACTGTTCCTGCTTCTGCCACTGTGACTGCACCCTGCTCTGCAGAGTGAACTGTAGGTGACGGAGCTGCCCACCTCTCCCCTCCTGGCGGCTTCATGGGGGGGAGGGGGAGACGTTGGTGGGTGTGCGCTTCCCCACCGCTGCCCAGCTGTGAGGCCTTGCAGAAGCATTGTGGTAGAAGGTACAACGTGGACGATGCACCGGACACCGGGCTCTAGTCCTTAGCTGCATCATTTCCGCCTGCTGCATGTGGTCTGGGGCACGCTGCCCTTTCTGAGCCTGCTTCCCCTCTGTACAACAGGCGAGGAGGCCAAGCCTTGGAAACTGGGCGGATTCATAGCAGTAGAGATGGGGCCGACTTAGCGCGGTGATTGTTTTCACGATGTGTGTGTCTTGAAATGAGCGTATTGGGACGGGGTGTCCTGGCCTGAAAGCTTGACCACTGGCTTACACATGACCTCGGTGGTCTCCGCAGTGGGAGTGCCTCCAAGGGGGCTGTTAAGTTCTGGCTGCTCTGTCAGTGGGGCAGAAGGGTCGCTCGGACCCCCGGGGCCATGTAACTGCAAGGGCTGCTGGATGCTTCTCACTGCGTGGCCTGGCATCCCCACCTCTTCCACCTCTTCCTTTGACTCTGTCTCCTCGCCTACAAATAAGTCTGCAGGTCTTTTAGTCCTGGCTGGCTTCCACCACTGGGTCATCCTGGAGTTGACTGTGTTGTTAAGTACCGTCGAGTTGGTTCTAACTCATAGCAACCTGTGTAGAGTTTCCAAGAAGCAGCTAATGCGATTAGCAGTCCAGTGCTTATCATAACTCGAGTGCTACTCCAGGATGGTCAAATGATCTGATTAAGGCAGCAAAGCAGAACTGTCTCCCCATCCACCACTGGGGGCCGGACAGGAAAAGCCCCAGAAACTCCCACAGGCTCCATGAAGCAACTGTTAAAATGGGGAGGGTGGCTGTCAGGGCCATCCATGATCGAGAGGTGCAGTTTCTGAAGGCGGAGGGAGGAAGGGGTTGTGGTGAGCAGACCTCCAGTCTGGGAGACCATGTCCCAGCTCTGTCACTATTCCAGCATGCCCTTGGCAAGGTGACTATAAAAAGAGTGAATGCATATCTCAGAGATATCCTTCAATTTGGCCCCGTGCCTCTGGGGCAAGAAGAAAAGGCGCTGTGAACGGAGGAGGGGGCGGGCTGGAGAAGCCCCCCAGTCTTAGTGTCACTCTGTCATTCCAGAAGGAAGGGGTCCACTGGAAAAAGTAGCCAGCAGAGAAGTGGCGGAGGGGCGGGGACTCTGCCCAGTGTGCACCAGGTGTCTGTCATCTGCTGGCCAGATACCCCATCAGGCATCACTGAACAGGTGCTGGATTCTTTGTGGCTAGCACTGCGGAGTGCTCAGGTTCCATCTTCTGGAGGGGCCCTGAGGGGACCGTCCCATGGTGACTGTCTGGGAAGCAGCATCTGGCCTCATCAATGTTAATGGTGGGCAGGAGGAGGCAGTGCGGGAGGCTGGGGACTCAGGCTGGGGACTCGCTGACCCAGCCAGAGCTGTTTCCCAGGGAACTTGCCCCAAATGTGCTAATTACAGGCAGAGTGCTTGCTACTTGTGGGTAATTAGGGAATTTACCACCATCCAGAGACATTTACTATCTTGCTCGATTTCCTTCTTTGTAGGGACAAAGGGACATCCTTCTCACCTAGTAGAAACCCAGGCCCAGTCAGGGAAGGATTCCCCAAGGCACTAGGAACGCCCAGGCTCCCTGTGGGGCAGGGAAAGAGGGCAGTAGGCAGGAAGGGCCACAGCTGGGCTGGACGAGCTGGCCTGGGCTGGGCTCTCCAAGAGCTACGGTGGTGCCTAAACCACTGCACAACTCCCAGAGCCTCGCATCCAGGGGATCCCACATGTGCAGATGTCACTTTCCCACACCCCTGTGGGTGTACCTCCCCCACCCCATTTCCGCTACCCCTTCCTCTCACCAGCTCTTTGCTCCTGAGGAGGGCCTTCATTTCAGCGATCTCGAGTCCAGGTTTAAACCTGGTGCTTACCTGCCAAGGAGCCTTGGTGGCGCCCCCATTCAGTGCTCAGCTGCTAACCAGAAGGTCAGCGGTTCAAACCCACTAGCCACACTGCAGGGGAGAGACCCTGCAATCTGCTCCTATAGAATGGGCAGTCCTCCTCAGTGCTGAGGGAGCTCTCTGAGCTGGCCTTGACCCTGCAGCCCCCACCTGCCATGTGACTGTAAGCTGGCTTTCCAATCTCTGCTGACTTCTGGTTCCTAGAAGAGCGCATGGGGAAAATGAGCCCAGTGTCGGATGTCAGGCCAGTGACAGCCAGCCTGATGCAGAGCACAGGGGCGCTCAGTCTGCTCTCTTCTTTCCCATCCCCACACTGCCTGTCGGGCTTGCGCTCTGTGCTCGGTAAGGGTGTCTCACCTGATCTAGTCCCATTCATGGAGCTCAGGCCTCCATGTGCATGCTGGGAAGTCGGGGCCTGCCAGCCTGTTCCCTGACTGACTATGTGCTGATGTGTCTTAGTGAGCTGAGGGCGGGAGGAGGTGCTCTCCTCCCCAGAGCCCCCTGGTCCTTGTCCATCTCGCAACACATCAGCCAGGGGGCCAGGTTCTCCTTCTAGCCCACCTTGCAGCCTGGCCACCCTCCTCCTGTGAGCCAGGGACCACTTTCTGGAGGGAAGGGGCCTTGGTCAGATCCTAAGTCAGACATAGAAGCCTGTGGAAGGGTGCTGAACAGTACCGGGGATCCGCTCACCTCAGCCTATCCCTGAACTGCCCCTCAGCCCCAGCTGGTGATCTGTGTCCAAATCTCGGCCGTGAGAGCCCGTGGTCACCCTGTCCAGTCCTCGGCTGATGGACTGGACAGACGTTCTGCCTGTTGTGTTGCAGCAGTTACAGCCGTGTGAAGAGACTCGATTTCGACTTGAGCAAGTTTGAGATGAGCAAGAAAGGGGGAGGTGTATGTTGTCGGAGCCCCCACTGACTGGGCCTGACCCTGCCTCTTGGCAAGAGCAGCTCCCAGACTCCCCAGGCTTCACCTGCTCCTCTCAGGCCCATGCTGCCACTAGACTACGGAGAACAAGCCCACCAATGTCAAGTCAGTTCTGACTTAAAGGCGCTAGGGTTTCCCACCGCTTCATCTTTCTCCCATACAGTGGCTGACTGGTGGGTTTGAACCTCTGACCTTTCACTTAGTAGCCGAGCACTTAATCACTGCAGCACCAGGGCTCCCTGTGGAGAAGAAAGCGCCCCATAAAGTAGAAAGCGGGGTGCCTTTCTAACAGCCCAGGCCAGTCAGATTGGGCTGACTAAAAGACCAATCGAGTTTGCAGGTATACACGAGTCAGCGATGGGCTGGGGAGTAGCCAGCCCGAGGTCCAGGGGGGGCGCCCTGGAGACAAGGCAGGGTGATGCAGTCATGCATGGGCCCCGGCATGTGGTCTGACGTTTGGTGTCTACAGATCAGCCAGGGGTCCCTGCTAAGCCAGTGACTGAGGCCTGCCTTGTGGGCTGCTTTCACCTGGCCACCTCCCCAGCCCATGTTCTTCCCCTGGTGCTGGCCCTCCTGAGCCCGGAGTGTGGGGAGTGTGACCAGCTCTGCCGAGGCCCCTCTGCAAGCCCTGAGGCTTATGAGGAAAACAAGGCTCCAGTGTTCGCCTTCCCAGAAGCCCCCCGGATTGCGGGAGGGGGTGAGGGCGTAGGAGAGGTGTCGTGGAGGAAGTGACTCTGGCAGGTAAAGGTGGCAGTTGTTGTGAAGTGCCGTCGAGTCGGTTCAGACCCATAGCATCCCTGTATAGGGTTTCTGAGGAGCAGCTGGTGAGCTTGAACCGCCGATCTTGTGATTCAAACTGACTTTGCGGTCCAGCTCATTAGCCATTAGCCCACAGTGCCACACCAGGATGCCAGAGGTGGTAGAGGAGGATCCAGATGACAATAGTGTATGTGTTTGGGGCTCAGAGCAGGGCAGAGGGTCCATCTCTGGGCACAGCACGTCCTGCACCCAGCCCCAAGCTCCCTGGGTGATCTGTGGGAACTGAAGGGGCAGAGGGTGGAGGATTGCCCCGTGGGGCAGCAGCAAGTGGACTGGGCAGCCCAGGCTCTGGGGGAGGAGCTGTCCCTCTCTCCTGGACTGTGACTCCAGGCCCCTCCACACCACAGGCCCAGATGGACAGACGGATGGATAGGTGTGCATGACTCTTCAGAATTCTGGGAGCCTGCTTGCCTGTGGAGACTCACTCCATTCGGTGTGCTGCCCACCATCCTAAGGGCCAGAGACTTCGTCAGCCACCTCTTACTGCCAGTGTAGCAGCTGCCGCTGGGCCTCAGCTCCCTTCCCTAGAGCAGGGAGCACACTTCATAACATGATGGTTCCTCAACATCCATCAGTTAACAGGAGGGGAAGGCCTCGTGCCCGTAGGAGTTCTCTCTCCTTGCTCTGTGGGGCCTAAAATT
This sequence comes from Chrysochloris asiatica, assembly GCF_000296735.1. Classification (NCBI taxonomy): domain Eukaryota; kingdom Metazoa; phylum Chordata; class Mammalia; order Afrosoricida; family Chrysochloridae; genus Chrysochloris; species Chrysochloris asiatica. The sequence continues at coordinate 7,720,042 of NW_006408543.1, forward strand.
CCGACTGCTGGGCCAAAGGTGCCTGTGTTGGGTGGCTGGCGGAAGGGTGGGGACTTGGTGTGACCCAGGCCAGGCCAGGCTGGCAGACTCAGATCTTCCAGCACCAGCCACACCGGCCTCATGGGGCCTCGGGTCCTAGGGAGGGGACTGACCCGAGCCCTTTGGCCAGGGTGCTAGACAAGGTCAAGGGGCGTGGTGTGGGCCGAAACCAGATTTTCAGGGCTTGAGGGAACAGTGAGGTGAGCAGGTAGAGGATGGGGGGAGGAGCTAACAGGGATGGATTTTAAGCCCGTGAAATGTGACCATGTTTATTGGTTCACAGAGAAAGAGAGCTATTGGGGAGGGCTGCATGGGTGGCAGGCCCACTGACAGGCATGGTCACAGGGGCCATCCCTCCACTGACCACCGTGCTTCTCTGTCCACAGGCCCCTCCGCCCAGCGACAGGTACAGAATGGCCCCTCCCCAGATGAGATGGACATCCAAAGAAGGTAACGACCCCGCCTCCCCCAGCAGGTGTGCATGGGTCCGTCCGGGCCATCAGAGACCCAGACAAGGGCAGGGTGGCCAGCTCTCTGCCGATCCTGTCAGAAGTCAGGACCAGGAATGACCGACTCCCTGTGGCCAGCCTGCAGGCCCCACATACATCAGTCATGTGCCCAAGGCCTCTCTGCTGGCCCTGGCACCAGCCACGCTGCCTCTTCTCTCCTGGGAGCCTGGGCCTGTTGGCACACCCCACTGACCTCCTAGCTGAGGACTGGCACAGATAAATGTCCTGTGGGCACTCTGACCTGCAGCTGCCCTGGCAGAGAGGGCGGGGCACCTGGGGGACATGTTTCTAGGACTGAGGTCCAGAAGGGTCTGTGATGCCCCATCCCCCAGGTCACATCACCAGGAAGTAGAGGTCAAGGCACGAAATGGGCCTGCCATCTCCCTTCTAGGCTCTGAGCCCTGTTCTAGAAAGCTCCAGGGTTGTGGATGGAGCCTGGTAAAGCCATTAAAAAAAAAAACCAACTGGTGTTAAGCCTTGTTGCCCAGCTCAAGGAAACGAGGTAAATGGATGGAGACATGCTCCCTGGTGGTTTGGGGACCCATCCCTACTCCTCCTCACTTGTGCTGACCTGCAGGAAGGCAGAGCTAATAGCTGACAAAGCCTTTAACATGCTCTGTTTCATTTTAACCCTCACCCCAACACTCAAATCAAAAACCCCAAACCAGCGACCCTAGAGGGCAGAGTCGACCCACCCCTCGGACTTCCTGAGACTAATTTTGACTGGAGTAGTAGCCGCCTCTTTCTCCCTCAGAGGGACTGCTGGGTTTGAACTCGGGGACTGGCAACTATCACTGGTTATCAAGTGAGTCAGTGGAGGCTCAGAATGGACATGGCCCTTGTTGGAGGTGGGCCCGGGACTGACCTCAAGTTGGGCTTGACCTCTCTTCATCAGGTCTAAGGGGGCCTTCCCCACTGCCAGGTGCCCACCAGCCGACAGGTGCTTGAAACAAAGCCCGGGCCAGCAGCCACACTATTACTTTGGTCCACAGCCCCCAAGTCCCCAGGGAGCTGGCTGCTGAGGGTGGATCTGATCACAGACTGAGTGACCCCTTGTGGTCAGGTTGTTGACGGCGAGAGGGACCCTCAGCCCCACCCAACTGTACTCCGGGTCACACAGTGGGCGAGGAGCCGCCTCTTGGCACACCACTTTGCTGTGGGTGTTCTGCTGCTAAGTGAAGAAACAAAGGCAGCCGCTGGGTTAGCATGATCTACAGACCCCTCAGAAGCAGACGGCGTGCTGATGACATGTAGGACTGGAAAGCTAGCCACCCTCGTGGTCTTGTCATGCCTGTTGGACCCCCCTCTTCCCTGACTCCATGGAACCCTTACTGAGCTCCAGCCCCATGCTCCCACCACCTTCCCCACCGTGGGGCCATCACTGCAGGCTGTCCTTGGTCCAAGCAGCTCCTCCAGTCCCTTGCTCCTGGTTCCCAGCCCCCAGATGCTGAGGACATTCTCCTATTTGTAGGTGAAGCCACTTTGCTGTGAGAACAGGGCCGGTGGTGCCCACTGAGGCACAGGTGCTGTGTGCTAAACGTGCTATGTGACCCTCTAGACGGAGGTGTCTGCTCAGGGTCCCTAGAGCTGGAGTGAGGATGTGCAGCCAGGTGGCCATTTCTCCTACAACAGCGGTGCCCGTGACTGTCTCAGAGAACCTGGCCGGCTGCAGTGTGAACAGGCGCCTGACGGGCTGGGGAAAGCTTGGCCATGTCAGTGAGTGGAATTAAACTGGCCAGCTGATTGTCACAGTGGCCTCTGAGCGCCTCCCTGTCCAGGTGTACACCGAGAACGGAGATCGTGTTGGCGCTTAGTGTTGGGCACCTAGGGCTGGCCATGTCCCGTCTCCTCCTCCTTGGTGAAGGGGTCCAACAACACTGGCAGTCAGAACCATGGTTGGGCAGAAAGGGCCCCTCTAGGCTCAGGCTCCAGGGCAGTGCTGAAACCTGACTCTGCGGCTCGGGCTGGGAACAGAGCTGCGTTGTTCTCGGGCTCCTCAGAAACCGGACCTGCTCCGCTGATCTTTTACAGACAAGTGATGGAGCAGCAGCAGCAGCAACGTCAAGAATCCCTAGAGAGGAGGGTCTCCGCCTCAGGTGAGAGCCCCACCTCTGCCCAGCAGACAGCCCATCAGGACGGTGTGACAGTCCCTTCCGACCAAGTAAGGGGAGGGACAGAGCAGAGGTCTAGGGGATTCGCTCGTGACCCCTGCCCACCCCTGACTGGGCCTCCCCTTGCTCCTTCCTGAGCACCTTCCCTTGTGTCAGGCACGGGACTGGGGACATGTGATAAGACAGACACCATCCTGCCCCCAGGGACTCAGTGGCCAGTAAAGGAGACAGATGGACACTCCTGTTGCTTGGGGCACATTGTGGCCCAGCCAAGTGTAGGTGCTAACAGCCCACAGAGGAGCTCAGCTTGGGTTTCCACCCTGAGAGTGGAACGTAGCCCTTGAGGGACGAGGGTTTTCTGGGAACAAATACGTAGGTTCTGAGTTTTATATTATAACGGACAGGATACTGTCACGGCCCTTGTCTCACTTAATCCTCTCACTCACCCATGAAATGAGCACGTGACGCTAATCCTGTTTAACGCATGAGAAAACCAAACTCCAGCTGGTTACAGGTGCCCTGTCCTGGGAACACAGCTCAGCGCTCTGTGCACGCACGGTCCTCCCCAAGCCCTTCCCCGTCACCTCACTGCCTCACTCACCCAGCTCCCACAGCGCCATCCACATCCTCCGAGGCCTTCCTGTCAGCTCTTGACAGGCCAGGTGGCACTTGTCACCTGTGACTGTCATCAGTTGAGTGGTGTCTGCCTTGCTCATGCCAGGGTCAGCCTTGTGGGAGGACTGCTTCTTGTCCCCCTGACCAAGGGGGCCGCGCACACAGCTGAGCTAATACGCCCGCCCACTGTCTCTTCCAGGGCCCATCCTCCCTCCTGGGCACCCATCGTCAGCAGCCAGCGCAGCCCTCTCCAGCAGTGGGCCTCCACCCCCCCCCCCGCCACCTGTCCCACCCCCTCCCACGGGGACCACCCCCCCACCCCCGCCCCCACTGCCTGCAGGAGGAGCACAGGGGGCCAGCCATGACGACAGCTCCGTGTCTGGACTGGCCGCTGCCCTGGCCGGGGCCAAACTGCGCAGAGTCCAGCGGGTAAGATGCCAAGGCCAGGCAGGCATGGGTATGAGGGGCAGGCTTCTCCCCGTCAGAGGTCGGAATGCATAATCGCAGGCGTGCACTCAAATGTGTGCGCACACAGGTGTACACTCAGACATGTGGAGACATGGGTGTACACACTCATACGTGTACCCACTCATGCACACATGCATGTACACATGTGTGCACAACTATACACAGCTGCACACTTAACACCGGCATGCCCACACTTGCGCACACGGACCCGTCTTCCCCATATCAGTGCTCCTCCCTCCCCCGACGCCCGAGTCTAAACGGGCACATCCTTCTCCTTTAGCCAGAAGATGCGTCTGGAGGCTCCAGTCCCAGCGGAACCTCAAAGACGGACCCCAACCGGGCGAGCAGTGGGGGTGGAGGGGGCGGCCTTATGGAAGAAATGAACAAGCTGCTGGCCAAGAGGTGGGTTGTTCCCCCACCCTCGAGCCCCCTAGGCCCAGCTAGCAGAGACCGTCCTCACGGGGCCAGTCTGCCCACCTGGTTTGAGAAGTATTCTCACTGTAAGAAACATCAGCCATGGAGCAGCGCTGTCTGGATCAGACGTCAATGTGGAGACCACTGAGTTGGGCAGTTCAGAGAGCAAAGAGGAAGGTCTGTGCCCAGAAAGAATGACCCATAGCGTGAGAGACACCACAGGACAAGCATCTGAAGAGAGAGCCCCACCCTTGTCCCAGGGAGCTCTGCCATCTCTGCCCCCACAGGGAGGGCAGGGTGTGGCTTTGTTGTCCCACCAAACCTGACCAGGTGGCTCATTGAAACCACCTTTCTCCACTGGGGTGCAGAGCTGGCTCTCTGTCTTCCCATGTGGCCTGGTAAGAGAGCGCCTTTCCCCTGGCCCCACGCCCTACCTACTCAGAGGCCCTGTACCCCAACTGGGTGTCACCTCTTCTCCTTCAGCCCCTTCAGTCCACCCTGAGGCCTCTGAGCACAGGTCAGGGGACCCCACAGTGGGAGCAGGGAGGGTTAGCCCCGCACCTGCCAGCCCACAGCATCAGGGCCTCAGGGGAGTCCTGGGTGACTTCTAAAGACGGAGCTCCATGCGCTGGGCCCGGGGAGACAGAACAAGCGAGGGCCCTACGAGAGCCATCTCAGAACAGGAAATTTGTAGGAAAGCAAATCCTAGCGTATCCACCAGTCCAGAGCCGGGGGTTAACAGTCCCAGCTCTGCCTGGGACAGACGAGAGCAGCTGCTTTCTCTGTGAGGAAGGAGGGGGCACTGCTGCCAGGAGCAGGACAGCCGGGTGACCGTGATTACCACACAGTGTTGGGAACTGCTGGATGGGGCTCTCCACCAGCCAGGGAGGTTCCTATTTCCTGGGAGACTCCACGCGGTCTGTCTCACAGGTTTCAAAGATGAACTGGCTGCAGGGGAGGGACTGGATTGGGCTGGAAGAAGTGGTCATGAGGCGGCCAGTCAGGAGACAACGGCCATGCAGGTAGAGCCGCTGGCAGCTGGCCCTGCAGCATTGGAAGTCTGAGCAGTAGAAAGGAGACGGGTTTGAAATAAAAGGCAGAGTTAGACTTGACCAGGCGCCCTTCGGTGTTGTGAGGAAGAAGTTGATGTGGAGGCTGATCTCAACCCTGTTGGGATGAGCAGCTCGGTCAGTAAGCATTTCCTGACTTGGCAAGGCTGAGGAAGGGAGCCCTTGGTGAGGTGAAGGGGGCTGCACATGGGACCCATCTCTTTATGAGTGACGGGCAGCATCTCCGCAAAACCTAACACCAATGGAGACTTGCCTTTGGGGAAGCTGAAGGGTCTATTCCTACAGGTTTGGGAGTTGGCCAAACTGAGGGAGAAAGAAACGTGTGTTGCTTTTGCTAATAAGGGCCATTGAGTTAATTCCAGATCATGGTGACAGGATCTGCAATAGACCCAAACACTGCCCAGCCCCGCACCAGCCCACAGTTAGGTTTGAGCCCAGTTTTGAAGCCGCTGTGTTAAGCCGTCTCATTGGGGGAGGGTCCTCTTTTTCTCTAACCCTCCACTTTACCAAGCATGATGTCCTTCTCCAAGGACACCTCACATGGTCCCTCCTGACAATGGTGCAGAGTAAGCTGCAGCCTCCGCGTGCTCACGCTAAGGAGCGTTCCGGCTGCGCTTCCTGTGGGCTCTACTGAGGGTGTAGGGAGGAACCTGCCCGGCTGTTCAGAGCCTGCTCTCTCCTGCGCATGTCCGGGCTCTAGGTCGTACTTCAGAGTGGGGCGGTACTGGAGGAAGGATTCTGTCCCTAGGCTTGCACTGTGTGTCCTCCAGAGCTGGGGACAGACAGACCTATGTCCCAGCGACCAGGCCACCCACTGGCCTTCTGAGGGTAGAGTGGCCCTTGAACCTGGATGCTCTGGGGACTGGGGACCTGAACGCTCAGTGTGGGTTCACAGGCCTGGCCGTATAGCCACTGGCAGGTGGGATGCCCGGACAAGCTGCCTTCCTGCCCTGAAACAGGCCACAGTAGTACCCACACCAAGGGGTGCTCTGGGTACCAGTGGGCGTTCACGTTCAGTCTGAATCCTTCAAGTGCTGACTGTCCATCTTCCCTTTCTGCGTCCAGGAGAAAAGCAGCCTCCCAAACAGACAAGCCGGCTGATAAAAAGGAAGATGAAAACCAAACAGTAAGCAACCCCCTCCACCCCCTCACCCCCCACGCTGGCTTCACAGCTGGGCTGCTGAGTGGGGACCCCTGCAGCACTGACCCTTTATCTCCCCTGGAGCTGCTCCTGCCCCGCCCTCAGGGCTCAGCTGGGGTCCGGACCTGCCAGAAAGCACCTTTACAGGGTGCAAAGCAGGCATCACCCAGGGCCGGGCCGGGCCGGGCCAGGCCAGGCACAAGGGACTGTCAGCTGTGGTGTCTTCACTTCCAGATGGTTTCTTGAAGACCCCACAGCTCCTCCGGGCCTTCCCACTTCTCCTGAGACCACCTCAGCTCACCTCAGCTGCACATGGTGGCAGGTGCTCAGGGCCCATGCCAGCCTGACCCTACTCCCAGACTGACTTTCAGCCCCACGAACCCCGTGCCATACACTGCCCCGCCCCGCAGGACCCAGCACCCCTCCTGTCACATCAAGACCTGGGAGGGTGGGCCCTACATCCTTCTCACCCAGAACCCTCCAGCTAGCCCAGCATAACTTTGGATGGCCCGGGCCTCCATCCTGGGAGCAACAGGTGACCACAAGGTTTAGGTGCTGTGTACCTGGGCTCTGCCCTCAGCTCAGACAGGACCCCAGCGGACTCTCTTCATCCCACCACCTTCTTCCTCCTCCCTCTTCTCTGTCATCGTAACTGCCATCTCCTGTCCTCATCGGGGCCCCCTCCCACTCCACTGGCCTCTAAAGAGCAGGATTGATCTGAGAGGCCCCTCCACAGCTAGCCACCATGAAGCTGAGGGACAGAGAAGTGGACCACCTGAGGGAGAAGCCCTGACCTGCAGGGGCATTGTGTGCACCGAGCATGGAAGGACTCCAGGGACTTGCCCTCGAGGACTGTGGGACCTTCATTTCTCAACAGTGTCCATTGTTTCTGATCAAGACAGCACACGTCCTCCTAGAAAACGTGGACAGGCAGGGCCGTATGAACAAACTAGTCCAAAGGCTGCCCCCTTAGGCCAGCAGCCTTCCTGAGCTGACTAATTGAAGAGTCTTCTTTTCTCTTCCAGGAAGATCCCAGTACCTCCCCATCACCAGGGACCCGAGCCGCCAGCCAGCCTCCTAACGCCTCAGGTAAGGGGTGCCCTCCTGAGACCACGCGGCCAGGGAGGACCCTTGGAGGACATGCACCTGAAGAACCATCCCCCTTGAGGAGCCCCTGGCTCCAGCTGGGATCACCACACGCATCTCGGGGGGAGGCTGGGCAGGAGCACCAAGAAGGACTATCGAGAACTGGGTCATGTCTTCCACCAAGGTGGCCACTTTGTCACATTGTCATAGCATTGTCCCCCCTCCCCCGTTACATACCGGGGCAGCAGGCTCACACCAGGCAGCACTTATCTGACGGCACATGTTGAACATGGAGAACTAAGGAAGACTGGGACCAGTCCTCTCAACATTCCAGTACCGGAATTCCTGCCACCTCAGAAAAGCCAAAGCTTGCCAACCTGGCTGACTCCATCGAGAACAACCCTTTGTTGTTGTTGTTGTTGTTGTGTGCCGTGGAGTCGGTTCCGACCCATAGCGACCCTGAACAGGGTTTCCAAGGCTGTAAATCTTTATGGGAGCAGAAAGCCTCAACTTTCTCCCACGTAACAGCTGGTAGTTTCCAACTGCTGACCCTCAGGTTAGCAGCCCAATTTGTAACCACTACACTCCCAGAGCTGCTCAGATTTCTCCCAGTCAGCCTGTGATGGGTCTGTGTGCTGAGGAGAGAGAGCTGGCTCACGGTGGGAAGGAGCAGTTGAGCTCAGTCACTCAAAAAACATGGGCCTTGGGTCCATCTGGCCAGTGCTGAGGGGGAGGCAGGCCAGCCGTGTGCTGTAACTGAGGGCTTGAATGTGTCTGCCCCATCCCCATCAAGACGGGGTCAGCATGGTGCCCTGGAGCTTGGAGACCCCAGAGCGGGTATGAGAATCCCACAGCCCTTAAAACACTGGAGTCTCAGGCCCAACCTGGGGTCTCTGCCCACCCTGCAAGTCAGCAAATTCCATTCACTTCAGAAAATCTCCTGACGTGCAGTGAAACTGACTGGTTGTTGTCCAGTCGGTTCCCACAGCCAGCAAGCCAGCCCTCAGGCCCCGATGAGAAAAGGGCAGAAGACCACGGGGGGAGGGGGGGCAGAGTGGTCATCAACAACAGACACACAGCAACACAAAGCTCCCCAAAAGAGATGGAGACACAGAGTGCCAGAGAGCGTCCTCCCCAGCCATCATTGGGGTCCTCTGAACCAGCGAGAGGTCCAGCATGGGGAGGCCCACAGCCAGATGACAACTGGGCCGGGGGGTGGGGGGGGGGAGTCCCAGAGCAGAGAATACTCAGGGTCCCACCTGCCTGACGGGTGTCCTGCCAGCTCTGACCCTTCACCCTGACAGAGGCTGGCCGGAAGCCCTGGGAGAGGAGCAGTTCGGTGGAAAAGCCAGTGTCTTCCGTACTGTCCAGGTGAGCCAGCCCAGAAGGCCGGGCATCCGGTGGGCGGGCATGCACGGCTCCTACTCACATCTGCTTCGTTCCATTGCCTAGAACCCCGTCTTTGGCAAAGAGCCCCCTCCAGTCACAGCCTCACTCTAGGTACCGACAGCCCTGTGCCCATGTGTCCCCGTGACTAACACACCCCGTCTCCTGTCTTGTCACTTAACACTGCGCTTCTCTCAGACCCGGGGAACGCTGGAGAGACTGGGCTCACAGGCGGGGGGCTGGGGCTGGGGAGGAGACGTGTCCAGGGGCCAGGGAAGAGAGTCCCGCACGGAGCTCAGACCTGGACTCGGATTGCTGGCATTGGGAACTGCGGAGCTCTTGCCCGACCTGTGTGTCTCCTGTGAACCAGGTGTGTCTGCTCCCGAGGCTGGGTGCCCACTGTCAGAACAGCGCCCCAGCTCCTCGGCAACACGCAGAGCCCGTCTGCCTCTACAGACTCTACTCTCCTGTCACATTGCCCAAACCAAAAGTGTGACAAGAGGGTAGAGTATTTGGAACGGAAATCTGAGACAGCCACATGGGACAGGAGCCAGGTGTAGCCTGACTGTGCAGACCCCTAGAACCTGAACCCAGGGAAGTGAAGGGGCTCTTGTCACAGAGGTGACGTCTGATCGTGGTCTTGAACGGGCCTTGGTTGGGTGAGGCCTGCACACTCTGGTGAAGGGACACAGGAAGGCCTTGGGCAGCTAGGCTCCATGCTAACCAATCCCTGCCCACAAGGAGCTGCTTCTCTGGGCAGAAGGCCTCATGTACCACAGGCAGTTGCTTCTGGGAGTGCTCTGGAGACTGGCCTCCACAGGAGTGGGGCAATGGGGGTCTGCAGTGATGGGGTGAAACAGCTCCCGGGGGCGGGGCCATGATATGTTAGGACAGTTCTCCCGGCTGAAGGAAGGCCCTGTGGAGGCTCTGATGTTACAGCCCCAGGAGCTCATGGCTGCCAGAGGGTTGGGGAGGACTTGCTGGGGCACCGTGGGCATGAACAAATGGCAGTAGACCCTTTGCTCGAACCCCTCTGAGCTCTGAGTCAAGCATTGTTGTCCTCGAGTATTCAGGTAGGGAAACTGAGGCCCAGAGAAGGTAAGATGTTGAACTAGGGACTAGAGCCCACAGGTGGACGTGGAGGGCCCCCGAGCCCAGCTGGACCTGGTTACTCACTGGGGCCAAGTGACTCAGGACTTGTCCAGAACTGTGCGTGCATGGCACGTCTTCCATCCCGCTTTCTTTGTGCTGGACACCAGCCACGCTCACTCCCAAGACCACAGGTTCTAACTGCGTCCTTGTCACCGTGAAGACGGTGGACAATGCCAGGAGACCCAAAAGAGCTTTTTAGTAAGGGTCCTGCAGGCAGGGGCGAGACGAGGAACGTAGGCCTCGTGGAAGTGGAAGCCCCTAGCAGTGTCGGAGTGTTGGGCTCCCAGGTCTACTTGTCGGCCCAGGTTGCCCTACCTGTGTGAACTCTGAGTCGGAGCACCCAAGTCCTGATTCTTGGGCTGGGAAATATGGTCACTGTCTCGATGGAAACCCCCTGGAGTCACTGAGAGGGACTGGCAATGTGGAGTCTATCAGCACGCCCAGCAGGGTGGGCGCCACCAGGCCCTGCCAACCACTTCACCGCCTGCCCCACCCCCCCACCCCCCACAGGATGAAGCCAGCTGGGAGCGTGAATGATGTGGCCCTGGATGCCTTAGATTTTGACAGGATGAAGCAGGTGAGCTATGAAGGGGCCAGGCAGAGCTGGCAGTGGGGAAGGGGTGCCCTGTGCTCTTGTCACACCCGCCAGGCCATAGTGCTGTTAGCTCTGGGCCTTCCTACGATGCCCTGAAGTGGGGTAGCAGGACCCGTCTCCCGTGCCCCCAGCTATGGCTCTGCAGGAGGCTGGACCCCCTGTCACTGCCCCATCCCTGCCCCCCCCCCCAGGAGATCCTGGAGGAGGTGGTCCGAGAGCTGCACAGAGTAAAGGAGGAGATCATTGAGGGTAAGTGGGCCCCGCCCCGGGCTGCAGAGCTGGCCAGTCCACGCCAGGGTTTTCTGAGGGGAGACCAGTGCTGCGGGGGGCCCTCAATCAAGGAAACAGGGCTCAGAAGGTTACGTGACCCACCTGAGAAAGCACACCTACCCATGGGTCCGATGCCTTCCCATTCCCCACACTTCCAGACCCAGCCCCCCTCCTGCAGTCAGTTGTACTCTGCAGCAAGTCCAGCCACACCGGAGGGTGGGGGTGGGGGTTTCCACGGCTGCCATCTCTATGGGAGCACACAGCTTCCTTTATCTTTTTTTCCGTGGAATGGCTGGTGGGTTTGAACCACCAACCTTTTGGTGAGTCCAGGGCTCCTGCTATGGACAGCACTGGAAAGGAAGGATGAATGCCTGCAAGCCCAGTTCCGGCTTGGCCACCTGCTATCACCAATTTGTGACTCTGAGGACAGTTGCTCAGAGCATGGCCAGGGGCCTGGTCACTGAATCATGTCCACCCGTCCAGTCCCCCGGCCTTGATGGGACCACTTGGTTCTAGAGCCAGAGGACAGGGAAGGGCTGGGCAGGACCCGTTCAGCCCAGGAAGTAGAGAGCAGCTCCCATTGCCCTGCGGGCCTGATGCCCAGAGGCAGCCCAGTGAACTGGGCAAGAGAGGGCTGACCATTCTGGGGGTCCTAGACCTGGCAATCCCTGGCCAGAGATAAGGAGTGAATATGTGAAGACGGGGAACAAAGCTGGAGCCCAGAGGTACACCCCAGTGCTCACACCTCCCAGGGCCCTCCATGAGAAAACTGGGCCTGCAGAGGTCTCAGGGCAGAAACAGGTAGCCCTGAGCAAGGCTTGAGCTGATGCGGGGAGCAGGATGGGAGAGCAGATCACAGCTTTGGTCTCGATCCTGCTGAGACCTCGGAGCCCCTCCTTCCACCCGTCCTGGCTGGTCCCGGGCCTGGTTAGCAGATCAGGGTGCTATCGCCCTGCTCTGAGCCTTCCCCACACCCCCGTCCTGTTCCCCAGCCATCAGGCAAGAGCTGAGTGGGATCAGCACCACATAACACGGGGGTCCTGCCGCTGGCCGCCAAGGAGAGGGCACATGTTGAGCGGACGTGCTGCGTCTCAAGTCTTCACCTGTGATAAATACTCAAAAGGAGCAAACGGTTCGGTTCCTGGATTTTTAGATTCTACCAGACAGAAGATGCAGCTCCCCCATCTCTTTTATATTTTCTATTTGCGTATTTAAGTGTACAATCTGTTTAGAGAGGAAGCCCCCAGACCACACGCCTCATTAGATGGGTTTGCCTAGTAGACGCCCTGTCCTCGCCGTGTGGCTGTCGGTGGGTCGTCCGTGGCGCGGTGTCTGTGTTCACATGGGTAATAAACTGATCACTGTCCACCCTGCGCCTCGGTCCTGCCCTTGCGCCGACTCCTGACGGCACCTGGCTGACACACCCTTCTCTTGGCATCCAGAACCACACAGCGGAGCTGACCAGGTGGGAAAGGGGCAGCTCCAGTACCCGTGTTCCGGGACTGGGCCTCAGACCCAAGGGAAGCCCCAGACAGTGGGACTTCAAGTGTAGGGCGTGTGTGGGCCAACTGGAATAGGTCTGCCCCCCTCCTAGCCATGTCAGAAGCCCACCATGTGTGTCCCTGTGCAGGGACCAGGGCTTCCACAGGCACGACCACCCACCACCCTGGGTCCCCTCCCCATTACTGCCACCATACAGTGTGTCTCCCCGAACCCCATAGTGTGTCCCCAATGGGGGACCCCCACGGCCATGTATCCAGCCCACCTCCTGGGCCCGACAAGCGGAAGGAGCTCTGGTTTCAGGTACCCTGAGTCACACTCCTCCGGGCTGTGCTAGGGCCTGCCCGATGCAAGGGTGGGGTGCCCTGGCCACCTGTGTGTACAAGGAGTGTTCGAGATCAAAGTCCTAGCAGGCTGCACTCTGGCTCAGGATGAGCTGGGCTCCATGCAGCTGCCCATTCTATCTGGGTCACAGGTGCCTGGCACAGTGCTGCCCTCCACCAGCAGCGCTCAGCTCGGGCCCCCATCTCGGCTAGGCTGCTCTTCCCTCTGCAGTCAGGACAGACCATAGTCGAGGACTCTGCAAGCTGCTCCCTCGGAGTCAGGGATCCCCTCAACTCCCACCTGTCTGCCCATCTGCCCATCCACCGGACCTCTAGCACCTGTTCTGTGACCTGCTGGGGAGGTGGACTCCAGCTTCAAACCAAGCCCCCTCCATTCACCCACCCATCCATTCCTCAGGGTCCTTGAGGACCAATTCCCGATGTCATCGCAGGGGAGGCAGGCGGGTGTCCCAGGGCTGGAAAGCTGGGGACCAGCATCCAAATCATCCGGGCCTGGGAGACGAGCCAGCCATCACCTCTCCCAGGCACCTCAAAACCAAGCCACCCTAGAAAGTACAGTCCCAGGGCTGTGGAAACAAACACTGAATTTAATGGGGGGTGGGGGTGGAGAGGTGACATCAGAGAATGAGACCCCGGGAGGCCGAATGATCAGCGTCAGCCTCATTCAGGGGGGTGGGAGACTGAAGCATCATCCACTGTCATGGGCACAATGGGGCACTGGTCCTCGGGAGGGGGCATCGGCGGCCTACACCCATCACAGACCCTCCCCCGCTAGCTTGTACACCCGCTTCACCCTGGCATAGGGCCCCAGCGAGTCCTCAAACACGAAATCCCAGAGGACCTTCACCCAGGAGTGATAGTGTGGCAGATGGTCGTAGTACTCGGGGGCAATCTTCCGAACCTGCGGAAGGGATGAACAGTCAGTGACCCCCCTCAGCCTGGCCTCTGGCCCACTAGGGGTCAGCAATAGCTCTTTTCCCAGCCTAGCCCACTGGAGCTTCTGGGAGTCCCACGGTGGTCCCACAGTCGAGGCACAGCTGGCTGGGGCCCTGGCGGGGAGCTGCTGAGCCTGGGTCACACCCACACTGCTCAGTGGGCACCGGATGCCCTCTCTCATCTGGCAGGCTTCACCTCAGTCCACACACCTGCGTCCTCTGCTTCACCCCTCAGCAAACCAATGCTTACCTCCAGGAAGTGTGCTGCCCCCGCCAACCCCTCGGTCTCCCCTTCACCCAGTTCCCACGTCCCCTTCACAGCTGACACCAAGGCACAGGCTAAGCCTTTTGCTTCCCTCGAGGACTTAAAGCTGGCAGTTGGCAGCTGCTATTTCTGCAGCTGACCCAGCTTAGAGTCTGGCTCTGTCCTCTCCTGAGGGGCTGCCCCCGTGAGCCTCTGCCTTCTCATCTGCAAAGCAGAGAGCATCAGTCCGGGGGGTCAGGAGGTAGGGAAGGACTATGCACCCGGGATGCTAACAGCACGCTCCCTCCCAGGCTCCTGATGGGCTTGGGGAGATGGTAAGCACGTACACACCCAAACACACATGTGGGTGGGTAATAACAGGTGTATTCACAGCCCCTGCACACGTGCACATAAATGCATAAATGTAGGGCATGTGCAGTCACACTAACATGCACACCCAAACATGCACAAATGAGCGGGTAAACAGGTCCCTATCCACATGGCCGTACTTCTGAATAGTCACGAATGTATGAACAAACGTGCACATGGGGTACACACAGAGGCATGCTAACACACATATACACCCGGACATGCATGTGTGAGCAGGGACACACAAAATTTACCCCTGAAAGGCATACTCGGACATGCTAACATGTCCATGTAGGTGAACGTGTGCACACCCAGCCTCCTGACAGAAGAGGAAGCCAAGCACATGGGCTCAGGGAGACCACTGGCAGTCACATACACAAACGTGTGCACATGGACACATGCAGGTACACAAGTACACACGTCGCTAGCAACAGCCACAGAGTTACTCAAGTATCAGGTATGAACTGCCTGAGTCATCTGTCCTGTGTGGTCATGGCCAAAGGTCCCTTCTCCCCCTTCCAATCTCTGCAAAACCTCTCCAGTTCCTCCCCCCAGGGGCTCAGCCCCACCCTGTCCTCAGCCACCTCTGGGCCACGAGAAGCCCCTCACAAACAGGGCACACTTTGGACATACGGTAAGTGTCCTGCAGGGTCCAGCCAGGAAGACCTCTGGACATTGACCTGCCTCTGCTGTGTGGCCGCAAGTGAGCACCTGGTCATCCCATCCCACCACCAGCGTAAACAGGAGGAGGAGACCAGACACGGCCCATGCCCTGGTGCCCACCCGCCCGCCCTGCACAGCATACCAGGGGCAGGTTGCAGCCGGGGATGCTGGGAAAGTCATGATGCTCCATGTGGTAGCCCACGTTGAAGGTGATCCAGTTGAGAGGCCCATAGTAGGAGTAAGTCTCGTGACCCTTGAGGAACATGTAATGCTCAGCCACGAAATGGCCCGAGATGGGGTGGAGGCCCAGGCCCAGGAAGGAGCTGGCCATCAGATAAATTATAGGCTTGAGCCCCCAGAGGGCAAAAATGGTGGCATCAGCGGCCAGCTGCACCAGGGCATTGAACACCTCCATGCGTGTTAAAGCCTTGGGGTTCACACAGAGCGGTCGCAGTGAGTAAAAGAAGGGCTGCAATGCCAGCCAGAGCAGTTTGCGGGCCGGCGTGCAAAAGAGCCAGCCTTCGAAGTGCGTGGGCACATCCACGTCCAGCCCGTCACCACCCAAGTAGCGGTGGTGGTCCACATGGTACTTCTTGAAGGAGGCCGAGTATGGCACGCCAATGGGCAGGTTGGCGAAGATGGCAAACCAGCGGTTGTGGGCAGCTCGGCCTGTGCCAAAGGCCGTGTTGTGGGAGATGTCGTGGATGGCGAGGGTCAGTGAATGGTTCACACAGCCGCCGAAGGTGTAAGCCCAGAACAACAGCCAGCGCCAAGA
Source organism: Chrysochloris asiatica (assembly GCF_000296735.1). NCBI lineage: Eukaryota > Metazoa > Chordata > Mammalia > Afrosoricida > Chrysochloridae > Chrysochloris > Chrysochloris asiatica. Next base: position 7,735,728 of record NW_006408543.1, read on the forward strand.
CAGTCCACGCGTAAGGTAGCAGGCCAACAGCTGTGCCAACACCAACCCTGACACCGTCCACTTGAGGTGTGGGTCCGGACGCATCAGGGTCTTGATGGCTGGGTACTTGGCTATAGGCAAGACCAGAGAGAGGGGTTGAGGTGGACACTGGCCCCAGCTGACACCCTACTCAATACCCATCCATTCATCCCTCCATCCATCCTCCATCCTCTTCTCCATCCTTCTTCCCACGAGTCCTGTAAACCCCAGACTAAGGTCTGCCAACCACCACTCATCCTGGGAAGAACAACCAGAATGGTCCTTAGACACAAGCATGGCAAGACTGCCTGACATACTTTGGACATGTTCTTGGAAGGGACCAGTCCCTAGAGAAGAACTTCATGGCTGGGAAAGTCAGGTGCGGTCGTGTCAGTCCCAACTCATAGTGACCCTGGACACCACAGAAGGAAACCCTGTCCAGTCCTCACCATCTTCTCAGCTGTTACGTTTGAACCTGCTGTTTGCTGCCAGTGTGCCAATCCATCTCATTGGAAGCTTCCCTTTTTCCACTGACCTTCTGCTTTGCCAAGCAAGTATGAAGTCATTTTCCAGGGGCTGGTCCCTCGTGATAACATGTTCAAAACATGTGTGAGACAAACATTCACCTTCCTGGCTTCTAAGGCACATTCTGACTGTACTTCCTCCAAGACTGACGTGCTGGTTCTTCTGGGAGGTCCATGGAACTTTTCAAGAGTCAGTGAAAAGGAAAACCCTCTATAAGACGGACTGACACAGGCCTTGAACCGCAATGGTGGTGAGATGGTGTAGGATCAGATGGTGTTTCGTTCTGTTGGACCTAGGGTCACCGATTCGGAGCCTAACACCCACCGTACCCACCCCGCTGCCCTCTATGTCCTACAATGGACAGACACGCATCACTCTAGGAGTAAGTACTGTGACGTGAGCTGGGGAACAGCCTCAGTCCTGTGGGGTGCAGAGGCAGGTGGACTCACCTGCCTATCACCTAGAAGGTCTGCAGAGAACCCAGAGAAGCACATCACCTGGCAATCATCTAGAGTTGGCACCCAGGAGCATGCCGCAGTGCACACTGGTTTGGCTGGACACCAGCAGAGCCAAGTGGGGCCAAGCGTGCAAACTGGGACTAGACACCGGAGGAGGGATTCTCGAAAGGGAGGGGGCAGCGCAGAGGCCTCCAGCTTTGTCTCAGAGTCTTAAACCAATCACGGTTCAGTAACTGGTCAGACTATGGACGCGATCATTTTGGGTGGGAGGTACTTATTCAGTATCTTTTGTACTTTTCTGTGTTTGTTTTTACAGAAAAGCAAAAAACAAGGTGTGTGAATACTGGAGCGGGCTGAGGCTTTTCCTACAGGAAGAAGGTGGGAAGAACAGGGTGTGGAGGGGGTTTGGGGGGTGGGGACCTCATGGAGGAGGGCTGTGGGCACAGCAGGGCGGACTGTCTTCTAGGAGTCTCTGTATCTGTCAGTGGGAGGGGAAGGGTCTCAGTCATCATCTGAGATTAGAAGACCCTCAGAGATGGTCTCGTCTGGATAGAGAAACTAAGGCCAGAGGCACCTTATCGGTCTGCAGCGTTCCTTCCTCGCTCTTGCCTGGCGAGCCCCTCCACAGTGCCCAGGACAGCAGCCCACGGGAATCCTGGGCAACTCATCCCAGGGACAGCTTGGTGTCTTCCTACACAGGACAGGGGGTCCCTCCCCTCCCTGAAGCCCAGGAGGATGAACAGGGCTGCATCTACAGATACGGACCCAGATACAGGGTGATGTCGGTCTGTCCTGAGGGCATCTCCCTGCCACCTCCTGAGAGACAGTCCTGGCATGGGTGGCCCCTGCATGGTGCTGAAGTGCCAAGGAGGCCTCTTCAGAGACAGCGGACAGAGCGAGGCACACCCATCATCAGCCCACAGCAGACCACGCTGTACTTGTCCCCACCTGACCCCAGAGTCTGTCCAGGGGACCCTCTTGGAAAGCAAGTGGTGGCTCAGAGTCCCCAACAGTGACCAGGCTTGTGAGAGCTGGCCCTGCTCTGGGGACTTGGAAAGACAGACGCAGGTAAGGGGATTCTGCCCCAAGCTGGGACAGCCTCAGACTGAAGCCCTCCCTTCTAGCAGGGCCTCAGGGGTGACTAGAACTGCCTGGGAACCTCAGGTTCCCCAGGGACCATACTGCCCACAACTGCTGGCAGATGCTGGGAAAGAAGTCGGGGTGTCCACATCCTGTAACTGAAGTCAACAAACCCCCCAGGTAACCCTGAGGCAGAGGATCCAGCATTTAAATCCTGGCTGACTGTACACCAGGGGCTCTGGTGGTGATTCTGCGGGTTCAGCATTGAGCTGCTAACTGAAAGGTCTGCGGTTCAAAGCTACCAGCCTCTCCGCAGGAGAAAGTCTCCTGCTATAAAGACTGGAACCCTACACAGGGGTTACTGTGATTTGGAACCCACTCAGTGGCAGTCGGGTTGGGGGCCACACCAGCGCTTCTACGAGCCTTTTCCTCATCTTACAGTGACATCATTTCTGCTCCACCCAAGTGGGCAGTCCTGCGAACAGACTAGTGTCAGGTGTGAGACCTGTACCCCACAGCCGAGGCGGCAGGACTGGGGTCCCCACAGCCTCCTCTCCCCACACGGAGGGGCACCTCCAGCCGCGTACAGCTGCCAGCTTCCATGCTCTGTCTGATTCTTTGGCTGCAGAGTCCTGTCCCTGCACATGGGTCAGGGAAATCACCCGAATGAATCCCCAGTGTGTGGATGGAGAAGCAGTGCTTCAGAAAGCCATGGATCATCCAACAGGACCACAGAGAACCCCACAGTCCGGGAGAGGGAACATTCAAGGCAAATTCAGCTGCAGACCAGCTGGGGTTCAAATTCTGGCTCAGACTGTTTCCACCCCCACAAGAATGAGACACTTGGGAGCCTAGACAGCATTCGACCTGGATTGCACAGGCTTGAAGCAAAGCCCTAACTAATCACCGGCTATCCCAGCTGCAGAACAGGTCTAAGGAGCCAAGGGTTAAAGGTAGGCTGCAGGAATGTGTGAAGTGTGCTTACATAAATGAGAAGGTTCTAGAACAATCCTGATGGACTATGAGGATGAGGGATCGGGGTCATTGTTTCCTTCACAGCCCTGCCCACGGTGCCGAAAATGGACCAGCCACCCGTGAAGTGGGAGGAGACTTGGATTCCTGGCTGCTGCTAAGCAGGTCCAGGAGGACTTGGGCTCAAAGGTCCTGCCTGTGAAGCCTTTGTTAACGACGACGGTGACCAATCTGGATGCCACAGCAGGCCGAATAGAAGCTCCCAGAGATGTCTCCACCGCCGTCTGTCCGGCTCTCGTGCTGTGAGAGCTGGTATGTAGCAGTGATGTTAGAAGCTAGGCTGTCAGTATTTCAGATCCGTTTCTACAAAGCTTCCAGACTAAGACTAGGAAAAAAGACCTGGAGACCTACTTCTGACAACCAGCTAGGGAAAACCCTCTGTATCCCATGAGATCAAACTGACTGTGGCAATTTGAAAGGTTAGCTAGGAACGTGAGGGGCAGTGAGTCTGGATGGATGGAGGAGAACCAACTCAGAGAAGGAGGTGAAATTCAAAGGCTCATCAACGTCACTGGATTGTCCCTGTAGAAACTGGTGAATCGGTGTATTTCACACTGGGTTTATTCACAGCAGCAACAAACAACAGTTTTTAAGAGTATTTAAACTGTAGTTAGCCCTATCTAAGTGATTTTCACACACATGTGCATTAGTTTCCCATTCTGAGAAATCGTTTGAATTAGATGATCTCTAAGTCCCTTTATAAGGAGCTCTGGTAGCGTAGTGGTTACGAATCGGGCTGCGAACCACTAAGTCAGCAGTTCGAAACTACCAGCTGTTCTGTGAGAGAAAGATGAGGCTTTCTGCTCCTCCCGTAAAGATTTATAGCCTCGTGGTACACAGCCACCACCACCAAGTCACTTTATAAGGTGACAAAATGTTCTGAAATTGACTTTGGAAATGACCACACACAGCTGTGAATGGAATAAAAACAACTAAATGTTGTTGTGAATTACCGTCTTGTCGGTTCTGACTCACAGTAGTCTTGAGGTTCAAACCGACCTTGCAGTCCAGTGCATTACCCCACAGCACCACACCAGAACTTCAAGTGAATTTTATCTCTATATGTGGTACTGTGGAATAGTGCCCTGGACCGCAAAGTCGGTTTAGACTGGAAAGTCAGCAGTTCAAACCGACCAGCTGCTCCTAGGAAGCTCTATATGCTGAGTCAGAACTGACTTGAAGGCACTTAACAACAACAGGAACTTT
>NW_006408543.1:7744491-7749647 GCF_000296735.1 Chrysochloris asiatica
AAAAAAAAAAAAAAAAATGGGGGGAGGGTTTAAGATGATACTAGACTACCCAGTGGACCAATATGATCACAGTGACCCGAGCAGAGCAAGACAGAAGGCCAGAAACCCAGGACTGCAAGTGACTTTGGAGGCTGGAAAAGGCCAGAAACAGACTCTCCTTCGGAGGCCCCCAGGTGGAGCACAGCTCTGCTGACCCCTTGAGTTTAGCCTGCTAGGCTAGGACTCCTGTCAAGACGCACTGGACTGCTAAAGTCAGCAGTTCAAACCCACCGGCTCCATAGGGACAGACGAGGCTTTCTGCTCCTGTCAAAGTCCATGACCTCTGAAACCCTGCACGGGGTCGCTAAGAGTCCAAATCAACTCAATGGTAGTGTGGGGGGACCCCATCAGACTTCCGACCTCTTACACTTGCAGGCCACCGTGCCCGCCCACAGCTGGGCAGCCAGCAACCTGGGCAGGCAGATCTACCTACACACTCAGGGAAATGCACGCAAAGTTCATGCTTTGCATACCTGGGCAGCTGCTGCTTGTCCCCTCACCCAGGGCAGCCCAGTCCAGCCTCCCCTCAGCTTTCTAGCCTGGGAACCACCCTCCAGGCCGCTGGCTTAGCTAACCCCACGAGAGCAGTGGCCCCTGCTTCCCCTTGGAAGGCTGCCAGGCCCTGAACAGAAACAGGTGAGCCCTGGAACAGGTGGTGAGAACCGGCTCTCGACTCCCGGCTCCCGGCTCCCGGCTCCCGGCTCCGGGCTCCTGGCCAGCACACAGCAGCCATGCTTATGCTGAAGGTACCAGGCACCTTGGACAGTGGGCCTCAACTTCCCCATCTGTCAAGCACGGATAAGTGTAACCAGTGAGGTAGGATGTAGGGGAAATGGTGAAATCACACTGGGGGGCCAGGCACACACCCTGGCCTGCCCACTCTCAGGGAGCATCGTGCCCCTTCCTCCTTTTCCCAACATTTCCCACTCTGGCCACTGCCCTCGGTCACCTCAGTGGCCCCAACCTGAACACCAGTGAAAGACAAACCCGAAGGAAGGCCTCCCGACTCATCTTGGTCTCCCTGGGTCTCCCAGACCAGACTCACACCAGCCCACTGTCCTGTGCCTCTCTCAGCTATGTGGGTCACAATGCAGCCCCCACCCCCACCCCCAGTCCCCTCTCAAGGGTCTTAAAGACCAATCTGCGTGGGCACTGGGCCAATTACCCATTTCAGAGAATGATGAGAGGTGTGTTTAGGGTCAGGGTCCTCTCCCTAGCCCCCCAGCCCCTCCTCACTGGGACTGGGGTGAGGCTTCACTGAGCCTGTTGGGCAGCGGTGAGGCTGGTATTGGACCCATGCCGTGTACAAGGGCTCACACCGTCCCTCAAGTTTTCCCATCTGAGTGGTCAGACCCTTTGGGCCCTGGGCTGGTTGGGATCCCAGGCCACATGGAGGCTCACAGGCCTGGCCAGTCCCACTGGAAAAACCACTACAAATGAGGCTGCAGCTAAACAACTCTATCTGCTGGACTGTGACCCTTTCTGTGTGGGAGTGGTTTCTGGGCAGGCGGGCAAGCAGGAGGAACCCTATAGTGTGACCAAGTAAGCAGAGGGGACCTGGGAGCTCAGAAGTGCTCCTGAGAGTGCACAGTCTCCTTGCACACATGGGCAGGACCCCCGTAAGGACCCACAGAGCTGGGAGCTCAAGGAAGAGCCCAGAGGTGGCAGGCGCTGGAAGACACAGGGGTCCTGACCAACTCACTGGAGAAGGGACACCCAGGTCTTCTTAGAGAGCATAGGCCTCTATCAGTCTCGGTCACACCTGCCAACATAACCCAGCTGACCATCGATGAGTGGACACTCTTATTTCAGTCCAAGGGGATATCCTGGGGAGGTACCCAGGGGCCAGCAGCCATGCAGACGGAAGCTCAGGAGAGGCACGGCCACTTTGGACCCAGAGGGACAGAAGCCGAAGGCTTGGAGCCACATGGAGGAGACAGGTGGCTTGTAGGTAAGGGAGAAGTAGGCATGGGAAGGAAAAGTGGCAATGCTAGACAGGAGTCTGGGCATGCTGACCCAGTGAGAGGGGGCCTCTCCCAGGTGGTCAAGGTCAGGGGGACAGGCTAGTTGCTAGAGTCATGGTCTTCAGTGCCATCTTCTGTGGACCACAGGAGAGCCAGATATCAGAGGAGGAGGGAGAGAAGTCCAGGCTGCCCAACCTGACCAGGCCTCCCCTCAGCTGTGCCCTTACCCCTGGGGTGGGTCTTGAGGGCTCTGCTCTGGGGCAGGGGCAGACCCACAGTGGACACCCACCAGAACTGAAGACAGTGGCATCCTGGGAGCTCCTAGTCATGCGCAGAGCCATTACTGGACATCCCCCCCTGCCCAGGGTGGACACAAGAAGGAAGGCTTCAAGGTCCAAGAGACTGGAGGCATGGACCAAGGTCACCAATTTGAACCTGGGACCTGGCTCCAGGCCTGCAGCAGGCGGACCGGATGGGAACTCTTCCCTTCCCAGCGGGCATGCTGCCTGGAATGCCTGACATGTGTTTACTCTTCAGTTGGCCCCATCCTGCCCCCCACGGTTGCTACACCCCTGTTTTAAAGATGAGAAAACAGCCTCCACCAAAGTGAAACTGGCTGCCTGGTTTCGGCTGGTCACTCCAGAGAGGCCTAAAGGGAATCGTTTCCAGGAGCCGGGCTAGAAGGGCAAGGCCTCTGGCGAAATCCCGGGTCCCACAGCTGTGTGCTCTCAGGTAAGCTCCTGTCCTGTAAGGCCTCAGTCCTCTCTGGCATCAGATGGAGGTGGTCTTCCCAGATGGCTGCCGACACAGGACCCTAAACAAGGTCCTGAGTGGGAACTGCTGATCGGGGGTGCTCTGCTCAAGCTGACTTGCATGTTGACCTCCAGTTGAAAACAGGTTCACAAAAGGCCCCAGAGAATAAGGCAGGAGGGGGACCTGCTAGGAGGGAGGGCAGATAGATATTTGCATGTCCACAAAGCATTCTCCCCACCCTTTGACTCTGAAATTCTCCTGGGAGATTTTGCTCTACCAACAAGGGCAGGTGGCAATAAGAGACCAGCAGGCAAGGCATGCTACTGGGCTTTGCCCTCGGAGGTATCTGAAGAGGACCTCAGGGCACCAGGATAGTCCTCCCAGCTGCCAGACATTCCACCCAGCCCTATTCTTAATTGTTGTTGTTGTTGTTGTTAGGTGCCACAGAGTCAGTACCGGCTCACAGTGACCTTATGCACAACAGAACAAAACACTGCCCCGTCCTGGGCCAACCTCACAGAGGTTGCCACGCTTGAGCCCATAGCTGCCACCACTGTGCCAATCCATCTCGTTGGGGGTCTTCCTCTTTTTCTCCAACTCTCCACTTTACAAAGCATGGTGTCCTTCTCCAGGGACTGGTCCCTCCTGATAACATGTCTGAGTATGGGAGACAAGGAGTCCTGGTGTGGCGGTGTGGGTTAATGCGCCAGACTGCAAAGCCGTTTGAACTGCAAGGTCGGTGTTCAAGCTCACCAGCTGCTCCTCAGAAACCCTATACAGGGTCGCTATGGGTCAGAACTGACTCGGTGGCACACAGCAAAAACAATGGGCGACAAAGTCTAGCCATCCTGGCTTCTAAGGAGCATTCTGGCTTCCTTCTTCCAACACAGATTTGTTTGTTCTTTTGGTGGTCATGGTCCTTTGAATATTCTCGACTGGGTGTCAATAAAGTCACTTCTCTCTGGACTCCAGCTGAACTCCCAGGAGCACCTGGGGTCCTTAACATTTGTACGCTGGCACCTCAGGCCCTGGTTCTGACACTGTCTAGGACACACCTACCGCTGGCTTCGTTTGGATCCCAACTCACGGAGATGACATGCATGACAGAGTAGAACTGCCCCATAGGGTTTCCAAGGCTGTTACATCTTCCAGCCAGGGAATAGCTGGTGAGTTGGAACTGCTAGCCTTCCAGGAACTCTTAGCCACCGAGACACACAGGTCCTTGTCATTCCTTCTTATCACTCGTGTGCTCCCCAAATTTCAAACTCTCCACCTTATACCTACTCATGGCTGCTGGCTCACCTGTTCCTCCGCTCTCATGAGACCCTGTCCAGCCACAAAGCTGCTCTGTGTTAATAGCACCACCTCATGGCTCAAGAGAGAAATGCTTAGATACAACACCCTCCTCCCAGGGTCATATGCCCCTTCTTCTACCTCAGATTTCCTCTACCTGCGCCTGAGTAACTTTACCTCTAACAAACATCTCTCAGAAAACCTTCTTAATCCCCTCCTTCCCAAAAGGCTTTCATCCAACTCTGACCCTAATCTTTGGTCAGCTGCCTTCCCCACAGCCTGTTTTCTCCCACTTCCTTTACTGTATCTGAGCCAAAAAGCAAACCTTACATCTTGCCAATGTGGAAGATACCCTGAAGAGACAGGTTGACAGAGAAAATGTGAGAAATGGCCCAAAGTGCCTTCAAGAGTTGCATCCTCATCTGTCTATCGATAAACCTGCTTTGTGTTCTCTGGACAAATATTTGCTGAAGGCCAGGGAAGGTCTCTTATCACCCAGCTGGGAGGAGCTCACAGGTAGTATTGGGGTGGGGAAGGATGCCACACATCACAGTGCATCCAGACAGACAGACACACAAAAAAGTCCAGCGACATTGAACTGACTCTTAAAGGATGAAGAATTTTAATCTAAGAAGTTGGGGCATTTGGAGGTGGGCATGGGGACTGACTTGGAGTGGTCTCAAAGGACCTTTTGGGGGTGATGAAAATGTTCTCAAATAGGTTACGGGGATGTTTTCACAACCAAAATAAAAAACCCAGCCCCACTGCCATGGAGGTAATTCCGACGTATCGTTTACCCCAGAGGACAGAGTAGAACTGCCCTCTAGGGTTTTCAAGGCTGTCAACAAGAGCAGACAGCTGCATCTTTCTTCCCCGGAGCAAGTGGTAGGTTTGAACTGCCCACCTTCAGGTTAGCTGCCCAGTGTTTAACCTGGCTCATTACGAACACTCCCTATGGTTTCACTACTAAATACCATTGACCTGAATCCATAAGATGAGTATGTTGTGTGGACATGAATTAGACCTCCGTAAAGTTAAGGAGCTCTGGTAGCATAGTGGTTACGAATCAGGCATGAACCACAAGATCAGCAGTTCAAAACTACCAGC
>NW_006408543.1:7749747-7750775 GCF_000296735.1 Chrysochloris asiatica
TGTGGTGTTGGAGGAGAATACTGAAAGTGCCATGGACTGCCAAAAGAACCAATAGATCTGTTTTGGAAGAAGTGCAGCCAGAGTGCTCCTTGGAGACCAGGATGGCCAAACTTCGTCTCTCCTACTTTGGACATAGTGTCCGGAGGAAACAATCGCTGGAGAAGGATGTCATGCTGGGTAGGGTGGAGGTTCAGAGAAAAAGAGGAAGGCCCCCAACGAGATGAATCAGCCAGGTGGCATCATTGATGGACTCAAGTGTGGCAGCGGTAGTGAAGTTGGCCCAGGATCGGACATTGTTTCGTTCTGCTGTGCATGGTGGGGTCACTATGAGTTGGTTCCGACTCAATGGCACTTGACAACAACAACTGAGTTATTTTAAAAGTTCAGGAATACTGGTGGATCTGCCAGGGTCTGGTAATGTTTTCTTCTATTGTATTTGGGTAGCCATAAATCCAAACTGACTCATTGTCAGCTAATAACAACACTAAAGATGCCCACAGCCTAATCCCTGACCTGGGACTACATTGCATGTCAGCAGGGAGATTAAGGCTGCAGCTGAAATGAAGGTTGCTAATCAGCGATGTGTCTGCGTAACACCTCACAACATGGATGACTGGAGGACGTTACACTGAGTGAAATTAGTCAATCACAAAAGGACAAATACTGTATGGGACCACTGTTGTAGAAAGCTAAGAAAAGGTTTTCCTGCTAAAAGAAGCAGCATACCAGGGGTGGGAGGGAAGGGAGAATTATTCACGGGCTACAGGATGGCACATGTTAACTTGGGCGATGGGGAAGACAAGATACAAGAGGGAGACTGGCAGAGGATGAAGATGAAGGTTGTGGAAGGCACGGAGGAACAGAGGGAAATCCTGTGAACTGATGGTACGTGGAGGGGACAGCAGTCATTGTAATGAAACCAAGTGTGTGATTTGTTGAATGTGGGAACAATGATCTGCTCTGTAAACCTTCACTTAATTCACAATAAAAAGTTTTTTTAAAAAGGGGGGGAGGGGAAACAAACAAGA
>NW_006408543.1:7750875-7755440 GCF_000296735.1 Chrysochloris asiatica
CGACTCCACGGCACTTAACAACAACAACAAAAGTTCTTACAAAATAAAAAGTTGTACTTTTTTTTACTCAATGTTCACTGTATCTCTTTTCACAACAGCCAAAACAACGTAACAAAGTAAGTGCCCATCAAGAGATGAATGGGTAAGCAAACTGGTCCATGCAGTTTTTGTTGTTGTTTAGTGCCACCAAGTCGGTTCTGACTCATAGCGACCCAGTATAGGGTTTCCAAGGAGTGACTGGTGACTTTGAACTGCCAACCTTGTGGTTCAAACCAACCTTGCAGTCCAGCGCTTATCCTACAGTGCCACGGTAGGACCCCCAGGACCCACACATGCTTATCCATAAAAAGAAATAAAATCCTGATGCATGCCACAACACAGATGAATCTTGAAAACACAGTCCTGAGCGAAATAAGTCTGTCGCAGAAAGTACTATAGGATCTCACGTATATGAAACAAGCAAACACTAGGGGATTTCAAAAGTCTGCTGAAAAATGGAACTGAAAGATAATGGAGTTTACCAATAATCGTAACAAAATACTAAGGATTTCCTTGGCATCAAAGTTGAAAAAAAAAAACAGATTGTCATGTTGTCTGGGGAAGACGTGATATGAAACTTCCTTTTCCCAGAAGTTTTATTCCATTATATTAACAAGGAAAGCAAGCTTAAGATACTATGCAAATGAGTCTTACGGCACAGACACAGATTTTCAGATTTGTTTTCCCACTCTTTTTGTGTCTTTCTGGCTTTTTGGTTTTTTTCTTGTTTTCGACACACAGCCAGTCATTGTTGGCAGTCTGAAACAATCTCTAAGAGCGAGGTACCCACTACCCAGAACCTTGGTGGGGAGATCCTATAAAAAGAAAGACTCCTGGGAATTCCTTTCAGGTAAAGGCATCTTACTTTTCGGATATTCAATGTGTCTTCAAAACTGTGTTTCCCAGCTGCACAGTGTGATGTTCTTTATCCCATCCTCACCTGCATGTGTTGTGCAGAATTGGCCGGAAAGGCTAACGCTAGGTGGTGTCTCAAAGTTAGTGGCTGCTTCTGCTGGTTTCTTTGTACTTTATAAAAAAGGAGAAAAACAAGCAGATGGACCTTTAAAATACTGAATTTAAAAACGAAATCATCTCAAACATTGATTTTGCTGTTGGTGATGTTGTTAAGTGCCATCGAGTCAATTCTAACTCACAGTGACCCTGTATAGGGCTTCTGAGGAGCGGCTGGTGAGCCTGAACCAGGGACCCTGTGGTTCAAACTGACCTTGCAGTCCAGCACATTAGTCCACAGCGCCACACCAGGACTCCTGGACATTGATGAACTGCGTGATTTTAGGAAATCAACATTAGTTTTGCTTTGTTTGCATGCCCTTTTGTTAATTTCCCAATGAATTGCTCACTTCATATTTTTCTTTCATTATTCAAGACTGAAATATACAAATGTTTTTTATTTCAGGCATTTCTAAATGTTTATTTTCCTGTGTGTGTGTTTTTAACATATACTTGAAATAAATACTATACTTTTTCGTTTTGTTGTTTTTGTTTTTTATTATTATTATCATTCCTTTGGAGGCTGAAAGTTGATTCTCATTAATTGCTCCATTCCATTTGCTTTCCTTCTTCAAAGATGGAGTTAGTTGTTAAGTGCCGTCGAGTAGGTTCCAACCCATAGCGACTCCTGTACAGGATTTCCAAAGAGCGGCTGGTGAGCTTGAACTGCCGACCTTGTAGTTCAAAGTGACTTTGCAGTCCAGCCCATTAATCCACAGCACCACACCAAGACTATCTTCAAAGATGTTGTTGTTGTGTGCCGTGGAGTCGGTTCCGACTCATAGCGACCCTGTACAAGGTTTCTGAAGCTGTAAAGCTTTACGGGAGCAGAAAGCCTCATCTTTATCCCACGAAGCAGCTGGTAGTTTTGAATTTCTGACCCTGAGGATAGCAGTCCGATTCATAACCACTACGCTATCAGAGCTCCTTTTCAAAGATAGTAAGCACCAATGTAGTTCAGCGTTTGTGCTCTGATAGCTGAAGTTAGTTACTGTCCTATTTTCAGAGCACTTGGAATGTCTTAAAAGTTCTTCAGTCAAAACCCTTTTCGGAGGAGGACTATTATTTCCAGTAAGAGGAAGTGGTCTAACAGACTTAGAACCACAGGGATCTATGATCTGGGGATTGAGACATAGTCTGAATGTGTAAAGGAAAGGGAATAATGTTAAGGTGCTTTTTGACTGTTTTGTGGATATCTTTTTCCCCTGCTTACTACTGTGATATAGACAGTTAAGTGGAATGAAAGGAAATATTGGGAAATATGATTACAGAAAGCTTGTAAGCTTGTCTTCAGCCTATAACTGATTGAATTATCTAAAAGGGAACTGGAATGTGCCCAGGGAAACAGGCCTCTTGTTAAGCCTTTGTGGAGTATGGGGCCTTAGGTGGAATCCTGAGCTCCACCCAGAACCTTCGGAGGTGGGACATTCCCAATTGAAAAGACATACAGACCAACCCAGAACAGCTAGAGGATCTGAGATGCTTCCTGAAAGAAAGAACAATGGGGGGGGGGGGGGGGGGGGGGGGGGGGGGGAAGGGAGAGGGGACAGCTGACTGTCTGTGATATCAAGCAAGCTGTGTGTCTTGGAGCCATCAAGGCGAGAAAAATCAGTCCATTAAGGTAAACTCAAAGGGAACATACAGTCTTGTGTGTTCTGGTGAACACATAAACAGTCCTGTGTGTTCCTTGTGTGTTCCACCTTGGTGAACTTGTGAGTGCATCTGGGGGAAATGCAGCAATGAAGACATGGCTGAGTTTGGTCATGTTCCATAGACACTCAATGACCTTGAGATGAGAGGGAGAAGAGAAAGGGCTGGCTGCTTTGAAGTTTAGTGAGACGTGTGAACTCCTGAGCCCAAGGACACTGACCTAGCCACTGGGGGCTAGAGTTAACAGTGAAGTGGCCAGCTGGCCTGAAGTGGGGGGAAGCATGTGAGAACTCCCAAACTTGCAGATTGTACCCATTTGACCTAGCTTGGATGGCTTGCTGACCAGAACTCGAACAGATGAAGATAAAGAATTTTGACAGGGAGCAAGTGTAAATTGCTACATCTTGATGAACTGGACCTTTGCTTATAGATGGAGTTATCCAAAATTCTAACCAAAAGGATTCTTCATATCAAGGATCAAGCTTGCCTCCTCAGTACACTGGGCTGATAGGGACGGGCAATTTAAACTTCAGCTATCAAAAATGGGGGGCTATAAAGGCATAACGTGACTTGCTTACAAGCTTTCATGAGGGTGCTTAGTGTCTGAATGAGGGGAATAAGATAGAATCCCCACTGAATAGCTTTCCTCTTGTCCAGATGGGTTCAGTGATGAGGGGAATAGGATCTTATGATTCAATTGTGAGTAACTGCTATCAGAACTAATGGTGATTATCACAACTGTAAATCTAGAAGATGTGTAACTAAAAGGGGGAGCAGTTAATCTGTCATTTCAGGAACAGGGGGCCCTAGGGCCATCAAGGGGAAAGAGCATGAGAGGAGAAAGGGATCCTACCAGAGAAGCAGTGACAATAGAGATGGTGGCAGAGACGATGGCATAGAGAGACAGAGTAGCGAGGACCAGGCAGTGTACCTGCGGGCAAGAGGCTGTCTTGCTAACTGTGCCCTTTGGACATTTAAATGAATATATATTTTAAGAGGGGTATGTACATACAAAAAAGAAAAAAGGTATTAGAGGTGAATACTGTTAGCTGATGGTGCATGGAGGGGACTGTAATCATGGCAATGATGGGCTGAATGTAAAACTGACGATCTGTCCCCTTGTAAACCTTCACTCAATTCACTATAAAAGCTTTGCAAATAATAATAAAGGAGTGGCCTAAATTATATAATGCCATGTAGTCAGACAAAATGCAGACTTTTTCATTTCAAGAGTTTCTGTTTTCAAAATCTGATCATCTACCTAGACAAGTCTCATGACTAAGTGGAAGATTTTAAATTATTTCCTTACAAATGTTGTATTTAAGCAGGTAGCACAATTTACTCCTTTTGTTTGATCTGTGTTTGTTATATTGACTGTAATTAATATCTTTTAATTCATGAGTTAGCAGAAATTTGATGAACTGAACTATGAATTACATTCACCGTGTAAATTACTATATAAAACAACAATGCACTGACTTTAACAAGATGTAAATGGACATAAATAGTGTATAAATAAATAGCCTTAATTACTGAACTGTGAACTGTATAAAAAAGTATTGGTGATTGTATTTGGAACCTACCTGTTTATCTGTACTGTACTATTATCCAAACTAATTAAATACTGTAGATGTAAAAAAAAAAATTTTTTTTTAATGATACTGGAATTTTTCCACTGATTTTTTAAAGCTTCCTCATGTACAGAAACCAAAGATTATTAGTTTTTATCAGGATAAGAGGTACAGGGGAAAGGCTAGCATCTGCTTAGGGAACATTCAAATGATGTTAATGGGAGGAACTAAACCACACAATCAACCAATTGGACCTCATAGATGTGTACAGAGCATTCAACCCAACAACTGCAC
>NW_006408543.1:7759010-7775588 GCF_000296735.1 Chrysochloris asiatica
TGCATTGCTGGTGGAATTGCAAAATGGTCCAACCTCTCTGGAAAGCAATATGGCGTTTCCTCAGAAGGTTGAAAATAGAAATACCTTATGATCCAGCAATTCCTTTACTCATTAAAAAATACATTGAATACTGTTTCTTGTCACATTGAGAAATTTAGTATTTCTGTTTCAAAGAAACACTATTACTATTTAGGGGTATGTCACTTCTTAAATCTAATTATGTTATATCGGATACGTTAAATAGTAGAACTAAATGTACTCTTTTTTTATAATACTGGCTGTATTTTATAATAATACCTGGTTAAAAAAACAGAAATAAAAATTACCATAAAATGTGACAAGAGTGAAAGCAAATAGCTTAAATATATAAATAAATGTTTACATAATCCCCACACACCACTGAGCATCTATAATGGGTTATCTATTTAACAGAGAATTAGCAAATCCTGAAATATACTTCCAACCTGATTTTTTCCATGGGTATATAAAGCTTCTACTGAAGTCATATTTTTGATTGATTACAAAATTAAGTATTTAAAAATATGTAACATTACATGTTGTATTTTTAAATTGTTGTTGGAAACTTTTCTTATTTAATGATTATAATGGTACTATTATCCTGGTCGCTGCAGTGTGTTTTATTTATTTTTTAAGATTTACATTCCATTCCATTAAACCTGTTCATATGATTTTCTTGAGTCTGTTAGGTTTATTAAAGTTTAGTAAAGAAAAAAAAACACTACAAAGCATTTTCTCAGACCACAATCCTATCAAATTAGAGATCAACAATAGGAAGACCAAGGAAACAAAGTCAAATACATGGAAACTGAATAACACCCTGCTGAAAAGCGACTGGGTAGTAGAAGAAATAAAATGTGAATACACAAAGTTCCTAGAAACAAATGAGAATGAAAATACAACATACCAAATTCTTTGGGACATGGCAAAAGCAGTGCTAAAAGAAATTTATTGCAATAAATGCTCACATCCAAAAAGAAGAAAGAACCAAAATTAACACATTAACACAACATCTCCAACAACTAGAAACAGACCAGCAAAGTACAGTCAACAAAAGAAAGGAAATATGAAAGATCAGAAAAGAAATAAATGAGATAGAAAACAGAAGAACTATAGAAAGAATCAACTGGACAGGAAGCTGATTCTTTGTAAGGATTAATAAAATTGACAGACCACTGGCAAACCTAACAAAAGAAAAGAGAGAGAAGACACAAATAACACGGATAAGAAACCCCATGGATGATGTCACAACAGAACCAATAGAGACAAAAAGGATAATAGCAAATGATGTTAGTGACAATGGAATGGTTTGGAAAAGAATAGCACAAATAGTGCCACAATTTGAAGACAGCCATCAGCGTTGAGATGGTGAATGCTTTGTTACGTGTATTTTCACCACACTGGGGTTTTTTTTGTTGTTGTTTTGAGATTAAAAGACAAGGGGTAAAAGAATTCCAGGTGGAAGAAATGGCACACACATTAATATAGAGGCAGGGAAAACAGAGACAAGAGAACACATGGGCTCTCAACTGCACCTGGGACATGAGAGGGGAACAAGAGGCTGGCAGGGGACAGTGGTTCTCTTCAGGTATGGAGACAAGAACCACCGAGCGGTGGACAGGTGCCTGGTGCAGACAACCAACACAGACACTCAAAGTCAAAAGGCAATGGACAAACTGGGCAAGATGTGTGTTACGTGTGGCAAACAGAGGCTTACTAAAAGAAATACACTTTAAAAACCCTTACAAATCAAGAAAGATAAACACTCCAATTGAAAAGCAAGCCTAAGACAGGAGTAGACATGCCGCAAAAGAAGGAGGATGGTAAAGGAAAGAAAAGAGTAGCTCACTTCACACATCATGTTAGAAATACTCATGAACATGGACGTTTTCAGTCTATCACATTGGCAAAGATTAGGCCTTCAGATTGCAGTGGGACTGACCAGTCCCTGGCTCCCTGGCAACATGTGTGGCAATATTTAACAGGAGGTGGCAGACGCTTTGTGAAGGTGACTGACCCTGATCGGTCCACTCAGCTGGAGCTGCCGTGTGCCAGGCACTGGGCCCCCACCCTCAGGAAGCTCAGAGTTGGGTGGGGAAGTTGGATAGGACAAATCAATTCAGAAGTACAGATGGTAGCGGGTTAGTACAAATGCTTTGGGGTGAAAGTGTCTGGCATCCTGGGAAGAATAAAAGAAGGAATCATATAAGTGGGGGATCAACTTGATGGCAACTGAAAACAAAAACAAAAACAAACTTAAGAAAGCATGGTGGGGTGTGGGATCCCCTCACACCTGCCCCAACTACCAATGATACGCTTTGTATCACCAACTTCAAGCTCAGTGACTCACATAGGAGCTTGAAGCCAGCCATGATGGAACTGAAACTAGACTAAGTCCATGACCTTGTTTCATTTGCACAACTGCCTAGGGAAGTATTTACTAACAACATTGAACTTGTCCACACCTGCATCTCCTCGTCTGCCTAGGGAATTACCCAGGGTCATATAACTAATATGCTGGGGGGGGGGGGGGGGTTCTGGCCAGGGAGAGGGCCCCACAGGCAAGCTCTAGACTTCTGTAGACCACCCCTTAGAGAAACAGCCTGGTAGGCTTGAGCACAGAGGGAAGCCCAGAGAAAGGTCCTCACCCAGCCTGGCCTAGAGGGCTTCCTGCAGGAGGGGGCTGTGAGCCAAGCCCAAGTAGACTAGAGTGAGTCTGTTGGAGCAGGGAGGGAGGAAGCCCAGGAGGGAAGAGCTTTTGCAGATGCCCCAGAGGAAGCATGGGTGAGTGACAAGTGCTAATAGACAGTGTTTCTGAGGAAAGGGCATGTAAGTTGAAACGGAGAGAAGCATTAGTGTAGTTATGAAATACTCATGAACTGGTAGTTATGGGTTGGGCTGCTAACCTTAAAGTCAGCGGTTTGAAACTACCAACTGCTCTGCAGGAGAAAGATGAGGCTTTCTGCTCCTGTAAAGATTTACAGCCTTGGAAACCTATACAGGGTCACTAGGGGTTGGAACTGACTCCACGGCATATCACTATCATAGGAGTTCAATAGGTGAGGAGTGTTGTTGTTTTGTGCCCTCGAGTAGGTTTCCAAGGCTATAAAATCTTTGAGGGAGCAGAAAGCCTCATCTTTCTACCACAGAGTGGCTGGTACTTTAAGGTTCGCAGCCCAATTCGTAACCACTACGTTGCCAGAGCTCCTTCCTTGGTTAAGAGTTGTGATCACTGGTAAATGCTGTCACATCCGTTCGGACTCACAGCGACCCTGTGTAGGGTTTCTGAGGAGCAGCTGGTGGGTTTGAACTGCCGACCTTGTGGTTTGCAATGCAGTGCTGATCCTACATTACCATACCAAGAGTCCCTGGTGAAGAGTAGGGGGCAATAATTTGAGAAGACAGAGCAGCATTTGCAAAACCCATGAGCTGAAAAATGGGAAGATAGAGTACATTCCCCAAGTGGCTGGAAGGGGATACAAAAGGACAAAAGACCAAGGACTCCCAGTAGCCAGGGTGGGAACTGGATTTTAGTAATGGAGGTGCATGGGGAACCTGAGCCAGGGAGGATGTGATAAGATCTCCTATTTTTGACTTGGCATCAGGCACCTGTCCACCCCTCCTAACCCAAGATTGGAGAGTGACTATTCTCTGCTGGGACCATGTGATATGGTGGGGTATACCCATCAAAGCTCCAGGAGTAAACAAAACAAAATAGCTGACAGGAGTCGATCCACTCATGGTGACCCTGTGATCCAGTCCAGCTGTGCTCCAGAGGCTGGTTTTTCTAAAGTAGATCTCCAAGCATTTCTTCTGAGACACTCCTGAATAGATTCAAACCTCCAAAGTTTTGGTTAACAGTCAAGCATATGAACGGCTTGCACCAAGCAAAAAAAAAAAGGATTCCAAGTCAATTCCAATGCAGGATGACCCCCATGTGTGACAGAACGGAACTGTTCCAGAGGACATTTTTGGTTGTAATATTTTTCTTCTTTTCTTTTGGCTTTTTGAGTGTGAATTGGGTGAAGGTTTCTGGAGCAGATCAGTGTTCCATTCGGCAATTCAGACACATGTTGTCCCATGTCATTGATCAGCCCTACAATCATTTATCCCACCTCCTCCCTGTGTTTTTTGTTACCAGTCTTCCTTCTTTCCCCATCCTTCTGAACTTTGTCCTTGGAAAAGTGTTGCCCTTTGGTCTCAGATGGTTGCTTATTCTAAGGTAAAACAGATCACCAGATCTTTCTTCCTCAGTCCCCATGCGTGAGTTTGAGCCATCCACCTTTAGCTACCTATCACAAGCCTCTTGTACCACCAAGAAGGAGCTAAATTCCAAGAGAGGCCAGTCATAGCTTTGGTCAGAGATGAAGAGACTCAAGGGACAGTTCCATTACAGGTGTTGTTGTTGTTGTTAGGTGTCATCAAGTCAGTACCAACCCATAGCGACCATATGCACAGCAGAACAAAACACTGCCCGATCCTGGGCCAACCTCACTATTGTTGCCACGCTTGAGTCCATCGATGCTGCCACCTGACCAACCCATCTCGTTGGGGGGTCTTCCTCTTTTTCTCTGACCCTCCACCTTACCAAACATGATATCTTTCTTCAGTGACTGGTCCCTCCTAACAATATGTCCAAAGTATGAGAGACGAAGTTTGGCCATCTGGGCCTCCAAGGAGCACCATGGCTGCACTTCTTCCAAAATAGATCTACTGGTTCTTTTGGCAGCCCATGGCACTTTCAATATTTTCCTCCAACACCATAATTCGAAAGCATCAATTCTTCTACGATCTTCCTTATTCACTGTCCAGCTTTCACATGCATATGACGTTATTGAAAATACCATGGCTTGGGTCAGGTGCACCTTAATCCTCAAACTGACATCTTTGCTTTTCAACACTTTAAAAGGGTCTTGTGCAGCAGATTTGCCTAATGCAATACTTCGTTTGATTTCCTGACTGCTGCCTCCATTACAGTTCCATTACAGGTACTTAATTGTATTTTGCACAATGCTTTTGTTTTTGTTTTTTTACAAATGGAAAGTTTGTGGCAATCCTGCCTCCTTGGGTAAGTGGACTGATACCATTCCCAACAGCATGTGTGCTTTGTGTCAGATATTCGTTGTTATCACAATATGCATAGTCCACATTTTGAAAGCTAATGTCAGTTTAAGTTTTCCAGGCATTGGGGAGCCCAAAACTTCATGTGACTCACTAGTACAATGTTTGCTGTATTACGGTGTTCTGGTACCAAACCCACAATGTTCCCGAGGTCCACCTGTGCTCCCAGTAGGCCATTCAGAGTCTTTCCCATGGCAGGAGGGCAGGGGGACACCTCTCTTTCTTCTTTGATCTCAGAGCTGGGTCAACACAAGCCTACAACTGTCTGTGACCGTCATGGTGGAAACAAGATGAAGCTAACATGCAGACTGTAGTAGGGGCAAAGGTGAGTGCCCGGACCACCCTGTCTACGACTAGGTGACAAGGAGTACCCACAGATTCCCCCTGAAGCTCCCGTGGTTCTGCCAGCCAGGCCTTTCCTAAGCAAACAATCCAACCCAGAGCCTCGCCGCCTGATTTCCTGCTTTTGTTTTTCTTTGATTATTTGAATATTCTCAGCATGTACGTGTCCCGCTCTCATAATTTAAAAAAACACACAAAAAAAAATTACAAAGCTTTCTGTCTTGGGAAGTCAAATGCAAAACCTGCATTGAGCTCCCATGACCACACCTGCCTTAGTCTTTGATGAGGCTGTTTTTATCCTTTCAGGACTGAGAGATGTGGGCCCTAGGGACTGAAGAGGGACCCTGTTTTCCTAGGACCCCATGCACCTTGGAACCTGCCCCACCCGAGCCAGAACTGGCTGTGGACTTTGGCCCCTCCTGAAGTGCACCTGGAAGTAGCTCTGCACATGCTTCCTGGGTTCTGGCTCAGAGATTAGGATCTTCAGAACGATCCAATGGGCCCCAGGAGTTTGGCATGAGTGAACAGCCACCTGGGTGGGGCCAAAGCACATTTTGGCTCCAGCAAGTATCAGCACTGGGGCCCCCAGGCTGTGTGAGCCTGGGCCCCCACTCTGTGCCTCTTCTCAAAGAGATGCAGACGGGGATGTCTTTGGGCCAGGGACAGCACAGGTGTCAGGAAAGCGGAATTGAAGAGACAATCTTGTCCTCAGGAGCCTGGTCTGCCTGACTTTGAAACAAGATCAAGATACTCACAGCGACGTTTTTTGAGCCCTGAGTGGATGGTGTACCATGCTGCTGACTGAAAAGTTGAGGTTTCAGTCTACCCATTGTTGTTGTTGTTGTTAAGTGCCATCGAGTCAGCTCCAACCCATAGTGACCCTGTCTAGGGTTTCCGAGGAGCAGTTGGTGAGCTTGAACTGCCGACCTCGCAGTTCAAACAGCTTTGCAGTCTGGTGCATTAACCCACAGTGCCACACCAGGACTCCGAGTCTACTCATAGATACCTTGAAAGAAATCCCTGACACCCTAATTCAGAACACACAGGCAGTGAAAACCTTATGAAACACGTTTGCTCTGACACACATGGGGTCTCCATATATGGGAGCTGACTCAACACCACCTGGACCTGGAACCAGGCTAAGGCCGTGACCTCATTTATACGGAAGTATTTACTAACAACATTGAACTTGTCCACACCTCCATCACCTCATCTGCCTGGGGAATTACCCAGGGTCATATAACTAATATGCTGGGGAGTTCTGGCCAGGGAAAGGGCCCCACAGACAAGCTCTAGACTTTTGTAGCCCACCACTTAGAGACACAGCCTGGTGGGCTTGAGCACAGAGGGAAGCCCAGAGAAAGGTCCTTACCCAGCCCGGCCTAGAGGGACAGCCAGGTGGGCTTCCTGCAGGAGGTGGCTGTGAGCCAAGCAGGGAGGGAGGGAGGAGGCCCAGGAGGGAAGATCTTTCACAGATGCCCCAGAGGAAGTGAGAGCCCCATTCCAGGGTGGAGAGGGGATCTGGGGTCTGTGCACCATTCTCAGAGGGTCAGCTGTGGGGAGCGTGCACTGCCTGGTCCCTGACCCTCAACAAGACACTTCCCTCCACATCACCAAGTCCTCCCAACCTGGATGGACTCCAAGGTCCCAGGCATTCCTCTTTAGAGACAGAGCCTTTTCCTTGTACTGAGCACCTTTCCATCTGAGATCTCAGTCAACCTCATACTTTCTCTGCCAACCAGGAATGGCTGTGCCCATTTTTCAGATTGGGACAGTGAGGCTGCTGCTCAGAGGGTCTGGACCCCTCAAGGTGGCT
This sequence comes from Chrysochloris asiatica, assembly GCF_000296735.1. Lineage (NCBI taxonomy): Eukaryota > Metazoa > Chordata > Mammalia > Afrosoricida > Chrysochloridae > Chrysochloris > Chrysochloris asiatica. Next base: position 7,766,308 of record NW_006408543.1, read on the forward strand.
TAGGGTAGGTGCAGGTTCCTGCTCTGTGAACCATAAGTTCCTTGGAGACCAGTGTCTCTTCCAGCCCTCTCTATCTGGGGCCGGGGGCAGTGAGCCCTCTTCCTCCCTGACTCCAGCCTCAGCCCTGCCTTGGACCTGACCTTCTCATGTGGTCAGTAGGAGGTGGACCCCCCCAAAAAAAGTTCACAGGAATGCAAACACCCATGAGACCTCAGTGCTGGGTTGTGGCCCACCTCTTTGGAAAACATCTCAGACTTCGGACATATCATCAGGAGGGATCAGTCCCTGGAAAATGGCATCATGCTCGGCAAAGTAGAGGGTCAGCAAAAAAGAGGAAGACCTCAACGAGACAGATTGACTCAGTGTCTGCAACAATGGGCTCAGACATTGCAGTAACTGTGAGGTTGGCACAGAACCGGGAAGTGTCTCGTCCTGTTGTACATGGGAACCAACTGGATGGTGCCTAACAAGAACACCCTTCGTCTTTTAGGAGAAACCCAGAAAGTCACAAACCTACCCAGGGATTTCCAGCCTCAGACCCCTAACTTCATCTACTTACTGCAGCATACACCATGAAATGTATTCTGTGTTTGAAAGATTTAAATGAAGTCAGGTCAATATTACCATAGATTCAGTGTGGGGTAGGAAAACACCAAAGTGAAAAAAAAGGCCAATAAGGAGCTCTGGTAGCGTAGTGGTTACGAATCGGGCTGCGAGCCGCAAGGTCATCAGTTCGAAACTACCAGCGTTTCCGCGGGAGAAAGATGAGGCTTTCTGCTCCCGTAAAGATTTACAGCCTCGGAAACCCTGTACAGGGTCGCTATGAGTCGGAACCGACTCCACGGCACATAACAACAACAACAACAATGACTTGGAAAACAAACAAAAACCACTGTGACAGCAAAAGTAAATTATAACCGAGGGATCTATCTGCAGCATATAAAACAGCTAAGAGTTTAAAATCTAACACAGTAACAGGCAAAGGATCAAGATAAAAGAAATAATGAAACAGAACCAACTAACTAAAGTATGAAAGCCAACCATCAAATAAATGTAAATTACACCAACAATGAAACAGTATTGCTACCAGACTCCAGGCAAAAAGGTTTGCGGCCCCCAAGTGTTGGCTAGAATGGAGAAACCCCAAATGTGTCAGCAAAGGAATGAAAATCTTACGCTGGGAGCAAGCCCCAAGCAGCCAATGCTGCTGAGGAGACTTGGGGGCCTGTTTAATGAAAGTTGTTCCTCTAGTAAATGTGGGAGCCCTGTAGCACCCAGGAGCCTGCTAAGAGTCAGAGCCGACTCCACCGCACAGATCCATCACCATGGGTGAGACAGGTGACGAGGAGTCAGGGTGAATCGTATGGCATGGGAACCACACGGGCATTAAATTACAGGGAAGGTGGTCACCATGAACTGATTAATACGATATACGACAGAACGCACTGGATTCCTAAATACAATCTTGCTTAAGAAAATACAAAAAGGGGAATCCTGTAATTCCACCTTCGCTTCCTTCTTGGCGTCTATTGAGCCGGGAACTCCTCCATTGGGGATGGATTTTGCAGTCTTGCAGCCTGCCCTGCGCCTGGAGCAGGACCCTCGCCCACAGCAGGTACCTGGGAGCTGGTGCTGCACACGGACCGGATGCCCTGGGGTTGTCCCTGCGCGGTGGCATCCCCAAGTTCGCGGGCACGAGGGGAGTGTCACACCGGGCTACTAGGACTCGGGCTGGACCCAGGCAGACCCTGCGTGCAAAGGGAGTGGGCTTGCCCGCCGGCACGGGCTTGTCCTAATCATGATGGTCCACAGAGCCCCTCTCCCGGCTCACCTATGTCGGGAGTGCCGGGCTCTCCCCGATTCTGCTGTACCCTAGCACTCGCACCCCATGCCAGGATCGCCCCGAATGGTCCTTGGTTCCTTATCCCGCGCTCACTCAGTATCGCGCCCAGACTCGCCCCAACCCCAGTGACCCCAGCGCCCACGCCCCATCCCTGGTTCACCCAGCATCTGGCGACCCTGGTTCGGGCTCGCTCCTACCCTGCTGACCCGGCACCCGCCCCCCGCGCTCACCCAGCATCTCCTTGCGCCGCTGTGTGTGCGGCTGGTCGGTGTAGACCCATTCGAAGTCGTTGCGGCCCGCACAGTTGCCCATGGCTGGGCTGCGGCCAAGGCGAGTCGGTGACAATCCACCTGCCTGTGCTCCGCCTCGCGAGTCAAGTTCAGGAGGCGGGGGCGGGGCCGGGGCAGGGGGCGGGGCGGGGCCGGGGTGCCCACGGAATGGGCGGGGCTCGGCGGGCGGAGTCGCCTCTTGGCAGCCTCGGGTGGGAGAGCGCAGGGGGCTGCTTCGGCCGCGATCCACCTGCCAGAGTCGAAACCACATTTACGCTGAGCCCCTGCTGCCGCCTGCAGACCGCTCGAGGTCCAGCGTCTCGGACCGACCTGCCGGCGACAATCACTCCCTCTTGGGAGAATGGAGCTTACAAGGATGAGTCAGTGTCGGTAAAGAGAAGGGGCTCAGGAAAGACAACGTGCAGGTACACCCCTTCCCTTGTCCATTTTTCCTCTGTAACGCAAAGGACAGGTAAGACGAGTCTGTGACAACCACATCTGCCACTGAGTCCCATCCCGCCGCCCCGCTGGATGGGGACATGGACACGGAAGTCACCTAGCATGATTCAGGTTGAGGTAGACCATGATACAGGTTGGTTCTGTGCAACCAGGGAGAGGAGTTTTGCATTGGGCTTTGAAGGATGAGTAAGAGTTCACCAGATAGAGAAGAGGAACCAGGACTGTGGAGGCTAGAAAGAAGTCTGACATCCTCTATATGGAGAGTTCTTCCACTCGTCTCCACCTTCTCAACAATTCCTCTCCCTCCAGTGGAGACTTGGATGCCCCTGGGAGCTCCAAACTGCCTGAATAGCAGCTCAAAACAGCATCAGGAAAGCAGTGGGCTGGCTAGGTCCTGGGGAGCTCTCCTCAGGACCCTGGAAGCCTTTGAACCACTCCCTCAACCCAGGGCCACAGGCAGCCTTGGCCCTAGCCTGGGGATAGGACCACTTCCTGCCCCTGACTCAGCCATTACAAAGTGGGCAGGCTCCTCACCCAACAGGAAATCTTTCAGAGCCCAGCATGGGGCCATCGCCCCACCCCCTGGCAACTCCCAATGGGATCACCCGTCCTGACGCACCCCTCCAGAGACAGCACGGTGACCTGGGCTCTTTCCAGGTAGAAGGGCCCTCACAGATGGGGAGATCGAGTCCCAGAGCTGAGGAAGGCCAGCCTCTGACCTTTGACTAGAAGAGTCCTCCACACGGGAATACTTGCCTCCCTGTTAAGCTTGGTGAGGTCTTCCCTGCTAAAACACCTATCCGGGTCCCACCCAGCCTTGACACCTGGGACACCACCAAGCCTGGTAGTTCCCTCGGCTCCAGAACAGCACCCAGGACACAGCACCCAGATGGAACTAACTCCAGGCCCTCATTTCACAGAAGAGACAAGGACACACTGGAGGGAGACAGGGAGTCGGACAGAGGTTGAAGATGTTGGACTCCCAAGTCCCTGAGGTCTGCTTGGACCACAGAAAATAAACTCAATTTCACTATGACAACTTGGTGTGAGTCCATGCTGTGGCCCCTCATCCTGCTCCCACCCCACTGCCATCAAGTCCACTCCAGTTCACAGTGACCACGGAGGACAGTATAGAACTGCCAGAGGGTTGTCAAGGCTATAAATCCTTATGGGAACAGACTGTTACATCTTTCTTCTTCAGAACAGCTGTTGGCTTCAAGCTGCCGAGTGTTTGCAGCCAAGTGCTTAACCACTGTACCATCAGGGCTCCTTCATCCTGCTCCACGTCCTTGAAATAGAAGGGAGAAAAAAGTACAAAAGAGCTTCAAAACATTTGTGGAATAATTCCTTTATCTTCCAATCCCATTTTTCTATGAACTTTTTGAAATACCCTGATATTTGTTTGGAACATGGTGTCCTGAATAGGTTCCTGGGACAGAAGCTAAACGTAGATAAAACTGAGATACATTGTAACCAACATACCGATTGCATCGTAAGATGTAATTAGGGAATCTGGGTGTAGGGTATAAGGGATCTGGCTGTACTATTTTTGCAGTATTTCTGTAACTCCAAAAATGTTTAAAAAACAAAAAAAGTGAATTTTAAATGTGTGTGTCTAGTCATTTTAAATTACATCCTTCACAGCACTGGAAAACAGGGACTTTTGTGGGCTAGAAACAGAGGGACCCCAACATGTCTAGCTACACCTGAATTCTCTGCATCTCCAGATGCCCATTTCCCCTGGACTGGACAGCAGCCTGGGCTGTGGGGGATGGGGCTGCTGGCTCTTGTAGGAGCTCTGATTGGGTTCCTTGGGTTATCATGCTCAGTGTCTGCAGATACCTGGAAGGAGCAGGGAGCACCCTCACCCAGAAATCTTAGCAGCGGAGGCTGCCGCCTTGGCAGAAAGCCTTCTTCAGCCTCACATTTGCAGAAAACAGGCCTGAATGCATTCCAGCCTGCCCCTCCCAGCCTCCCTGAAATTGGCAGAGTCATGGCGCATGACCCATGGAGGCCATGGATCAGCTCCATGCAAGAACAGCCAACTCCAAAGTCAACACCTGAGAAAACAGCTACTGGATAGAGTTGGACTGGATTTAGGAATGAGAATGGTATCTCCCAAGAGATAGGAAAAACTATTTCATCCATAAAAAATTTTTAAAGAAAGCAGAACATTGCTTATTAAAAAGGAAAACACAATAAAAGTCTCTATTAAAATGAAGCATCACCAAAGAGACATGAAGAACAGGTTCTGAATCTTAACTGCGGTGTAATGAGATTCATAGAGAAAACAGAATAAGAAGCTACATTCATCCCTGCCTTAATTTCATCTTAGAAGCCATCTCTTGCTAGCATTACTATTATAACTTAATTATATGTAATTATGGTTATCACTATCTGAACGAAATTATTATTGTTGTTAAGTGCTATCAAGTTGGTTCTGACCCATAGCGACCCATATAGGTCCAAGGAGCAGCTGGTGAACTTGAACTGCCAACCTTACAGTCCAAACCGACTTTGCAGTCCAGAGCATTAACCCACAGCGCCACACCAGAAGTCCTTATAGCATGCATCTATTTGCTTCTTTATTGCCCCTTCCTGTCACTAGAATGTCTTATTCTCATGCTCATCGCTGGTTTCCTGCATACCTTGAACAGGAGAAGCCTTTATAATTATTTTTGGAAGGAATGACTCATTCTAAACAACTAACCACAGGGGATTCCCCAGAAATGGAAGAGACATAAGTCCTTAGACTGAAAACGTTGAAAGGTGTCAATAAGATTAAAACTTGATTCAACCACTTAGAAAAAATCTTCAACAATATCTGTGGGAACTACACAAACATCTACCTTATGAACCAGCATTTTGTGGGTGTATTTCCAAGAGAAATGAAGGCATCTTGCCACCAAAAGGCAATAATATTCCTAGCAACTTTATTTATAAGTCAAATCCCAATGTCTAACAAAAGGATGGATAAACAAGATTGTGGTACAAACCATACTGGAATAATTCACAGCTATAAAAAAAGGAATTACCAATACACACACCAACATGGGCTCATCTCATAGATACTGTTGTCATTGTTATTGTTAAGTGCCATCAAGTCAGTTCTGACTCATAGAGACCCTGAATAGGATTTTCAAGGGGCAGCTGGTGGTTTTGAACCACCAACCTGTGGTTAGCAGTCCAGTGCTGATCCAGAGCCACACAAGGATTCCTCTCACAGATATACTGTTATTTAAAATAAGAACACATCCAACTTGACCTACAGATTCTGCACAATCCCAATCAAAATTCCAGCAAGCTATTTCGTAGAAGACTATAGAAGAATTAATCCACTTGAGTTGTGGTATTGGAGAAGAAAACAGAAAGTGCCAGACGAACAGACAAATCTGTCTTGGAAGAAGTACAGTCAGAATTCACCTTAGAAGCCAGGATGCTGAGACTTTGTGTCTTATACTTTGGCCATGTTATCTGGAGAGACCAGTGTAATGACAATTCTGAGCATAGCCCAGGATCAGTGTTTAGTTCTGTAGTACATAGGGGTCGCTATGAATCAGAGTCAACTTGGCGTCACCTACCAACGTTTCATAGATAGTGACAAAAGCGATTCTCACATTTATACAGAAAGGAAAAAGACCTAGAATAGCCAGCAATATGGAAGAATAAAGCTGAAGGACTCACACTCTACCTAATCACAAGACTGAACTTGAAAAGTAATCAAGACAGAGTGGCAATTCATGGACTCGACTTCCTGAAGCTGTGAAGGATGAGTGAAGTCTTAAAACTACTGCCCTGGGATCACCTTTAAACTTTAAACTAACAATATCCCCTGAAGTCTTCTTAAAAGCAAACAGTAGTTCAGGTTAACTAGTGAAGAATGCCTGCCTTGAGCATTCTGTTTTTTCAAGACCTATCTCTGTGGGATCAAAGTGACAACAGCAACCCACCAGATTACATAAGAAACACAGGAGTAATGAACTAATGTCAACCGGAAGGAACCATTCAGAAAAAGAGAGTGAGGATGGTTGCACCATCTGAAGCATGTTGTCAATGTCACTGAAATGTACATGTGGACATTGTTGAATTCATATATGTTTGGCCTTTCATGTTCTCTACAACAACAGCCCACACATAGATCAATGGAGCAATTCAAAGAGCCCTGCTATAGGCCCACACAATTATAGCCAATTGATCTTTGAAAAATTGATAAAGGCAATTCAGTGCAGACAGGATAATCTTGTCTCATTTCAACAAATAGAGCTGAAGCAGGTAGACAGCCGAAAAAAAAAGAAAAAGAAAAAAGGAGTCCTTATGGTGGGTGCAGTAGATTAAGCACTGAGCTGCTAACCAAAAGGTCAATGGTTCAAACCCATTCAAACCCAGGAACTCCACAGGAGAAAGATGAAGCAGTCTGTTTCCATGAACATTGTTGTTGTTAACTGCTGTCAAATCAGTTCCGACTCATACAGCTTGTGAGCTTGAACCACCGACTTTGAGGTTCAAAGTGACATAGCAGTTCAGCACATTAACCCCCAGTGCCACACCAGTACTCCATGAAAATTACAGCTTTGGAAACCTAAGGAGACGTTCTAGTCTATCCAAAAGCATCACTCAAATCAGCTGGCTCAACTGCAGTGTGTGGGTAATGTATATTTAAAAAAATTAACCTAGACATAGCTTACACAAAAATTCAATTAAATCAGATCAGAGATCAATAGTAGAATGCAAACCTCGAAAACGTCTTGGAGTAAACCGAAGAGACAAATCAACATGGTTTTTAAATACATGAATTTAGTGATGAGATTTTTAAATACAAGACCTATTGTACAATCCAAGAGAAAAAAAAGTTGAAATATTTTTTAAATAAAAAACTTTTGCAAAGGACATAGACTAGGCACAAATTTGGGGAGGATATCTGCAGAACACCTGTTGTTGTTGTTGTTGTTGTTAGGTGCCATTGAGTCGGTACTGACCCATAGTGACCTTAAGCGCAGCAGAACAAAACAATGCCCAATCCTGGGCCAACCTCACTACTGTTGCCACGCTTGAGCCCATCGGTGCTGCCACCTGGCCAATCCATCTCGCTGGAGGTCTTCCTCTTTTTCTCTGACCCTCCACCTTACCAAACATGATATCCTTCTCCAGTGACTGGTCTATCCTGACAATATGCCCAAAGTATGAGAGACAAAGTTTGGCCATCTTGGCCTCCAAGGAGCACTCTGGCTGCACTTCATCCAAAATGGACCTATTGGTTCTTTTGGCAGCCCATGGCACTTCCAATATTCTCCTCCAACACCATAACTCAAAAGCATCAATTCTTCTAGGGTTTTCTTTATTCACTGTCCAGCTTTCACATGCATATGCGGTTACTGAAAATACCATGCCTTGGGTCAGGTGCACCTTAGTCCTTAAGCTGACATCTTTGCTCTTCAACACTTGAAAAAGGTCTTGTGCAGCACATTTGCCTAATGCAATACGTTGTTTGATTTCTTGACTGCTGCTTCCATGAGTGTTGATAGTTGATCCAAGAAGAATGAAGTCCTTGACAACTTCAATCATTTCTCCATTGATAAGAATGTTGTTTATCGGTCCAGTGGTGAGGATTTTTGTTTTCTTTACATTGAGTTGTAATCCATACCGAAGGCTGTGCTCTTTGATCTTCATCAGTAAATATTATAAGTCTTCTTCACTTTCAGCAAGCAAGTTTGTATCATCTGCATATCGCAGGTTGTTAATGAGTCTTACTCCAATCCTGATGCCATGTTTTTCTTCATAGAACCCAGTTTTTCGGATTATTTGCTCAGCATACAGATTGGAATGATTAAAATTCTAAAAGGCAACAACGCCCACTAGAGGCCAAGTGGGGAAACCACAGAATCTCAGTCACAGCTGGTGGGTTAGCAGACTGGAACAGTTTCAAACAAAACTAAACACAGTGTTCCCATATGATTTAGCAACAGCGCCCCAGGATATTTATCCAACTGATTTAAAAACTACATCTGTCTTTAAACACCTGTTGGTTTTTTGTTTTGTTTTTTTAACGTTACTTTACTCATCATCAAAAATATCCTGCAATCAATAAATTAGCCCATTGTGGGCTGTACACTAAGGAGTGCTATTCAATGAGCAACAGAAATGCACTATGAAGCCACGAAAAGACATAAATGAATCTGAGATACATATTGTTAAGTGAAAGAAGCTTACCTGAAAAACAGCAACATACGATGATTTCAGTTGTGTACCATTCTGGAAAAAGAAAAATTACAGAGATTGCAAACAGAGCAGAGTATTCCAGGGGTGCTAGGTGGGGAGAGGGAGAGCTGAAGGCAGAGGGGCGTTTGTAGAGAGGTGAAAATGTTCTAGATGATACAATCATGGTGATATCAACGTCTGTGAAAACCCGTAGAACTTTATAGCACAAAGAGTAAACCTTAAAGTATATAAATGCTTAAAAATTATTTAGGAGGTTGGGGGAAATCCCAGTAGGCAATGCAGATTGTGATAAGAGAATTTAGATGCATTAAAAACTATCAAACAACATCACTGAAAGGGGTGGGGAAATGATGCTGGTCAAAGAATCTTTGGAGCAGATGGATCTAGTGTGATACAATAGTGAACAATTGTTATCAGGACTGATTGTGAGGGTTGGAAATGTAAAGGTAGACGTTTTATAGCAAGGAGGGGAGTGATTAACTTTCCAGTCTAGG
>NW_006408543.1:7777333-7778783 GCF_000296735.1 Chrysochloris asiatica
GCAACAATTGTGAGGTTGTCCCAGGATCAGACAGTGTTTCATTCTGTTGTGCATAGGGTCGCTATCAATCGGTACCGGCTGGATGGCACCTAACTACAACAACATAGGAGTCCTGGTGTGGTGTTGTAGGATAAGCACTGGACTACTAACCAGATGACTGGTGGTTCAAATCCATCAGCTGCTCCTTGGAAACCCTATACAGGGTGGCTATGAGCCAGAACCCACTTGACAGCATTTACAACAGCAGCATACATACATGTCTCTCTCTGCTGTGTCAGCTGAGCCTAGAAGCAACAGCAGTTCAGTAGTAACAATCGTATCTAGAACCCAGATACTCCTTTCACCTCCATTCTCTAAAAAAAGGATTGAAGGCTTCTTGGGGAAACAGCTGATTCGAGAACTGGGAAAGGAAATAGACAAGACGAGACTGGTACACCTTGTAGAGCCAGAAAGTTAAAAAAAAAAAAAAAAAGTTTCACACACACACAGTCTAAAGGATTCAAGTGTCAATTCCAAGAGCACCTACCCAATGGCCAAAACGGGGACAATTTGAGCAACAAAATTAATAGCATCGAATTATAACCCAAAGCACAGAATAAATTCCCATGTATGTCTGTTGATGTTATTTCTGATTCATAGTGACCCTGTCTGGTCCTGCATCTTCCTAACAATCGTTGCCGTGTTTGAATCCATTGTTACAGCCATGGGTCAATCCATCTCATTGGCGGGGGGTGGGGTGGGGTGGGGAATCTTCTTCTTTTTCATGAAACCTCCACTTTACTAAGCATGATGTCATTTTCCTAGGGACTCGTTCCTCCTGACAATATGTCTGAATTATCAGAGCTAAAGTCTCACCATTCTGACATCTAAGGATTATTCTGGCTGTCTTCTTCCAACATAGATTTGTTTGTTCTTCTGGTAGTCCATGGTACTTTTAATATTCTCCAACACCATAACTCAAATGCATCTTCTCTGGTCTTCCATATTCATTGACCAACTTTCAAATGAATATGTTGTTGTTGTTGTTAAGTGCCGTCAAGTTGGTTCTGACCCATAGCAACCCTGTATAGGGTTTCCAAGGAGTGACTGGTGAGCTTGAACCGCCAACCTTGTAGTTCAAATGGCTTTTGCAGTCTGGCTCATGAACCCACAGCACCACACCAGGCTCAAATGCATATGAGCCTATTGAAAATACAATGACTTAGATCAAATGCACCTTAGTCCTCAAACTGGCATCTTTGCTCTAAAATATTTTGAAGAGGTTTTGACCAGCTGATCTGTGTAATGCAGTACTTGGTTTGATTTCTTAGCTGTTGTTTCCAAGTGTGTGGATAGAGAATCCAAGCAAAATGAAGTCTTTGGCAACTTCAATCTTCACTCCAATTATCATGATGTTTTGTTTTGTTTTTCCCCTTTACATTGAGGTGCAATCCATACTGAAGGCTGTGGT
>NW_006408543.1:7807875-7809143 GCF_000296735.1 Chrysochloris asiatica
ATATTCCTTTATATGTGCTTCAGAGTACTGGGACCATTCCCTGAGCCTTCTTGGTCCTGTATTCTATGTTGTTCTCAGCAGAGCTCATCACTACACTTTTACCCGATCCACCATCTTTTTCTGGAAGTCTAGTTCTCATTTGATCCAAGCACTGTTTTTATTTCCTTTTTCATGTCTTTTATTATCCAGTAGTTATTAAGCAGGGTGTTATTCATGAATTTGTTTTTTTTTTTACTCCTTGATCTTTCTCTTCTGGCTTTTTAATTTTATGGTGCTGTGATCTGAGAAAATGGTCTGTAGTAGATCAGTATTTTAAAGTATATTGAGTTTTGCTTTGAGACCTAACATCTCGTCTGTTCTGGCAATGTTTACATGTCCAGTGGGAAAGAATGCATAGCATGCTGTTGTTGGGTTGCTGACTCTTCCTTCTTTGTTTACTGCTCTCTCCTTTTATCTCTTATAAGATATAAAGTGCTGGAGGCCACACCCTTGTGAAACTCCCTTCAATTTTATCATGGGTGTGGTGATTAATCTAGGGTATTGCACTCCACCCTTAATTCTCTTATAACTGATAGGTTTACAACACCAGATCCATTATGTGGGAATCATTACATATCTGCCAAACAACTAAGACTGATGGTCAAGCCAAGTTGACACATATTTTGGGGAGATACAATTAAATCAATTAGAGCCTTCTTTAACTGGGAGTTAATACAAACAATCAGTGACTTGACAGCACCTAACAACAACAAATAAATACTCTCCACAGAAGTTATCTGTCCTGGATATATAATAGAAGGTTGAGACAATTGTAGTTTTTATTTAGAAACTTTATGTCCTCCAATGATCAGACATTTGAACAAAATTATACTGTCATCAAAGGAGGCTTTACTGAGAGTTTGAGTATATTACGATTATCAGCATACTCTAACAATGTATGTTTATTGGTATTGTTAGATGCTGTTATTTGGTCCAACTCAGAGTGTCCCTATGTACAACAGAACAGAACAGAACACTTCTTAGTCCTGTGCCATCTTCACAATTGTTTTTATATCTGAGTCCATTACTATAGCCACTGTGTCAATCCACCTCATGTCATGGAGGGTCTTATTCTTTTTCATTGAGTCTTCCCTTCACCAAGCATGCTATCCTTCTCAAAGGACTAGTCCCTCCTGACAGCACATCCAAAGTACAGGAGGCAAAGTCTCATCATTGTCGCTTTCAAGGAGCAATCCAGCAGTTGGTTGGTTGGTTATGTGCAATGGAGT
>NW_006408543.1:7810228-7813341 GCF_000296735.1 Chrysochloris asiatica
CTCCTTGGAAACACTATACAGGGTCTCTATGAGTCAGAACGGACTCAACAGCATTTAACAACAACAACTCTAAGGAGTTAGAATTAGGTCTATGGATAGGTTTAGGGTATGCTTAGGACTTTGTTCAGTGTTAGGGTTATGGCTAAGACTCGGGTTAGTGTTGGGGTTTGGCTAGAACTGGGAGAAGGACTAAGTCTAGTTTTAGGGTTACAGTTAAGTTCATTCTTTTCTCTAAATCTACTTGGTTTTCTCTTCATTTGGAAGTTCTGTAAATACATTAGTCCCCCTTTTTACTTTATGGTTTTGTTGTGGTCGTTGCAAACTAGTATCTTTGATTCCCTGTGTTCTGTTTTGTAGGCTTGTTTTACTTCAAATACTTCTCTATCTGCTTCTCTATCTGGGTTGAGTTCTGGGTGATATTGTCATGTATGTTAATCTCAGGTTGTTGTCTGCTATTGTTGGTTCTCAGTCCAAAGAATTGCCTTTAGTGTTTTTTGTAAGGTTGGTCTGGCTTTTACAAATTCTTTCCATTTTTGTTTATTTGGAAATGCTCTAATTTTACCATCACATTTGGTGGACAAAATTTCTAGGTATAGGATTCTAGCTTGGCAATTCTTCTCTTTCAAACCTTTGTCTTTTTACCTGCATGGCATCTGCTGAGAAATCAGAGTTTAGTCTTATTAGTTCTCCTTTGCAGGTAACTTTATTTTTCCTGAACTGCTTTCAGGATTCTTTCCTAGTCTTTGGTTTTGAAATGTTTTATTATAATATGCTTTGGTGATTTTCTTTTGGGGTCTGTCATCTTTGGAGTTCATTAAACTTCTTGAATACAGATCTTCTCGCCATTCATGATGTTAGAGAAATTTTCTTCCAACAACTTTTTAACAAGTCTTGTTGTTATTGTTAAGTGCTACTGAGTCAGTTCCGACTCATAGTGATCCTATATAGAGTTTCTGGTGAGTGAGTTTGAACTGCTGACCTTGCAGATCATACCAACTTTGCTGTCCAGTGAATTATCCCGCAATGCTACACTAGGACTTCTCTGTCTCTCTAGATGTAGATGTAAAGAGGTAGACAGATAGATAGATATAGATTGTTGTTGTTGTGCCGTTGAGTTGGTTCCAACTCATAGCAACCCTGTATAGGGTTTCCAAGGAGTGGCTGGTGAGCTTTAGCCATCAACCCTGTAGTTCAAAGTGATTTTGCAGTCCAGCACATTAACCCATAGTGCCACACCAGGACTCCAGATATAGATAGATAGATAATTTTTTGTCTCTTCCTAGTTTGTAATTCCAAATAAATAAGTTATTCTTTTTGGTAGTGTTCCACATAAATCTTAGGGTTTCTCAGGATTTTTTTGTTCTTTTAAAATTATTATTATTGTTTCTCTAGCAGATGAATATTAGAGATTCACGTTCAGTAATTCAGTCTTCCATTGATTCTGTTTTACTTCTTTGTCCTTTCAATATATGATCTGTTTCTGAAGTCTTAGTATTAATCTTCTGTCTTTTTAACTGTTGCTTTTGTATAGTTTCCAACTTTTCATTTATTTAGTCAATTTATTCTTGTAGTGCTTTCTTGAATTCTCCTAAAGTTGTGTCTGTATTTTTCTTAATCTTATCTGCCATTTTCTTGATCATTTTCTCAATCTGTTGAAGGTATGTAAATATCATTCTTTTAAATTCCTTATCAAGTAGTTCTGATACCATTTCTGGTATTATATTTTCTGACTCTGTAATTTGGTCATTTGTTTCAGGCACTCTGTTTCGTTCTTCATGTAAGCTGGAATTGTTTGTTGTCTCTGTGAAATTGTATTGATATTTATTTCAGGACTGTATATTGATGTGTTCTCAGGCACTCATCACCTGTCTCCTGGTGGATGTGACAGAAATTGATAGTGTGAATATAGTTCTCTGTGTAGTGCATTTCAGGGTATGTTCACACCTTCCAGACATGGAGGTGGTATGCCAGGCATCCAACTGTAGGCAAGGCCGAGGCTGTGCAGGGCATCGTGCCACTAGACACTGGGCTGATTACCAGTAGGGCACAGGGAACAAGGGGGAGAGAACCTCATCTCACTTACCACCAGCTTCCAGTAAGGCATGGGGAACAAGGGAGAACTTCATCACACTTGCCACCAACTTCCAGTTGTGGTCTGGGGCTCCAGACTGCTGTGTCAACAAAAGTGAGGCCATATTGCCCCAGGTCAGCAGACAACCTGCCCACTTTTCTTCTCTCTCACTGTTCCTGTACAGCTTCCTCTTCCAGTTCACACTTGATCCACTTCTCTGTCCTAGCCTGATTGATAATCCAGGATCACCATTCTTATGTGCTTCACTTGGTCTCCCAAGTCCTAATTCCAGAAGGTATACTCAACCTGCTTACTCCACCATCTTGCCCTGGAAGTCAATTTATGTACACTTTTAGAGTGCAAAGTTTGTAAGCCAGCATAAAGGATTTGAGAAAAGGAGATGGGAGACTAAATATTTCATTAGGGCATTACTGTCCATGCAAAATATTGACTCTCCCAAGTAACCGCCCCAAAACTCAAGCTCTTTGCTGTCAAGTCGATTCTGACTTATAGTGACCTGATACATAGAGTGGGACTGCCACACAGGGTTTCCAAGGCTGTCATCTTTACGGAAGCAGACTGCTGGACCTTTCTCCTGTGGCGTGACTGTGGTTTTAAACAGTCCTCCTTTGGGTTAGTGGTCAAGCACTTAGCCATTGTACCACCAGGAGCCTTCTGTCAAGTAAAGACAAATGAATATTGGCTCTCAGGGTATACAAGAGTACTAAAAAGATTCTACAAAGAACAATTACAGTGAAATGTGTAGCATCTGGAGGAACATTGGAAAGTGGTAAGTGAGGATTGGGGACGACTGGAGATCTAGGAATAATGATGTGGCTGAGTTTACCTCTAGCCTCTGCTGGTTGGTTTCTTAGCAGGGAATACAGGGACGTTACAAGGGCTTGTGCAAGGGGCAATCAAGCTTTTAGAAAAAAGTCCCAAATAATAGGAGCTAGTTCCTCTTTAGCTTCTTCTTCTGCTGCTTAAGGTTTTTATTGTGAATTGGGTGATAGTTTACATGGGGGAACAGCAGTTCATTTCA
>NW_006408543.1:7813490-7819279 GCF_000296735.1 Chrysochloris asiatica
TCTTCAGCTGCTCCGTCTCACTATGTCATCATCTCTGCCTCCATCTCTGGTTTCACAGGGTCTCTGGATAGGGTCCCACACTCCATCACCACTTGATGGTCCCAGGGTCCTCTGCTCTGGGACTGTAAGATCGACCACTCACCCCTTTTTGCTACAAAACTTCTAACTTTACATTTGCGATGACTGCAATTAGTTATAATAACAATTACTCACTATTGAATCTTGAGAGTCATGTCCCCATCTCCTTTCACCAGACCTGTCTAGACAGGATAAAAACCAGTGGGGAATCCTACCTTCCCCTGCACACTCTGAATCTAAACTTCCTCTTGAAAACTTGTAAGCCAGTCACTTTGTGCTTTTACAGCCCCCCACCCACCCATTTTAGGTAGCCAATGTCGAAAGTTGCCCATCCCTATAAACCCTGTGTACAGAAGGGATGAGAATGATCCTTGCTGTAAAGATTCTTTCCCTTTGGTTGGTATTTTAAGCTACTACATCCATAAGTATAGGTCAAGTTCATCAGATTGTAGAGATTTACAATTGTTTTCTTAAAATATATAGATATACATTTTTTGTTTGTTTATTTATTTATTTTCCTCTTTTCCTTCCTCTAGTCGGGTTCTGAACATCCAGCCATTGAAATTAGGTTCAGTTGGCACTATCTGCAAGTTTGGGCACTTTTGTTCATATCCTCTCACTTCATATCAACTGTATGCTTCAGTCTCAGTTCTAGCCGTCCATGGCCATGTCCTTGTCCATAGGCTCAGGAGTCCACAGGTCTCACCATACTCCAGGTCGATGGGGTCTATGTAACTTGGTTAGACTCAGCCCACCTCTTCATTGCTGCTTTCCCCCACTTCCTCTTGCCAGTAGACCAACGTGGTCATCAGCAAGCTTATATGTCTGCTTGTGTGTTCCCTTTGAGTTTCAGTCTTCGAAGTGGGTTTGTCCTGAAGGGACTTGATTGCTTGCCTTGGTGGCTCCCCAGCAAACAACTTGCTTGTTCTTGTAGCAGCCAGTCAGACTACCATTTTTATTTTTAGTTTTCCCTGCTGGTTCTTCTTTTAAGAAGTATCTTCTGTTCCTCTAGTTGCTCCAGGCTGCTCTGCCTGTCTTTTCAAGTGGGAATTTCCCATCTCAGAAGGTTCTGGATGGGAATCAGTATTCCACCTAAGGTCTTATACCCTACAAAGGCTCTACAAGAAGCCTCTTTCACTGGGCAAGTTCTAGCACCCCTTTTATGTAATCCAATCAGTTATAGCTTGAAGGCAGGCTTACAAGTTTTCTGTAATCATGTTTCCCAATATTCATTTCTATCCCACTCAAGTGTGTGTTTTACAATAGTAGGCAAGGGAAACCAATATTCATAAGACAGACAAGCATCTTGGTATTATTTCCCCTCTCCAGACTATGCCTCAATCTCTGTATCACAGAGCCCTTTTATTCCAAGGTTGAGCATTCATCACTATTTACCTCTGTCCCATTTAGCCCATGCAAGCCTGCCTAAGTGTTCTCCTATCTACCTAGTTCTTCTGTCCCCCTCCCCATTCTTGTGTATTGCCTACCCCAACACCTGAACTGTGATGTGTCTATCCCCTAGCCTATGTTCTACCGTCCCTTCCTTCCTCCCTGCCCCCGCCCGCCCCAGTAACCAACAAAGAAATTTCCCTTTTTTTCAGTTTTCTTCCTTTTAGTGTGGGTATCTTTTCTTAAGCTTTTACAATAATGGTCTTATGCAATATTTCTCCTTCAGTAACTGACTAATTTCACTCAGCATGATGTCCTTAAGGTTTATCCAAGTTATGTGGTGGCTTCCAGCTTCCTTATTCTTCTTCAAGGCAGCATAATATTCCATTGTATACCACAGTTTGTTAATCCATTCTTTCACTGATGGGCACTTAGACTGTCTCCATCTTTTTGCTGTTGTGAATAGTGCTGCTATGAACATTGGTGTGCATATATCTACTCGTGTTATGACTCATATTTCTTGTGGATATATACCAAGTAGAGGAATTGCTGGATCATAAAGTATTTCTATTTCCAGCTTTCTGAGGAAGCACCATACTGTTTTCCAGAGTGGTTGGACCACTTTGCAATCCCAGCAGCAAGATGGGTCCCAGTTTCTCCACATTCTCGCCAGCATTTGTTGTCCTCTGCTTTTTTGAACTTCACTGTTATTACTGGTGTGAGATGATATCTCATTGTTGCTTTGATTTGCATCTCTCTAATGCTTAATGATCGTGAACATTTCTTCATGTTTGTTGGCTGCCCAAATGTCTTCCTTAGTGAAGTGTCTGTTCATGTCCTGTAACCATTTTTTAATTGGGTTGTTTGTCTTTTTCTTGTACAGGTGTTGTAGTTTCCTATATATTTTGGAAATAAGTAGTACCTTGTCCAATGTGTCGTTGCAAAAGATTTTTTTCCATTCTGTGGGCTCCCTTTTTACTCTTTTGGTGAACTCTTTTGATGCACATAAGTTTCTAATTTTCAATATGTCCCAATTGTCTATTTTGCTTTCTTTTGTTTGTGCAATTTTCACAATTTTTGGTAGTCTGTGAATGCCCTGTATTAGAGCCCTTAAATTTGTCCCTATTTTTTAATTGATGATCTTTATAAATCTAGGATTCACATTTAGGTCTTTAATCCATGCTGAGTTGGTTTTTGTGTATGGTGTGAGGTAAACGTCTTGTTTCAGTCTTTTGCATATCACTTTCTAGTTCTGTCAGCACCATCTGTTGAACAGATTCTCTCCTTCCTATGCAACGTACTTTGTCAAAGATCAATTGACTGTATGTGGATGGGTTAATTTCTGGATTCTCGATTCTGTTCCATTGATCTATGTGTATTTCAATGTACCAGTACCAGGCTGTTTTGACCACTGTAGCCCCTCTTTAGCTTCTTGGTTAAGGGAATATTGAGGAGTTCCTGGCAGAGGTTTAAATGTGCCTATTTGTATTTTGATGGATTCTTCTGTTAACACTTTCCTCATATCAGTAGGCGTGGTGCACTATATGCTTTCAGGAATTAATTTTTTTTTTTTTAATCAGTGAGAAGTGGGTTAACTCCTTACCATCAAGTCAATTCTGACTCATAGCAACCCTAAAAACAGTAGACATGCCCCATAGTGTGCAAAGGCTGTAAATCTTAAGAGCCATCAAGTCGATTCTGACCCACAGCAACCCTATAAAACAGTAGACGTGCCCCATAGTGTGCAAAAGCTGTAAATCTTAACAGAAGCAGACTGTCATATCTTTTTCCATGGCATGTGGGGTAGCCCTACAAACCTTTTGATCAGCAGCCAAGTACCACCAGGGCTCTAAACAACGGGTTGTTGTTAAGTGCTGTCAAGTCAGTTTTTACTCATAGTGACCTTTCTCTACATAATATCTCCAAGGAGCAGTTACTGGGTTTGAACTTTGTAGTTAGCAGTTTAGTGCTTATCCTACAGTGCCATGTCAGAAAGATTATCTTTATGTAGGACCAATGCTTGCAGACAGAAAGTAGTTTCTTGCCTTTGAAATAATTCTAATTCAAGTTTCCCATTAGTGGGTTTTGTGACATTTGTTGTTAAGTGCCATTTACGACATTGGTTGTTGTTACTATTGATGTTAGGTGACAATAAGTCAGTTCCAACTCATATCGACCTTATTCACAACAGAACAAAACACAGCACCAACCTCATAATCATCGCTGTGCTTGAGCCCACTGCTGCTGCCACTGTGCCTGTCCATCTCTTTGGAGGTCTTCCTCTTTTTGATGACCCTCCACTTCACCCAGCATGAAGTGCTTCTCCAGGGACTGGTTTCTCCTGATAACATGTCTGAAGTATGAGACAACGTCTCATAATCCTGGCTTCTAAGGAGCATTCTGACTGTACTTCTTCAAACACAGATTTGATTGTTCTCCTAGCAGTCCATGGTACTTTTAATATTCGTCTCCAATATCCTAACTCAAATGCATCAGTTCTTTTTGGTACTTTATGCTATGTACTCCTTTTGTCTCCTTTTGATGATTTCTGCATCATTCAATATTTTTCTGAAAGAATCTTTCAGTATTGCATTTTTTACTCAGTTGTTTCAACTTGAGAAATGCTGAGCATGTTCTTCCCTTTTGGTTTTCTAACTCCAAATCTTTACACATTTCATCATACTATTTGACTTTGTCTTCTCAAGCTGCCCTTTGAAATTTTCTGTTCAGCTCTTTTAGCTCCTCATTTCTTCCATCTCTATGCTGGAGAGCAAGTTTCAAAGTCTCTTTTGACATCCATTTTGGTCTTTTCTTTCTTCCTTGTTTTCTTACTGACCTTTTGCTTTCTTCCTGTATGATGTTCTTGATATCATCCCACAAATCTTCTAGTCTTCAGTCATTATTTTCTAGTGCACAAAATCTGTATTTGAGATGATCTCTAAATTCAAATGGGATATGTTCAAGGTCATATTTTGGCTCTCATGGACTTGTTTTAAATGTCTTCAACTTTAGTCTCAACTTGCATAAGAGCAATTGTCCAGTCTGTCTTGGCCTTATTTTTATTAACGATATGGAACTTTACCACCGTCTCTTTCCACAGATGAAGTTAGTAAGTTTGATTTCTGTGTATTTCATCTGGTGAAATCAATGTGTATAATTGCCTTTTATGTTGTTTAAAAAGGTATTTGCAATGAACACATTATTGGTCTTGAAAAAATTCTATCATGACCACATTTTCCAACTATTGATCATTCTTCTTTGTTTCCAACCTTTGCATTCTGTTGTTGTTGCTAAGTGTCGTTGAGTCGGTTCTGACTCATAGTCACCCTTTATGGTGGAAGACCTCCAAGAAGATGGACTGGCACAATGGCAGCAGCAATGGATTCAAGCAAAGCAATGACTGTGAGATTGGTACAGGACCAGGCAGGGTTTCATTCTGTTGTGCAGAGGGTAGCTATGAGTTGGTACCAACTTGACAGCACTGAAAAACAATCACAAGAAATTCTAGGATTTTGATGTTTATGCATTCCATTTCCTTTTCTTACAGCTTCCAGTTTTCTCTAGATTCATACTTTATACATTCCATGTTCCAATTAGTAATGGATGTTCACAGCTGTTTCTCCTCATTTTGAGTTTTTCCCAATAGCAAACGATGGTTCCGAAAATTTGACTCCATTCACGTCATCATGGTCAACTCTTCTTTGAGGAGACAGCTCTTCCCCAGTTGTATTTTGAGTGCCTTCCAACCCTGAGGGGATCACCATCTGGCACTGTATCTGAAAATATTCTGGTGCTCTTCCTCATGTTTCAATACTCAATGTTCTGGTGTCATCTGACAATGTTACACTGCTATTCATAAGGTTTTCAGTGACTAAATATTCCAAAGTGGTCCGTCTCTCCTTAGTCTATCTTAGTCTGGAAGCTCACCTGAAAATGTCAGCATGACTGGTTACTACAAGAATAAGCAAGCTGTTCATTGGGAAGCCATCAAGGCAAGCAATCAAGTCCCTTCAGGACAAACCCCCCTCTAAGACTGAAACTCAAAGTGAACACATGTGCAGGCATGCAAGATTGCAATACAAGAAGTGGGAAGAGGTGGAAGAACCAGGTAGATAGGGGAACATTGAGACAGGTTTGCATGGGCTAAGTGGGACAGAGGTAAACAGTGATGCCTACTCAACCTTGGAACAATAGGGCTCTGTGATACAAAGATGGAGGCATAGTCTTTTATGGTCTTCCTAATTCACTGTCCAGCTTTCGCATGCATATGAGGTTATTGAAAATACCATGGCTTGGGTCAGGTGCACCTTAGTCCTCAAGCT
>NW_006408543.1:7819789-7842536 GCF_000296735.1 Chrysochloris asiatica
TGAAACCATTCAGTGTTCCCATGTTCTTTTTGAACAACTGCCTCTTGGTCCAGGTACAGATTCCTCATGAGCACAATTAAGTGTTCCGGAATACTTCTACTTCGCAATGCTGTCCATAGCTTGTCATGATCCACACAACTGAAAGCCTTTGCATGGTCAATAAAGCACAGGTAAACATCTTTCTGATGTTCTCTGCTTTCAGCCAAGATCCATCGGACATCAGCAATGATATCCCTTGTTCCACAGCCTCTTCTGAATCTGTCTTGAACCTCTGGAAGTTCTCTGTAAATGTATGCTTGTAGCTGTTTCTGTATTACCTTGAGTAAAACTTTACTTACATGGGATATCAAGGATATTGTCTGATTTCTGCATTCCGTTGGGTCACCTCTCTTTGGAATGGGCACAAACACGCATCTCTTCCAATCAGTCAGCCAGATAGTTGTCTTCCAAATTTCTTGGCATAGATGAATTAGTGCTTCCTATGCTGCCTCACTTTCCTGAAAGATTTAAATTTTTATTTCATAAATTCCTGGTGCCTTGTTCTTTGCCAATTCCTTCAATGTACCTTGCACTTAATAGACTTAATGGCTAATGAAATCCAAAGTGCATTAGCCATTAGAGAGATGCAAATCAAAACAACAATGAGATATCATCTCACACCAGCAATAACAATGAAGTTCAAAAATGCAGAGGATAATAAATGCTGGTGCGGATGTGGAGAGGCTGGGACCCTCTTACATTGCTGGTGGGAAAGCAAAATGGTCCAACCACTCTGGAAAACAGTATGGCACTTCCTCAGAAAGTTGGAAATAGAAATATTACCCAGCGATTCCTCTACTTGGTATATATCCACAAAAACTACAAGCCATAACATGAGTAGATATATACAGACCAATGTTCACGACAGCATTATTCACAAAAGCAAAAAGATGGAGACAGCCCAAGTGCCTATCAATGGAAGAATGGATAAACAACCTTTGGTACACACACACAATGAAATATTATGGTAACTTGAAGAACAACAAGGAAGCCGCAAGTCACTGCATAACATGGATGAGACTTGAGAACATTATGCTGAGTGAAACTAGTCACAAAAGGAGAAATATTGCATAGGACCGTTATTGTAAAAGTTTAAGAAAAGATACCCATACTAAAAGGAAAAAAAATTAATTCTTTGTTGGTTACCAGTGGGGGTGGGGTGGGGAGGTTGGAGGGAGGTGAAGGGAGGTGATGATAGAGCACAGGGTAAGGGCAGACACATCATAGTTCGGGGGCTGGTGATGGCAATACACAAGAAGCGGGGAAGAGGTGGAAGAACAAGGTAGATAGGGGAACACTGAGACAGGTTTGCATGGGCTAAATGGGAGAGAGGTAAATAGTGATGCATGCTCAACCTTGGAACAACAGGGCTCTGTGATACAGGGATTGAGGCATAGTCTGAAGAGGGGTAATACTACTAAGATGCTTGACTGTCTAGGGATATTGGTTTCCCTTGCCTATTACTGTAAAATTGACACTTGAGTGGGATAGAAAGGAATGTTGGGGAACATGATTACAGAAAACTTGTAAGCCTGTCTTCAGCCTATAACTGACTAGAATACCTAAAAGGAGTTCTAGAACTTGCCCAGTGAAACAGGCCTCTTGTGGAGCCTTTGCAGTATATAGGACCTTAGGTGGAATCCTGAGCTCCATCCAGAACCTTCTGAGGTGGGACATTTCCACTCAAAAGGACAAGCAGACCAGCCTGGAACAGCTAGAGCAACAGAAGATACATCTTCAAAGAAAGATCATCAGGAAAAACCCAAAACAAAAATGTCAGCATAACTGGCTACTACAAGAATAAGCAAGCTGTTCACTAGGAAGCCATCAAGGCAAGCAATCAAGTTCCTTCAGGACAAACCTCCCGCTAAGACTGAAACTCAAAGGGAACACATAAACAGGCATGTAAGATTACTGACGACCACATTGGTCTACTGATGAGTAGAAGAGGGGGAAAGGCAGCAATGAAGAAATGAACTGAGTTCAACCACAATCCACTGACTCCCATGATCTAAAGATGAGAGAGAGAAGAGGAAGGGCTGGTTGGTCCAAAGTGTGGTGAGACTTGGGGACTTCTGAGCCCATGGACAAGGACATAGCCACAGAGGGCTAGAGCTGAGGGTGAAGCATCCAGCTGATATGAAGTGAGGGTAGACACACAAGAACTCCCAAACTTGCAGATAGTACCCATTTGACCTAGCCTCGATGGCTTGATAATCAGAACTCGACTAGAGGAAGATAAAAAACAAAACAAAACAGTTTTTGATAAAGGAAATAAAGGTAAATTGCTACAATTTGATGAACTTGACCTGTACTCATGAAGGTAGTAGCTCTAAATACCAACAGAGAGGGAAGGAGTCTTCATAACAAATATCAGTGCTATGACCGCTGTGTATAGGGTACGTTAGGACGGATAGGTTAGACAATGGGCTACCTAAAATGAAGGGGCGATAAAGGCACAAAGTGACTGGCTTTCAAGGTTTCAAGAGGAAGTTTAGTTTAAGAGTGTGTGGTGGAAGATAGGGTTCCCACTGAATAGTTTTCATGTGGTAGAAAAAAAAAAAGGGGATAAGATTCTTATCATTCAGTAGTGAGAAATTGTTATCATGACTAATTGTAACTGTCACAATTGTAAAGGTAGAAGTTTTGTAACAAAAACGGGGTAGTCATTAATCTTGCAGCCCAGAACCAGAGGACCCTAGGACCATCAAGGGAGAAGAGCACAAGCAGAATGTGGGACCTTATCCAGAGAAGCAGCGACACCAGAGATGGAGGCAGAGATGGGGACATGGAGAGAGGGAGCAGCTGAGGACTCTAGATTCATGGGAAGACAGGGACTAAGAGATAGTGGCCAGGAGGCAGACTTGCAGGATGTGCCCTTTGGTGATGTAAATTATTATGTATGCCTGAATGTTTAAAAATAAAAAAAGAGCTAAAACGAATAGAGAGAAATACTGTTAAATGATGATGGTAAACAGAGGGGATTATAAACATTGTAAGGAAATAAAGTATTCAATTTGTTGAATGTAAAACTGATGATCTGCCCTGTAAACTTTCACTCCATTCACAATAAAAACTTTAAAAAATAAAAGTAAAGGTGAAGACAGTTGGAGACCAGAATCTCCCAAGGCCTGCCCCACCCTCCTTGGTAAAAGTGTGGGACTAGATATTATTTATACTAATATTGGGGCTTAGGGTTCTTAAGAAAATCAGATGGTTTCTTAAAGCAGGAGGGCTTGAAGCAGAGCAGGAGTGTGGTGTTGGTGAGGAATCGGCATATGGAGATTTTCTTCAAGATGAAACCTGTTGTAAGTGAGTTTGATATCCTTGACTTCATTAATTACGGGATGGCCTGGGGACTGGCCAGAGTGTACTATATCTTCATTCTTGTGATATATTTGGCCTTCGGCTATAAGGTCTAGTTTATTGCAAAACAAGTCCTCCAAATGGTCAGTATCTTTTTAATTAAAGCTTTTATTGTGAATTGAGTGAAGGTTTGCAGGGGGACAGATCATCAGTTTCACATTCAACAAATCATTGCAATGATTACAATCCCCTCCATGCACCATCAGCTAACAGTATTTACCTCTAGTACCATTTTTTTTTTTTTTTGATATACACATGCCACATTGAAAATACATACTCATTTAAATGTGTAAAGGGCACATTTTGCAACCCAGCCTCTTACCCACCGGAACACTGCCTTTCTCAGTCCATGTGCCTACATTCCTCTGCTGTTCTGTCTCTCTATGCCATCGACTCGGCCACCATCTCTATTGTCACTGCTTCTCTGGTAGGATCCCTTTCTCTTCTCATGCTCTTTCCTCTTGATGGCCCTAGGGTCCTCTGTTTCTGAAATGACAGATTAACTGCTCCCCCTTTCAGTTACACGTCTTCTAATTTACAGTTGTGACAATCGCCATTAGTCCTGATAACAGTTACTCACAATTAAATCATAAAATCCTATTTCCCTCATCACTGAACCCATCTGGACAAGAGAAAAGCTATTATTCAGTGGGGATTCTATCGATATCCCCTTCATTCTGACACTAAACACCCTCATGAAAGCTTGAAAGCCAGCCACTTTGTGCCTTTATTGTTGTTGTTGTTAGGGCCAGTGAGTCAGTAACGACTCCTAGCGACCCTATGCACAACAGAACAAAACACTGCCCGGTCCTGGGCCAACCTCACAATTGTTGCCACGCTTGAGCCCATTGATGCTGCCACTTTGCCAATCCATCTCGCTGAGGGGGGGGGCCTTCCTCTTTTTCTCTGACCCTCCACCTTACCAACATGATATCCTTCTCCAGTGACTGGTCCCTCCTGACAATGTCTTTATAGACCCCCAATTTTGATTTTAAATTGCCCGTCCCTATCAGCCCAGTGTCCTGAGGAGGCAAGCTTGATCCTTGATATGAAGAATCCTTCCCTTTTGGTTGGAATTTTGGATAACTCCATCTATAAACAAAGGTCCAGTTCATCAAGATGTAGCAATTTACACTTGCTCCCTGTGTCAAATTTCTGTATCTTCATCTGATCGAGTTCTGGTCAGCAAGCCATCCAAGCTAGGTCAAATGGGTACAATCTGCAACTTTGGGAGTTCTCATACGCCTCCCCCCACTTCAAGCCAGTTGGCCACTTCACTGTTAACTCTAGCCCCCAGTGGCTAGGTCAGTGTCCTTGGGCTCAGGAGTTCACACGTCTCACTAAACTTCAAAGCAGCCAGCCCTTCCTCTTCTCTCTCTCATCTCAAGGTCATTGAGTGTCTATGGAACATGACCAAACTCAGTCCGTATCTTCATTGCTGCATTTCCCCCAGATGCACTCACAAGTTGACCAAGGTGGAACACACAAGACTGTTCATGTGTTCCCTTTGGGATTCAGTCTTAGAAAGGGGTTTACCCTGATGGGCTGACTTTTCTTTCATTAATGGCTCCAAGGCAGACAGCTTGCTTGATGTTGTCACAACCAGTAGGCTGTCCTCCACCCCCACCTCCACCTTGTTGGTCTTTCTTTCAAGAATTATCTTCTGTTCCTCTAGCTGTTCCAGGTTGGTCTGTATGTCTTTTCAATTGAGAATGTCCCACCTCCGAAGGTTCTGGGTGGGGCTCAGGATTCTACCTAATGCCCTAAACTCCACAAAGGCTTAACAAGAAGCCTATTTTCCTGGCACATTCTATTCTGTTGGATTACTTAGATAATCCAATCCGTTATAGGCTGAAGACAGGGTTACAACCTTCTATAACCATATTTCCCAATATACCTTTCTATCCCATTTAAATGTCTATTTCACATTAGTAGGCAGGGGTAAAAAGTATTCACAAAGCAGTCAAGCACCTTAACATCATTTCCCCTCCTTTACCCATTCAGACAATGTCTCTATCCATGTATCACAGAGCCCTGTTTCTCCAAGTCTGTGCATACATTACAATCCACCACCATCCCATTTAGCCCAGGCACACCTCCACAAGTCTTCTCCTATCATCCCCATTTGACTACCCCCTACCCCTTTTTCTGCATTGCCCTCCCCCTCACCTGAGCTAGCATGTGTCTATCCCCTAACCTGTGAGTCACTGGCCCCTCCCTCCCTTCCTGGGTAACCACCAAAGAATTATTCTTTTAGTATGGAAACACTTTCTTAAGCATTTACAGTAATGGTCCTAGGCAGTATTTCTCCTTTTGTGACTGACTAATTTCACTCAGCATAATGTCCTCATGGTTCATCCATGTTATGAGGTGTTTTACAGCTTCATTGCTGTTCTTCAAGATAGCATAGTATTCCATTGTGTGTATGTATGTACTTAAGTTTGTTTATCCATTCTTCCGTTGATGGGCACTTAGGCTGTCTCCATCTTTTTGCTATTGTGAATAGTGCTACAATGAACATTGGTGTGCATTTACCCATTTGTGCCTGACTGGTATTTCTTGTGACTATATACAAAATGGAGTCCTGGTGTGGCATTGTGGGTTAATGTGCTAGACTGCAAAATCTGTTTGAATCGCATGGTTGGAGGTTCAAGCTCACCAGTAGCTCCTCAGAAACCTTATACATGGTCACTATGAGTCAGAACCAACTCAATGGCACTTAACAACAACAACATATACCATATAGAGGAATTGCTGGATCATATGAGTATTCCGGAGCACTTAATAGTGCTCATGAGGAATCTGGACCTGGACCAAGAGGCAGTTGTTCAAAAAGAACATGAGAACACTGAATGGTTTCAAATTAAGAAAGGTGTGCAACAAGGTTGTATTCTTTCACCATACTTATTCAACCTGTATGCTGAGCAAATAATCTGAGAAACTGGATTATATGAAGAAAAACATGGCATCAGGATTGGAGGAAGACTCATTAACAACCTGCAATATGCAGGTGATACAACCTTGCTTGCTGAAACTGAAAAGGACTTAAAATATTTACTGATGAAGATCAAAGAGCACAGCCTTTGGTATGGATTACATCTCAATGTAAGGAAAACAAAAATCTTCACCACTGGACCAATAAACAACATTCTTATCAACGGAGAAAAGATTGAAGTTGTTCAAGGACTTCATTCTTCTTGGATCAACTATCAACACTCACAGAAGCAGCAGTCAAGAAATCAAACGAAGTACTGCATTAGACAAATCTGCTGCACCAGACCTTTTTAAAGTGTTGAAGAGCAAAGATGTCAGCTTAAGGACTAAGGTGTACCTGACCCAAGCCATGGTATTTTCAATAACCTCATATGCATGTGAAAGCTGGACAGTGAATAAGGAAGACTGTAGAAGAATTGACGCTTTTGAGTTATGGTGTTGGAGTAAAATATTGAAAGTGCCGTGGGCTGCCAAAAGAACCAATAGATCCGTTTTGGAAGAAGTGCAGTCAGAGTGCTCCTTAGAGGCCAAGATAGCCACACTTCGTCTCTCATACTTTGGATATATTGTCAGGAGGGACCAGTTGCTGGAGAAGGATATCATGTTTGGTAAGGTGGAAGGTCAGAGAAAAAGAGGAAGACCCCCCAATGAGATGGATTGGCTAAGAGGCAGAATCGATGGACTCAAGCATGGCAACAGTAGTGAGGTTGGCCCAGGATTGGGCAGTGTTTCATTCTGCTGTGCACAGGGTCACTATGGGTCAGTACCAACTCAATGGCACCTAACAACAAAAACAATGGCTAATGGAGTCCTGGTGTGGCAGTGTGGGTTAATGTGCCAGACTGCAAAGCCATTTGAACTGCAAGGTCGGCAGTTTAAGCTCACCAGCTGCTCTTCGGAAACACTATACAGGGTCAGTATGGGTCAGAATTGACTTTACGGCACTTAACAACAACAACAACGGCTAATGATTGTGAACATTTCCTCATATGTTTGTAACATTCATATGTCTGAATGTCTTCTTTGGTAAAATGTTTGTTCATGTCCTGTGCCCATTTTTAATTGGGTTATTTGTCTTTTTCTTGTAGAGGTGTAACTGCCTATAAATTTGAGAGATTAATCCCTTGTATTATATGTTGTTGAAAAAAAAATGTTTGTTCCCAGTCTCTGGGTTCCCTTTTTCCTCTTTTGGTGAATTCTGATGATGCACATAAGTTTCTAATTCTTAGGAGGTCCCAGTCAACTATTTTGTTCTCTGTTGTTTGTGTGTTTTTTGCCATGTTAGATGGTCTATGTATGCCATGTATTAGAGCCCTAAATTTGTCCCTATTTTTTTATTGATGATCTTTATAGTTTTGGGATTTACATTTAGATCTTTAATCAGTCTTAAACTAGTTTTTGTATATGGTGTGAGATACAGGTCTTTTTCCATTCTTTTGCAAATCGATTTCCAGCTTTGCCAGCATCATTTGTTGGAGAGACGACAGTCTACCTGAACTCCTCACCACCTGGATCTCCGTTACTATACTTTTCCTTTTTTTCACTTTGCAATTGTCCTGATCATAGACTGACCTCACAGATCCACTAATTTCATTCTTGTAGTTTTGTTCTGCTCTGGACTCGTCTTTCTCGAGGCTAAGTTCTGGATAGTATTACCACATACGTCAATCTCTGGTTGTTGTCTGCTCATGTTGGTTCTCAGTCCACAGAATTCTCTTTAGTATGTTTTGGAGTGCTAACTTGACCTTTACAAAATCCCTTAATTTCTGTTTATCAAGAAATGTTCTGATTTTGCCGACATATTTGATTGACAGCTTTGCTGGGTATGATTCTAGGTTGGCAGTTTTTTTCTTTCAGAGTTTTGTATACATCTCCCCATTGTTTTCTTGCCTGCATGGTTTCTGCTGAGAAATCAGAGCTTAATCTTATTGGTTTTCCTTTGTAGGTAAACACATCTTTTTTTCCCTATTTGTTTTCAGGATTCTCTCCTTATCTTTGATTTTGGAGAGTAAGATTATGACATGTCTTGGTGATTCTCTTTTGGGGTCTATCCTGCCTGGGGTTCGTTCAACTTCTTGAATCCATATCTTCTTGTCCTTCAAGATGTTAGGGAAATTTTCTTCCAGCAGGTCGTTGATGATCTCTTTTGAGTTGGTTTTTTTTTTTTTTTTTCCTTCTGATTCTGGAATTCCAATCAGCCTTAGGTCATTCTTCTTCATGTCGTCCCACATGAATCTTATGCTTTCTTCATATTTTTTCACGCTTTTTTCTGCTTGTTCTTCTATCTTAGCAGTGCTGAGGTTTATCGTCTAGCTCGTTGATTCTGGCTTACATCCTTTCAATTCTATTCCTTTTCCCTTTCAGTGTATTGTCCATTTCTGGTATTTTAGCATTGATCATCTGGACCTCTCTTTTCAGGTTTTGTATTATCTCCAATGCTATATCTATTTTGTTTGATTGTTCCTGTAGCACTTTTCTGACTTAATTTTCCTCAACATTTCTGTGGAACATTAGGATATACCTCAATATCATTCTCCTAAATTCCCTTTCAGAGTCCTGGTATGGTGCTGTTGGTTAATGCACTGGACTGCAAAGTCAGCTTGAACTGCCAGGTCGGTGGTTCAAGCTCACCAGCTACTCCTAGGAAACCCTACACAGGGTCATTATAGGTTGGAACTGACTTACTAGCACTTAACAAATTCCCTTTCAGACAATTCCAGAGCCTCTTCACCCTCCAATGCCATTCCTAACTCTTCTTCTTGGTTGTTTGTTTGAGCTACCTTGTCTTGTTTCTGCTAGTGAGGAGAAATTTTCTGCTGCTTTTTAAGCATTGTGGTGTTGTTGTATTTGTATTAATTAGATGAATGCATGATTGTGTATTCTTAAGCACACTGTAATTACCTCCTGGCACATGGAATCAAGATATGGGCTTCTCTGTTCACTGCTGTCACAGCTCAATTCTGAGTGTCTTTAGCAGGCTTTGGTTGTAGACACTGCTCTAGTGTATAGCAGCTGGTACTGGATTTTGCCCTATTGGTGGGGTTTTACAGGGTATAATTGTAGCTTGGCTATATGGCCACAGTTTGCTGTCTCTTGTCTGGTGTTGCATGAAGAGAAGGCGCTCCCACAAGATAGAAGGGACACCAAAAATCAAGACTAAAACCCAAAGTCGAACACCATTAAAACCCAAGGAAAAAATATATAAAGCTGGAAACCCCAGAAAAAATAAAAAGAACCCATAGGAAAGCATGAGTAATTCTTTAGCGCCACCTAATGGACTTTTGTCTTCAAAATCCACTGAGATATTCCTCAATGTTCCCATTGTGCCAGTGTGATCTAGCCTAGGCATTCCTTTTTTCCCCTTCCCTCAAATCCATTTAGCTTCTTCTCCTAGTGAGAACCAGCCCAGGGCTGGCCACATCTGCTTTGGAAGAAACTCTTGGAGCATGGTCATTGATGTGCACAGCACAGATCCTTCCCCCATGCAGAGCAGAACAGTGGTAATCCCTCTGTGCATTACAGAACCTTGGATGTGTGATGTAGGACCTCCCCTGGGGGTGGGTGTCTACTCATGCAAGTCTCCCCTCTGGTCACCAGTGCATAGATGAGTAGAGAGAATAAAAGAAAAGATATGATAAGGGAAAAAACACTCACATTTCTGTTTCTGCAGCTCACTGGCTAGTTTCTGCTCTGGGAGTGCTCTCTCGTCACTGTGTCTGATCATTCCCATTCAAAATGGCTACAGTGGACCACACTGGCCACACTGAATCAGAAGTCACCTCTTTTCTTACTTCTGCTCCAAGTCTTACTCCAGTAAGCACTTGATCCACTTTATTTATCATTTTATCTGAAGTTCAGAGTTCAAGGGTGGTCCTCTGAATCTGTTTCACCTAGTTTATTGTGCTTTTACTCTAATGTCTAAAATGTATAGACAATGTCAACACCTCAACAAGAAAAAGACAAATAATACAATTTAAAGATGGGTGGAATACATGAACAGACACTTCACCAAAGAAGATATTCATGAAGCCAACAAACAGGAAAAATGCTTACAATCATTAGTCATTAGAGAGATACTAATAAAAGCAACAATGAGATATCATCTCACCCCAGCATTAATAGCAAATTTCAAAGCAACAAAAACGACAAATGCTGGTGAGGAGGTGGAGAGACTGGAACCCTCCTACACTGCTGGTGGGTATATAAAATGGTGCAACCACTGTCAAAAATGATATGATGCTTCCTTAGATAGTTGGGAATAGAAATACAATATGATCCAGGAATCCTTCTATTTGATATATATCCTAGAGATATAAGAGTCATGACATGAATAGACACATGCACACCCATGTTCACTGCAGCATTATTTACAAGAGCAAAAAGATGCAGATAACATAAACACTTCTTAATGGAAGAATGGATAAACAAACTTTGGTACATACACACAATAGAATTATGCAACATTGAAGAATAACAAAAACAAACGCCTTGAAACAGTTCGTAACATGAATGAAACTGAGTAACATTGTTGTTGTTGTTGTTGTTGCTAGGTTCCGTCGAGTCAATATCGACTCATAGCACCTTTTGCACAACACACTGAAACACTGCCTGGTCCCGCACCAATCTCACAACCGTTGCTATCCTTGAATCCATTGCTACGGCCACTGTACCAATCCATCTCGTTGTGAGTTTTCCTCATTTTCGCTGACTTTCCACTTTACCAAGTCCTTCTCCAGGGACCGGTCCCTCCTGACAATATAACTGAAGTATGAGAGATGAAGTCTGGCCATCCTGGCTTCGAAGGAGCATTCTGGCTACTTCTTCCAACACAGATTTGTTTGTTCTTTTATCAGTCCATGGTAATTTTACTATTCTCCTCCAACACCATAACTCAAATGCACCAATTCTTCTATGGTTTTCCTTATTTATTGTCAAACTTTCACATGCTTATGAGGTCATTGAAAATACCATAGCTTGGGTAAGGGGCACATTAGTCCTCAAACTAACATCTTTCCTCTTGAACACTTTAAAGACATCTTGTGCAGCAGATTTGCCTAATGCAATACGTCATTTGAGTTTCTGACTGCTGCTCCATGAGTGTTGCTAGTGGATCTAAGCAAAATGAAATCTTTGACAATTTCAATTGCTTTCTCCATTTATCTTGATGTTATTTATTGGTCCAGTGGTGAGGATTTTTGTTTTCTTTACATTGAGGTGCAACCCATACTGGAGGCTGTGGTCTTTGATCTTCATCAGTAAGTATTTTAAGTCCTCTTTACTTTCAGTGAGTCCGATGATTTCCACATTCCATTGGGTCACCTCTCTTTGGAACAGGTGCAAATATGGGAAGGTGGTTGTCTTATAAATTTCTTGTCACAGATGAATGAGTACCTCCAGGTGCTTTGTCAGTTTGTTGCCAAGTGCCATTGAGTTGATTCCAACCCATAGCGTTTCTGTATAGGGTTTCCGAGGAGTGGGTGGTGAGCTTGAACTGCTGACCTTGTGGTTCAAACCGACTTTGCAGTCCAGGGCATTAACCCACAGCACCACACCACAGAGGGTATTTGTACACGGGTATTTACCTTTGCTGCAAACATATCCATGAGTGTGGTGAAGCATACAGGTGTCAAAAATATGAAAACTTCTTAGACATTACTAAACACCTCAAGGGAATGGGTTGCTGGGCTCAGGACCACAGTCTCAAGGGACAACATAGTCAATTGGCATAGCACAATCCACAAAGACAATGTTCTACATCCTACCTTGGTGAGGAGTGACTGGGAACTTAATATCTCATCATTGGCCATCCATGAGGCAACCAGAGTGCTCCTTAGAGGCCAAGATGGCCAAACTTCATCTCTCATACTGTGGACATATTGTCAGGAGGGACCAGTCACTGGAGAAGGATATCATGTTTGGTAAGGTGGAGAGAATCAGAAAAAAAGAGGAAGACCCCCAACGAGATGGATTGGCCAAGTGACAGCATCGATGGACTCAAGCGTGGCAACAGTAGTGAGGTTGGCCCAGGATCAGGCAGTGTCTCATTCTGCTGTGCATAAGGTTGCTATGAGTCAGTACCAACCCGATGCCACCTAACAACAACAACAACGAGGCAACTAACTACTGGTCTCTCCTTGTCAGAAGTGATAAAAATTGAAGATGCTTAGAAACAATTAGCCCAGTGGACAAATGGATCAAGTGAACATCAGTCTCCATCACTCAGAAGAACTAGATGGTGCCTGGCTACCACTCCCAACTGTTTTGAAAGGGATTACATTAGAAGGTCCTGGATAAAGTGGGAGAAAATGTGAAACAAAACTCAAAATCATTAAAAAAAAGACCAGGCTTCCTGGTCAGATCTCCAAGAACATCAGACCTACAGATGCTAAATGGAGACAAGGACCTTCTTCAGAAACTGTGAGCCAACAACAAGAAAGCCTTTCCCTAGAGCTGGAGCTGTGGATTAGAACTTCTAGTCTTCTTAACAGTGAAAAATAGAAATTTGTTTGTTAAAGTCATCCACTTTTGGTGTGTCTACTTTAGCAGTACTAGAGAAGTAAGATGGAGGCCATTTCTACTTTCTCTATTAGTGCTGTAGGATCAGCACTGGACTGCAAACCTCAAGGTTGGCAGTTCAAACCCACCACCTGATCCTCAGCAAACCCCATACAGGGTCTCTGAGTCAGAATCAACTCAACGGCACTTAATGACAACAGTAACATTCCTAGTCCTGGTGTGACACTGTAGAATAAGCATTGGACTGCTAACCACAAGGTTGGTAGTTTAAACCCACCAACTGTTCCTTGGAACCCTATACAGGGTCACTTTGAGCCAGAATTGACCCAATGGCTCTTGGCAATAGAACTAAGAAACAATTATGTGGGTTTCTAGGGTTTTGTTATTAAATTCTTAATTTGTTATTAAATCCTTGAATCCTTAATTTCTTCTTGTCAGTCCAATTTCTATATAAATACTGGAAAGTCTCAAATCATATTCTTTTCAGATTTCAGCAGAAGATTGTTGTGCTATTGTTAGGTACCAAATTTGTTGGGTTCCAACTCATAGCTACCTTATGCACAACAGAACGAAACAGTGCCTGGTTCTGTGCCATGCATCCTCACAATTGTCATGTTTGAGCCCACTGTTGCTGCCACTGTATCAATCCATCTCATTGAAGGTCTTCTTTTTCAATGGCCCTTTACCAAGCGTGTTGTCCTTCTCCACTGACTGGTCCCTCAGAACAACATGTCTCGCTTCTAAGAAGCAGTCTGGCTATACTTCTTCCAAAACAGATTTGTTCGTTGTTCTGGTAGTTCATGGTACTTTCAATATTCTTCCCAAACACCTTAATTCAATTGCATCGTTTCTTCTACCACCTTCCTTATTCATTGTCCAAATTTCATATGCATAGACAACTTCAATCTTTTCTCCATTTATCATGATGCTAGTTTTTTGGCCCAGATGTAAAGATTTTTGTTTTCTTTACACTGAGGTGCAATCCATACTGAAGGTTGTAGTCTTTGATTTCATTCA
Source organism: Chrysochloris asiatica (assembly GCF_000296735.1). Lineage (NCBI taxonomy): Eukaryota > Metazoa > Chordata > Mammalia > Afrosoricida > Chrysochloridae > Chrysochloris > Chrysochloris asiatica. Next base: position 7,833,722 of record NW_006408543.1, read on the forward strand.
TCAGTAATTCACTTCCAGCAAGTAAGATTGTGCCATCAGCATATTGCAAGTTGTTAATGAGCCTTCCTCCAATCCTAAAGCAATCTTATTCTTCTTCATATAATCCAGTTTCTCTGATTATTTGCTCAACACACAGACTGAATAATTATGGTGACTGTATATAAACCTGGCACACACCTTTCCTGATTTTAAACCAGTAAGTATTCCCTTGTTCTGTTCCAATGACTGCCTATTGGTCTATGTACAGGTTCTTCAAGAAGAAAAATTTGTGTTCTGGAATTCGTATTCTTCTGAATGTTATCCATAGTTTTTTATGATCCACACAATCAAATGCCTTTGCATAGTCAATAAGGCACAAGTAAACATCTTTATGGTATTCTCTACTTTCATCCAAGAGTCATCTGATGTCAGCAATGATATCTCTAGTTCCACATCCTCTTCAAAATCCAGTTTGAGTTTTTGACAGCTGTCAATGAACCTACTGCAACTGTTTTAAAATTATTTTCAACAAAAATTTTACTTGCACGTGGTATCAGTGATATTGTTAGATGATCCCACAATCCTTTGGGTCACCTCTCTTTGGAATGGGCACAAATATGAATCTCTTCCAATTGGTTGGCCAGGAAGCTGTCCCGCCTCCTGTACTGCATCATTTTGTTGAAATATTTCAATTTGTATTGTGTCAATTCCTAAAGCCTTGTTTATTGCCAATGCCTTCAGCTGCCAATACACTTTGGACTTCTTCCTTCAGTACCATCAGTTTTTTACCATATACTATCCCTTAAAATGGTTGAGTGTTGAACAATTCTTGTTGGTAAAGTTACTCTATATTCCTACCATCATCTTCTTTAAAAAAAAAAAAAAAATTTTTTTTTTACTGTGAATTATGAAAAGGTTTACAGAACAGATAATCAGTCCCAAATCCAACAAATCCTACACTTTGTGTCATTACAATGATTGCAATCCCTTCCATGTGCCATCATTTAACAGAATTTACCTCTATTCACTTTAACTCTTGCATTCCTATGTCTTCCACTGTCTTCATTTTTTCCTATGCCAACCTCCTTCTTGTCGTATATTGCCTTCCCCATCAACCAAGTAAAACATGTGTCTACACTCCATCCTGAGAATAATCTTCCCTTCCCTCCCACCAACAGTTGTTGTTGTTGTTATGTGCCTTTGAATCTATTCTGACCCATAGCGAACCCTGCACAGAGTTTCCAAGGCTGTAAATCTTTACGGGAGCAGAAAGCCTCATCTTTCTCCCACGGAACAGCTGGTAGTTTCGAACTGCTGACCTTGCGGTTCGCAGGCTGATTCGTAACCAGTAGTCATCATAAAATGTTTCTTTTAACAAGAAAAAATTTAAAACAGTGGTCTTATACAATATTAGTCCTTTTGTGATTGATTTCATTCAGAATAAGATCCTCCAGGTTCATCCATGTTATGAGGTGTTTTGTAGATTTACCATTATTCTTCAGCGTTGGATAGTGGAATACTGCGTGTATATGTCAGAATTTGTTTAACCATTCTTCTGTTGATAGGCATTTAGGCTGTTTCCATCTTTTTTCTACGGTGACTAGTGAGCTCGTTTCTTGAGGATATATAGCAGGTGGAAGGATTGCTGGGTCATTTGGTATGTCTATTTCCAACTGTTTGAGGAAGCAAAACACCATTCCCCACAGCAACTGCACCATTTTACAGTCCCACCAGCAGTGTCCTGGTCTCCCCACACCCTCGCCAGCATTTGTTGTTATCTTTTTTTTTTTTTTTTTAATTGTGTTATTGATGTTGTAGTAAAATGAAATTCTGTTGTTTTGATATGAATCCCTGTAATAGCTAATGGAGTCCTGGTGTGTCACTATAGGATAAACACTGGACCAACAAGTTGGTTTGAACCACAAAGTTGGCAGTTCAAACTCACCAGCCATTCCTCGAAAATTCTATAATGAATCAGAAACAACTCAATGGCACTTAACAACAACAGCTAATGACCTTCAGCATTTTTTTTTATATGTTTTTTTGGCTGCATGAATGTCTTCTTTATTGAAGTATCTGTTCATGTTCTCTGCCATTTTTAAATTGAATCATTTGTCTTCTTTTTGTTGAAGTGTTGAAGTGTTCTTAATTTTCAGAGTAGTCCCTTGTCAGATATATCACTGCCAAAACTTTTTTTCCTAGTCTGTGGGTTCTCTTTTTAATCTTTTGGTGAAATCTTTTAATTCATATAATTGTCTAAGTTTTAGGAGGTCCCACTCATCTGTTTTGTCTTTTGCTATCTGTGTGTTGTCAGTTACGTTTGATAGTGTATTTATGCCATGGATCAGAGGCCCTAAATTTGTCCCTATTTTTTTCATTGATGATCTTTTTAGTTCTAAGTTTCTCATTTAGTTCTTTAATCCTCATTTGAGTTCATTTTTATATATAGTGTGAGATATAGGTCTTATTATCTCTCTTTAAAGAATGGTGTTGGACTCTGGCTTGGGATTACATCATATCAATTGATTTTCTTGAGCAGTGTTGACATTTTCATGACATACAGTCTTGGGCTAATGCGTGGGCTAATGGTGTGGGCTAATGCGTCAGACTGCAAAGTCGTTTGAACTGCAAGGTAATGGCTCAAGTTCACCAGCTCCTCCTTGGAAACCCTATACGGGGTCACTATGGATTGGCATTGACGTGATGGCACTTAACAACAACAATTCATTACCTGCATGTTTTTCTATACATATTATACAGAGTAAGCTATTGCACAAAATAAAACACTAAGGTGGATGGTTTTTTAGTTTAGTTTTGTTTTTTAAGATTCACAGAACAATTGGAAATAAATTAAATGTCAACAAAAAATTTAGGAAAGACCTACTATGGTATAAGGGGCGCTTGAACTAATGTTTCTTCTGCATTCAAAAAAAACAAAAAACCACCTCATGATTACAATTAATTTCTACTTCTATAACTATGTTTGAACTTTGTAAAAATAAAAGCCAACCACCGCCACCCCCCACCCCCCAAAAAAAAAGGAGAAAGCAAAAATTCTCACCACTGGACCAATAAATAACATCAAGTTAAATGGAGAAACGATTCAAGTTGTCAAAGACTTCATTTTACTTGGATTCGCTGTCAACATGCAAGGAAGCAGCAGTCAAGAAATCAAACACTGTATTGCATTAGGCAAATCTGCCGCACAAGAGTTCTTAACAGTGTTGAAGAACAAAGATGCCAGTTTGAAGATTAAGGTATGCCTGGCTCAAGTCATGGTATTATCAATAGTCTCCTGCATGTGAAGGAGATCTGGTAGCATAGTGGATTATGAGTTGGGTTGCTAACCATAAGGTCAGCAGTTCAAATTTACCAACCACCCTACAGGAGAAAAATGAGTCTTTCTGCTCCTGTAAAAATTTACAGCCTCAGAAGCCCTACACAGGGTGGCTATGAGTTGGAATCGACTCAATAGCACATAACCACCACCACCACCACTTTATGCATGTACAAGTTGAACAATGAATGAGGAAGACCGTAGAAGAACTGATGTGTTTGGGTTATGGTGTTGGAGAAGAATATTAAAAGTACCATGGTGGAACAGCAGGGCTCTGAGATACAGGGACTAAGTCATGATTTGAATGGGGGGGAATCATGTTAGGATGCCGGAATGTTTCTTTATTACATGACTAACCAAGGGGCGAGAGTTTTAGTCTGTGTTACGGGTCAAAAGCTCTCCAGTATGGATTCCAGCCTAACTAATTCGACCCTATAGCGAGAGGACAGCCACTTCTCCCTTTTCAGAGCAAGCTTGCCTGAGGGAGCCAGCATTCACCGAAGACCCATCTGAAAGAGTGACATTATCTGCTTCTCCATTGAGGCCCCTCCGGCAAGAGCACCAAGCAGCCTGCCAGCCGTTTCCACAGCAGAGAAGACTTTAAGAGCTGTTTAACTAATAGAGAACTTGTTAAACTCCAGAGACTTTCTGCTGCTTTGCTTGTCGAGCGTGCGGAATGGGGAGTTAACAGATATTACTGATTTTGCAATCGTTCATCAACCATCATATGCTTTATTGTCTGTTAATGTTTTCAGAAGCTAGGCAAATCATTGCGGTGCCTGGCCCTTAAACGTGCCATGTGTCTTTACTCTCATGTCAAGAATCACTGCACTAATAGGAATTGTTACCTTTTTTGCCCTGCCCACCATGTAAATCAACTGTCCAGGGATATCAGTCTCGCTCATACGATCCAAGAGTAAATAGACAAAGGTTTACAAAACAGACTAAATGCTTTAGAAAAAGGAACATCGCTTAAGGGAAATAAGATTCCATGTATCCAGTTTACACTCCCAGCTAAGGTTATTCACTGTATAAGTAGATTTGTGATATCTTTCAGCAACCCAGAACTTGATTGGAACTTAATTCAACAGCATTTTAGGAGGTTGTGGAATAATAGCCACCTGTCTGTGGATATTCATCAGCTACATGCTCAAATTTCTGATATAAGTAATTCTCAAGCTGAGCACTGAGTGGCTTCTAGTTTGCTACCTCTGCTAGAGATTAAGATCCCCTATGAACTTAATTGAACCTCAGCATAGTGATCCTGCTCGGTCAACTTAGAGCAGGTGGTGGTCTGGCAACGTCTTGCGTGTGGGGTCCCCACCCAGTCTCCTCCCTCCCTGCCTTCTTTGGATGGTGGCTGTTTATGCTGGACATGTGGCCAGAGATGAGTAAGGATCACGTGGAACCTCGGTAATCTAAGACAGAGCCATTGCCATGCTGCAGTGAGTTTCGATGACGGGTAAGATGGAGGAATTCGCACTGACAACCTAAGACAGGCAGCGTCCCTTAAACAAATAATAAATAAGGGGGAATCTGTGGCAGACAGTGCAGACCCGGTCAGGAGCTCAAGACCCTGTGGGCCCAAGTGTTGCAGACCGTCCAAACCATAGGCTCTGAGGATCAGACTTTGGTCACCTAGCAGACATAGCAAACTGGCCCTCATCTGATTATTCAGCATGCTTGCTAGTAATCTCATACATGAGCCCTGGATATCCACAGATAAATATAAAAACCTTCCCTAGAAGCCGAGACGTTAAAGTCCAAAAAGGCAAAGTTTTTCCACCACCACCCACCCCCCAAAAAAAAAAGCTAAAGAGAATAGAGAGAAACACTGTTAACTGATGGTATATGAAGGGGATTATAATCAATGTAATGAAACAAGTTATATGAACGGTTGAATGTGAAACTGATGTTGTGCCCTGTAAACTTTCACTCAATCCACAATAAAAACCTTAAATAAAAAACAAAAAAAGTACCATGGGCCATGGACTGCCAGAAGAATAAGCAAATCTGTGTTAGAAGAAGTACAGCCAGAATGTTCCTTAGAAGCCGCCATGGCCAGACATTGTCTCTCATACTTCAGACATATTATCAGGAGGGACCAGTCTCTGGAGAAGGACATCATGCTTGGTAAAGTGGAGGGTCCATGGAAGAAAGGAAGACCCCCAATGAGATGGATTAGCACAGTGGTAGCAACTATGGACCCAAGCATAAGAAGGCAGAGAGATTGGGTAGGAGTGGGCAGTGTTTCATTCTGTTGTGCATACCTAAGGTTGCCATGAGTTAGATTGGGTAGGAGTGGGCAGTGTTTCATTCTGTTGTGCATACCTAAGGTTGCCATGAGTTGAAACTGACTGGACGGCATTGAACAATAACAACACGTAGTCCGTAAACTAGCCTCAACTAAGTCCATAACTCATTATATGAATTCTCGGTATTGTTTGGTAACTGTACATGATTTGGGCATGTTATAAAAATGAGGAAAATTTTTAACTTCTTCTGACATTACTGCAAAAAGGAAAAAAATCTAAGGTTCAGAGGCAGGCACCTCTCACTATGGCCTGGGGACACAGGTGTCCTGAGAGGCAGGCACAGCCTCCTCATCCGCTCCCTATAGGGCCGGGCTGGGCTGGCCCTTCTGCTTGGACTCCCTGCAGCCACCACTGGTCTTGTCCAGCGGGGCTTTCTCTCCAAGGTGGCCCCACGGTCCAGGACCTGCAGCTGCTCGAGCAGTGCCCATAGTTTTTCACGCCCCAAAGGCCGTGCCTGGTGGCTTTGCTGCCATCACCATGCCACAAAAAGAATATATTGAGTTACACCGTAAGCACTATGGATATCATTTGGGATTATCATGAGAAAAAGACAAAGAAGGAAAGTCGAAGAAGGCCAAAAAGATGTTGGTCTGAAAGGCTAAGCTCTACCATAAACAGCGCCATGCTGAGAAAATACAAATGAAAAACACTATCAAGATGCATGAAAAGAGAAACACCAAACAAAAGAATGATGAGAAGACTCCACAAGGTGCAGCAGCTGCCTATCTGCTGGACAGAGAGGGGCAGTCCCGAGCTAAAGTACTTTCCAATAGGATTAAACAAAAACGAAAGGAGAAAGCGGGAAAACGGGAAGTCCCTCGGCCCAAAGTCCGTGCCCAGGGAGAAACAGAAGTATTAAAAGTTATTCGGACAGGAAAGAGAAAAAAGAAGGCATGGGAAAAGATGGTTACCAAAGTCTGCTTCGTTGGAGATGGCTTTACACAAAAACCACCTAAATACGAAAGATTGATTCATCACACCAATGGGCTTACATTTCAAGAAGGCTCATGTAACACATCCTGTGCTTAAAGCCACCTTCTGCTTACCGATACTTGGTGTGAAGAAGAATCCCTCATCACCACTCTATACAACTCTGGGTTTGATAACCAAAGGGACTGTCATTGAAGTGAACGTGAGCGACCCAAGGTGACCCAAGGAGGCAAAGTTATCTGGGGGAAATATGCTCGCTACCAACAATCCTGAAAATGACGGATGCATAAATGCATTCTTCTCGCTGGTTTGACAGCAGTTTCCTTTAAGTCATACCTTATTAGTGAAGAATACAACCAGGTAAATCACCCCCACCTGTGTTTCTGAGTACTCCCGAATAGCCTTACCCATCTGCAGTTATCAAGAACTATTTCTGATGCTGTTTTAAAAACATTAAAATTGTCCAGTGAAAAATAAAGAAACACAAGCAGAGGAGGTGGGTGGAGATTGTCCAGTCAGAAAGAAAAGGCCGCTTGAAGCCGGCCTCTGTCCTGGCACCAATGACTGGAGTCTTTGTGCATATCAGGAAGTAGAAAGTCATGGAGAATACCCGTGCATTGGTGGCCTTTCTGGAGTCCTGGTGTGGCGCTGTAGGATCAACCACTGGGCAGCCAGCAGCAATCGGCAGCTCAAACCCTCTAGCCGCTCTTCAAAACCCTATACAGGGCCTCTATGAGTCAGAACCAACTTGACGGCACTTACAACAACAGTGGTCTTTCTCTATCTGTAAGATGCAACCAGATAACCACAGTGTGAAGCTGCTCAAATGTGGCTTCAGGAAATTGAAGACAAGATCATTGAGAAAGATGAAGGTGAAGCTGACAGAAATAGTAACCATCTGTCTTCCCAGTCTTACCCTTTCCGATATCATGAAAACAGGTTGGAAGAGAGAATTTGATAAAGTCTTTACAAAGAAAATAATGGAGCCTGTTCTCTGGAAACATCTCCCTGAGCTCATCTTGATCTTCTAAGAATTACACAGGATCCAGACTGGCTGAGCATACAGCTTCTGGCTTGCCAGCCCTCAGAGAACTGAAGTGTTCTTGGACCCACTACAAACACAAGTGCTTCTTTATAATAGTCAGGAGACGGCACATGCGTGGTAGAACAGCTGGAAGTCCAGAGATCGTGTGCTACAGCAAAGTTAGCACATTTTACAAGGTTGTTGTGTCCCACCACGAGCCTACTTGTATAGTGTTGGGAGCGACTGAGCCAAAGATCTCTGACTTGGGGGAAGTTTAACCAAAAGATTGCAACTGAACAGTTGTGGTCCAGAAACTCGGGCTGTACCCAAGTCAGGCTGCCCCCTGAGGAACTTGCAGGGCTGCCTCAGGGAACAAGGAACTTGCAAAGTCTTTCCTTGCACACAGCCATGACCTTCAGCTCTGTCTGCACAAACATCTAGCTGCTTTCATTTCCGTTTCCTTAGCTACCACAAGTTACATTCTTCTGATAAAGTCCTGCTTACTGCATGCACAAACAACACCAGATGTCCTTGCACTCTTTTCCTTGCCCCAAGCACCTCCTTTTGATATGTGTATAAAATAAACTTGCTGCACTTGATCTGAGTCACAGTATCTCCATCAGAGTGCTGCTTCCCACCTGGTCCCAACTTTACTTAATTCATTTGCCTTCCTTTTCTTTCTAACCTCCTGTCACCCCTATTCGGGTTTAATCTCTCCATGCTGGACGTGGCAGTATAGTACAGGGACTTGAAAGTTTTATGAAACAGGTATAATAGCATCACCTATAATGTGGGATAAGGAGCTACCAGCCGTTCCACAGGAGAAAGATGAGGCTTTCTGTTCCCGTAAAGATTTATAGCCTCTGAAACCCTATGCAGGGCTGCTATGAGTTGAAATTGACTCCACGGCACACCACCACCATCACCACGATGCCGGATGAGACGCTCAGTTTGGTAGCCATTTATTAAATTCAACTTTTTCCCAAGGAAGCTTTTCTCAAAAGAAAAGTCATTTGCTGGGGTCTTGTTAAAAGAATTGTCAGAAGAACAAACAAGATGGTGGATCGGGTGGACGTATAGCAGGAGAGCTCCGCCAACAACAACACAGAATACCCGACCAAGCAGGCTCAGGTATCAGAGCCAGAACTCTGACCCACATATAAAGGAATACTTAGAAGGTTGGAAGGCTCATAGCTGGGGGAATTTGTGGCAGAAGCAAGAAATCTATTG
>NW_006408543.1:7845936-7857375 GCF_000296735.1 Chrysochloris asiatica
AAACTGATGATGTGCCCTGTAAACTTTCACTCAAACCACAATAAAAACCTTAAATTAAAAAAAAAAAAGAATTGTCAGCCTCTACATAGGCAAGCTTAGAAGCTGTATGGGTCAGGGTCACTTCAGCCACCAATTATATTATCTCAACTATTTAGATACTTGGAGACTATTTTTGTTGGAGTCCTGGTGCAGTGCTGTGGGTTAATGCACTGGACTGCAAGGTCGGTTTGAATCACAAGGTCAGTGGTTCAAGCTCACCAGCCTCTCCTCAGAAACCCTATGCAGGATCGTTATGAGTCGGAACCAACTCGATGGCATTTAACAACAACAACATTCTCTTCCAAATGAAAAGGAGACTGTTCCTACTACAAATGACCACTGCATCCGAGGTTAGCATGCTGACAGCTGGAATATATGTAATTATGAGAAAGAAGGAGGAAAGCAATAGCTAAGTCTGTTGTAGACATTGGAGAAGGGCCCTGAATCATGCATGGTAGTCATCAATTCCACATCGCTGTATCGGTGAAGTAAGTAGTCAGTAGCATTGTGGCGCACCACTTCACCTTCGAAAACACAATGAAGATGTAAAGCAAATGTTTATCCTTCCAAGCACAATTGCCTTGACCTACTGTTGCTCTTGTGGTACTGTGGGTTAATGAGCTAGACTGCAAAGTCGGTTTGAAGTGCAAGGTTGGCGGTTCAAGGTCACCAGCCACTCCTTGGAAACCCTATACAGGGTGGCTATCAGAACTGATTTGATGGCACTTAACAACAACTGATGCTCTTGGGGAGCACAGTGTCTCTGTAGAATAAGCACCAAATAGCATCCCACAAAGTTAACAATTGGAGTCCACCAGTCACTCCTTGGGAAAGATGAGGCTCTCTACTCCCGAAGTCTCAGAAACCCTATACAAGGTTGTTATGCGTCAAAACTGACCTTACGACACTTAACAACTGTTGTTACTTGTTTTCTCTGCATACTTGACAGTCTAGTTATTCAGGAATATTTATAACTTAATTCACGTAGAGTTAGGAGTGTGAGGTAACCCATGTACAAACTGACTATGGGAGAAAACAGCCCTTAGTGCTCCCTGAGGAAGAGGCGGAAGCTCAGCATGGTGACCTTCTGGAGTTAAAAACAAAGGAAAAAGGTTGGACCTGTATTAACTATTAACTAGTTGTTTGGTTTGTTGGCTGTTTTTCGGTTTGTTTTTTATCATAACTTACAAAACTGAGTGAATCTGTGACTGAGGACATTTGGGGAAGTGACTGAGATTTATTAAAATCGTAGATTTGGCTCATCCTTAAACTATGGTGCACCAGTGCTAAAGGTTAATAGGAAATCCCTTTCTGCTAGCAAAGCACCTTCACTTCCTGAAAACTCAAACCAGGTTTGTCCTTAGGCGATAACCAGGACTGACTGACATTTTAATTTTTCAGGAAGAGTTCCCCTTTGGGGCAAAAGACTCAATGCAAAGTAAAATGGCAATTTCTTTACTGCTTACTAGGTTTTGTTGTGGTGCTGCTGAGTAATGCACTAGACCGCAAGGTTGGTTTGTCAGTGGTTCAAATCCACCAGCTGCTTCTCGGAAACCCTATACAGGGTTGCTATGAATCAACGGCACTTAACCATAACTAGGCCTTGTAAACAAGTCTAATTCACAAAAGGCCACTCCAGGTTTTTTTTATTTTTTGTTTTTATTTTCAGGGTTTCTTCGCCCTTTGCAGGAATTTGATACCTTCTGTTGGAAGAAAAATTGGTTTAAGTCAAATAGAGGAGAATTTTCAGAAGGTAGCTCCCAGGCATTGCAAACTCCTGCTGAAATCCCTCCTTTTGTTCCAAACGGGGAGTCTGTTCATTGGACTTGTTCCTTCTCTATTTCTGTCTGGACAGTCAGGAAAAGATAGCATTTTAGTATGTCAACAAAACATTTAATACCTACACAGTAAAATAACATGAACTTCAAACCAGTTGGAAACCAGCTAATCATTTCTTGATCTCAGATTCAGAGATGAATGCAAACTGTATTCTGTTGACACGTGCACGTATTTGATTCATGCATCTGAAAAACTCCTGCCTTGTGGATGTTGTTTAATGGGACCAACTTGTAAAGTTGTTATTGTTGTTACATGCCATCCAGTCAATTCTGACTCATGGTGACCCTGTATAGGGTTTTCAAAGGAGCTCCGTTGTTACAGCAGCTTTAGATCCGTTGTTGAAGAAACCGAGGCCACTCGCAGAGGTGAAGCAATGTTTCAGGTTATTAAGCCAGCTGGCTCAGAGGCGCTAACTTCTCCAGATTCTGAGCCCCGAGCGTAGGTTTAATACAGGCTTATATAGTGATAGAAATGGGGAGGGTTTTGGACCTGTTTGAGGATGGGGGGAAGCAGAAGATTGGTCCCACTCAGTAACCTGATTAACATTCTAGCTAGTCTCCTCGGAAGGGAGGCAGTAAGCTAATGTTTTACCTTTTCCTGTAAACTGGTAGCATGGTGGTTATGAGTTGGGCTGCTAAACTAACCTCAAGTTCAGCAGTTCAAAACTACCAGCAGTTCCATGGGAAATAGACGAGGCTTTCTGCTCCAGTAGAGATTATAGCCTTGGAAACCCTATACAGGGTCGCTATGGGTTGGAACCAACTTGACGGCACTTAACAACAACAACAACAGTAGGATTTCCAAGGATTCTTAAATCTTTGCGGGAGCGGAAAGCCTCATCTTTCTCCTGTGGAGTGACTGATGGGCTTGAACCACAGAACTTGTGGTTTGCAGTCCAGTACTTATTGTATTGGTCCACTTATAAAGTATGTAGCCTTAAAAGAACTCTCCATGCTCCAAGCAGTTTATTCTAGCATAACTAAAAATCATAATACGACTGTCTGAAGTTGGAAATTAGCCCCCAGTGCTAGGATGGAAGTGGAGATGAGTGCTTTCCACTTGAGTGTGATTGTCTTCTATAGGAATTGTTAAGCAGACCTCAGATCAAAGATGGATATGATGAAGAGATGGGCCCCCAGCAAGGCTCTTGCCCTATTGGTAAGTAATCCCCTATGAGAGGACTAAGGTTCTGCTCATTACAATCCAAACAGAGCTCGTCTGAGGAGTCAAGTTATCAGACATGATGTTGATTCCTGCAGGAAAGTGGCTGTACAGGGCTCCTTTCTGAAAACTTTATCTTCTTGCAGATGGCTGTACAAAGATTGTTTTCTTCCCTGGAGCCATCCCACAGTCCCAATGTCTCTGCTTTGGTTTTCTCTCCTAGCCCAGAGGTCCTGCTTTTGCCATAATGTTTTCTTCCCAAGTCTGTTTGATTTGTTTCATTTCTTATACAGCTGATATCAAATATTAGTTTACTATGTTAATGTGTGAAGAGAAAAAATGATCTAAAGCAGGTGAGCTTTAATGAACAAATGTCTATTTGGGTAGGATGTGGAGGTGGCAGTATATACATGTGTGTGTGTGTTAACTGTTGTTGTTGTTGTTGTAAGATGCCATTGAGTCAGTTCAGACTCATAGCAACCCTATAGTACAACAGAATGAAATACCACCCGGTCCTGCGTCTTCCTCACAATTACTTTACACTTGAGCCCATTGTTACTGCCATTCCATCTCATTGGGGGGCTCCCTCTTTTTCTCTGACCCTCCACTTTACCAAGCATGATGATCTTCTCCAGCGATGAATCCCACCCTGAAACTATGTCCAAAGCATGAGAGACAAAGTCTGGTTATCTTGGTTTCTAAGGTGCATTCTGGTTGTACTTCTTCCAACAGAGAAACACTGATTATCGCAAATACAAATTAAACAAAATACCAGCTACTTGTTCTTGAGGGTCAAATATAAAATTTAGAGAAAACAACAACAACTACGATAGGAGCTGGGACCATGAGAAGAATATTTACCAGCAAATTTCAGCTATTTTGGATCTGAAACTGGGTTTGGCTCGGTTTTTAAATAGTGACAAGAAAATGACAGCCATAAGAAAAGTCCAGAAGAAGCTTTCAATTGAGAACCTGGTGTTTCTGTATTTTTTTCATGGTCAACAAAAATTTTTAAATGTTTTGGAAAACAATTAAAAGGAATTCTATCAGCATACCTTTTCAATGCTTTGCTGCTTCCTTACAAGATTGCTATTGTGAAAAATATAGGCTCACCAACTTGAATGAATTCAGCCAAACAGCTGGCCTCCCAAATTGTCACAGTCCCTGAAACAGAGAAGGAAGTCCCTTCATTGAACTGCCCATTCGCAGATATTGCCAATCCTAAATTAGACAGACCTACTTTAGAACAGCTTTGAAATATGGGAAAAAGAGAGATTGAAAAATGGGGAAAGGGCAGGAAACTTTCAAGATCTTACTACTACATTATGGACTGGGCCTAATCCAAAGCCTGTCCTTCCCAAATTATTACATGTTCCCATGATATGGGTCCTTCCTTCATGGAGGATCCGTAACGGGACAAGATAAGGTGATTGAAATTTTAAGGAAAATACTGGTGGGGACAATTTTTTGAGGCTTCTAAACATGCCACATCTTCTTGTGCCATTTACCTTTGTCATACTCCAGATAAACACTTTAGAATCCCACCTGGAAAATACCCTTTGCCTTCAGAACCTGTGCTTGAGTGGCAACCAAACTTCATTCAACTCCTGCCATTGAATGGCTTCAAGTGTACAGTCGTGACAATTTGTAGATGTTCACACTGGGTAGAACTTTTACCTTGCCAGTGTACAACAGCAACCTTTGTAACCAAGGATTTTCTTGACAATATCATCTGCACTTGGGAAATACCTAGAACCTAGAACCCTCTGCAGCAACAGACAATTCATTCATGAAATACGCTGACCACTCCCATTTCTCGGAGATTATATTGTCCTTCTCATCCTCAGTCTCCTGACCTTGTGAAAAGGAGTAGAGGTATAGCAAAAACCTAATATGCCAAACTTTTTGAAATGTTGACTTTATTTTGGACAAAACTCTTTCATTTAGGTCTTTCCAATTTAATATCAATCCCATTTAGACCCCATAGGAAATAATTACAGGGAGACCTATGTCCCTGCGTAAACTACTCTAATATTGTTCTTCCAGAACTATTGAAATATTGTCAGTCTTTCATTCAATATTATTTAAAAAAAAAAAAAATTTCCATATTAGGCAATCTTTTGATAGCCAAACTTAGAATCTCAAATTTTGCCTGTAGTTGGACCAGGCGATTATTGGAAAACACATCAACTAAAAGATTCCCTAAGCTTCATTGGAAAGGATTATATTTAGTCCTTACCAATCCCTGTACTAAGGAGCTGTGGTAGTATAGTGGTTATGAATTGGGCTGCGAACCTCAGGGACAGCAGTTCCGCGGGAGAAAGATGAGGCTTTCTGCTCCCGTAAAGATTTACAGCCTCGGAAACCCTGTACGGGGTCGCTATGAGTTGGAACTGACTCCACAGCACACAACAACAACAACCAATAACAATCCCTGTACTGCTAAATTACAGGGAGTTAAAACCTGAATGCATCTTTCTCAACTCAAGAAAGCTCAGACTCCTTTGTGGAGATCTGAAGATCACCCTGAAATATCCTGATGACCCAAAGCAGATTGTATCTGAAGCAGACAGTTGACCCCAAGATCATGGAACAAGATCATAATACAACCTGTTGATACCCTTGGACTCTGTTTTCTAAATTATTCTCATATTATTAGCAGCACTTCACACTTGCAGACTTCACCCCTGCTAAAACTTTACACTCTCTCATGCAGGTGATGGCTGTTATTTTTATTCGCTCTATTAATTATTTTTGGATAGTCTTGCTTCATCATGCTGCTCCCCTTAAAATTTCTCTACTTTTATGAATCCCCTCTTGCACCTGGAAGAAAAATGCCTTTGCTAAAGCAGTTTGGTCAATAACCAGTACCCGGAAAATAGCTGAATGTCGGATCTGCCATACCTGTTCACAGCTCATCAGCCACCTCCATGTTAGACTATGACCATGTCCCAAATGCTACAGTTAATCCCAGTATTTCTTCCAGTTGATCCATATGTGCTAGATTACAGTAACACTGTTATCCCTCTCCTACCTCCACCCCCTCCACCCCCCAGAGTATTGGTTCAGCCTCAGGTTTCAATCTATCCCTAATTAGTACTAAGACTTATTATGAAGATGCTTGGGATCTTCCTGACCCTAACTGTCAAAATGGTTTTCCAGTTTCCTATGCAAAATTCCCCAGGTTTCGGACAGATGTTCATGTAGTCAATAGAACCAGTTGTATGAATAAATATAACCAACTGTATACTCTGGTACCATAGTGGTTACGAGTTGGACTGCTAACCTCAAGGTCAGCAGTTCTAAACTACCAACTGTTCCACAGGAGAAAGATGAGGCTTTTCACTCTCATAAAGATTTACAGTCTTGGAGACCCTATGCAAGGTCGCTATGAGTCACGACTCCACAGCACATAACTGCCACCACCACCATTTTATTTTTAATACTTCTCTATCTGGGTTGAGATCTGGGTGATAGTGTTATGTATGTTAATCTCAGGTTATTGTCTACTGTTGTTACAAGAACTCCCGTTGGAATTTTTGATAAGGCTGATGTAGCTTTTACAAACTCTTGACATTTCTGTTGCTCCAGTAGGGCTCTAATTTTGCTGTGATATTTGATGGACAGTTTTGCTAGGTATATGGCTCTTGGTGAACAATTCCTTTCTTTCAGAGTTAGCTGCATGGTTTCCGCTGAGTAACCAAGGCTTAATCTTACTACTTCTCCTTCATAGGTAACTTTTCATTTTCTCCAAGCCGTTCTCTGGATTCTTTTCTTGTCTTTGGTTTTGAAAAGTTAATTATAAAATATTTTGGTGATTTTCTTTTAGGTGCTCTCCTGTTTGGAGTTTGTTCAATTTTTTTAAAATGAATATCTTCTCATCTTACACGACGTTAAGAAATTTTTCTGCCAACAACTCTTCAAAAATTGTCTTTGTGATTTCTTTCTGATTTTTCTTTTTGTTTATTTTGATGTGTAGGTATATAATGTGTCTTTGAGGTTACCCTGTAATTTATTAATTTTATGCCTGTTTAAAACAGTCTGTTTTATCTTGAAATCTACTTGACTTCCTTGCCATTTTGAAGTTCTGTGTCTACACTATTCTCTTTTTGTTTTATAGTTGACATCATTATACACTGACTTCTTTGGTTCCCTATTTTCAGATTGTAGGTTTATTTTGTGGCACTGTAGGATAAACACTGAACTGCTAACCACAAAGTTGGTGGTTCAAAGCGTAGTGGTTACGATTCGGGCTGTGAACTGCAAGGTCAGCAGTTCGAAACTACCAGCCACTCCGTGGGAGAAAGATGAGGCTTTCTGCTCCCGTAAAGATTTACAGCCTCAGAAACCCTGTACAGGGTCGCTATGAGTCGTAACCGACTCCACAGCAGACAACAACAAATGCTACCAGAGCTACTTACAAAACTGAAAATACGGAATTAAAGAGCAAAGATGTTACTTTGAGTGATAAGTTGCACTTGACCCAAGCTATAGTGTATAAGTATGATGACCCAAGAACATCATACATGAAGAAAGCAAAAAGTCATGGAGAAGACAAGAAAGAAGGAAAAGGTCAAAATGGATGTCAGAAGAGACACTGAAACTTGCTCTCCGGCATAGAGATGCTAAAGCAAATGCAAGAAATGAGGAGGTTCAAGAGCTGAACAAAAAATTTCAAAGATCAGCTTGAGAAGATAAAGCCAAATATTACAACAAAATGTGCAAAGATCTGGAATCAGAAAACCAAAAGGGAAGAACACGCTCAGCATTTCTCAAGCTGGGGGAACTGAAGAAAAAACTCAAGCATCAACTTGCGTTATTGAAAGATTCACTGGGAAAATTATTGAATAATGCAGAAAGCATCAAGAGAAGATGGAAGGAATACACAGAGTCACTGTACCAAAAGGAAATGGTTAATGTTCAACCGTTTCAAGAGGTAGCATATGATCAAGAGCCAATGATACTGAAGGAGGAAGTCCAAGGTGCATTAAAGGAATTGGCAAAGAACAAGGCCCCAGGAATTGATGGAATAAATATTGAAATCTTTCCAGAAAGTGAGGTGGCACAGGAGGAACTCACTCATCTCTGCCAAGAAATTTGGAAGACAACTATATGGCCGACTGATTGGAAGAGATCTATATTTGTGCCCATTCCAAAGAGAGGTGACCCAACGGAATGCGGAAATCATTGGAGAATCTCTTTGATATCCCATGCAAGTAAACTTTTGTTAAAGGTAATATAGAAATGGCTACAATCATACATTGACAGAGAACTTCCAGAGGTTGAAGCCAGATTCAGAAGAGGCCATAGAACAAGGGATATCATTGCTGATGTCCAATGGATCTTGGCTGAAAGCAGAGAATATCAGAAAGATGTTTACCTGTGCTTTATTGACTACACAAAGGCTTTGGATGGTGTGGATCATGACATGCTATGGACAACATTGTGAAGTATGAGTATTCCGGAACACTTAATTGTGCTCATGAGGAATCTGTACATGGAACAAGAGGCAGTTGTTCAAACAGAAAATGGGAACACTGAATGGTTTAAAATTTAAAAAGGTGTGCAACAAAGTTGTATTCTTTCACCATACGTATTCAACCTGTATGCTGAGCAAATCATCTGAGAAGCTGGGTTATATGAAGAAAAATGTGGCATTAGGATTGGAGGAAGACTCATTAACAGCCTGCAATGTGCAGATGATACAAACTTGCTTGCTGAAAGTGAAGAGGATTTAAAACATTTACTGATGAAGATCAAAGAACACAGCCTTCGGTATGGATTACATCTCAACATAAAGAAAACAAAAATCCTCACCACTGGACCAATAAACAACATTTCTATCAACAGAGAAAAGATTGAAGTTGTCAAGGACTTCATTCTTCTTGGATCAACCATCAACACTCATGGAAGCAGCAGTCAAGAAATCAAGCGACATATTGCATTAGGCAAATCTGCTGCACAAGACCTTTTTAAAGCGTTGAAGAACAAGGATGTCAGCTTGAGGACTAAGGTGCGCCTGACCCACGCCATGGTATTTTCAATAACTTCATATGCATGCGAAAGCTGGACAGTGATTACGGAAGACCATAGAAGAACTGATGCATTTGAGTTATGGTGTTGGAGGAGAGTATCGAAGGTGCCATGGGCTGCCAAAAGAACCAATAGATGCGTTTTGGAAGAAGTGCAGCCAGAATGCTCCTTGGAGGCCAAGATGGCCAAACATCGTCTCTCATACTTCGGACATACCGTCAGGAGGGACCAGTCACTGGAGAAGGATATCATGTTTGGTAAGGTGGAGGGTCAGAGAAAAAGAGGAAGACCCCCCAATGAGATGGATTGGCCAAGTGGCAGCATCAATGGACTCAAGCGTGGAAGAAGTATAACCAGAATACTCCTTAGAAATCAAAATGGTAGGCTTCATCTCTCATACTTTGGACATATCATCAAAAGGGACCAGTCCCTGGAGAAGGACATCATGCTTGGTAAAGTGGAGGGCTAGTGAAAAAGAAGGAGACACCCAGTGAGATGGATTGGCACAGTGGCAGCAAGAATGGGGTCAATTGTGAGCACAGCGCAGGACTGGGCTGTGAGTTCTATTGTACATAGGGTCGCTATGAGTTGGCACTTAACAACATTGTGCATCCTCCCCCCCCCTTTCTTTTGATCATCAGTTTTATATTCAACCAATCATATACTTTACTTTGTTACATTGATCAACATTCTTTGACCATCAATCTATACAGTAATGGCCAGCAGGCATAATCCAGTTCTGGTCTCATGGAGGCGATCAGCACACATTCCATCTCCCCCTCCTATTCCCAACTCTCCTGTTTCCTCTATGGCTCCAGGTACAGGGAACAATTGCTGTGACTCTAATCACTTTTGACATAAAAGATTGGCTTAGACACAAATCAGGGAGGATATAAAAATGCCATTTGGAGACCCCCCAGAGTGGACAAAATTCTGAATTCTAGTCTCCCAAACTATGAGAAAATTAATTCCTGTTCATTGAGGCCAATCACTATGGTTTGTATTGCAGCAGCACGAACAAAGTGTTCATTTGGAAGTTCTCACATGGGAGACAGGAGGTGCGTGGAGGAAAGATGACGGTAGCAGGAGACATAGGAAGGAGAGCAGAGTTAAAGTTGTTGTTGTTAAGTACCATGGAGTCGGTTCCGACTCATAGTGACCCTGTACAGGGTTTCTAAGGCTATAAATCTTTACAGGAGCAGAAAGCCTCATCTTTCTCCCGCAGAATGGCTGGTAGTTTCAAACTGCTGACTTTGAGGTTAGCAGCCTGATTCATAACCACTACGCTACCAGAGCTCCTTAGTGAATAGAGGTGAATACTGTGAAATGATGATGATGTGTACCTATCACCTCCATAAACAAGTGCCTCTGTTGCCATGAGACCAGAACTAGAAGATGACTGGCTACTATTACTATACATATTGATCCAAGATTCTAGAGAAGAACGTTGATCGATGTAACAAAGTAAAGTATATGATTGGTTGAATGTAAAACTGAAGATCTGCTCTGTAAACCACTACTCAATTCACAATAAGAAGTTAAAAAACTAAATATGCAAATAAATAAATAAAAGCACTCTTAAATTGTTTTTGAATCAGAGAGGAAGTCACAGATAAAATTCAGACTATCTAGAAAACAAACAATTAAATTGCTGCATATTCGAATCTTAGGGAAACAGCTAACGCAGTCCTCAGAGTGAAGTTCTTAGCTTTAAATATTAATGTTAATGAGGATGAATGAAAATTACTGAATTAAGCATCTAATGCAATGAGTTAGGGTAGACAACAGCAGAACTAACAAATGGTAACACAAAGAAAGAAACAAGAAAGATAAAAGTGTAAAATATATAAACAGATATATGCACTCCATGTTTGTCACAGTGGTGGTGGTGTGCCGTGGAATCAGTTTCCGCTCTTAGGGACCCTGCATAGGGTTTCCGAGGCTGTAAATCTCATCTTTCTCCCATGGAACAGCTGGTAGTTTTGAACTGCTGACCTTGAGGTTAGCAACCTGATGTGTAACCACTACGCTACCAGAGCTCCTTGTTCATCTCAGTATTATTCATAATAACAAAGAGATGAAAACAATTCTAAGTGCCCATCAACAGATGAATGGAGACACAAACTATGATATATACACACTATGGAATTAAGCAACATTAAAGGACAACCTTGCTTGCTGAAAGTGAAGAGGGCTTAAAATATTTACTGATGAAGATCAAAGAGCACAGCCTTTGGTATGGATTACATCTCAATGTCAAGAAAACAAAAGTCCTCACCACTGGACCAATAAACAACATTCTTATCAATGGAGAAAAGACTGAAGTTGTCAAGGACTTCATTCTTCTTGGATCATTATCAACATTCA
>NW_006408543.1:7859214-7870376 GCF_000296735.1 Chrysochloris asiatica
GTTTCCTTTATCAAAAAATGTTTTTTGTTTTTTTTTAATCTTCCCTAGTCAAGTTCTGATTTATCAAACCATCAAGGCTAGGTCAAATGGGCACTATCTGCAAGTTTGGGTGTTCTTGTGCATCTCCCCTCACTTCATATCAGCTGGATGCTTCACTCTCAGCTCTAGCCCTCTGTGGCTATGTCCTTGTCTGGGGGCTCAGGTATCCCTAGGTCTCACCACACTTTGGACCAACCAGCCCTTCCTCTTCTCTCTCTCATCTCCAGGTCAACAGGAGTCCATGCAACATGGTTGAACTCAGCCCATTTCTTCATTGCTGCCTTCCCTCCTCTTCCACTCACCAGCAGACCAATGCGGTCACCAGCAAGCTTTCATGCCTACTCATGTGTTCCCTTTGAGTTTTAGTCTTAGAGGGGGTTTGTCCTGAAGGGACTCAGAATAAAATATTCTTTGATGGCTACAAGAGTTGGCAGAGAAGGGAATGTTGTTGATAAGTACTGTCCAGTCGATTCCAACTCATAGCGACCCTGGTTTCCGAGGAGCGGCTGGAGGGTTTGAACTGCCAACCTTGAGACTCAAACCAACCTTGTGGTCTAATAAACACATATGAATTTGGGTGAAAGTAAAGGCAATAAACAATAAAGAAATAAATTAGCACAGTATCACTAAAGAATAGAAAACACATGGAGAGTCTTACAAGATGTACATACTATTACCTACACAACCCGGCAGGATCAGAAATCAACATTAATCTACAAGTAGGTACACAGGCAGAAAGGTAAGATGAACAGGTATGAGTAGGAGAAAGAGACTACAGTCATGGCCACAAGTAGGTTTGGTTGATGGTATTGCTACATTCGCATTTGTACGTGTTGGAGATATAACCATGTTCAGAATAAAGCAAACAAGGCAAAGTTACGAAAACTCTTAGCCCTAACGGAACACCTTGAGGGAATGAGTCACCGGGCCTGGAGACTTAACATCACAGGCTCATAGAAAATGAAGTCCAACTGACATAACATAGTCCCCAGAGACAACGTTGTACATTCTACTTTGGTGGGGAGCCACTGGGGTCTTCAAAGCTTGCAAGCGGCCATCAAAGATGAAATTACTGGTTGTTCTACTTCCAGAGCAAAGATGAGTGAAGGAAATCAAAGACTCAAGGAAACAATTGGTCCACAGGATTAATGAACTATTCAATCCTCAGCCTCCACCACCCTGAGACCAGAGGAACTAGTTGGTGCCCAGCTACCACTGCTGACAGCTCTGAAATGGATCACAATAAAGGTCCTGGATAGAGTGAGAGAAAAATGTGGAACCAGATTGAAAATCATAAAGAAGTTCAGGTTTACTAGTCTGATAGTTGTTGTTGTTATGTGCCATCGAGTCGGTTCCAACCCATAGTGACCCTGTATAGGGTTTCCGAGGGTGTAAATCTTTACAGGAGTAGAAAGCCTCATCTTTCTCCCGCGGAGCAGCTGGTAGTTTCGAACCGCTGACCTTAAGGTTCGCAGCCCAATTCGTAACCACTACGCTACCAGAGACTGGTAGATTTCCCAAGACTATGGCCCTTAGCCACCTTCAAGCTTAGAAATGAACTAATCCTCATGTCTCACATTTCAGCCAATCAACAGACAGGCTTATGAGGAGAACAATCATACCTGTGAGGTATACACTCCGAACAATCAAGCCCACGAGATTATACAGGCGGAGCAGCGTTAGCCCAGAGGTGAAGCTCAGAAGGCAGGAATGGATAGTAAGAAAGGCCAGATCAGAGTAATCACAAAAAGGAAGAAGGAAGAGCGCTGTCATACTGTGGAGACTACAGCCAACATCAGGAAACAAAATGTGTATGAAATGTTGAATAGAAACTCAGTTTGTAAATTTTCACTCAAATTGGAATGAAAAGTTTTATTTAGCATAACATAATGATTTAGAAAAGTGGAAAACACACTCCACACTGTGGGTGGGACTGTCCAATGGTGCAACCACTATGGAAAATGGTATAGCACTTCCTCAAAAAAAAAAAAACAGGAAATAGAAATATCGTATGACCCAGAGATCCCTCTGCTTGGTATCTATCCTCAAGAAATAAGAGCTATGACATGAATAGATATATATACACTCATGCTTACGGCAGCACTTGTCACAATAGCAAACTATGCAGACAGCCTAAATGCCCATCAACAGAAGAATGGTTAAACAAATTCTGGTACAGATACACAATGGAATACTACACAATACTGAATAACGATGAATCTGCAAAATGCCTCACAACAAGGAAGAATCTGGAGGACATTATGCTGAGTGAAATTGTTATTGTTTTTGTTAAGTGCCTTCGAGTCGGTTCCCACTCATAGTGACCCTGTATAGGGTTTCCAAGGAGCAGCTGATGAGCTTGAACCACCAACTTTGTGGTTCAAACTGGCTTTGCAGTCCAGCACATTAACCCATAGCGCCACACCAGAATAAAGTCAACCACAAAAGGATAAAGATTGTATGAGACCACTGTAGAAAAAGTTCAGATTTTCTTGCTGGGGGTTGGTAAAACAGTACAGAGCATTGCCTTCCTGGCCCATCTGGCTGAGAGACAGAACTTTTGGGGACCTTTCTTAATAATTTCACCTGCTTCTACCCTTAAAAATTGGCATCAGGAGTTTACTAGATGTGTTCCTAAATTTAGCTTGGAGGCCTCTCACTCACTGATCTCAACATTTACACACAGCCACAGTGTGGTCAAAACCACCTGGTAGGACACAATGATAGATACGTCCATCAGTGGAAAAAAATTTAGAACCCAGAAATAAATCATCCACATACAGTCAACTGATCTTTGACAAAGGACCAAAACTCATTAAATGGGGAAGAGATAGCGTCTTCAACAAATGGTACTGGCAAAACTGGAAATCGATTTGCAAAAGGACAAAACAAGACCCATGCCTCACACCATATACAAAAATAAATTCAAATGGATTAAAGACCTAAAAAATAAAGACAAACTTAGGGGCTCTAATACATAGCTGCATACACTATCAAGCATTGCAAAAACAAAAAACAAAAAAAATCACACACACAGTAGAAGTCGAATAGATGACTAGAACTTCCTAAAAATTAGAAACTTAAGTGCATCAAAATATTTCACCCAAAGAGTAAAAAGGGAGTCCACAGACTGTGAAAAATTTTTTTGCAAAGACTTATCAGACAAGAGACTAAAATTTGTAGAAAACTACAATACCTCTGCAAGACAAAGACTAACAACCCAATTAAAATGGTCACAGGACATGAACAGATGCTTCATCAAGGAAGACATTCAGGCAGCCAACAGCTATATGAAGGCACCCTAATAAGACTAAGATAAGTGTATAACCAAAAGAATTTGTCTGCAGCCATGCACTGGTCACAGACATATGTTTAAACATGTTTTGAAATCTGTGTATGCATGTACTGGTGGTGAGAATACTTTTTGACTTTCCCTTGTATGTGTACTAATGGGTGTAAATTGCCCTTGAAGCATGGCTTTGGACATTCAGAGGTTTGATGTGTCACAGTGTCATTATCACTAACAGATAGTTTATATCCAATGCGACAAAAGAACGTGCTTATTTTAATTCTTTTTGAAATTGATTGAGCTTTGCTTTTATGACCCAGTATTTGGTCAATTCTTTACACATTTCCTGTAATAGTGTTTTACCACGAACGGTCTTTGTTTCTAGACACCATAACTGGTATTTGATGATAGTTTTATTAATCTTGTTTATCCAAACCATTAATTTAATTTGTTTTTGTTCTGTCTCTGTAATCAAATAAAATTTGAATAATATGCAAAAATACATATTTTTTTTCTTGCGAAGTGAAACATTCTAGGATGGTTGTGGCCATCACTCATCTGTCAGTTTGTCGCACTGTGGAGGCTTGCGTGTTGCTGGGATTCTGGAGGCGATGACACCAGTATGCCTTCCAAATGGCAGCAGAGTCATTCACGGTGGACAGGTTTCAGCTGAGCCTCCAGACTAAGACAGGCTCGGAATAAGGAAAGGCAGACTACTTCCAAATATTTAGCCACTGAGAATTTTATGAATAGCAGTGGAACACTGTCAAATAGCACCAGAATATTGAATCTTGAAACATATGAACAGCACCAGAATATTGTCAGATATCGTGTCGGAAGATGAGTCCCTAGGGTTAGTAGGCACTCAAAATATGACTGGAGAAAAGCTGCCTCTTCAGAGTAGAGTTCACTGTGATGACTTTAATGGAGAAAGACCACAGAACCTTCATTTTCTGATGAGCAAAACTCAAAATGAAGAGAAACAGCTGCGAACATCCATTAGTAATCAGAATGTGGAATGCATTAAGTATAAATCTAGGAAAACCAGAAGCTGTCAAAAAATGAAATGGAATGCATAAACATCGATATCCGAGGCATCAGTGAGCTGAAATGGACTGAAATTGGTCATTCTGAGTCTGACAGTCACATGGTTTACTATGCCGGGAATGACAAATTGAGAGGAATGGCACCACATTCATCATCAAAAAGAACATTTCAAGATCTGTCTTGCAGTATAATATTGTCTGTTTTAGAATAATATCCATACGCCTACATAGAAGACCAGTTAATACCCATATTATTCAAATGATGATGAAATTGAAGAATTCTATCAACTTCATCAGTCTGAAACTGATTAAATGTGCAATCAAGATGTATTGATCATTACTGGTGATTGGAATGCAAAGGTTGGAAAAAAAGAGGAAGGATCAGTAGTTGGAAAATATGGCCTTGGTGACAGAAATGATGCTGGAGATCGCATGATAGAATATTGCAACACCAATGACTTCTACATTGCAAATACCTTTTTTAAACAACATAAAAATGCCTATCCACATGGACCTCACCAACTGGAATACACAAAAATCAAACTGACTACATCTGTAGGAAGAGACGGTGGAAAAGCTCCATATCATCATTCAAAACAAGGCCAGGGGCAAACTGTAAAACAGATCATCAATTTGCTCATATGCAAGTTCAGGCCGAAGTTGAAGAAAATTAAAACAAGTCCACAAGAGTCAAAATTTGACCTTGAACTATATCCTATCTGAATTTAGAGATCATATCAAAAAACAGATTTGATGTATTAGACACTAATGACCAAAACCCAGAAGACCTGTGGGATGACATCAAGAACATCATAAAGAAAGAAACAAAAGGTCATTAAGAAGACAAGAAAGAAGAAAAAGACCAAATGGATGTCAGAGGAGACTCTGAAACTTGCTCTCCAGCACAGAGATGCTAAAGCAAATGGAAGAAATGAGGAGGTGAAAGAGCTGAACAGAAAATTTCCAAAGCCAGCTAAAGAAGAAAAATTCAAATTTTATAATGAACTGTGCAAAGACCTGGAGTTATAAAGCCAAAAATTAAGAATACACTCTGCATTTCTGAAGCTTAAAGAACTGAGGGAAAGAAATTCAAACCTCAGTTTGAAGTACTGAAGAATTCTATGGGCAACCTGAAAAGAAGATAGAATGAATAAACAGAGTCAAGGTACCAAAAATAAACAGTCAAAGTTCAACCATTTCAAGAAGTAGTACATGATCAAGAGCCAATGGTACTCAAGGAAGAAGTTCAAGGTGCACTGAAGGCACTGGCAACGAACAAGGTTCTGGGAATTGATGGAATACAAATTGAAATCTTTCAACAAACTGATGCAGCACTGGAGGTACACACTCATCTATGCCAAGACATTTGGAAAACAACTACCTGGCCAACTGGTTGGAAGAAATCCACATTTGTGCCCATTCCAAAGAGAGGTGACCCAACGGAATGTGGAAATCATCAGACAATATCCTTAATCATTAATATCACATGCAAATAAATTTTTGCTATAGATCATTTAAAAATGGCTACAATAGTACATGGACAAAAAAAAAAAAACAACAAAAAACTTCCAAGGGTCAAGCCAGATTCAGTCAAGGATGTGGAATGAGGGATATCATGTCAGATGGATCTTGGCTGAAAGCTGAGACTATCAGAAAGATGTTTACCTGTGCTTTATTGACTACACAAAGGCTTTCGACTGTGTGAATCATGACAAGTTATGGACCACATTGAGAAGTATGCATATCCTGGAACACTTAATTGTGTTCATGAGGAACTTGTGCAAATACCAGGAAGCCGTCATTCAAACAGAACAAGGGGACACTGACTGAATGGCTTAAAATGAGGAAAGGTGTGTGCCAGGGTTGTATTCTTTCACCATATCTAATTCAATCTGTATACTGAGCTAATAGTCCAAGTAGCTGGATTATATGAAGAAGAATGTCACATCAGGATTGGAGGAAGACTCATTAACAACTTGTGATCTGCAGATAATACACCTTGTTTGCTGAAAGCAAAGAAGACTTAAAATACTCACAGATGAGGAGTAAAGGCCATAGCCTTCGGTATAGGTTGCACCTCAGTGTAAAGAAAGCAAAAATCCTCATCACTGAGCCAATGAATAATATCATGATAAATGGAGAAAAGATTGAAGTTGTCTAAGACTTCACTTTGCTTGGTTCTACAATCAACACTCACGGAAGCAGCAGTCAAGAAATCAAACAACATATTGCATTGGGCAAATCTCTTTAAAGGAGGCTCCTTCTAGAGCCTCTGCATTGCGCAAGAACATAGGTGGAATCCTGATCCATCCAGAAACTTCTGAGGTGGGACATTTCCACTTGAAAGGGCAAGCAGACCAGTCTGGAGCAGCTAGAAGAACAGAAGATATTTCTTGAAAGAAAGACCAGCAGGGAAAAAAACAAAAACACTAACAGCAGTCCAATTGACGACTCCAAGAACTAGCAAGTTGTTCCCCAGGGAGCCATCAAGGCAAGTGGTCAGGTCCCCTCAAGGCAAACTCCTTTCCAAGACTGAAACTCAATTGGAATACACTAGCAGGCATGTGGTCCTGCTGCTGACCACGTTGGTCACTGATAAGGGGAAATGGGGAAAAAACAACAAAGAAGTTGTGAACTAAGTCAATAATTCAATAGCGAACTAATTCAATAGACTCCTGTTAACCTGGATTGCGACCTGGTTAACCAGCAGTATGACGAGACCTGGGGACTCCTGGGCCCAGGGGCAGGGACATGGCCCCAGAGGACTAGAACAGAGTGTGAAGCATCCAGCTGATATGAAGTGAGGGGAGATGCACAAGAACACCCACACTTGCAGATAGCACCCATTTGACCTGGCATCAATGGCTGGATGATCAGAACACGACTAGAGGAAGAAAGAAGAGGGGGGGAAAAAAAAAAAAACTTTGACCTATGCTTGTGGATACAGTATGACAAAGGAGAGGACAAATCTCTATAGTGAGGATTATTCCCACCCCCTTGGTACACAGGGTCAACAAGGATGGGGAACTTAGACATTGGCTACCCAAAATGGGGGGACTACAAAGGCAAGAAGTGACCGGCTTATAAGCTTTCAATATGGAACCTAGCTCCACAGGTTACAGGGAACCAATCTGGGTGGGGTTGATAAAAGGTGAGGGGGAAAGGACTCCTGTCCTTTCAATAGGGAATGATTGCTAACAGTGAGTGTTGGAAAGATAAATGTAAATGTTTGATAACAAAAGGAGGAGAGGGGCTGATTTTGCAGTTCAGGAGTGGAGATCCCTGGAACCATCAAGGGAGAAAAGCGAAGTGTGAGACCCTCTCCAGGGAGGCAGTGACACTAGGGATGGAGGCAAGGACGTGGAGAGAAGGAGCAGCTGGGGACCCTGGACTCAGGGAGGGAGCGGGGCTGGCGGCTGGCGGCAGGGGGCAGGTGTGTGGGATGTACTTTTTGGTTGTTTGATCGATGCATGCAGGGGATTGTGATCATTGCAACGAAACAAAATACAATAAGATGAATGTAAAGATAATATTCACCCATGTAAACTAACACATAATTCACAATAAAAACGTATAATAAAATAAAATAAAATGGAATTTAAAAATAGTCTCTACAAAACTCATAAGGAACACAATACCACCTTTTTCAAACCAGATATTTAAATAAATTAGTGATAAAAAAAAAAAAAGATCCCTTTAAAAAGTCTTCAAGAGCAAAGATGTCAGTTTGAGGACTAAGATGTGCCTGACCCAAGCCATGGTATTTTCAATAGCCTCATATGCATGTGAAAGTGAATAAGAAAAACTGATGCATTTGAGTTATGGTGTTGGAGAATATATTAAAAGTACCATGGAGTGTCAGAAGAACAAACAAATCTGTGTTGGAAGATGTACAGTCAGAATGCTCCTTAGAAGCCAAGATGACCAGACTTCATCTCTCATACTTCAGACATGTTATCAGAAAGGACTAGTCCTTGGAGAAGCACATCGTGCTTGGTAAAGTGAAGTGAAGTGACAGCAAAGAGGGAGACCGCCCCCCCAACAATGAAATGGATTGGCACAGTAGCAGTAACTATCAGTTCAAGTATACTAATGATTGTGAAATTGGATCAGGGCTGGGTAGTGTTTCATTCTGTTATGCATAAAGTCTCCATGGGTCAAAACCAACTCAACGGCACCTAACAATAACGTTGTTGCAGAGGGTGTGTGGGATAGGGAATAGGAAAAATTACTCATGGCTAGAGGGTAGCGTAGTGGTTACGAATCGGGCTGCGAACCTTAAGGTCAGTGGTTCGAAACTACCAGCTGCTCCGCGGGAGAAAGATGAGGCTTTCTACTCCCGTAAGGATTTACACCCTCGGAAACCCTGTACAGGGTCGCTATGGGTCGGAACCGACTCGATGGCACTTAACAACAACAACAACAGAGGGTATACACATGTAGACAGGTTAGCAGAGGAATGATGAAGGTAGCAGGACACACAGGGAGGAGTGCAGAGTTATAGTGAATAGAGTTAAATACTGTGAACTGATGGTACATGGAAGAGATTGCAATCATTGTAATGAAACAAAGTTTATGATTTGTTGAATGTAAAACTAATGATCTGCTCTGTAAACTTTCACTTAATTCACAATAACAAGTTTTTAAAAAGAGAGAAAAATAGTAGAATATATGCAACCCCAAAACTAAGTATTAGATAAACCAATAGTTGATCTAAGTAAGTCATCGGATAAAGTTCAAACACACTAAATACAGTGATAGTCTTCTCACTGTATATCTTTTGAGACCTTTTC
The DNA here is from genome assembly GCF_000296735.1 of Chrysochloris asiatica. NCBI lineage: Eukaryota > Metazoa > Chordata > Mammalia > Afrosoricida > Chrysochloridae > Chrysochloris > Chrysochloris asiatica. The sequence continues at coordinate 7,868,382 of NW_006408543.1, forward strand.
GAGTTGACCTACAGGGAGAGGCAAGCTTTGGCCAAGGTAAATCAGTAAAGTTCAAGTTTGTGACCTGGGAAGCCCTTGTTCCCATGGGGTGAGTAACCTCTTTGCTCTGCCCAGGCTTGGTGTATTTCCTTTTAGGAGATACTGTTAAGCCACATGCTAAGGGACTGAGTGTTGTTGGGTACCATGTAGTGTTTTTTTACTCACAGTGACCCCACGTGACAGAGTAGAACTACCCCTTAGGGTTTCCTAGGTTCTGATCATTTTAGGAACCCATCTGCAGGTCTTCCTCCAGAGCCAAGAGCTGAGCACTTAACCACTGCAGCACTAGGGCTGCGGCTCCTTTATGGGATGAATGGGGAGTACAGATGATTCCACTTGGATACTTTTTAGTGTGTATCCATCCACCCCACACCCAATACCACCCTACAGTTTCAAGTGGTACAGAAAAGTCATTTACCCAGATGTGGGCAGGCAGAGGAATGAGGTGTAGGGGATCACTAGGGTGATGGCCCTTGTCAAGCTAATGGACTGTGGGCTCCTTAGGAATCTGGGGGCCAGACGGGTACACCCCCCCCCCAAACACGGAAGCTTCAGGGCAGAGGGAGCCTCGGGGAGGCAGAGGAGCTGCGCTAAGAAGGCTTCATGAAGAAGGCGCCGCGCGCACAGGACTTAGACGAAGGAGGCAGACCGTCACCCCAACAGGACCTCCTGCATCTCCCAACCACACAGAAATTCACTCCGGTGGACTTCGGGCGCGGGCGGCATCCGCAGACAGGACGCTTATAGAAATGGGCAATTAGGGAATTGCTAACCACAGAAGTCCTGGTAGCGCAGCGGATTGGGCGCTAGACTGCTAATGCAAGGTCAGCAGAAAGCTGAGGCTGTCTGTTCCCGTAAGGGTCTATTAAACCTTATGGAGCAGCTCTACTCTATCGTATAGGATCGCGATGAGTCGGAACTGACCCGATGGCCCTGGGTTTGGTTTGGAGCCTTCCGCGGCCCTCCACCAGTGCTCCTGGGCGCTGAACAGCCCTCGGTCGCCCCCTGGTGGCGCAAGCTCTCTCCGTAGCTCCACGAGGGAAGACCAGCTAGCAGGTTCAGGAAGCCGACCGCCGGCCCGTCGCTGCCAGCACGGTGATTGGCTGCTCCCTGGTCAGGTGCCCGCCCCGGCCCAATCCATAAGAAGGGCGGAGTCACCCTGAGCGTCCCCTCGCCCTTCAGCGGGCTGTGGGCGGGACATCGGGATGACGTCTCTACGCAGAGGAGAAGGGCGGAGACCGGGACTTGCGCCCCCTCCTGGCTCCTGGGTCTGGTGTCCTCGCGAGAGGGACTGAGCTCCTCCCCCAGAACCTCGTTTCCACCGGGTGTCCCGAGCGAGGTTTCAAAATCCGGAAGTGACTCTATGGGCATAAAGACGCAGATCTTTGCTGTGCACCAGCTCTGCACTTTGAACCCAGCCCCCCAGCCTCCCTCAACCCTTCTGCCCCCTCCCTTCCCCTTTCCTCCAGCTCCCGTTCCCTCATCCCTCCCCTTGGCCACCTTCCGGTTCTCCCTCCCTCCACCCCCCAGGTCCCTCCTCCTGCCCCTCATTCCTGCTTACCCCTCCACCCCATCCCCTTTTCCCCAGGCGGCCCTCTATTCAGAATACCTTTTTTGCCTGCCCCTCTCCCAGCTTCTTCACCCAAATCTTTCCAGGTTATTGCTCAGGGGGAAGAGGGAGTGCTTCTTCAGGCCCTGTGTGCAAAAAAAAAAAAATGCCACTAACCAGCCCTCCAACACTAAGATGGCTAAGCTTCGTCTCTACTTTGGACATACTGTCCGGAGGGAACAGTCGCTGGAGAGGGATGTCATGCTGGGTAAGGTGGAGGGTCAGAGAAAAAGAGGAAGACTCCCAACGAGATGGATCAGCCAGGTGGCATCATTGATGGACTCAAGTGTGGCAGCGGTAGTGAGGTTGGCCCAGGATCGGACATTGTTTCGTTCTGCTGTGCATGG
>NW_006408543.1:7881601-7882560 GCF_000296735.1 Chrysochloris asiatica
AGGGTGTAAATCTTTACGGGAGTAGAAAGCCTCATCTTTCTCCCGCGGAGCTGCTGGTAGTTTTGAACCGCTGACCTTAAGGTTCGCAGCCTGATTCGTAACCACTATGCTACCTACCACTAGCAGTGGGTAAATGTTCTAATTTTTCCACATCCTTGCCAACATTTATTATTTTCTGTTGTTTTTGCTTTTTAATCTTAGCTATCTATCCGTGTTATTGTTGTCAGGTGCCTCGACTCATAGTAACCACTGGGACAACAAAACAAAATGCGAAGTTTCCCCATCCTGGCTTCTAAGGAGCACTCTGGTTGTACTTCTTCCAAGACAGATTTGTTTGTTCTCCTGGCAGTCCATGGTACTTTCAATATTCTCCAGTTCCCCTAATGCAATATGTTGTTTGATTTCTTGACTACTGCTTCCATGAGTGTTGGTGGCTAATCCAAGCAAAATGAAGTCTTTGAGAACTTCAATCTTTTCGTCATTTATCATCTTATTTATTGGTCCTGTTGTGAGGATTTTTGTTTTCTTTACATTGAGGTGCAATCCATACTAAAGGTGGTAACTTGGCTATTTTTCATCAGCAAGTACTCCACGTTGTCATTGCTTCCAGCAAGCAAGGCTGTATTATCTACACATCGGAGGGTTTTGATGAGTCTTCCTCCAATCCTGATGACACTCTCTTCTTCATATAATCCATCTTCCCAGATTATTTGCTCAGCATGCAGATTGAATAAATACGGTGAAAGGATACAACCCTGGTGAACACCTTTCCGGATTTTAGACCAGTCAGTATGCCCTTGCTCTGTTCAAATGACTGCCTCTGAGCATGATGAACTGTTCTGGAACACTCATTCTTTGCAATGTTTTTGTTTTTTTAATGTTTTATTGTGAATTATGTGATAGTTTACTTGGGAGAACATTAGCTTTACATTGATCCTATCGCATATCATTTCATTGCC
>NW_006408543.1:7882660-7889498 GCF_000296735.1 Chrysochloris asiatica
AGTTTCTGTGTCTGGGCAGTTTCTAAAAGCTCCCAGGTCACACCAGCCACTCTAAGCCTGAAGGCACCTGCCCTAGCTCCTCCAGTTAGTTGCCGGGAGGTGTCCCACCCAACAAGCAAGCCTCCTGCTCAAAGGGCATTGTTTTACTTGCTCTGGGGGCTGGGAGCACACCACTGTCTTGTGCTGTGACTCTGGGTTCTTCCGCTGTTCCTCTGCCTTTCCTTGGGGTTACACGGCTTTCGGTTGCTGGGTCAAAGAGGCCCAGTGCTCCCTTGGGGTCTAAAGGGAATGAGCCACTCCTGACTTTTCTTCTTCCATGGTAGTGAGAACCCCACCTCTGCTTCCGAGATGGCTCATTTGAAACCCAACAGGATGACAAAACGGACCAATCACAATCAGCCCTGTTAACAGTCCCTCCCATCAACATCTTCCGCCACCTTTTCTTACCCAGACCCATCTGGAAGAAGTCATTTGGTGGGAAGTGTACAAAGACCAGGACAAGAAAAGACATTAAAATAATGCATTACACAGCAGTGTGACCACCCTGCTCTGCGCCGCTTGTCCATACTGCTGATTGCTTCCGAGTACCGTGTCCCGCCAGGGAGAGGAGTTGGTGTGCAGCCGGCACTTAATGTCTGTGTGTCGGTCAACGGAGGATCGAGGTTACGGAACTAACATCGCAGGCCCTTTCACTGAGGAACCCTTGGCGGCTCCAAGAGGCTGCCTGACTGGCCCAGGTCCCTTAGCAGGATGAGGGTATGCCCAGGCTGGGGCCATCAGAGCCTGGGGGGCTGGGGAGGAGAGGGGAGGTAGGGAACTGAGTGTGGTGTGCACCTGAGACAGCCCCAAGCCTTCCCTGCTGGTCTGGTGTCCCAGAGACCCACCAGGCCCCCACTCTAGCCCTTCATTACAATAAAGTGTCTGTTCAGGCCCCTGAGAGATGGAAAGAAAGCCCAGACGCAGACAGCGACTTGCCCCTGGAAACACAGTAATCTGAAGTGGACCAAGAACAGCCAGGTGGACCCTGGAGATCCACTCAGAGCTGAGGATTGCTGGGCAGCAGGAGCTGGAGGCCCTCTCCACGGGCCTGTTACCCTGCCTGTGTTCCTAGTTTTTCTCTGCAGTAATGAAATAATGATCTGTGATGAAAATTAAAATGACAGTGGCAGGGGGTAGGGGGAGCAGCCTTCCCTTCTACTACCTTCTGAGGGTTAAGTAGGAGGGATGATTCTAAAATGACCCAGGGTCTGCAGCAGTGGGTGGGCTGGCATTGTAAGGGCTGGGTCCATCAAGACAGTGGCATGGAACACACATACCCTCATAATCCCACCACCTGGAGCTGTGGAGGTCTCATGTTTCAGGGGCATGTGAAAATAGAGAGCTGTCAGTGTTTTCCTACACGTTTTTTTGTAAAGCTTTGCTGAGTTATAACTCACATATAAAACTCACCCTTTCAGAGTATGCAATACAATGATTTTTCGGGTCAGTGAAAAAAAGGAAGACCTCCCCTATAAGATGAGTTGGCACAGTGGCAGCAGCAATGGGCTCAAGCTTAACAAATTGGATGGTGAGGATGGTACAGAACCAGACAGTGTTTCGTTCTCTTGTGCATTAAGTCACTATGAGTCGAAACCAACTCAGCAGCACCTAACAACAACAACAGAGTTATACAACCATCACCACGATCTAATTTTAGAAAAATTTCAACACCTTACCCAGAAACCTCACAGCCATTATATTATCTGTCACTCCTCACTCCCTCCTCCCTACTAGCCCCAGGTCATCACTATCTGCTTTCTGCCTCTATAGGTTTGCTTCAGATGGACACTGTATGTAAACAGAATGTCCAGAAATACACTGTGTGAACTATGCGTCTAATTTCTTTCTCTAAGCATTATGGATTCAAGGTTTGCACCCATTGTAATATGTATCAGAACTTCAATCCCTTTTATGACTTAATAGAATTCCATTGTAACTATATATTGTTTTCAAAAATAGCAATGTTCTTATGATCCTCATTAGGAAGGTAACACATATATCATTGCACATGAGTCCCGGGATAACCTGCTTTTACTTATTTTCTGCCTCTCCTTGCCTGTCACACAGTGTTTTCTCAGTAATCACTTGTTGTTATGGGCCGTGGAGTCGGTTCCAACTCATAGCAACCCTATACAGGGTTTCTGAGGCTGTCAATGTTTATGAGAGCAGAAAGCCTCTTCTTTCTCCCGTGGAACAGCTGGTAGTTTCAAACTGCTGACCTTGAGATTAGCAACCCAATTCGTAACCACTACGCTACCAGAGCTCCTTAATTACTTGTTAGATACATGCCATTTAGAAAGAAAAATAAATGCATAAAGATAAATTGTCATCGTTTGAACTGTATGTCCCCCACAATATGTGCCAACACGGCTGGGCCACGATTCTCAGTAGTTAGCCGTTATGTGATGATTCATTCCCATGATGTGATCCCATGTGATTAACCAATAAGAGGATTTAGGGTAGGATGTAACACCCTTAATCCCATCACAACCCTGATGGGAAGTAAAGAGAGATTTCCTAGGGAGTGGCCCGCAAAACCTTTGATGTTATAAGAGATAAAAGGAAAGAGAAGCAGAGAGTGAAGGACCTACTACGACCAAGAAAGAGGCTGGGAGTGAGGTGAGTCCTTTGGACCTCCCAGGACCACACGTAGATCTCCAAGGAATACCAGGTCTACATATGTGGAAAGGTGACAAAAAGAGAAAGCTGTGCCCTGGAGTCGGCTCTCTGAATTTGGACTTCTAGCCTCCTAAATGGCGAAGAGGGTAGATTTGTGTTTGTTGAAGCCCTCCACTTATGGTATTTCTGCATAGGAACGCTGGAGAACTGAGACATAAACGCCAAGCAGAATCACAGTGTATGTTTCAGTGTATCTCTGCTTCATCTTGCTTCCTGTGCATAGCCTTCGGCAACATTAGAATCGTGTTGCAGATTCTTTTTGTTCATAAGTCTTCTTTTCTCAGACCCATAGAACTTGACCATCCTTTTCTGATCATTGATTTTGTACTCATGTTTCCGCTCCATGGGGGAGTCGTCTGACCTGCAGCTCAGTATTGGTTTAGGTACCCTGGCTCCCTCCTGTAAGGCATTGAAGAGCTGTCTAGTCTGGGGTGACTGTGAAGGCGTAAAGAGTATTTGAGGGTACCTGGTTTCCAATTTGGGGCGAGTTTCCAATTTGAGGGACACATCTTTGATTATTAACTGATTGTCGTGCTGGAAGACAGACTCCTGGTGCGGTGCTGTAGGATCAGCACAGAGCTTTGAACCACAGGTTGGCAGTTCAAACCCACCAGCAGCTCCTTGGAAACTCTATACAGGGTCGCTGTAAGTCAGAACCGACTCTATGGCACTAAACCACAAAAACAAGAAAAGTCCTAGAATGGACTCCTGGTGTGGTGCTCTAGGATCGGCAGTGGATTGAGAACCACAAGGTCAGTAGTTCGAACCTATCAGCTGTTCCTCAGAAACCCTATACAAGGTTGCTGTGAGTTGGAACTAAACTGAAGGCACTTAATAACAACTCAGTCCTAGAAGGATCCTTGGGTGGCCCAAACGGTTAAGTTCTGTTTGAACCCACACAGAGGCACCTCAGAAGTAAGACCCGAAAATCTCCTTCCACAAGGTGACAGCCACATGTAACACATGGAATTCTACTATGTAACACTCTGCTTCTGGGATGGGGAGAGGTGTTTAGTCCTAGAAGTAAGCAAAAAAATATATCCCGGTTAGTACCCCAGGTATGTCAGAGTTAGAATTACACTTCATAAAAATTGCTTTTCTTTTCATGTTACTGTTCAGATGTTCTTAACATATTAGGTTTGAATTGATTTCAATGAACATATCAATATTTTTTATTAAAATTGGATTGAACTGTATGTAGAGCTCTACAATATGTTGAGCACTTAAGGGGAAATTCAAAAAGTTCACGGGAAAATTGCAGTATCTTTTAATGCCTTTGTTCCTCCAACATTTTGAAGCCTCCTTGTATGCAATGTGTATTCTTTCCCGTGTCAGTACACAGGTTCCTAATTCATTCTTTTTGTCATCTGGGTAGAATGCAGCTCAACATGTCTAAAATGGAACTCATCATTTTAACCACATAAATCTCTTCTATTTTCTTTCCTGCTTCTTGTTGGTGGTGATTTTTTTAAGGGGGGGGGGTGATCATTTTATTCATTTATTCTTGTTACTGAAAATATACACAGCAAAACATACTCCAATTCAACAGTTTCTACACGTACCATTTAGTGACGTTGATGACATTTCTTGAGTGTGTAACCGTTCTCAGCCTCCTTGTCTTAGTTGTTACCCCCATTCTCATCAACTCACTGTCCCCTGAGGTCCTGACGTAATCTTCCCAGAGTCTCTGTACATAGTTTTTAAGAGAGCAGAACACTCAGAGCACACAGACATTCTTCACGAGTTAAACTCAGCTATTGTTTGGTTGGAAGGTATTTTTGGTTTAAGGTTTAAAGATAATTTCCAGGATTCTTCCAGCCTCTTTGGTTCCAGGATGTCTGGAGGGCAGGAATCTTTGAAATTCTGTTCTACATTTTCCCCCTTTTAATGAGGATTCTTCTATGAAATCTTTGATCAAAATGTTCAGTAATAGTAGCTGGACACCATCCAATTCTTCTGGTGTCGTGGCAAAGAAGGTAGTTGGGTGTTCATGGAGGCAATTACCCACACATTCCATCTCCCCCTCCTGTTTCGGTCGCCCCTTCCTCTGTTTTCCAGGCGAATAGAGACCAAATGTTGAACCTCGCATGGCCGTGTACGAGCTGCTGAGTCTCCAGATACAACAAACTGAACCAGGAGGTAGAAGAGGAATACCAAATGCCTCATTAGGCCAGTTAACTGGGATGTCCCATGAGACCATGACCGAAATCTCCAAACCAATAAACCAAATCCCATAAGATTTTTGGTTGTACATAAGCACCTTGAGCAACTACTTTCCTCTTCTTGTTGTTGTTTTAGGTAACTTTTGCCAATTCAACTTTTCCAGGTGCACAACATTTTCTTTTGGAAGAGTCCAGCTTCTAATTTAACATATTACAAAAAGGGTTTAGTCAAAAAGACCAATACTCATGCTATCATGGGATTTTCCAGGTTCTTTCCTTTGTTTCCACTTGGGTCTCCTCTCTGGAACAGCAGTGGTGGCGGGGGTGGGGACGGGGGCAGGGGCGGGCCCTCCCACTTGGAATGGCACCATGGGTGTGCTGGGACAGGTCCGCCAGCCCCAACACCACAGGCAGATAAGGTTCCTGGTGTTGATGTTGGCCAGGACTTTTGCAAACAAGCCAGGCCAGGATGGGTCAACATTTACACTGACTGCTTTATGAGGACATCGATTGTATCTGCTGCAGGATGAGGGCTGAGTGTCTATGCCGGTAACATAAGAGATGGAGGCCATGGTGCGGCGTACTGGGCTGGTGGCTGCGGGGTGCTGAATTAATCAATGGATGAAGTGAGGACTCATCCCAGTGTGGCCTTGGCTTTCACAGAACCAAGCACCATAGCAGAAACTGAGGACAGGGATCAGATGTACAAGTGATCGATACCCGTTGCAACCCTACCCTTATCAGCGGGAAATTTCCATCACCCTCACCCTCGCTTCCCCTCTCCCTCCCGCTCCTTAGTGTTGTTAGCAAGTGCTGTCCAGTTGGTTCTGACTCATAGCAACTCTGTATAGGGTTTCTGAGAAACAGCTGGGGGCATCGAACTGCCAACCTTGTAGTTAACAGTCCAGTACTTAACCTGCAGGACTCCCCTCCTGCCCCTGAGAAGTACCAATAAACTGTGTTCTGTGAACATTTGTTTTCTTTTTGTAAAATGAGATCATACACTATCTGTCCTTTTGTGATTAACTTGTTTCACTCAGCATAACGTGTTCCATTTCCATCCATAGGTAAGATACATCAAGATCTCATTTTCCTACTGGCTGAGTAGTATTCTGTCATATATGTGTACCACACATATGTGTACCATATATGTGTACAAATGTGTACCACATTTGGTTTATTCAATCATCTGTTGATGGGCATTTAGGGTGTTCCCACCTTTTGGCTGTTGTGACTAGTGCTACAATGAACATTGATGTACAAGTACATCTCTGCTTTCAAGTTTGTTTTTTTGTATAGACCTAGGAGTAGAATTGCTGGGTCATATGGTGAACTCCTGATGTGGTGCTGTAGGGTTATTATTGGACTGAAAACCACAAGGTCGGCAGTTCAAACCCACCAGCTGCTCCTTGGAAACCTTCTACAACAAGGATGGGGAACCTTTGTTCTGCCAAAATTTATAACTTCATTCGTGGGTCATACAAAATTATCAATTTAAAAATTAAGCAGAGGTTCCAAGACTAAGACTAAATGGGAATACACAGGCAGACATGCACTTTGATTGGTGACCATGTTTGTCTCTGATAAGGGGAAGTGAGGGAAAAACATCAATGAAGCTGAGAGCTAAGCCCTATCACGTTCAATAGACTCCTGTGAATCCAGATGGAGACCTGGTTGGCCAGCAGTGTGGCAAGACCTGGGGACTCGGACCCAGAGTCAGTGACATAGTCACAGAGGATTAAACTGGAGAGTGAAGCATCCAGCTGATAAGAATAGAGGGCATATGCATAAGAACATCCACACTTGCAGATAATACCCACTTGACCTGGTTTCAATGACTGGATGATCAGAGTTCAACTAGAAGAAGAAAGGAAAAAAAGAGTAATCTGATACAATTTGATGAACTTGACCTACACCTATGGATGCAGTAGCTCAAAAGAGGGAACAAATCTTTACAG
>NW_006408543.1:7894943-7901673 GCF_000296735.1 Chrysochloris asiatica
CTCTTCTCTCTTGATTGTCCCAGGGACCTCCGATCCTGGACTGCAAAGTCAATTCCTGGTTTTTTATGATCCACACAGTCAAATGCCTTTGCACAGTCAATAAAGCGTATGTAAACATCTTTCTGGTTTCTCCGCTTTTAGCCAAGATCCATCTGACGTCAGCAATGAGATCCCTTGTCCCACATTCTCTTCAGAATCAGGCTTGAATATTTGGCAGCCATCTTGTTGTTGTTGTTAAGTGCTGTTGAGTCAATTCTGACTATAGTGACCCTGTTCAGGGTTTCCAAAGAGCGGCTTGTGGATTTGAACTGTTGACCTTGTGGTTTGCAGTGTACTGCTTATCCTAGAACACCACACTAAGGGTCTAGTCATCTTGGTGGGAGTGGTTTGCACCTTTCGGATGGATAATAATGCTGAGCATCTTTTCCTATGTCTGCTGACAACCTGAATATCCTGTTTGATAAAAATGCCTATTCAGGTTCTTGGCCCATTTTATAATTGGGTCATTTGTCTTTTTGTTAAATTGTCAAAGTTTTATATATTTTTTTTGGTTATTAGATTCTTGTCAGATTTATGGTTTCCAAAGATAATCTGCTAGCTGGTAGCTTGTTTTTTCACTCTTTTTGACAAGTCTTTTGATGAACAAAAACTTTCATTTTTATGAGGTCCCATTGATTTGTCTTTAGCTGTTTGTGCATTTGTTATATTGTTGTTGTTAAGTACCGTGGAATCGGTTCTGACTCATAGTGACCCTGCTCAGGGTTTCAGAGGGTGTAAATCTTTACGGGAGCAGAACACCTCATCTTTCTCCTGCAAAACTGCTGATAGTTTCAAACTGCTGACCTTGAGGTTGGCAGCCCGACTAGTTACCATTATGCTACCAGACCTCATTTGTTATTACAGTAGAGAATCCATTATTGAAAGCTGGGACTGACAACGTTGGCCCTGTTTGTTCTTCTACGAATTTTACACTTTCAGTGTGTGCATTTAGGTCCTTGATCCATTTTGAATTTTTTTTTGTGTGTATGGTGCGAGGTATGGATCCTGTTTCATTTTCCTGCATGTGGAAATTCAATGGTCTCAGCACCTCTTACTGAAGAGACTCTTCTTTCCCCATCCAATGAACTTAGCCCCATCCTTAAAAATTAGTTGGCCATATAAGGGAGTCGTGTCCGGGATCTTGAAAGCCCACGAGGAACTGTCTAAGCTGCTTTTCAGGTGGGGAAGGAAGAAAAAGAGACTTGAAGAGGTTTGGAATCAACTAGTCCAATAGCAGAATAGAACATGTGAACCCCAATCTCCATGACTCTGAGACCAGAAGAACTAGACGGCACCTGACTACCACTCCCAACTGCTCTGATAGAGGTCACATTCGAGGGTGCCGGAGAGAGTGGGGAGAAATGTGGAACAAAACTCAAAAATGTTTAATAAATAAATAAAAGACCAGGTTTACTGGTCATAAAGAGACTGAAGACTTGGGACCATCAAGGGAGAAGAGCAGAATACGGGGCCCTATCCAGAGAAGCAGTGATGTCAGAGATGGAGGCAGAGATGATGACGTGGAGAGATGGAGTGACTGGGGACTCTAGACTCAGGGAGGGAGAGGGGCTGTGTGCTGATGGCCGGAGGCAGGCCTGAGGGGTGTACCCTTTGGTTGTTTAAATGAGTGCTTTGGTGTACATTAAAAAAATAAATAAATAAAAAAGTAAAACAGGGAATGGAAGCAAATGCTGTTGAATGATGATGCATGGAGGGGATTGTAGTCATTGCAATGAAACGAAATATGATAGGATGAATGTAAAACTGATGTTCTTCCATGTAAACTATAACTCAATTCACAATAAAAACTAAAAAAAGAGAGAGAGAGACTGGAAGAACCTCAGACTATGGCCCCTGACTACCCTTCACGTAAAGAATGGAGTTCACCATGAGGCCCAGTTTTCACCCAAGCAGTGGCTAGGTTTATGGGAGCAGGGCTACAACAGCACTGGTGAGGAATGCTCATCATGGAATGTTCAATCATTCCAAATCAAAAGGGCAGCATTTACCTGTGGACAAAGTTGAGACAGGACAGAAGGAGTGTGGAATGCAAACAGGAACCACGAGGAGGAAGTCGGATAACTATTGTTGCAGGGAGGGGACTGTAATACATGGAGATGAAACAAATGTATATTTTGTTGAATGTACAGCTGATGGTCTTGTTTCTAAACTTTCAGACAATTCACAATAAAATGTTAAAGAAAAAAGGAAAGCAGGCTTAAGAAACTGCTATGTAAATCAGAAAAAATATATATATATAGATGTGTGGGCTTGTTTCTGGGCATCATTGCCATTTCATTGGTCTTGGTGTCTACTGTTATACCAGTACTGGACCGTTCTAAATACTGTAACTGTATATAGTATGTTTTGGGGTCCTGATGTGGTGTTGTAGGGTAAGCACAGGACTGCAAGTTTGGTTTGAATCATAAGGTTGATGGTTCAAACTCACCAGTTGCTCCTTGGAAACCCTATACGGGGTCACCATGACTAGGAACCGACTCGCGGGCACTTAACAACAAACAACATAGTATGTTTTTAACAATAGAAAGTGTGAGATAACTATGCTTTAGCTATAGGGCCTCTTTCTATTCCGTGTAAAGTTGAGGATGGATTTTTCCATATCTGTGAAGAAGGCTGTTGGAATTTTGATCAGAATTGCACTGAATCTAGAAATCGCTTTAGGTAGTACTAATGTCTTAGTATTAAGTCTTCCATTCCATTCCATGAAACATCTATTGATTTTAATCTTCTTTACTCTCTTTCAGCTGGGTTTTATAGTTTTCGTTGTAAAAGTCCTTCACATTCCTGGCTAGATTTATTCCTAGGTATTCTATTCTCTTAGAAACTACTGTAAATAGAATTATCTTCCTAATTTAATTTCCCTTTCAGATTCCCCATTGCTGGTGTATAGAAACCCAACTGATTTGGGTTTGTTGACCTTGCTAATTTTGCTTAGCGCCTCTATTAGCTCTTGACATTTTCTTGAGGATTCTTTGGGATTTTCTATATCTAGGCCACTAGTTTTCAATGACTGATTTTGGGGGAGTAGATCTTCCCAGAGGGCCCTGGGCAGACTCGAACCCCTAGCCCTTCTGTTAGCAGCCAAGCACATTAACTGATTGTACTACCAGGGATGTCACAGAGTCAAAAGACATGTGTATTCTTCATACGTTTAACTCTAAGGTTATTTTTTCTTTACATTTTTATTGTGAATCGAGTACAGGTTTGCAGACAAGATCATCAGCTTTACATTCATTCAGTCATACACTTCGTTTCATCTCAATGATTAAAATCCCCGCCCTGCAACAAGCATTATCTTCCTTCCTTCCTGCGGCCCCTCATTTACATCTTATATTTCCTACATGAACAAAGCAAGAAGATTTGATGGACACATACAAAACAAAACAAAAACATCCATGTCAATGTCCAAAGGGCACATTCTGCATACCAGCCTCCTGCCCACAGGCACACAGCCTTACTCAGTCCATGGGCCCAGAGCCCCCAGATGCTCTGTCTGTCTCTCCAGGCCATCGCCTCTGCCACCATCTCTGCCGTCACCACTTTTCTAGGTAGGTCTCTTCCTTCTTGATATTCCTGGGATCATCTGTTATTGAAATAAAAGATTAACGACTCCCCTTTTTGATTACACATCTTCTACAATTACAGTTCTGACCATCACAATTAATCCTACTAACAGTTACTCACAATTGAATCTTACAATCTTATCAGCATCATCCCCCACCCCCTTTCACCAGATCCGTCTGGGAAAGAGGAAAACCATTCAGTGGAAAGGCTACCTTACCTCCCACATTCTGAAACTTAGTTACATTCTGAAACTAAGCACTCTTATGAAAGCATGCAAGCCAGCCATTTCATGCCTTTATAGCCGCCCCCCCGCCCCCATTTTTTGATAGCCAATGTCTAAATTGTCCATCCCTAGCAACACAGTGCACTTATAACTCAAAGGTTCTTAAAACACAGCTTCACTTCATTCTAGCTCTGGTCTAAGCATTCCAGTGCAGTGGGGGTACATTCTCTGCCAGTTCCCAGCTGAGCCGCCCCATTTACAATCAGGTTTTACTGCCTTGAGCACTCTGCATTTCAGAGTGTGACTTCTCCATTGCTCAGAGGGCTCCGAGGGTCATAAATCAACCACAGCACCCAGCATCCGGTATCTAAATTCTGCTCCAAAGAATTCCTGGAAGTGAAAGACACCCACAGATGGGTGAGACTTCCAAAGCATCCCAGCACACGTCGCTGCATGAGCCCTTTGTGGAATACCAGAGCGAAAACTTGGTAGAGGAATGGATTCTTCGTGATGCACACACAAATGATACTTGTTCACGGAAGTGTTGCGTGTAGTAGTAAAATTGAGACATCCATCCCCAGAGACTGTTCAGAGCAAAGTGACCCAGCCCTCCCTGGGGGTATGCAACTGAATGCAGAGAACGGAAGTGCTTTGTGCTGTAACTTGGAAGGATTGCAAAGTACAGTGGTGGAAAAAAGCAAAGCACAGAACAGTGGGTCCGTGTGTGTTTTCTTCTACCTGGTACACTACCTCTGGAAGGAATATTCAAGAAGTCACCAGGAGTGGTCACTTCGGAAAGGTGAGTTGGGAGGTTAGCAGACCAGGCAAATGGACAGACAGGGATTTTTACTGCCGCCCTTTCTGGGTTTCTGTACTATGCAAATGCATGACCTATCCTGCTCTGGTAGCATAGTGGTTACGAATCGGTCTGTGAACCGCAAGGTCAGCAGTTGGAAATTACCAGCGGTTCCGCAGGAGAAAGATGAGGCGTTCTGCTCCCGTAAGGATTTACAGCCTCGGAAAACCTGTGCAGGGTCGCTATGAGTCGGAACCGACTCCACGGCACATAACAACAACAACATCCTGTTTTAACAGTGTTCTGTTGGCTTGTTTTCTGTTATGTTTTTCCTTTTTTGAAGAAAACGGTGTGACACCCCTTTCAACCCAGTTTTCAACATCACGCAGGGCCTCGGCCTTGGCTCTGATGTCAGCTCCTTTGGGTGGGGAAGGTCTCCCCACCTTAGACCAGCCGGGAGCCCTGGAAATGCTCCCATAACTGTCTGTCCCCTCATCACACTGGCATTTCTTAACCACCTAATTGTCCTTTTCAACCTCTGTCTTCTTGCCCCTCGCCCCATGCATCATACTTGAGTGTCCCTCAGAGGTTCCTGGGCTGGCTGCAATCAGCTCCTGGTAGGCTGACTCTCAGCCTCTTAATAAGGATCCTCGTCCCAGTGTGAGCTCCGCGAAGGCAGGAAGCCAGCTGACTTCCCAGGAGGAGGTCAGAACAAACAGATGAATGACTGAATGGGACAGCCCAGGCTAACTGAGGGGCCATGTTTCTAGTCTCCTGCCCAGTTCAAAACCAAAAAAACCAAACCTGTGGCTGTCAAGTGTGTTCTGACTCATAGTAACCCTGAAAGGACAGGGTAGAAGTGCCCCATAGGGTTTCCAAAGCTGTAAATCTTTATGGGAGAAGACAGCCTCATCTTTCTCCCATAAAGCAGCTGTTGGGTTTGGACAAATGACCTTTCAGTTAGCAGCCAAGTGCTTAACCACTGCATCACTAGGGCTCACAGGGAAGAATGTACCTGATGCTCAATAGCCTTCATCCCCACAAGAGTCCTGCAAGGTCCTCCCTTTGGTCCCTGATCTCTCAGAGGGAGAAGATGAGGTTCAGACAGAGTCAGGAGAAGGGCTTTGAGGTAGAGAAAGAAAAGAAAAGGTAAAGAAAGAATAAAAGCTCTTAACTCAGTCCAATCCACTATGCTTTCTTTCTTTTCGTTTATTCTCTTTCTTCAGCTGTTTTCCTTTTAAGAAAAAAAAGTCTGTTTGTTTATGTCCTGCCCCCATTCCAAAAAGAATTTGAGGAAGTTTCCAAAAAAATGAAAACAATGTCAGTAAAAGTGGATGAGTCAGACCAAGTCATGAATAAAGTTAGTATCTAAAAATACATGCTAGAACATTCTGTACAAATGCCAAAGATTGGGGGTGGAGAAAGGATTTGACATTCAGCTTCCCGGTGGCCAGCACAAAGAGAGAAACAGGATGCAAGGTTAAGATTGGGATCCATGGGGCAAGATTCTAATCAGTTACTAAGGGAGACACAGATTTTCCTGGTCTCAATCAAGATCGTGGAGAAACTTCCATAAAAGAGCCCACAGGAAGACATCATGAGTAGTTGGTTGGAAAATAGGAATCATGACGTCACCTATGACTTCCCTTGAGGAAGAGATCTGAGTCAACTTTGTATCCCAGGGACTGACCGGACCATACTTTGTGTTTGTTTTAAATCTCTATTACCTTTTCTGATTGCAGAGATAATAATACATGCTCATTACAAAATAATGTCCATAGTTCAGCTATATATATATATATATATAGAGAGAGAGAGAGAGAGAGAGAGAGAAAGTGAAAGTTCTCCATTTGTTTGACACAAATCTAACCACAGACCACTATGGTTGGTGATGACCCACCCCCATCCCATGGGCCTCCTCCCATATCAGACCATACAGAATCCTAAGTAATCTTACCAATTTTAATCATAGCATAACATTGATAAATATCACTGAAAATTGTTTAAATGTCACATTTGTTCAATTACATGAATACTAACAAAAAATGATTTTGTAAACTCTATGTGGAATTACAAAGGAGCTCTGG
>NW_006408543.1:7901773-7902897 GCF_000296735.1 Chrysochloris asiatica
ACAAGTTTTCAAGAGGGAGCCTAGATCCAGAGGGCATGGAGGAAGGTAGAATCTCCACTGAGTAGTATCCAATCTGTCTAGGAGGGGCTAATGAAAGGAGATGGGGATAGGTCCCTTGTTGTACAATGGTGAATAATTGTTATCAGGACTGACTGTGAGGGTTGGAAATGTAAAGGTGGACGTTTTGTAGCAAAAGAAGGGAAGTGGTTGACTATGCAGTCCAGGAGCCGAGGTCCCTGGAACCATCAGGGGAGAGGAGTGGAGTGCGGGACCCTACCCAGAGAAGCAGTGACCACCAGAGATGGAGGCAGAGATGATGACGTGGAGAGATGGAGTGGCTGGGGACTCTCACTAATGTTCTCCCATGTAAACTATCACATAATTCACAATAAAACATTAAAAAAAAAATTAAACAGAGGGAATAAGTAGACGCAAATATCGTTGAATGAAGATGCACGGAGGGGATTGTAACCATTGCAATGAAACCATGAGTGTAAAACCGGTGTTCTCCCTTGTAAATGATCACTCAATTCACAATAAAAACTTAAAAAAAAAAAATTATCCTGCTAGTCCTGGTGTGGTACTGGACCTAGGTAATGTACTGGACTGCAAAGTTGGTTTGAACTGCAAGGTCGACGGTTCAGGCTCACCAGCTGCTCCTTGGAAACCCTATACAGGGTCGCTATGGGTCGGCACCAACTTGAAGGCACTTAACAACAACAATGTGATGGCTGGAACTGTGGTTGCTTTGGCAGGGCCAGACCAAATGATTTTGAGAGCCGTATATGGCACGTGGGCCAGATGTTCTCCATCCCTGCTCTACAGGATCAGGACCAACTTGACAGCACTTAACAGCAACAACGACAACAACAACAGGGTCATATGGTAGTTCTATTTTTATTTTTTTGAGGAATTACCACACTGTTTTCCATCATGGCTATGTTGTTGTCAGGTGCCATCGAGTCGGAACCGACTCATAGCGACTCCATGCACAGCAGAACGAAACAATGTTCGATCCTGGGCCAATCTCACCACCGCTGCCACCCCCGAGTCCATCAATGATGCCACCTGGCCGATCCATCTCGTTGGAGGTCTTCCTCTTTTTCTCTGACCCTCCACCCTAC
>NW_006408543.1:7903786-7921949 GCF_000296735.1 Chrysochloris asiatica
CGAGGCTGTAAATCTTTACGGGAGCAGAACGCCTCATCTTTCTCCCGCAGAACAGCTGGTAGTTTCAAACTACTGACCTTGCGGTTCGCAGCCCGATTCGTAATCACTCCTTAATAAGCGGGTAGTAATGACAGTTCTGAGCAGAGCGCATAACCCAAACCCAACTCATTCCATCGACCCGATTCTGACTCATCGCAACCCTAGAGGACAGAAAGGACTGCTCCTTAGGGTATCCAAGACTATAAAATCTTTATAGAAGCAGATGGTCTCATGGTTGTCCTAAGGAGTGGCTGGTGGGTTAGAACTCCCAACCTTGCAGTTAGCAGCCCAATGCTTAACATATTCCACACTGGGCTCCTCTGAGCACATCATTGTTATGTTGTTGTTAAGTGCGATCCTGTATAGGGTTTCCAAGGAGCAGCTGGTGGGTTTGAACCGCTGACCTTGTGGTTAAGAGTCCAGTGCTTATCCTACAGCTCTGCAGCAAGTAAGTCAAAAAAAGTAAGTCAGCATAGTTTCAGCCTTGTTGGTGTATCGATAGATTTAAGTTAGACTTATGGGAGATATACCTAATTGCAGGGACATTTTAATTAAAAATAATAAACTAGTGAAACATTGAACCCGAATTTCATAGTCTTTCTGGAGTCATTCCCTCTGCCACTATCCCCAGTGAGGTCTGACCCTCCTGCCCACTCCCTCACCCCAGTGGAGGCACTGCCAGGAACCCTGGTTTTGAGTGAATGAATGAATGAATGATAAACAGATCGTATCTTCCATACAGGATGGTTATTGTTGTTGTTATGTGACGTCGACTCGGTTCCAACTTATAGCAACCCTGTAAAGGGTTTCTGAGGAGCGGCTGGTGAATTTGAACCGCTGACCTTGCATTTCAAACCGACCTTGTGATCCAGTGCGTTTTCCTGCAGTGGGATAAGACAGAGTATCTGTACTCATTGGGAACACTGGACGTGAGTGATTACCTAGGGTCCTGGTGCAGGTTTAGGGGGCCTACCTTTCTGCTGTGAGAGCCTTCCCCAGAACCATCCACACTCGGCCCAAGCTCTGCAGGCTCCATGGCTCCGTGAGGTCTTCTGTCTGCTGCTCCCACCACAGTGCAGCTGGTCAGCTCAGATTCTCACTTCCACCAGCTGGAAGGCCCAGTCCCCGCTCCACTCTTGGTCAGGCTGTGCCCGCTGCCTGGGATGTCCCCCACTCTCAGCATCACTTTTCAGACCCCAGCCTCAGAGCCCCCTCTGCAGGAAGCCGGCTCACTGAGCAGATGTCTCACACCCACTTCCTGATTTTGTGGCTCCTTCATCTCCTGTCTCAGTTCATCAGCCGAGGGCCAAGCCCACATCTTGCTCTCACAGTTGCTCCTAGCAGACATGCTGTGCCCTCCTTCTCCCACCCACCCTCTCCAGCCTGGCCCAAGCTTCTCTGAGAAGGCCTCCCTGCAGGCCCAGTGGCCCCTGCCCTCCACTTTCTCGCTCCCAGGTGGTGTTGGTTCCAGGCTCTGAGAAGCAGTGTGGTGTCTTGAATTTACTTGATCTGGCTTTTCTGTCCAGTCTTCTTAATTCCCACCAAGTGATTGGGTTGTTGTTATTAAGTGCCATCGAGGTGGTTCAGACCCATAGCAACCCTGTATAGGGTTTCCGAGGAGTTGCTGGTGAGCTTGAACCACCGACCTTGCAGTTCAAACGGCTTTGCAGTCTAGTACATAAACCCACAGTGCCACACCAGGACTCCAGTGATTGGGTGGGACCATGCAAATAAGGTATACAGGGCTCCAAGGCTGGTATTGGATAGTTTTGTTCTCCTGCTAGGCTTAAAAGGAGCCATCTCAGAAGCAAGAGGCAATTCTAGGACCATCAAGAAGGAAGCGCATGAGATCCCTACCTAGAAAAACAGCGATGGCAGAGGCAGGGGCATGGAGAGACAGCAGCTGCAAGCTCTAGGCTCATGGACTGAGGGAGAGGCCAAGGGACCACATGGCTGAGAGGCCAAAGACCAGAGTGAGGCATGCCTGCAGTCTGGCAGACAAGAGGTGTTCCTGACTGGAGAACTGCTGCGTCCTGAGTTGGTTTTGAACCTGAATTGTACCCCATTCACTTCCCTAATAAACCCCATAATTGTGAGTATTGTTGTAAGTTCTGTGGGGCCATTGCAGTGGATTATGGAACCCAGACATGAAGCAGTTCATGCTGTGGGAGGGATGGTTGGTATCAATAAGGGAAAGAAGGCATGTCTGACCTCTGCTTCATAGGAATCAAATTTGGGCTGAATTTTTGAGTTTGATTCTCTTTCCTCCTTGTGAAACAGTGGACATCAGACATGGTTCCCACGTGGCTTTTGCAGGCAGACACCACACTTACCCATGCTGCCTTTCAGCATCATCCATCAGAGGCCGGAGCTGCCCAACAGACAGATGCTGGGCTCCCAGGGTAAAGGAAAAGCCGTCTGTTTCCAATGATGCCTTAACCGGCTAAACAAGTGTTTCTGCAACAGGGATCCCCTACCAAGGATACAGGCTGGTCCTCCCATCTGGTCACCGTTGTTTCTGGCATCTCAGCTTCTGAGGAGGCTCCTTAGGTCTGGGACTCTCCAGAGAGATGTGTGAGCAAGACAACCAGACCCACAGGGAGAACGGGAATCTCTCCCCACCCCAGATGCCTCACCTGTAAACCCAGAACCTGAAGAATTACCTGCCAGTAAATGTCTGAGTATAAGCACATGTATATCAATGTGTAAGGACATCTAGGCCAAGCCTAGTCCTCAGCCAAGGTCAGTATGCCCTCCGCAAGGGAACTAGAGCTCAGGGTGCGTGGAGGCAGCAAGAGGAGGGGACCAAGGAGTCAGAGGTGGCTGCTGTCTGCCAGAAGCACCCATCAAACATTCTACAGACACCACGTTGCACTATAATTGGGTTGCACCCTGGAGAACCAGATATGTTGTTTCCCTAGCCCAGGTCTTGCCTGGGTTGATGCAGCAAGAGAACTGGGCTTGAACATAGACACTGAGCTCTACATGCTCTGAGCAAAGCCAGGAGAGGCCAGGGAGGAGTGTTTTCAGGGTTAGACACTGGAGCTGGTGGCAGGGCCAAGCAGCCGGAGCAGCATGTGCAAAGGTGCCTCAGCATTCATGTGGCTTTCTTTAGAAACAGACCTTCCCCCTCTCTACTCCTTTTAGCCACCCTTCACCGCTCCCCTCTCTCCCTCAGCCTCAGCTCTGCAGCACATAAGGCCACCTGCCCTTGTAAAGATGACAGCCAAAGAAACCCCATAGGGCTGTCCTACGGGGTTGCCAGGAGTTGGAATCTATTTGATGGCACTCAACATCACTCTGGTAGCGTAGTGGTTACGAATCGGGCTAATCTCATGGTCAGCAGTTTGAAACTATCAGCTGTTCTGCGGGAGCAAGATGAGGCTTTCTACTCCCTTATAGATTTACAGCCTCGGAGACACTGTACAGGGTCGCTGTGAGTCAGAACCAACTCCACGGCACATAGCAACAACAACATCACCTAGAGCAGGTACACAGACAGAACCTGGGAGCAGAGTGATCAGAAGGTAGGATTCAGCGGTCTGTGGAACAGAATGGGAAACAATTGTATCAACTCCATCCTTGGGGAAGACAGCAGTGCCCGCAGTTCTGGGAACTGTAAGGACAGAAACCCAGATCTTTGCACACCATACTTGAACTGCTGACAAGCTCTTTCTTTCATGCTCACCACTTCAAGGTTATGCTGAATACTTTTGCAGCTTTCTTACTTAAGGAGCCCTGGTAACATAGTGGATTACAAGCTGGGCTGCTAACCAAAAGGTCAGCAGTTCAAATCTACTAGACTAGCCACTCCTTGGAGAAAGATGTGGCTTTCTGCTCCGTGAAGATATACAACCTCAGAAACTCTACACAGGGTAAATTATGAGTTGAACTGACTCAGTGATGCACAGCCACCCACAACACCATCTTCTGATGTGTTAAATCCAATACATGACTACATCACATGTTTGTTTTCATTATATTAACTATATTTCTATCCGATTGAGTTCCTTTGTGATTGTCTTATTATTTAAAAATTCTGGGCCCATGAGGCACAGAAGTGTGAGGTGGCCTTCTTGGTGGGGGGTGGGGAGGGGAAGGCCTGTGTCCTCTCAGGAGGGCTGACTATAGGAGAATGTCCTTAGTGACCTTGGAGGAGCAGGGGCCTGCACGTCACCCAGGTCTGGGACAGGACCTGCCATCTGGCCCATCGAGGGTGAGACAAGGCTGTCCCCATGTGTGGTTGGTTGGCTTGCAGTGTGGCTGGAGCACACCATTGCTGTTGTCCTTGCCCCTCCCAGAAGCCAAGGTCAGGAAAGGAGAGGACAGTTGTCCCCAGGGTCACTCACTTCCCTCATGCTCCAGCAGTAACCTCATAGGCCCCCCGGAGCCCGCTAGGACCTCACTACCACCTGAAAGAAGAACCCTGCAGTGGGTCCTTTGGACCCGGGGTCCCTGTGCTGAGAAACTCCTGGACCCAGGAACTAGAGAGAAAGCCGTAACCTGGGAGATGGTTGAGTGGTACAAAGGAACGGCAGCAACAGAAGACCAGCACAGGGTTTCCTGGTCCACAGACGGTGGTTACTGGGGCATGCTGACCCACAGAGCAGTGTTGCTGAGCACCTTCTGGCTGAGGCTTACTGGAAGAGTGGGGTGCCCCAGGGCACTTATCAGTGGCGCTAAAGAAGTTTGTAACCCTTGCCTGAGTAGGGCAGAGGCCCCAAAGTGCCCGAGAGAAATCTGCTTGCAAGCAGAGCTGAAAAGAGGTGTTCCTAATGGAAGAACTGTATTCTGAGTCTTTCCTGATCTTGACTTGTGACCTGTTACCGCCCTAATGGAGTCCTGGTGTAGAATAAGCCTCAGATTGCCAACCCACCAGCCCCTCCTCAGAAACCCTATACAGGGTCGCTGTGAGTCAGAACCGACTCAACAGCACACAACAACGTCCCTAGAAAACCCCACAACTGTGAGTACGTTCTGTGAGTTCTGTGTGGCCATCATCACTGCGCCCAGCAGAGAAGTACGGAGTGCTGGAGGAGGGACAGCTGATGTCAGAACTGATACAGGATTGGAGAGAGAAGGCACGTGGACTTCCGCTTCGTGGGATTCAGCCTTGGATTGTTGGTGCCGATGGTGACTCTGCCTCCTTGTGCGGCTGGAGGAGCTCAGATATCCACATGCCATGTGGTCCCCTTGTCTGTAAACCTACCTATCCCAGTAGGTTATTTGTTGTTGTTAGTTGTTAACTCATGTAACCTAGTCCTGCACCATTGTCACTATTGTTAAGTTAGAGCCCAGTGTTGCAGCCACTGTGTGTCCATTTCATAGAGGGTCTTCTGCTTTTCTGCTGACCCCCTCTGTAGGTTACATTATGCTGGTATGGTTCAGTAGGATCAACACTGGACTGCTAATTACAAGGTGAGTGGGTCAAACCTTGGAAACCTTTGAGTCAAAACCGACTCGACAGCAGTTAAGAACCACACAGCGGGGAAGAAATGTGCTCTTGTGTTAGTTAGGTGTAGGACTCTGGGTGCCTTGCGTTGGTTCTTGGTGCTGTGTGCGCAGTGAGAATGTTCATTTTCCTCATCACAGAGAAACTCTACATAGCAGGTCTTCGCTTCCAGCACTTACCATGTCCCTGATGCTGAGAGCTAAGCACCATATTAGCGATCAACAGGTGAACAGTTACAATATACGATGTGGCTTTCATGACCTTTTAGGTCCATTTTGCCACAAACTTTTGAAGCCCTCTCATTTGCCTGTGCTCTTAGAACACTCACGTGAGTAGGGAATAGTCTAGTGCAAGGAAGTTTTGAGAATTTGTGGCAACTGAACTCTTACAGGAGGGAGGAGACCTGTGACCAAAGGGAGGAGCAGGTGTTCTGGTTTCAGTGGTCTGAGCAGTCTGATCTGACAGCTTCTTGTCACAACCCTCATGAACAGGTTCTGACATAAGAGGCCTGGGTGGGTCACCAGTTCAGCAGAACACAGTGGGAGGGAGGCTGGACAAGTGGTTAGAAGGAAGTCTGGGGAACATAGCAGTCTTCTTGCTAAAGTCATAGATTTTATCCAGGGCAGGGCTAGGAGAAAAGTAGGATTGAGGTGGAGTTTGGGGGGCATTTAATGATCGTGATTATAAATCGGGCTGCTAATCTCACGGTCAGCAATTCGAAACTACCAGCTGTTCCTATGGGAAAAAGATGAGGCTTTCTGCTCCCATAAAGATTTACAGCCTCGGAAACCCTATACACAGTCGCTATGAGTCAGAACGGACTCCATGGCATATAACAACAACAAGGGACCCTTCGGGGTGTCAAGAAGGCCCAGGTGAGAGACAGGGTGGTCTCGGAGGATGAGAAGGAAGATTTATTAAAGAACAGGAGTTGGTGAGGACCTGGGAGTTCAGAGAAACATTCAGGTCGACAATGAGTTAACACCAGCTCAGAGCAGAGGAAGGGAATTAGCTGCCCCACTTATTCTGTGAGACAGTCACAATGTTGACATTAGACATGGCGAGGGAAATGTGACTCAGGAAACACGGGCACATTTCACTCAGGAAAATAGATTCAAAGACCCGGCACGAGTAACAAATGGAATCCAGCTGTACGGATCAAGAATGCAAGCCCGGACCCACTTGACCTGGCTTCACTGACTCGATGATCAGAGATCAACCCGAAGAAGAAAGAAGAGGGAAAAAAAAAAGTGTCATCTGAAACAATTACATGAACTTGACCTACACCTATAGATACAGTAGCTCAAAAGAGGAAACAAATCCTTACAGCAAGAATCATTCCCACCCCCTCCACACAAAGAGTAGACAGAGATGGGGATGGGCAACTTGGACATTGGCTACCCAAAATGGGGGGGGAGGCTACAAAGGCAAGAAGTGACTGGCTTACAAGCTTTCAAGAGGGAACCTAGATCCAGAAGGCCTGGAGGAAGGTAGAGTCTCCAGTGAGTAGTAACCAATCTGTCTAGGGAGGGCTGATGAAATGAAATGCAGATGGGTCTTTTGTGAAAAATTGTTATCAGGACTGATTGTGAGGGTTGGAAATGCAAAGGTGGACATTGTATAGGAAGGAGGGGAGGGCCCTGGGACCATCAATGGAGAAGAGCAGAGAGCGGGACCCTACCCAGAGAAGCAGTGATGCCTGAGATGGAGATCCAGAGAGGGAGAGTGACTGTGTGCTGATGACGGGGGGTGGGGTGCACAGGCTTGCAGGGTATACCCTTTGGTAGGTTGATGATGTTCTCCATGTAAACTATCACATAATTCACAATAAAAGTTACTTAAAAAAAAGAGAAGAATGCAACCCTGAGTAAGCTCGTTCAAGCTTGGTTGAGCGCTAGACTTGCCCTCCCATCATCTGCCCCTGTAGTGGAGCCGGGTGGCAGGCAGAAGTCATCATCCATTCATTCATGAGAACAGTGCTCAGAGGCTGCTTTGTCATGGTAATGGTGAGGCTTGGAGAGCATCCCCTTTCCAATTGGAGACATGACGACAAAGCTGGACACTTTACTCTCAACTCTAGTCCTCCGTGGCTAGGTCCTCGTCCATGGGCTCAGATGTCTCACCACACTATGAACCAACCTGTCCTTCCTCTTCTCTCTCTCATCTCCAAGTCGACAGGAGTCTATGGAACGTGGTTGAACTCAGCTCATACCTTTATTGCTGCCTTTCCCCCCATCTTCCACTCACCAGTAGACCAAATTAGCTTCCTAATAAAACATGTGCAAGACCCTTGCTGTAGTTGTTAAGTGCCGTCGAGTTGGTTTAGACCCATAGCCACCCTCTATAGGGTTTCCAAGGAGCAGCTGGTGAGCTTGAACCACCACCCGACCTTGTGGTTCAAACAGATTTTGCAGTCCAGTGCATTAACCCACAGTGCCTCACCAGGACTCTGTACAAGACGCTTACGGGGGAATGCATACAACTTTATGGTGAGATGCTACAAAGTGTCACCCTCAGCGGGATGGACTAACACAGTGGCTGTAACAGTGGGGTCAAACAGCAACAACTGTGAGGTTGGCACAGAACCAGGCAGTACTTCATTCTGTTGCGCATAGGATCCCTGTGAGTCGTCACTGACTCAGAGGCAACTATCTGCAACCACAATAGCAAAGAGGCTTTAGTAAGTATAAAAATATACCGCGTCGGTGGGGTCCAGATTGAACATTACCCAGAGGTCCCTTCTACTCATGTGCAGTATAAATTCAGTGCATTTCCAATCAGAAACCCAACCCAGCGCTGTGCGTATTACAAACCCAGCATTGTGATCCCCTTCAAGGAGAAGAGAGCTGCGAACAAGGAAGGGCCTTAGCCTGAGCATGCACACACTCACCAAATTACACTCAGAAAAGTGATATGTAAAGATCAGAGCAGGGAGGGCAGAACTGGGTTACTCAGTATGAAAGGAAAGGAGGAGGGTGCTTGTAAGGAAAATAAAGAAAGAGAGGAAGGATAAAGTCCTGGCTTCAACAGCAGGCAGGTTTATTGAGAGTAAACCTGGGTGGGGATACTCTTAAATCACCAAAGGAGACCAAGAGCCCGTCTGTTCTCTTCCAGACTGGGGTATTTAAAGGCCATGTGGTTTGGGTACAGTTCTGGCGAGTTTACAATGGGCGGGGGTATGGAGATTTTGGGCAGGGATATGGAGATTTTGGGTGGGGGTATGGAGATTTGGGCGGGGGTAGTTGCAATGCCATTGCGTTGATCAGGCGCAAGGTCCTTCAGTGTTGAAGTCAAAGATAAGCGTATAATAAAGGACTATTTTATGCCATTAAAAGGGGCCCTGGTGGCACTATAGGCTAAACACTGAGCTGCTAACAGAAAGACTGGTATTCTAACCTCCCAGCTGCTCCTTGGAAGAAGAATGAGGCAGTCTGCTTCCTTAAAGATTTACAGCCTTCAGCAACACCAGAGATGGAGGCAGAGATGCACAAGGGGAGAGACAGAGCAGCTGAGGATTCCAGATTCATGGAAAGAGAAAGGCTGTGTGCTGGTGGCCAGGAGGCAGGTTTGCAGAATGTGCCCTTGAGTTGTTTAAATGATACTATAGTCCTGAGTGTTTTTGTGTACATCAAAAACAAACAAACAAACAAAAAAACAACCCAATAAACAGGGACTAGAAGCACATACTGTTGAATAATGTTGCATGGAAGGGATTGTAATCATTGCAATGAAACGAAATATGATAGGATGAGTGCAAAATGGGTCGCTCTGAGTCCGACTCCACTCGAGGTCAGTGGTAGGCTACGCCAGCACATCTACAAAAAAGCAAGAATTGTTTCCCAGGGAAACGGACCCATCCTTGCTGTTCTGTGAGCAGTTTACATTGATACACCCTTGTGAGGGCAAAAAATTGCCAATTGCATAGCTTTTAAATGCCTTCGAGTCAGTTCTAACTCCTAGAGACCCTATATCATGTTTCTCTGATTTTAAAAATCTCTTTGGGAGCGGAAAGCCTCACCTTTCTCTCAGAGAAGGCTGGTGGACTCAAACTCCAGACCTTGTGGTTTGCAGTCCAGTGCTTACTGTATGGAATCACTGTGCTCCCTATTATTTATATTTTATATATTGTTGTTGTTAAGTGCCGTTGAGTAGGTTCTGACTCATAGGCCACCCTGTATAGATAGGGTTTCAGAGGAGTGGCTGGTGAGTTCGAACCACTGACCTTGCGGTTCAAATCAACCTTGAGGTCGAGTACTTATCGTATGGCACCACACCAGGACTCTGTTTTATATATTGGAAACTATTTATATATGTTTTATATATTGTTGTTGTTGTTATGTGCCACCGAGTCGTTTCCGACCCATAGTGACCCTGTATAGGGTTTCCGAGGGTGTAAATCTTAATGGGAGTAGAAAGCCTCATCTTTCTCCTGCAGTGCAGCTGGTAGTTTCGAACCACTGACCTTAAGGTTCGCAGCCCGATTCGTAACCACTACGCTACCAGAGAAGTTATTTATTTATTAGAAGTTATATGCTGTGGTCTAGTCGCTGTTCTGAACATGATCCAAAAGAGAAAATGCAGGACATTCATCACCATGCTACTGTAACGTTGAAAGTCGGAGAAATAAAATCAAAACAGAACTGGGTGTCCAGCAGCAGGTTTGAAGTCTGGCTCTGCCCCAACTTCTCTGGGCTTGCATTTTCTCAGGGGGAGGACGTGTGCCTAGCACTCAGCTCACGGCCTCCTCAAAGCCATTCCCAACTCACCACTCAGTTGCCATCAAGTTGACTCTGACTCACGGCACCCCATGGGTGTCAGAGTTGGCTGTGCTCCACAGGGCTCTCAGGAAGCAGATTGTTTTTTTGGAGGGGTTGATTTTCCAGAAGTAGATTATGGGGTCTTTTCATTCAAACCGCCAGTCTCTTCATTAATAGGTAAGCACTTTACCATGTGCGTCACTCAGGGACCCCTCTGTTCAACTAAAAACCCAAACAACAAACCTGCAAGGCAGAGTAGGCCCTGTACATTTCCTAGGCTGTCATCTTTCCAGGAGAGGGCCACATCTGTCTCCCACGGAGTGACCGGTGGGTTAAAACAGCTGACCTTTCAGTTAGCAGCCAAGCACTTTAAAGACTGTGCCACCTGGGATCCTTGGCTCAATTCTGACTCAGTGACCCCACAGGAAAGGAGAGCTCACAGTGAGCCTACAGGACAGGAGGACTCATGGTGACCCCATGGGACAGGAGAGCTCACAGTGAGCCTACGGGACAGGAGGACTCACGGTGAGCCTATGGGATAGGAGGACACACGGTGACCCCAAGGGACAGGAAAACTCACAGTAACCCCACAGGACAGGAGAGCTCAGTGACCCCATGGGACAGGAGAGCTCACAGTGAGCCTACGGGACAGGAGGACTCACGGTGAGCCTATGGGATAGGAGGACACACGGTGACCCCAAGGGACAGGAAAACTCACAGTAACCCCACAGGACAGGAGAGCTCAGTGACCCCATGGGACAGGAGAGCTCACAGTGATCCTACGGGACAGGAGGACTTACAGTGACCATGGTGACCCCACGGGGCAGAAAGACTCACGGTGACCCCACAGGACAGGAGAGCTCACAGTGACCCTATGGGACAGTAGGGCTCACAATTACCCCACGGGACAGGAGCACTCACAGTGACCACGGTGACCCCATGGGACAAGAGCGCTCACAGTGACCCCACGGGACAGGAGAACTGCTCCTTAGAGTTTTGGAGACTGGAAATCTTTACTAGAACAGACAGGGAATATTTACTGGAGCAACTGGTGATCTTGAAGGGTGAGTTTCCTTCTTCCCCTATACCCTCCTAAGGCTGACCAAAGGGCCTGGCCACCAACCACATCCCCTGTCTCTGGGTCCCCTTTGTCTGTCCTTAGGACTCCCTGCTCTCTCTTCAGTCAGCCTACACCCCTACAAGCACCTACCTCTGAGTCCTCTTCTGAGTGGACCCCAGCCAGGGCCAGCTGTCACACTCTTCAGGGCAGGAATGACCCCTGTCCCCACCCTGCACTTCGGGGCCTGTAGCAGAGGTTGTCCTTCCTGCAGCTGTTGCCCACCCCCACTCCTGCCAGTGGGCTCAGCTCCCACCCCCACAGCTCGGGCTGTCTGGCGCGGCATGGGGGTCCTGAGAGATGGCCTTTGTCTCCCAGCATCCTGAGCTCCCATGAAGTAGTGGACTGCTGTCTTTCATGATGGCTGGGCGGGAGCCCTGTGAGGTGGACAGTCCACCCACAGAGGCAGGTTAGGGACGCCTGCACTGCCTGAGCCCTGAGGGAATGCTCCTTGTCCTTAGACTCCCCACCTGCTCTGGAGTGCACCTGGTGAGCCCTGAATATGTGTAGCAATGAGAGCAGAAAGGAGCAAGCTTGGCTTTTCTTTGATCTTTTTTTTTTGTCACCCAGCATCAAGCAGACACAAGTAGGATTCTGGTCTGGTAGATATTTTCAGGGTCTCTCCTTCTGTGCCCTGAGCCTCCACAGAGACAGCTGGGGTCTAGCAGGAACGCACTTAGGAACCAGGATTGAGGCCCTCTGCCCAGGTGCCGCGACGTGCAGCCTCATCACTTCATCCTCACCAGTGCCTACGAAGTCAGGCCACCTGTCCAATGCCACACAGCTAGTGAGGAGTGTTGTTGTCTGGTGCCGTCGAGTCGGTATTGATTCATAGTGACCCTATGCACAACAGAACGAAACACTGCCCAGTACTGGGCCAACCTCACAATTGTTGCCACACTTGAGCCCATTGACGCTGCCATTTTGTCAATCCATCTCATTGGGGGTCTTCCTCTTTTTCTCCGACCCTCCACCTTCCCAAACATGATATCCTTCTCCAGCAACTGGTCCCTCCTGACAATACGTCCAAAGTATGAGAGACAAAGTTTGGCCATCCTGGCCTCCATGGAGCACTCTGGCTGCACTTCTTCCAAAACAGATATGTTGGTTCTATGGGCAGCCCATGGCACTTTCAACATTCTCCTCCAACACCATAACTCAAATGCATCAATTCTTCTACGGTCTTCTTTATTCACTGTCCAGCTTTTGCTTGCGTATTATTGAAAATACCACGGTTTCGGTCAAAGTGTACCTTAGTCCTCAAGCTGACTAAGTAAGGAGTAGGGCCTAGAAACCCAAGTGCGTTCTGCTCAGCATCTAGCTGAATCAGAGTGAGGTGTAGCGAGAAAAGCAGAAGGAGGTCCCAGTGGTAGAATGGGAAGTGAATGGTGGCTACCCAAAGGTCAAGGTGTGGACTCACCCAGCAGGTTCCAAAGAGCTTCCAAAAAGTGCAAACTAAGCCCATTGTCTTCGTGTCAGTTCCAACCCACAGCTAGACTGCAAATCTTTACGGGAGCAGACAGTCTTCTCTCTCTCTCCCCCATGGAGCAGCTGGTGGGTTTGAACTGCCTACCTTGCAGCTAGCTGTGCAGTGCCTAACGCACAGCACCACCACGGCTCCCTCATGGCGACACTATAGGACAGAACCAAACTGCTGTGGTTTTCAAGTTTGAAGGTTTCCCAGGCTGTAAAGCTTTAGGCAAGCAGACTGCCACACCTTTCTCCCTTGGAAACCCCCAAGCTTTTGTTTAGCACTTAACCACTGCTCCACCAGGGCTCCTTCCCGTAAAGAGTGTGGCCTAGTAAACAGTGTGGGGCAGTACTACTTTGGCACATGGGGTTGCTATGAGCCCAAGACGACTCAGTGGCATGCAGCAACAATGAAGCCACGACCCACACCCACTGTTGATTCTGACCCCTATAAACGGCTCCTTAGGGTTCCCAAGACTGTAAATCTTTACAGAAGCAGACACAGTCCTCTTCCCCCTGAGGAGTGTCTGGTAGGTTTAAACCACCAATCTTTCAGTTAGCAGTCTTAACACTGAATCCACGGCACCACCAGGCCTCCTTAACTACACTAGAAGCAAAGAACTTGAGAGCTGCACAGGACAGGTCCTGGAGAAGTCAAAATGGTACCAGTAACAGCAGCTCATTACTGGTCAAGACCACGAGACCCAGGGCTCCGGCTGCCCGCAGAGCAAGGCTCCAAGCAGAGGTACGAGGCCAGCAATGCAGGAGCGCATCAAATCCCAAGCTGCTCCGCCTTTTCCTCTTCCGCTTGTTGGGTCAGCTTCCTCTTCGGGCCGTCTTTGGCCCCCTTGCTGCCCGTGGCTTTCTCACAAAGGTGAAGGGTGTTACAGAGCGGTCCTGAGACAGACTCAGGCTGGGGCCTCCACAGTCCCTCTGTCGCCACATACCTGGCCAGCGAGGCCTGGTGATGACCTCATCCCACCATTTAGCGTCAGACAGCTCTTCTGCTCCAGAAACAACCTGTTTGCTTTACTATGGCGTCCGTGCTGATTTCAGACACCACATGCTGCTTCTTTGCCCTTGAGGTAGGCCAATAAATATGTCCTGTTAGGAACGTGATGGTCACACCCCAGACTATGGGATTAGAACCTAGGCCGCCTTGTCAATCCATCGAGGAATTTAGGTTAAGACACGTAGCAGAGTCAGTTTACAATCACCCCCCACCCCAAACCCAAACCCAATCCTGTGGAGTGGATTTAGAGTCATAGTAACCCCCTAGGGCTATATAGTGACCCAGTCCTGGTGTGGCGTAGTGGTTACAAATCGGGCTGCTAACCTCAAGGTTGGGAGACAGATGAGGCTTTCAGGCTTTCTGCTCGCGTAAAGATTTGCAGCCTCGGAAACCCTGTGCAGGGTCACTATGAGTCGGAACCGACTCCACGGTACTTAACAACAACAGGGCTGTATAGTGACCCTCTAGGAGTCCTGGTGTAGCGCATATGGGTTAATGCGCCAGACTGCTGCAAAGCCGTTTGAACTGCAAGGTTGGCAGTTCAAGCTCACCAGCTGCTCCTCGGAAACCTTGTACAGGGTCGCTCTGGGTGGGAACCGACTCAACGACACTTAACAACAACAGGGCTACAGAGTGACCGTCTAGGGCTATATAATAACCCTCTAGGGCAGAGGAGAGCTACCCCCTAGGGTTTCCGAGGTTATAAATCTTTATGGGAGCAGACAGCCTCATCTTTCTCCCTCAGGGAAGTGGATGGGTTCAAACCGCTAACCTTTCCGTTAGCAGCCTAATGTTGAACCTGCTGCTTTTAACCCATGTATAAATTACAGAATGAATTTCGAGTAGGACACGGCAATGCGAATTGTTAGGTTGGTTTTACCCCACTCCCAGAGTCCCTGGGTGGTGAGCTCAGTGAGCACGTGGGCGGCTGGAGACTTGCGCTCACCCAGAGGACCTCAGAAGACAGTCCTGGGGATGGATTTAGGAAAATTCCGCCACTGAAGGGCCGCTGGAGCACAATTCTGCTCTGACCACAAGGAGGCGCCATGAGTCCTAGTGGACTGGACAGCAGCTGGTCTGTGCCCCCGCCCTAGTTCTGAGGGCCATGATGCACAGGAATTGGAATGGCGGAGGCTCACAGAGGAAAAGTGATTTTCAGTGCAGCTCAGAAAATAGTAAGCTCCTCTGTGCCAGGGCTGGGATGCCAGCTGCAGCTGAAAGTATGGCCGGCAGACATTCCCGCAACACTCACTCCACAAAGCTGGCGGTTCAAACTCACCAGCTGGTCCTTGGAAACCCTATACAGGTTCACTGCGAGTTGGAGCCGACTGGACAGCACTTAACAACAATGTGATGGCTGAAGCTACAGTTGCCTTGGTAAGGCCACACCAAATGATTTCGAAGGCTTTATACAGCCCCTAGGCTGGAGGTTTCTAGACAGATGAAACCTGGCAGAGGATGGGCACAGGGAAAGAGGGCGGGGTGGACCAAGAAGTGTTGACTTTGGCAAGGGAGAAGCCGCAAAGGGTCTTATGAACCTTGTAAGAAGTTCCAGAGTTTACTCTAAGTAAAGCACGTGTTTTAAGCAAGGGGACTGTATGACTGCCGTGGCTTTGGGGAGAATTCCCACTGAGTGAGAGACCCCTGTAGTGATACAAGGACGTACAGAAGTGGTTCTAGGTGTTTACCTGAGCAGGTTAACACAGACCATCGGAGCTTACAAAGACCCCAGAAACAGGAGCTAACACTTAACCCCAATCAGAGATGGGGAACCAGGAGGACCCCACAGAGGGGCATGACCTGGGGACCGGAACATAGTGACCCCAACAACACATCGACATGAAGCACCGAATGACCAAACACCCCAAAGTTGGTCCCCACCTCCCCCCGACTCAAGACCTTGCAAATCCGATGGAAGGAACCTTGTTTCCCCCTAGAAGTCCCATTTACCAGGGAGTCCGGGAAATGTTGTTTTACCGTCTGTCTCTGCAGTCCTGCAAGATGCGCGGCCCCAAGGATGGGAGGCTGGCTGTCCCCTATCACGGTGTCCTGGACTCAACTGAGAGATGAATTTGCTGTGTTTGAGAAACATCCCGCACAGCGAGGGGTCACCATGGTCCAGAGAGGACTCATGGACGTTCCAGGTTAAATGAAAGCCCATTAACTGAAGAATGAACTTGGGCTAGAATTTTTCTAGAGAAAAAGTCCCAAAGCACAACCCATCAATTAGTTGTATCGATGCCACATCAAACCACGCTCAGCAATGGGAACAAGCGTGAAATAGACACATTATGCTACTAAAAAGCTCTCGTTAGCACAGTGGTTACGAGTCGGGCTGCTAACCTCAAGGTCAGCAGTTCGAAACTACCAGCCGTTCCGTGGGAGAAAGATGGGGCTTTCTGATCCCATAAAGATTTCCAGCCTCGGAAAACCTATACAGGGTCACTATGAGTCATAATCAATCCATGGCACATAACCCCCATCCCCTAGCATGCTACTAGAAGAGCATGGTGGCTCTGTAGTATAAGCATTGAACTGTGAACTACAAGGTTGGCGGTTCAATCCTACCAGCCACTCTGGGGGGGGGTACAGTGGGGGGGTTGGGAAGGATTAGACTTCCTGCTTCTGCAGAGATTTACAGCCTCTGAAACCCTACACATGGTCAGTCACTATGAGTTGGAATTACTTGACAGTACTTAACAACGCTACTAAAAGAGAGGAGGTGAGTGAAGCCGAGAAGGTGGTGGTGGTATGCCGTGGAGTTGGTTCCAACTCATAGTGACCGACCCTGTATAGGGTTTCTGAGGCTGTGAATCCTTACGGGAGCAGAAAGTCTCTTCTTTCTCCCACCTGGTTTCGAACTGCTAACCATGAGGTTAACAGCCCGACTTGTAACCACTAGGTTACCAGAGCTCCTTAACACGGTCAATAGGAAAAGAAATGACAGGCCCAGAGAGGAGAGCCAATAGGGAGATGCTGGGAGACAAGACACAAAAGGAGGGAGAGCCGGGAGTGTGGAAGACAGATCACCAGGGACAGGACTGCACAGGGAGACAGCTGCAGTCCAGTGAGACAAGGAGACGGAGGAGTCTGTCTCCTTCCTGACTGTGCCGAGGAAGTCTGCTTAGACCAAACCAAACCGACCTGTTGAGTTAATTCCCACTCACAGCGACCCCAGAGGATTTCAGAGGCTGTAAATCTCTACGGAAGCAGATAGCCTCCTCTTTCTCCTAAGGAGCAGCTAACCTTTCAGTTAGCAGCCAAGCGCTTATCTGCTGCACCACCAGGGCGCCCTCGTGCTCTCTGCTTGGTTCACACTGCAGGCTGTGCTGAGGAGCTTCGGTACCTGTCACTGCACAACCCCTGCCATGTGACCCATGCACTCCAGCTTCCAGCCTCAAAGATGAGCTCTGACTTTACTCACTTGCTTACAGTTTAACAGCTAAATATCTGTTTCAACTCTTCATTCTTCCTCCTGCCTTACCCACCCACCCACCAGTTGACGAGCGGACCCCACCTCATGGCATGCCCATGTGTGACAGAGAACTGTGCTCCAAAAAGTTGTTGTTAAGTGCTGTGGGTTTGGTTCTGACTCATAGTGGCCCAGTATAGGATTTCCCAGGAGCAGCTGCTGGGTTCGAACAGCCAACCTTATGGTTTGCAGTCCGGTGTTGATCCTACAGCGCCACACCAGGGTTTTTAATGACTGCTTTTTCAGAACGTCAGTTCTTTCTTCCAAGGTGTTTTTGGGACCCCTGCCTTGCCCTGTAACCAGAGTTAACGGTATCATAGGCATCTTCCCATCCCTTTCTTCATGCCCATATCACACACACACACACACACACACACTCACACACTCACACACTCACAATGGTGTTTTTTTCACCCTTGATTTTTATTATTCTAACTTTTTATTGTGATTGGGTGAATTGATTTTCCAGTCAGCAATTCACACACCTTTTGTTTCTGCTCACTGATCGCAATCCCCACAACAGAGCATCACTCATTCCACAGCCTCCCTGGGTTCTGCCCACTTCCTTCTTTCCTACCCTTTCTGTATGTTGTCTTCAGGTAAACGCTACCATTTTGATCCCAAATGGTTCATGATTCTGATGTGTGCATACCTCATTGGTGTGACTGCTCTTTCTGTATGTTGTCTTCGGGTAAACGCTACCATTTTGATCCCAAATGGTTCATGATTCTGATGTGTGCATACCTCATTGGTGTGACTGCTCCCCTTAGAGACCTGTCTGTTGATGACTCTCCAGTGTGCACACCTCACTGGTGTGACTGCTCCCCTTAGAGACCTGTCTGTT
>NW_006408543.1:7922049-7922340 GCF_000296735.1 Chrysochloris asiatica
TTAGAGACCTGTCTGTTGATGACTCTCCAGTGTGCACACCTCACTGGTGTGACTGCTCCCCTTAGAGACCTGTCTGTTGATGACTCTCCAGTGTGTACACCTCACTGGTGTGACTGCACCCCTTAGAGACCTGTTGATTACTCTCCAGTGTGTACACCTCACTGGTGTGAATGCTCCCCTTAGAGACCTGTTGATTACTCTCCAGTGTGTACACCTCACTGGTGTGACTGCTCCCCTTAGAGACCTGTCTGTTGATGACTCTCCAGTGTGTACACCTCACTGGTGTGACTG
>NW_006408543.1:7922440-7939963 GCF_000296735.1 Chrysochloris asiatica
TTAGAGACCTGTCTGTTGATGACTCTCCAGTGTGTACACCTCACTGGTGTGACTGCTCCCCTTAGAGACCTGTCTGTTGATGACTCTCCAGTGTGCACACCTCATTGGTGTGAATGCTCCCCTTAGACACCTGTCTGTTGATGAATCTCCAGTGTGCACACCTCATTGATGTGAATGCTCCCCTTAGACACCTGTCTGTTGTTTGGCTGACGATTGAGCCATGGGGAGAGTTCAGTTCCAGATCTGCAGGGGGACTGAGGGCCAGAGTCCCAAGTTCCCCTATTCTCTAACCATTCAGTAAGCCTGGTCTTTTTTTTTTTTTTTTTTAATCCTGAGGTTTTTTTAGTGGAAGGGGTTAAGAAAACAAATGGCTCATACTTTGTAAATTGATGCCTTCTCATGCTAGTGGGTAGCAACTTCACTGGTTCCTGTTAAATGCTTCATATTATTCCACATGATGGACACACCCTCCCCTGCTGATGGGCCTTGCGTTTGCTCCATTTTTGAGCAGGTACAAAGTGAGTCCTGGTGGTACGCTGTAGGATAAGCACTGGACTGCTAACTGAAAGGTCAGTAGTTCAAACCCACCAGCCACTCTTTGAAAGCCTATACAGGGTCACTATGCATCAGAACCAACTCTACAGCAGTGAACAACAACAAAG
The DNA here is from genome assembly GCF_000296735.1 of Chrysochloris asiatica. Lineage (NCBI taxonomy): Eukaryota > Metazoa > Chordata > Mammalia > Afrosoricida > Chrysochloridae > Chrysochloris > Chrysochloris asiatica. The sequence goes on from NW_006408543.1 coordinate 7,923,103, forward strand.
TGTGTCAACCAACAAGTGGGATTGTTGTTCACTGATGTTGAGTTGGTTCTGACTCATAGTGACTCTGTATAGGGTTTCCAAGGAGCAGCTGGTGGGTCTAAACTGCCGACCTTGTGGTTCAGCAGTCCATTGCTGATCCTACAAGGCCACACCAGGAGTCCAAAAGAGGGACACCAACCTAGTGGTGACTTATTTATCTGAACAGTGCCCCCACCTTGGGAGGATGACAATCTGGTGGCAAGCAACATTCCAAATGACAACTGGAAGCCGTGCGTGACACAGATACCATGGTGCTCAGTGGAGCCCAGCTGTTCCAGTAGGAGAGCTGAGCTGGCAGGAATGCTGGGGGATGGGGGAGGGGGAGCATTTGAGGGAGACCCTGGAGGCGTGGGGAGTGAGATCTGAGACCATCTGAGACCATCTAGATGAAAGGTATGGCCACGGAGGAACAAGGTACACTGGGCCATGGTGGTTGACAAGGTTTGGCTGACAGAGTAGCGCCTGGGGGCAGGCTTTTGAGAAAACCAGGACCAAAGAGCTGACCTCGGGCTGGCCTGATGGGGACTCACGGCAGCAAAGCCTTCAGCTAGGATGAGAGCAGAAATGCCCTCTCAGTTCAACACGCAGTTCAACAAGGACCTCCAGTGGCTGGACTAAACCAGCCTCTTCCCACTCAAATTCTAGTGAACTGTACACACCACTTCCTCCCACCTTGAAAAACAGAAGTTTGAGCAGGCTTTTTGCTGACCTTTGGGCACCTGGCCGGCTGGCTGCCATAGGATGGTACTGGTTACTACCTAGTGAACTGATTTAGTTGCTCTTTTTGCCTTTCGTGTGCTTCACTGCAGGCAACCGAACATTCCGACACAGCACAGCAAATACAACAAAGAAATGGCTCCCTTTGAATTATCGTCTCAGGGAAGAGCGTTCAATCCACCATGGACGCTAGGAGAGAATACAGCTCCTTAGAAGAGAGGGTGGCGAGACTTTGTCTCATGCACTTTGGACATGTGAGATCAGGAGGGGCCAGACCCTGGAGGATCAGGGGAGAAGACCCTCAAGGAGATGGCCCGACCCACAGCTACAATGAGGGGCTTGGGCAGACCAGTGATTGTGAGGACGGTGCAGAGCCGGGCAGTGTTGCACTAGGTTGTACAGAGGGTTGCTGAGTCAGAACCGACTTGAGGGTCCGTAACAACATAGGAATCCAGGGATACGGGAATTATCTCCAGTAGATGGTTCCAGAATGGAGAAGGGCAAATTCAAGGGGAATACACAGGTGCTAAAAACTTGAAGTTCAAGGCCTAACTCCTTAGGAAGGAAATAAAAGGAAGAGCGAGCCCTTGAATTCAGTTAACCCCCGTCACTATTACGGTTTAAACTGGGAAGCCACCTTCCTTCTCCTGGGGAGAGATTACAATTGGCTAAAGTATCCACAAAACCTGATACAAATGGGAAATGGTCAAAGAAAAGGAGCACAAATTCAAAATCAGTCTGGGCTTCCACAAGCTTTTCTTTGTTTTATTTATTTTTTTCTGATTATAAAATACATGTGACTATGACAAAGTTATAAAAGAAAAACGAACTCAAAATTCTCGTTCCCAGAAGCAAACCACGTTTATGTTTTGCTATACTTACCCGCCATTGTTTTCCTATCTTCTCCCCCCCCCAAATTGAGATTATTACCTACAAATATCATACATTTTTGCTTAGCATTTTACAAAGCATTTTCATGTTATTAAAGTAATTCATAAAGTTCACAGCTTTAGACTGTTCCATGGATGGGCCACAATATTACTCTTCAGACATACACAAGTCACCCCCACTTTAGCACCCTGTCCCTCTCCTCCCTCCTGGGCAGAAGGGCTCACACTGAGTCTGATGGGTGTCAAAGGTTCCACAGGAATGGGTTTGCAGAACAGCTCACGGGAGGAACTCAACCAAGCCCAGGAAAGCTTATTCTAGTGCAAATTCGAGTGAAGTAAAACAGGTATTAACAAATGGTCCGACTCTGTGATGGGCTTCAAAACAGTATCCTTACCTTACTGTGATGTTAAAGATGTTTTATTATATCTGAAGTGTCTGTTTTAATGCACAGAAAGTTATACTAAGGCAAACATTTGATTGCCTAACTGTTCTGAGTTATGTACACTTAAAGACAGATGTAGGCAGAGTCCTGATGTGGCGCTGTGGGTTAATGAATGCACTGGACTGCAAAACTATCTGAACTGCAATGTCAGTGGTTCAAGCTCAGCAGTTAGTCCTTGGAAACTCTATACAGGGTCACTATGGGTCGGAACCAACTCTATGGCACATGTATATGCACACACACGTATATGGTGTCTGTGCAATGTTCAAATCATATAGCATCCTATTTCACAGAATGTCTCACCAGCTGCTCCTTGGAAACCCTATACAGGGTCGCTATGGGTCGGAATCAACTCAACGGCACTCAACAACAATCCTGGATGTGAAGTGACATGAGACTATGGTAGAATTCTTCATGAATCTTGGCAGCATGAACTCACTGCTGGAGGTGGCTACTGGGTCCCTTCGTGAACTCTACATCTGGAGCTCAACAGATGTAAAGAGGGCTGAGTTGAGCCTTTGTGGTTGGAAAAGATGTGTGTTAAGTCTGAAAAATACCCCAATCTGCCTGCAGCACACACAGTGCTGGGAGCAGCTAATGGCTGGATTAGCACCTCAGCCACTAAGGTATTATTTGACGGGAAATGTTTTTTAATGGACTCCTTTGTTGAGCTACTTGTAACGGGATTTGACTTGTCTTCCCATTTGCTAGCAAAGAGCTGAGTTGGAATCTCCTTGCTGGCATACAACTTGAGATATTTGGTGCTGTCAAGTTGATTCCAACTCCCAGTGACCCTATATACAACAGAACAAACACTGCCCCATTCTGTACCATCCTCACAATCACTCTAACGCTTGAGAGGGCTAGTGAAAGACTGTGCCCACGAGTCAGACTCCGAATAGCTTTCCCAAGCATAAAGTACAAAAAAAGCTTACCTTAGCTTTTCATTGGTGTTAAGTGCCATCACGTTGGTTCTGACTCACAGTGACCCTGTATAGGGCTTCCAAGGAGTGGCTGGTGGGTTTGAACCACCAACCTAACGGTTCAAATTGACCCTCCAGTTCAGTGCATTATCGTGCAATGCCAATAAATAACTAGAAATAGATATTACTTTTATGAAGTTTGAGACAAACAATATTCTCTTTTCTTTAAACTCATTTTTTTCCATTGTGCTTGTAACAATTTTCAAGACTTATATCTAGTTTCCAGAGTCCTGGTGTGACGCTGTGGGATAAAGCACAGGATCGCAAGGTTGGTTTGAATCACAAGGTCAGTGGTTCAAACTTAACAGCTGCTCCTTGGAAACCCTATACAGGATTTGAGTCACTATGAGTCGGAACCAACTCGAGGGCACCTAACAACAGCCTCTGATTTCCTGACATTGTTCTTATTTGCATGCATTTGTGGAAATTTATTTCACCCAAAAAATCTTAAGGACAAGCCAGGTAAACTTCAGAGTTTCCTGGGAGTTTGATTACTTTAAGCCTCAGAGGACCTGGTTTGTCCCAGTGAACAGGAAGCACTGTCCCACCCCCATTAAGTAACTTTTCATCTAACATTTTGTTTGTTCCAGGCCCCGAGTGCTCAGAACCATGGAGAGCTACGACGACGCCAGGGCACCCCGACCTCCTCCTCCAGGAGAGCTCTCGTCTTAGTTCCCCTGGCTGCCATCACAGAAACACCATGTGACAGTTAAGGTCTTGGATCAACTTGGCTGGGCCTGGCTTCTCAGTAGCTAAGACGTAGCATTCCCCTGTAGTGTTGTTGTTGGTAAGTGCCGCTGAGTCAGCTCCCACTCACAGCGACCCTGGATAGGATTCTCCAAGGAGCGGCTAGTGGGTTTGAACTGCCAACTTTGTGGTTCACAGTCCAGTATTGATCCTAGGGCACACCACAAGTCCAAGCCCCATGATTTAATATAATCACCTCCCTCATGATGTGATGTGATGATCCTCATTTCTATTTTAATGAGGCAATCGACAGGGTTAGGCTATATCCTGAATCCATCTCTTTTGGGATATAGACACTTAACAGACAAACAGAGCTGAGAGGGGCTCACTATCACCCAAGAAGAAGAGTCAGGAGTAGAGTAAGTATGTCCTTTGTTTGTACCTAGTGTCCTCCCTACACTCCAGATGTATGGAGAGCTTCAAGGAATGCTGAGCCTACAGATGCTGAAAGGAGACAGTAAACGTTCTCCAGAGTCAGAGCTCTGAATTCGGACGTCTAGCCTCCTCCTGGGAGAGAACAAATTTCTGTGTGTCAAAGTCTTTTAAGACATCTGAGAACAGAGAGGCTTTAAAGAACAGACATTCATTTCCTCACAGCTCAGGAGGCTAGGAGTATGGCCCCAGTGGTTCTCCTTCAGTTCTTGGGCCATCTGATCTTTCCCTATTTGTGGTTTTGTTTCTCTTTTTACACCTCAGAAAGGCGTGGGCCTCATTGACACACAACAAGAAAATCCTACTGCCAAATGGGATTATATGCCCAGGTATACAGGTTTTGATTCCAACATGTTTGTGGGAGAGACATGGGATGACACAATTTAATCTGTTTACAGATCCCAACCCAAATAAACTATCAATGAGTAATAACATAAAAGAACAGGCCAGGAGCAACCAGTTCGGAGTATCGTGTGCTGTGAGGATGAGGAAGTGGAAGACTGGGAAGCCATCAAGTCTGAGTGGAAGAACCAGGGAGGCCAGGAGTCAGATCTGACCCGGAACTGGATGAAGCGGTGTGTGGTTACGCAAAACATATTTCAGAATGAAGGGAACATAAGAAAAAGGCCTAAGAAATGAAGGGGCTTGCTGTTCACTGAGAGAACTGTGAGACTTGAATCAGGAGGACACAGCAAGAGGGAAGGAGAAAACCTGTAATAGACGAAGATGTTTATTTAGCACCTGAGTTGGCACGTAACAAGATGCCAGGGGAGTTATACGTAGTATGTCAATCAAAATTTTCAACAATTTTGCACAGTAATATTCCTGTTTTACAGATGAGGAAACTGGCTCAACGAGACTAAGAAACTTACCTAAGATCATGTGATTAGCAAACAGCAGAAACACACAAATCCAGATGTCTGACCTTAATGTGTTACTTTCTCTGCTCTTCCATGTGTCCTTAGAAGCCAGCCAAGAACTCTGGACTTTAGGGAACAGATGAGGACAGAGGCAATATCTTCAGGTACTTCCTCTCAATTGGGGTCACTGTGTGTCCAACCCTGGCTGGCCCTGGTTGTCACCATCCCCTCGAAGGTGACACGGTTTTGAAGGAAAGCACACCTGTTTCCGGCATCTTCGCTATAACCTGAGCAGTCAGAGTACTGTGAACACGCTCCTGCAAGGAGAGCTCCGTGGGACGGACACCACCTGACCTTCTGGAAGAAGACAAGGAGAGAGGAGAGAGGGACATACTGAAAGCGAACGTAGGAGCGATCCAGGGCATCACCAGGAGGGAACAGGACGGACAGGAAACAAGGCCGGAATGTGTGGGAATGAATGTCCTCCTGAGGGCCCGTCCACCCCACGCCGCTGGAATGTGTGGGAGCGAATGTCCTCCTGAGGGCCGGTCCACCCCACGCCACTGGAATGTGTGGGAATGAATGTCCTCCTGAGGGCCCGTCCACCCCACGCCGCTGGAATGTGTGGGAGTGAATGTCCTCCTGAGGGCTGGTCACTCCACACCGCTGGAATGTGTGGGAGTGAATGTGCTCCTGAGGGCCGGTCCACCCCACGCTGCTGGAACGTGTGAGAGTGAATGTCCTCCTGAGGGCCCGTCCACCCCACGCCGCTGGAATGTGTGGGAGCGAATGTCCTCCTGAGGGCCCGTCCACCCCACGCCGCTGGAACGTGTGAGAATGAATGTCCTCCTGAGGGCCCGTCCACCCCACGCCGCTGGAATGTATGGGAGCGAATGTCCTCCTGAGGGCTGGTCCACCCCACGCCGCTGGAATGTGTGGGAGTGAATGTCCTCCTGAGGGCCCGTCCACCCCATGCTGCTGGAATGTGTGGGACTGAATGCCCTCCTGAGGGCCCGTCCACTCCACGCCGCTGGAAGCCAGTGGAGCAGGAGATGAGGGCGAAGCTGCAAGGCAGAGAGAGAGGCAGGTGTGCCTTGAGGAAGGCTGGAGGCAGGTAGAGCGCTGTGGGGCTTGGGAGACAGAGGACCACAGTAGGGAGAGAGAAGGGGGTGGTTGAAGAGCACACATTGGGGACCAGGGGCCTAGCAGAGTCCAAGAGGAGCCCAGGTTTTGGTCTTGGGTACCGAGGTGGAGAGGCAGCAGGTCTGCACAGAGGGCAAGTTAGGGAGAGCTCAGACCCGGGGAGTGCAGAAGGGTGTCTGCGGACGCGGAATCAGAGCTCTGGGGAAGAGTCACTACGGCACTCAGCAATCTGAGCTCTAAGGAGTCCCCAGAGATGTGGCGACTGACTGCAGTGTGGGAGCCTGGGAGGGGAAGACGAGTGAAGACAGAATGAGGTGTTTAGTTTAATACATAGTACTGCACCAAGGCCTTTAAAACACACACACACATTTCACATCAATTACTGTAATAAAAGTGTTTACCAACAAAACGTGAAAAAGCATGGTCAGCACAGGGGTGGCAGGTCCTGCCTGGGGAGAGAACGCGGCAAGCAAGGCCAGATAGGCAGCAGGGTGGGGAGATGCCGTCAAGTATGAGAGAGGAGCAGTAAGCAGTAGCAACCTTGGCTTGTCTGGGTGCCACACAACAGGCTGAGGGGAGGCTGAGGGGAGACAGGACACAGGGCCGGATGAAGGCACAATGACAAAGATGGATGGGGTTCAGCTGAGAACGAAAGAGGCGGCAGTGGGCAGAGGGAGACACAGGGTTAAGTGAGCCTATTTTTAACGGTCAGGAAAGATGTAAAGAAGAGAGCCAGTGGTAAGAACTGGATGGTCCACAGGAGGAATGGTACAACAGGACTCAGAGGACGAGGGAAGGGCGTGCACACAAGTAAGGCCAGGAGCAGCATGCTGCTTCATCAGTAAACACCAGGTAGCAACATGGAGAGACATTTGAGGAAATATACTCAGATTGTGGCAGTCTTCTGGGTGCAGGCAGCAGTGTAACTGGGCTGTAGTTACTAGGTTCCGACTCACAGGGACCCCACATACGACAGAACCAAACACTGTCCACCCAGTCCTTTACTATCCTCACAGCTGTCCCCACGTCTGAGACCACTGTGCCAATCCATCTCGGACAGTCTTCCTCGTTTTCTGCTGAGCCTCCACTTTGTAATCAGACTACCAGAGGGAAATGGGAAGAAGGTGGACACAAGCATTGTCAGGGGCTTGGAGAAAAGTAGTTTGGAGAATTTGGTGGTGGTGGCAGGGTTGACTTCTTGCTGTTGTTGTTATTAAATGTCGTCGAGTCGTTTCCGACCCAGTGACCCCGTGTAGGGTTTCCGAGGAGCACCAGGTGAGCTTGAACTGCCGACCTTTCAGTTCAAGCCGACTTTGCAGTCCAGCACACTAATGCACAGCGCCACGCCAGGACTCCAGGGTTGACTTAGAACATTAAGCACTCAGCTGATGATGGAGCCCAGGAATAAATCAGGGTCCCATCCACACACATGCGCAGAATCTCCCCCAGCAGATCCCAGGACTTCAGGAGCAAAGAAGGAGAGGGCTGGTCAAGCAAAGCTCGCTCAGAAGGTAGCAATGCAGGAAGCCGAGGATGCAGGCGATTGCTTGGAATTCTCGTCAGGGAATGGAGGAGAGAGGGATTAGAACATTCATGGCAGGCCTGAAGCCAGCCCGCAAGAAGCATGGGAGAGAAGCTGTGAGAAACCAGAATAGGTTTCAGTCCAGGCAGGAAGTTGGGAGTCTACGATCCCTGATGTGGTATTTTTCTTAGGAAAGACAGGGACCAGGCAACAGCCACCGAAGACAGCTGGAAGTAAAAGTAACTGGAGTTGCCAACGTTATGAAGAGGCTGTGATGCTCTGCTGCTGCTGCTGCCTGAAACATCAATGGTTCAAACCCAGCAACCACTCCTCGTGAGAAAGCGATGGCAGTCTGCTTCCGTAAAGATGACAGCCTAGGACACCCTCTAGGGCACGTCTACTCTGTTCTGTAGGATTGCTGTGAATTGGAGTCAACTCAGCAGCAAGGAATACAGTCTAGGGGAAGTGACTAAAGTCCAGCAAGGGCTGGGATGGCTCTGGTTGGGGAGAAGATGACAACTCATGAGTGAACAGTGAGGTCAGCAAGTGAGACGGTGTCACAGAATGATGGCCTCACACGACATCAGGGATTTGGTCAGAAAACCACAAGACCAAGGTTCAAGTAATCCACACTCGCATCAGGGCGCTGACAATCCCACTGGAGCAGAAAGGCCCATGGCCACTCCCCACCCAGCGCTCAGGTGGAGAACAGCAAGGCACCATGCAGACAGCTCCTATCTCCCCTGCCTCGAATGCCCAAAGCTATCAAAACTGTCCACGAGGGAACAAAGAACTGTGTCCTAATACCGCACTGGAACACTCAAGGGGAGAAAAGACTGGGGCGTACTCACCTCACCAGCACTGTGCTGTCTTCTTGGGGGGCAACGGATGGTCCCCACCAGGACAACACTCTCAGTCTTCTTGGGGTGACCCTCTCCAGCCAAGGCACCTCAGTGCCACAAGGGGGAAAAGATACCAGTAAGGCACCAGCAGCTGGCTCACCTCAGAAAGGAGCTCCAGTCTGAGAAGTGGGGTTCTGACCGGCTAGGGAGACGACGACACAATGCACGGTTTTACCTAACCAGCAGAGATGAAAAACTTAGACACTGAAATCTCTTAAAAAACAAAAGGACGAAACGAGCAAATGACTTCTCTACTCTAAACCCTAAGTAAACAAACACAAGAGCCCACAATAAACATTAGGTCTCTAAAGCTAATACTGCCCAGAGGCAAAGCAGAAGCATGGAAGTGAAGGAGGGAGTGGACAGTGGTCAGGGCCTCAGAAATGAGATGGTGAGTTCGGAAACAGAAACCAGGCCTGGAATGCGTGACCGCTTTCTGCTCTCTGCTGATAATGTCTGTACACCCAGGTCAGCAGTGTACGCACTCTAACTGCGGAGTCCCAAAAGCCCAGAGCCCCAGCCTCTGAGGGAATGAACTGGTAAAAAGGCTTTTCTGGTGGAGACAGAGATGAGAAATGGCAGAGCCAGGACCTGAACTTGAGTCTCTATGGTTCCAGCAGCTCACATGTTTGCTTAGCTAAGTAAGTACACTGACAGCTGGTCTCCTTTCGCACTTGTCAGCCCCAAGTGAGAGTGGGAACTGTGAACGGGGACTGACTGGCTCATTACAATGAATTTCAGGAAGGAGGACCTGATGTTAGCAACCTAGTGTTGAAAAGACCTCAGCCCCCATCCAGAGTGGTTTTGGGAGGTGAATTCGATGATTTTTCAGAGCTAAAAATAGCCTTTCTCTTTGGGCTTATCCCAAATATTTGCAAATATATCATCCGAATACAAAAACAAGACCTGGTTTACAGCCAAACAGTGGATTGGACATGTCACATTCCGGCCAACTGTCTAGCAGCACGAATATTCTCAAGTCTCAACAGAAATGTCCCTTCCTTAGTAAGGTGGCCTTTTACCTCACTAGGCGAGGATAGGTCCTCCTGTCCTCAAATTCTCCACCTCTTCCTAGGACTCTCACAACTGACATTGAAGTAGTGTTGTTGCAAGCTCTGGTGAGTCAGTTCCAACTCGGAGTGACCCTGTAGAGGGTTTCCGAGGAGCAGCTGGTGAGTTTGAACTGCTGACCTTGCGGTCCAGTGTATATCCTACAGTGCCACACCAGGGCTCCAACACTGCAGTATTTGTGAATTACGTGCGCATGCTCCCTTCGGGACTGTAGGCTTCCTGCAGACAGGGACCATGCCCAGCTCGTTCACTGCTGTATCTTCTGTGTACTCTATACAGTGACAGAAGTACAGCGGGGCTCACCTAATCCCCTGTGGGGTGTTACTCCTCTGTAATGAACAGAAAACCCATAGGAGAGAAGCTACGTGTCACCTGCTCTTATATGGCAAGTGTAGGGAAAAAGTTCAATTCCAAAATCATAATAGCTCATACGCTCATTCCATTCCACCCGGCTAACCTGCCACCTCTCACACAAATATGCGACTGAGTCAGCTTCCTGCATTTTTATTTTGCAGGAAGTGTGGTGTGAAAATAAGTGTTGGCTCTGAAAGTTACTGTGGATTGAAATAGAATCTCCTATTCATTCTGCTCAGAGCAGAGAAAGAGAGAGGCTAATTTATTACTAAATACTTTAACTTTCATTATGTTTAAAGGCAATAACAGATTCATCAGTATACTGCTCAGCCTCAGATAAAATAATTTGACTAACACCTTAAAGGACATAAAATAAAACGCTGCACATACGATGGTTATTCGGTAGCTGTCAAGTCGGTTCCGACTCAAAGCTACCCAATGTACAACTGAATAAAACACTGCCTGGTCCTGTGCCGCTCCCCCCCACCCCCCCCCCCAATGTACAACTGAATAAAACACTGCCTGGTCCTGTGCCGCTCCCCCCCACCCCCCCCCCACACACACTCGTTCCCGTGTGAGCTCATGGTTGCAATATCAACCACGTCATTGATACCATCCCATCATGGATTGAATTGTGTCTCCCCAAAATATGCTGTCAGCTTGTCTGGGCCATAACCATGATTCTCAATGTTTGGCAGTTATGTGACGATCCACCCGCCCCCCCAATGATGTGATCTGATGTGATCAACCAGCAACAGGATTAAGGGTAGGATACACCCTTAATTGGAGTCTTGGTGTGGCACTATAGGATCAGCACTGGACTGCTAACCCTAAGGTTGGTGGTTCAAATCCACCAGTCACTCCTCGGAAACCTTATACAGGGTCACTATGAATTGGAATAGACTTGATGGTACAAACAACAATAACACACCCTTAATCAGGAGCCCTGGTGGTGCTTTAGGATAAGCACTGGACTGGTAACTGCAAGGCAGGCATTTCAAACCCAACAGCTACTTTGAGGAAGAAAAATGAGGCTTTTACCCAGGGATGTGGCCTGCAACACCTTTTATAGAGATAAAAGGAGAGAGAAGTAGGCAGAGAAGGGGACCAACTACCACCAGGAAAGAAGAGCCAGGAGTGGATGCATCCTCTGGACCCGGGATCCCTGCATGTGAAGCTCCTAAATCAGGGCAAGACTGACGCCAAGACCCATGGAGCTCTCCAAGGCATGCTGGGCCCACAGATGCTGAAAGGAGACCAGGACCTCCTTCTGGATGCTGCTCTGAATTCAGACTTCTAGTCTCCCAAACTGTGAGCGAATCCATTTGTGTTTGTTCAAGTCCCCATTTGTGGTATTTCTGTTTCAGCAGCACTGGCGAGCTAAGACACATCTGGTGTTCGGTCATTAATGTTCAATGTGTCAAACCTACTCCTGAGATGCTCTGTGAATTCAGGTTGGACATACTCACTTTAGCTCTGTGGACTTACTTTAATTTTCTTCAGCTTCAACTTGAACTTGCACATGAGCAACTGATGCGTCATTCCACAGTCAGCGCCTGGCCTTGTTCTGACTGTTATCAATCAAGCTTCCCCATCATCTATTGATGTAGCTGATCTGATTTCTGTGAGTTAGCCCCATTTATGTTGTTGACAGTGTTCCTATTCATAAGGCTTTCACTGACCAATCTTTTAGAAGTAGAGTGACGGCTCCTTCCTCCTAGTCTGTCTTAGCCTGGAAGCTCTGCTGAATCGTGTCCACTATGACATCGCTTCCAGCAACTTAGTAAGACACAAGCCACCACAGTACGACAAACTAACAGATGAGTAGAACGGTAATAACTTTATAGATATTAATATGACACATTCCCCCCCACACACACCCAAATCCACTGCTGTCGAGTTGGTTCTACCATCCTAGAGCTGCCCCTTCGGCTTCCAAGGCTACAGATCTTTATGAGAGTTGACAGCCTCATCTTCCTCCCGGGGCCCCGGTACCTGCTGGGTTTGCACCGCAGACCTTTGGTTAGCAGCTCTGCACTTTCAATTACTGTATCACCCATAATCGAAGCCTCAATCAAATCCAACATATGCATGGATTTTGAAAAACAAAACAAAAAATCCTTTAATAGCCCAGGTTTCAAAGATTCCACAACCAAAAAGAATACTTATAGTTCAAAAGCTTAAAAAAAATTTTTTTTAAAGCCTAACATCTTACTTAACATGAGTTGATCTTCCTAAAACCCAAACTAAACTCATTGCCATGAAGTCAATTCTGACTCAGAGACCCCATAGGACAGAGGAGAACTGCTTCTCAGGATTTCTGAGACAGTAAATCTTTACAGAAGCAGACAACCTCATCTTTCTACCTCAGAGCAGCTGGTGGGTTTGAACCACTGACCTTGAGGTTAGCAGCCAAGCACTTAAGCCACTGTACCACCAGGGCTCTTTTGATCCAAGCTCAAAAAAGTCCAAACTCACAGCCACCCTGTATGGAGGGGTCTTCAAGGCTGTAAATCTCTACTTGAGAAGAACTAGGGGTAACTCCCATAGGTGCACAGAGATGAATCCTCATTCTGCTTTGGTAATTGCTCCACTGGAAACCCAGCATGGGTCTGAACTGGAGGGGGTCCTACCACCCCAACTTCACAGTCTAACAAAAGGCAGGAAGCCTAAGCTCTTGCTGCAGCTTCCTCACTACCTTGGAACATAACCTTGAGGACAGAACCTTCCTTTGCTGGTGAACTCGCCTGCAAAATGCAGAGATGGGGGACTAGTGGTTTCGCTCAGCTCTCTGCAGTCTCAACACTGTAACAGTTGCACAATACAAATCGCCACTTGAAGTAACTTCAAAAGAACTAGACATTAGAACTAACCAAAAGGCAATTTCAGGCAGTTGAGTAGTTTGTGTGAACAGAAATGACTTAAGCTGAGTTCACTGCTGGAATCAGTTCCAATCCGTTAGAAACAGAAATGTGAATGAATTAGACTGAACAGACAGTTTCTCTAACATCAGTAAAGGAGAAGACTCACTCTGAAGAGAGAGGTACCCGACATCTTTAAACTCCTGTGTGATCCTCCTCCTGCTCCCACCCTCTGCCCTCGCCACACCTAAATCCATTAAGGAGGTTCCACAAGGAACTACTGGGGCCTAGGGGGGCTGTCAGCCAAAGGCGCTCATCTCTGTCCTGAGCAGGTGCCTCACAGGATGTTCGGCATCATGTCTCCTCAGCCGTTAATGGGGAAAGCTTTACATAACTGCTCCAATCCTTGCAATAGCTTACCTTCCTCTCTAGTTCCAGTTTCCCCACAACACTGGGAGCTTGGCCAAAGTTAGTGCTGGAAACACCTGAAATACTACGAAACTGTCGAGTATTTCCAAACAAAGGGGCTTAAAAGTGCATGGAAGAAATGGAATGGAGATAGTGGAATTATGCCACGAACTTCTTGAAGCTCCCTCACACAGTGCTTTACACTGTTACATGAGTCACAAAACAAGTGAGCGTGCCCTCAAGTCTGATCCCAGCCATGATAGTCGGAAGTGTACACGCAGACACCGATCAGAGAAGTGCCAATCTAACTAAGTGACACTCATCATCTGTCCTGTTGCCAAAACAAAAGGAACACTTACTGGCCCAATTTGTTCTGCCCAAACCAAACAGAATGACCCAAACACTTAGAATCCAATGCTTCTGAAATGTCCATTAGACCTACCCTTTGAAATCCATTTTCAATAAAGCCAACACAACACAATGTCTTTGCCTGTCTAATGCTCTAGGACAAGAATGAAAGGCAGGAATACTAGCAGTACAGAAAACTTCCAGGCTGCCCTACAGAGACCTGCTGGGGTCAAGTTTCAAAAGCTCTTCATTGGCGAGGATTGCATTTCCAGGGTAGTGTTTGAGGGCACCTTAGGGCTTTCTCTCCTCCCACCCTTCCTGACAACTTTGAAAATCCCTGGAGCTTTCTACACATGGTTGTGAACATCTACAGACCTATGACTCAGGAGGAGCCAGGCTGCCCATGAGGGTACTCCCCTAATTTATGACCCTCTCTTAGGATCTTGGAATCTGTAAAGAAGGAGCCACTAAGTCCTTGACTTGACATGTTCCCAGCAACTAGAAAAGAGTGGAGAAAGTGAAATCAACAAGCATCCAGCTGCGTACAAATTCTCTTCACAAAGGCATTCCTTTGTGAAATATTTATGCAGAATTTATAACCCAGGAAGCCAGAATGACTTAATTCAACAGATTCAAACTTTGCCAAACTGCGTGGGTACAGCACTCCAAGGGGAATTACTCAGGTTTTGAAACTCATCTTCAAATAGGAAATGATCATTTTCCCCTGATGTTAATAATCTGAAAAATCACGTCCGAACCGATTCAAGAAAAAGCAAGGCTTAAATTAAACCAATGGAGTCCCAGTATGGCGCTGTGAGCTAATGCGTCAGACTGAAAAGTCGGTGTTTCAAGTTCACCAGCTGCTTCTCTCTGGGTCATAATCAAGGAGCTCTGGTAGCTCTGGTAGTGTCGTGGTTACGAATCGGGCTGTGAATCTCAAAGTCAGCAGTTTGAAACTACCAGCTGTTCCGCGGTAGTTCTGCTCCCGTTAAGATTTACAGCCTCGGAAACCATCTACAGGGTCGCTATGAGTAGGAACCGACTCCACGGCATATGACAACAACAATGGGTCATACATAATCAACCCGGCGGCACTTAACAACAACAACAAACTAAACCAAGGGGTGCCTGGTGGCATTATAGGATGAACACTGGACTGTGAGCCAACAAGGTCTGCAGTTTGAGCCCACCAGCTGCTCCAACGGAGAAAGATGAGGCTTTCTGCTTCCTCAAAGGTTTACAGTCTCGGAAACCCTATACAGGGTGGCTGAGTCGGAACCAACTCAACGGTACTTAACAACAAACGATTCGACTGAATTGTAATACGTAATTGTAGTACGGCCAGAATGCTTCTCAGAAGCGAGGTAGTTGAGACTTTGTTTCTCGTCTCTTGGACATATTATCAGGAGGAACCAGTTCCTGGAGAAGGACATCATGCATGGAAAGTGGAGGGTCAGAGAAAAAGAGGAAGTCCAGCGAAATGGGCTGATGAAGCGGCAGCAGCGAGGGGCTGAAACAACAATTGGGAGGATGGCGCAGGACCAGACAGTGTTTCGTTCGATGGCACCCAACAAAACAACAAATTAGACCAACCATAGAGTCATCGGTTCACTAGAACGCATGAACTATTCTCTGTTCTCAATAAGACCAGACACCTGCTTGTTTTTACAGGCTGAGTCTCAGACGAATACAGATCTCCTATTTCAAAAGACAGGAGTAAACACGTGAGAGAAATCTTCACGTTCAACAAATTTCACATGAGCGTGAAATTGGGCAAATGAGCTTTTCCGCCTTTCACGATCCTTTGTGAAAACCTGTCAGTCTTTATTTGCAAAGTTTTAAACAAGCTGTCAAGTCCACCACAACGACAGATAGGGACAGAAGCACTTCACGGCAAGCCTGTCACCAGGAAGGTGGAATTTGCTAATTCGGACCAGGTGAAAATAAGAATCGAAGCGCTGTTGCAGGCACAGCGATGAACAGAAGGAAAAGGCGGGCACTGTAACTAGGCTGAGTCAAAGCCCGTTGTGGGGAAGAAGGGGCATCTGAGGAAGTGCGCGACGCTGAAGGCAGTGGGCTCGGGAAGCGGTGATTGGCTGGGCCACAACGAAAGGGGCGCTCAGAAGGACAATTTCGGCAGCTATAAATAGCCCAGCCACCAGAGCTGAGCTCCACGATCGACAGGGAAACAAACCGGCACCCAACGGCTCGGTCTCAGGTTTCCGCGGGTCACAAAAGGATAACGGACATCCTCCCAACGGTGGACCTGGGGCTCGCGCGCCGCTTCCGCCGCGCCCCGGTCCCCACCCCGCGTGGCGGCCGGACATTGGCAGGCGCGGCCGCGAAATGCAAGCCCCGTTCCTCGCTCGCCCGTCCGCCCGCCTTTGTTCACCCAGCCTTGCACTCACCCCGCCGCCGCCGCCGCTCACCAGGAGCCACGAGCAAACGCCACCCGACGAGACAAAGGAAGCACAGGCGTTTCCAGTCAAAACAGACTTTTATTGGGGCGGCCGGCTGCCCGCCACACGACCCCGGGCCGCCCCCGGCCCGCCGCTCCGCCCCTCCCACTCTTCTCCGAGGCCCCGTTCCCACCGCGTCCAGGGTCGCGCGGACCGCTCACCGGCTCTGAAGGAAGCTGCTGCCGCGAGTAGGGCCGGCTTCCGAGCACGGCCGCAACCCGAGGCGACAGGTTTTGCGGCGGCTGCACAGCGGAGGGCGGGAGCCGCGCGTCTCCGGACGACGGACGGCGACGACGGCGGCGCGCGCTGACGTCACGCGCCACAGGCCAGCCAGCCAGCGCGCGAGAGGGCCGCCCCGCCCCCCCGTTCTTTCTGTCCCAATCCGGCCGGAACCAAGCCGGATGGGCGGGGCCTCGGCGGCCAACACGGCCGAAGATTGGCGGGGAGGGAGGAGCGAGGGGTCGAGCGAGCCAGTGGGAGCGAGGCGGGGCGGGCCGCGGCCAGCGCGGAAGTCTCGCGAGGCCGGGCCCGAGCGGAGTGTGGCGGCGGCGGCGGCGGCGAGATCTGGGCTCAGGGTGAGGAGTTGGTATTTGTGTGGAAGGAGGCGGAGGAGGAAGGGGGAAGCGGAGCGCCGGCCCGAGGGCGGGAGGAGGCGCGGCCAGGGCGGGCGGCCGAGGCGCGG